>NC_060143.1:308883077-309501514 GCF_021461385.2 Schistocerca piceifrons | reverse complement strand
TACTAACGTATTGTGGATGTATGAAGAAATCACTCCTTCCCTCCACGGAAACCAAAATGTCCACCGTTGCCCATGCTTGTCTGCTTACATGTTGCCTTACCGATGTCCAACAGCGTACTCGCAAGCCAGAACAAGTGCTGCTGCAATACGTCACCTGTGGGAAGCAGCAACACCATCTGGTGGCGGTAGACAATATCGTAGACTACCTTCACGCAAACATCGACACAAATTCCAAACTACTACTTTGCAGGAGTTACAGCAGGAGAGCCAATCAATATTGAACGAGCTAAATAAATGTTCTTTAACTAGGGAAGATGTAAAAGTTTCTACTAGATACGCGTATGGGCATATTACAAAACTGATGAAAGGGTTACCGATAACTTATTTCACTCCTGGGCTTTACAGTTTGAGCTCTTTCACGTTAGGCAGCCTAATCATTCCTTAAAATAATATTATCGTTTCCTCGCATTGCACACAGCAGTCGTGATTTGATGCCATGTGGTCACACATCTCCATCTTACTAAAGTTACTAACAAAATCTTGCGTTATACCCGCGTCCATAAGCTAAAAGTCGTCTACAGGAAGCAGTTGCAGTAGTCCAGGCAGTTGATCTACTAGAATATCCGTTTTAATGTTGACCAGTTCCACTTCATAGCATACAGTAACGTGACTTTATTTCCTCGAAATGGTTTTCCTTGCGTCCTAGCCCTTTTCCCCAAAATCGATATATCCGACGTTCTTGGAGGAAAAATCATTTTATAAAAATCAATATAGTCGAATTGAATCTGGCTCAAATGGCTCCGAGCACTATGGAACTTAACATCTGAGGTCATCTGTCCTCTAGACTTAGAACTACTTAAATGTAACTAATCTAAGGACATCACACACATCCATGCCCGAGGCCGGATTCGAACCTGCGACCGAAGCAGCAGTGCGGTTCTGGACTGAAGCGCCTAGAACCGCTCGGTCACAACGGCCGGCTGAAGCTTGCTCTGATTATCTTTGTAAACATATTGAGCTTAGCACCGTTCATAATGACCAGTAATAGAAGATTATATAGAACAGAATTGAACATTTTTAATCATGCGTGGTGGCCGGTTTCGTCCAGTTGTGGATGATCTTTGGATCATTCTCCATTGATGACGTGTAGAGGAAACGGCACGCAGCAGGAACTGCGCATACCACGCATTGATGTCGACAGTCGACAATGGAGTGAGGTCCGAAGATGAACCACATCGGCTCTAAACAGGTCTCTACTTGTGAATAAACGTGTTTTTATGTGATCAAGACTGTTCTATATAGTATTTTGAAACTTACTCTGATTGTAAACCGCTGGAAAGTGGATATAGGTAACTGGTACGAAATCGGTCTCGTTGAATAACGCTCTCAAAACGAACTTTCTTCGTCCAAAAGGATTTTTACATTTTCTCCTGATTGAACGTCAAAAACCTCATCCTAGAATCAACGATGTGAACAACTCCTTAGAAAAGAAAAAGAATTGGTGATACGCTTTTTAATTTGGCAAAGGGTAATAGTTGTAATTACCATATTCTCTACGAATAAGCTTTACTTACCATTCTAATACTATAAAGAGCGTTCCCCAAAAGGGCGTTAATTTATTGCGACGTTCTCCTTTGAAGTACGTTACTGTAGTTCCTTCTACCAATTTTTCCATGAGTTTCGCTGGCGAAGTCGTCCTACAGTTGTCTAAAACGAGTCTTACCCGAATAAGATGAAATGCACTATTTTCGAGACAATGGGCGGTAGTACAGGTCTGAAGTTTCCGGTAAACTACAATTAAATAGATGAAGGCCACATCATACACATGATACTTTAATAGGGAAACCAGCTAATCACTGTAGCGATGCCCCAACACGCTACACTTCCGACAGCTTCATCAACGTCATGTCGAACAACTACTACATACATTAACTGCTTGAGTGAAACCGGCATTACGCCCATACATTACACAGAATAATGAACGTTCACCAATGTGCAGAATGACAAGATATTAGATCATTTGATGCATTTAGCAGCTCCATCAACCAAATGTCAATAAACAGCTACCTCCATTCACTAAGTTGGATTTTGCCCTCACTTCATACACATCACATTTCACTTCACATCAAAAAATATCACACGAATGAAAAGGGCTCAGAGACATTTCAAGAAGAAACATCTTCCTCATGCTACTTCAGCAGCGTCAGAAAGAAAATGAGCGTCATGTAAGCAGAATATCGTCCTACTAGATCATATTGCCATGACTAAATAGCCCTTCAGAGAAGGCTGTTATCCTAACATTTGATCCTCATTCATTTTTGAGTGACATATTATTTTTTCTCTTTGATGAATCAGTTGCAAAACTACGTTTGTATTGTTAAAACTCTTCCTTGTGAAAAAATATGTTTGTTCCCTGTTTTATTCTTCGTCCAAACATGTTTTGACACTTATTGCCTCCCATAAAACATTATTCGTAATTATGTTTTACTTTTTTGTTGTAGTCCTAAAACCTCTCAAAAGCTGAGTGAACTAGAGAGTGGTTATAATTACACTTCGCTACCTGAGCCACTGTGGGTACCCAACTTCATATGAATAACTTCCACGCTGTGCTGGCAGGATTTGCTGTGTAGTGTTAGTGTCATGGACTGCCGTTAAGTGCCGGTACTGCTACGGCGACATAGGACTGAAACGTAAGGATCAGTGTGCCCTGCATGTGACTCTATAGACTTTCCAGTGTATTAATATGTCAAATTCTTGTCGGGTTTCCAGCCGGATCAAACTATCATCTGTTCAGATGACAGTTTGATCCGGCTGGAAACCCGACAAGAATTTGATAGTGTGCACTACAGTTGCAGACAGTCAATATGGGTCTGGACCGGTGAGCCAGGCTTTACTGGTACATCTGTTTTATCAAAACAACAAAAATAGCGCAGCTGATTTTCGCGAGTATGGGTACATTCAATGAATACTGAGAGGTCGTCTTTCCACACTCGGATTGAAGAACATGGTTCGGAAGTTCGAATTAACTACCGATTTGGATATTGTTCCTGGAAGAGGCAGAAGGCCAGTTGCGCCACAAATCGTTGAAATAGTTAATGATATGTCTGCGTAAGCAGAAGAAACTAACGATCAAAGTCCGGAAAAAATTTATTGGATTGTTCAATTAACCAAAACAAATTCTCCAAGTATACCACCGACACAATACAGTGATTCGTCTTCGAATTACAACTACATACAAGAATCATATAGAAAACAACTGAAATAATTTCGTACTAGTCTCCGCCAGAGACTTCTCCGATATACCTAGGCTAATCCAGAGATCAGCTAGGCTGGGCTGCCAGGGCAGCAGCTATCCACGTCTGCTGGCGGTCGATGAACTCCGATGTGCGGCCGAGCGCCGGCCTTTATAGCGCTTCGGCGGATGAGTAACTCGGAACTATTTTCCATCATGTGATTTGACGTGTGAAAATAGTTCCCGAATCTGTAGCGACCTCTTCCTTATGTTTATGTGGGCCGGTAGTGGCCTCTGGTGGCCGCTGGTGTCCTTGCTGTGTTGTTGTTGTTGTTGTTGTGGCCGTTCATCAATATTGCTGTTGGTTGTGTAGCGCTTCGGTGTGCCTGCGAAGCGGGCAACCCGCGGCTGCAGGCTGTCAGTTTGGTTGCTGATGCTCTAGGCGCCGTGATGTCTGGTGGAGAAGGCCATAGCAGTTAACTTTGACATGGCTGAGAATGCTGGACGCAATGTCCAGACTACAAGCAGTGCACCAGCTCTGTTACGACAGCTGGACATTCCATGGCCACTGCTCTAAAAGTGCTGCGATAAATTCTGAAATGGTATTCTTATAAACTTCCAGGCTGTCGTGGATGCAGATGGTTGTTACACTGAGCAACATTCGTAGCCTGGAACGTAAACACGATATGCAATCGAGAAGTGTTACCTTCTGCTGTGAAAATGAAAATATGTTTCTTTCAATGGTTTATTCGTTACGTCTCTTCCGCACGTTCTTACAAATGTTTCCACAAACTTTCGTTGACCTACGATCATTCGATTTTCATGGGAGCCAACTCAAGTAGGGAAAGTTTAAGTAGAACCATCCTACATATGGGAGTGTCATTATCGTTGAGAAGCAACTGAACTCGCTAAAACTAAACAAAGTTCCAGACCACACGCAATCCCTATCAGATTACATGCCGCATATGTAGTTCAGTTAGCCTCCATCTTTACTGCAACACGTCGAATAAAAAACCATGCTTAGTAGATGGAAGAAAGTACAGGTCATACTGGCATACAAGTAGCGTAGTAGATGTAATCCGCAGAACTACCAGCCACTTTCCTTTACATACATTTGTTGTAGAATCTTAGAACATATTCTGAACGTGACATTGAGCCGTGCGTGGCTCATGTTCCCGCCATAATGTGTTTTATACCCTGTTTTTAACGTACTTCCACCTCACTACGTTAATTTAAATTACTGGTGTCGCTGAGTTGCTGCTTTGCCTAACCGTGAGCAGCCCTAGTAGCACATATCAATATATCCCGTAGTATCTTTGCTCGACTGCTATTTCGTCCCGGACGTTGTCTGTCGTGAGGCAGTTTGTGTCGCGAGTTGGGGATGCCAGTCAGTTGGAACGCGTCTGGAGCACAGTCCGGACCTGCCACTTGGGGAATTGCAAAGCGACACTAGTGCAGTCGGGTTGGAGCTGCCAGGTCTGCGTCGATATGGCTCGCCCGACCATTGTCGCCACGCAACACCTGAGTCTGGCCACGGTCTTGGTGGATCGTCGGTCGGTCGTCCTACCGGTGGACGCGTTTTGGCTCGCCGATCGTTCATGAGTTGGCTGTGTGTGTGTTCATAGACCCAATTTGTCTTCGTTCTTGCTTGGTTACTGTTGGGTATAGTTCAGATCTTCGTGAAAGTGTTGATCAGGTTGTGTTTGTAGTTGGCGTTATTTCCACTGACGACTATTTTATATGTTGCCCGGCATTCTGAGGTTAGTAGGTCGGTTGGTTCGGACCAGGGAGGATATCCTCGTGTGGTACGGTCGGCTGGGTCCGCTGGGGGTCCCTGCGCAGTGTCGGAGCGTGTGTGGAGGGGTCAGATCGCTACGAGCTTCGTACCTCACCGACCTAGGACGTCAAAGTTGAGTGGTGTCTTAAGTGCCCATTCCACGTCCGTTCATGTTGTGTCGTTCGTCTCGGTGGTTCGTTGTTGGGGAGCTTCTTCTGTGAGCAACACAGAGTGTTTGCAGTGGTGAAATCGAGCCACCGTGCGGTGGAATTAACTATATTGTTTCGCTACAATTCAAGTGTACCGGTGGAATTTTCTACCTTGTGGCCGTTAGTGTTCCGGTTACCTGCCCTGGCCACTAACGAAATTTCAGGCAGTGTAGTTCCCTCACCTGTTGTCGCTGTCCAATACAGTGTGTAGTTTTAACAGCTTAATACATATTTCATTGTGGATAACCACGTCCATAACAGTTTGGTCTTTGAGTTTTCATGTATCGATTGGTGGCTATTATGTCGTCTGGTGGGTCAGTCCGTGACTGTCTCTTGGTTGGGTTACCGACGGATCAAGTGTAGTTGGGCGCACCACCTGTCTCACCTAAGTGAACGTTAATGTTCCGAGGACAGCCCTGCCCCCCCCCCCCCCCCTCTACCCACTGGAGGCGTCTGAGTACCGTTGTCTGTCCTGTCCTTTTCATGGGTGTTTAATGGTCTGTTGGTAATCTATTATCGCCAGTGGTTTAAAGGAAAAAAATTATTCTATGTAAATCAATGGCCTTCAGCCCATATAAGTAAGACTGAATTCTGGCAAGTGGATATTTTGCTGAAAGGTACTGTTGTTGTGCTATGTTTTGATTTAGTGCTCTGTCAGCCACTTGAAACCTAAACGTTTAAGGTATTTTGAATTTTGGAAAATCAATTGTGGCCGTGAGCCGTTTGTATTGCACCTTGTATATGTTTGTTCTTTCCACGTTTGCCTTGAGGCTTTCAGCCTATCTGTGATATATAAAAATTATTTTATTTGCGATTTTAACTGCTTGTTTTTAGTCACTTGAAATTGTTGATTTTTAAGATTTCTTATTTGGAGGCCCTCAGCCGTGAAAGAATTGGGTTTTGAAACTCGTAATTGTAAAGGTTCGACTATGTGCCGTTTTGGTTTAAATGTGTTATTAAATTACAATAAATTACAATTTTGAAGTGAAACTTACCGCCACATTATTTGACCCTTTTCACAACCATAATCACCTGTTCTGCCCAGCGGGTTTAGCGGGCATTTCAGACATAATAAGCTATCTCTACCAGAAGGACCTCCTCCATGCCAAGCAACGCGTATTTCGAACGCATCGATCTTGTGAAAGTTTACTCGCACTTTTCTCATATGGCATACTGAAAGCTATGGATCAAGGCAGTCAACTAGATGCAGTATTTTTCGATTTCCGAAAAGCATTTGATTCAGTATCACATCTACGATTGATACAAAAAGTGCGATCATATAGTGTAGCAGGCGAAATACGTGACTGCATTGAGGATTTCTTGTTAGGGAGGACACAGTAAATTATGTTGGATAGAGAGTCTTCGATTGATATAGAGATAATATTTGGTGAACCCCAGGGAAGTCTGTTGATCCCCTTGCTGTATATTAATAACCTTACGGCCAATATTAATACTAACCTAAGACATATCACAGATGATGTAGTCATGCGTAATGAAGAACACTCTGTTAGAAACTGCACAAATATTCACTCAGATGCTGATAGGATTTCAGAGCGGTACAAAGATTAGCAGCTTACTTTAAATGTTAATAAATGTAAGATGTGTACTTCATTAAACGAAAGAGCTTAGTATCCTGTACCGTAATGTCAATGAATCACAGCTGAAAAAGGTAAACTCATACAAAAACCTGGGTGTAACACCTTGTAGGGACATAAAATAAAATGATCACATTGACTCAGTCGTGGGTAAACCGGGTAGAGACTTCGGTTTATTGGTAGAATGACAGGGACTGTTTATTGGAAGAATGTTAGGGAAATGTAATCACTTAAAGAAGGAGAATGGTTACAAATTATTTTAGAATATTGCGTAGGTGTGCGGGACCCGTACGAGGTAGTACTCACAGCGAATATTTGAAAGTATACAGGGAAGGGTGGCACCAATGGTCACAGGTTTGTTCGACCTGCGAGAGAGTGTCACACAGATGTTGAAAGAACTGAACTAACAGACTCATGGCCTAAACTGTCCCGAGAAGGTGTATTTACAAAATTCCAGCAACTGCCCTTGAATCATGACTAGAAATATACACAGATCAAAAAAAGTATTGCATAACCGCTGTTCCCATAACCCCTGAAGATAAACATTGCATCACAGACACAGTTGCTTTCACTATTCGGAGATGTCAGTAAACCCGCAAAAAGATGTAAACAACCATGCATGAGCAGGCCTACCAGACGGGGTCCGACAGCCGAACGTCAGTTCCATACTTTCCTCCAGGAAAGAGGTGCACGGCTGGTGTTGTCTGTAGTGCAACCATGCCTAGACGGTCAGTACCGCGGTCCGATCGCGTCCGCAGTGTTACTTTGTGCAAAGAAGGGCTCTCAACAAGGGAAGTTTCCTGCGTCTCCGAGTGAACCAAAATCGATGTTGTTCGGAGATGGAGGAGAGACAAAGAGACAGGAATTGCCGATGACATGCCTCGCTCAGGCCGCCCAAGGGCTACTACTGCAGTGCATGAGCGCTACCTACGGATTATGGATCGGAGGAACCCTGACAGCAACGCCACCAGACGTCGTGTTACGACTCGAACTGTGCGCAATAGGCTGCATAATGCGCAACTTCACTCCAGACGTCCATGACGATGTCCATCTTTGCAACCACGACAAAATGCATCACAGTACAGATGGGCCCACCAACATGCCAGATGGACCGGACTGCTCAGGACTGGCATCACGTTCTCTTCACCGATGAGTGTCGCATATGCCTTCAACCAGACAATCTTCGAAGACGTGTTTGGAGGCACTCCGCTCAGGCTGAACACCTTAGACACACTGTTTAGCGAGTGCAGCAAGGTGGAGGTTCCCTGATGTTTTGGGGTGGCATTATGTGGGGACGACGTACGCCGCTGGTGGTCATGGAAGGCGCCGTAATGGCTGTACGATACGTGAATGCCATCCTCCGACCGATAGTCCAACCATGTCGGCAGAATATTGGCGAGGCATTCATCTTCATGGACGACAATTCGCGCCCCCATGGTGCACATCTTGCAAATGACTTCCTTCAGAATAACGACATCGCTCGATTAGAATGGCCAGCATGTTCTCCAGACATGAACCCTATCAAACATGCTTGGGATAGATTGAAAAGGGCTGTTTACGGACGGCGTGACCCACCAACCAATCTGAGGGATCTACGCCGAATTGCCGTTGAGGAGTAGGACAATCTGGACTAACAGTGCCCTGATGAACTTGTGGATAGTATGACACGACGAATACAGGCAAGCATCAATGCAAGAGGACGTGCTACTGGGTATTAGAGGTACCGGTGTGTGGAGCAATCTGAACCACCATCTCTGAAGGTCTCGCTGTTAGGTGGTACAACATGCAAAGTGTGAGGTTCATGAGCAATGAACAGGGTGAAAATTATGTTTATGTTAATATCTATTCCAATTTTCTGTGCAGGTTCCGGAACTCTCGGAACCGAGGTGATGCAAAACTTTTTTTATGTGTGGAATACAATATACAACAAGCTACATATAGCTTCTTTAGGAAAAGGGCAGACTACGTACAGAGGCCTATAAACAGTCACTTTTCCCGCCCTCCTTACGTGAATGGAACGGGAAAAAGCTCTAATACTGGTAAATGGGACGTACTGTCCCTGCCATGCACTTCACAGTGCTTTGCAGAGTATGTTTAGACGTAGATTTTTGTTGTGACAGCTCACCTGTAACTGCGTTAATGTCATTATACGTGTAATTGGTTAAGTGTGCCCGTGTGTACAGCAGAGGATGACACAATAGCCGATCGGTATGGCGTAGTCCTCTGGGCCTTAATGATGGAGATATTGTACTTCAAAATAGTATATGGGCAGCCTTGCGTCATCCGGAATTAAGACGGCGTATCTTGGCAAGACCTTCAGCAGGCTAAGGAATCCAAATCACAAAATTTATACGTTTCCTTAGAAGTTTCCACTGAAGTGCAATGAATTTACACTTATTTTACGTCCTCCAAGTCTCACTTAGTGCCAAGATGAGTGGTATAGCTTCCGTAGCAGCCTCTGTGAGTCCAGTTAGTCAATTCGTCGTATCTTTCCGAGTAACCAGTGTTCTCCTCGTGACTTTCGGTCTCTGTACGGAAACATGCGGTCGAGGACAGTCCGTGCATTCAAAGAAATTGTAGCTACTGGCCCACCCCAGAGTATGCCACCCACGATATTCAGTTTCACATTAATTAACTCTTTATGATGATACAGTTTTCCTTTATTCTGTCGCAAGCTCTACCTTGAATAAGTTCCCGATTATTTTGTTTAACGTACACTACAGTGATTCGTACCGTATGATGAAGTATACTGTTCTATTCCATGTCCAGTTTTTGATAATCGGTGTCCCTAAAATGAATTATGTTGATCAATACGGTTTGCTACTCAAAAGTTCTCAGTGCGACTAAAAACGTAGAGGAAGCCTTAACATATGCAAGGGTAGAACGAAAATATGGAAACACCGTCAGAAACGCATGTTTCAGTTTAAATGCAGATGTTAACCAAGCCGGCAGGTTGCACCATTCCATTTGACCATGGACGGCACCTGCGCAATGCCCTAAAAAATGGTTCAAATGGCTCTGAGCACTATGGGACTTAACATCTTAAGTCATCAGTCCGCTAGAACTTAGAACTACCTAAACCTAACTAACCTAAGGGCATCACACATCCAAGCGCGATGCAGGATTCGAACCTGCGACCGTAGCGGTCGCGTGGCTCCAAACTGAAGCGCCTAGAACCACTCGGCCCCACTGGCCGGCGCAATGCCATCAATATGTTGCAAGTGTGAGTCGTGGTCAGAAGATTGTTGTGTGTAGTTTCGAGTGCGTTATGTCGGAGCTCAGATTGTCGATGCTCTTATGGTGGGTGATTCCGTAACCAAGGTAATCGAAGCGTTTGGCGTTTTAAGAGAAACCGTATAGAAGATTTATAGTCCGTGCAGGGAAGTAGAAATACTCTTCGACCAAGAAGTAACAGGGGGTAACGAAGGCATACAAACAACGGCAGCTTGTATTGTAATAGCTGTGATTGATCCATTGGACAGGGTAACGAAAATGTTGAAAACACTGAACTGATAGAGGTGTGAAGATGTCATCTCGCCATGCCGACGATGATGAACCACACTAAGTCTTTTTTTTTTTTCATCAGGATTCTGACTAGGCTGATGGCTGATGAAGCCCAACACGGATTCCTTTCCTGTGACGACCTCTCCATCTCAGAGTAGCACATCCAGTCTATGTACTCAGTTATTTGTTGGACGTATTCCAATATCTGTCTTCCCCTACAGCTTTTACCCTCTACAGATTACTCTGGTGCCGCGAAAGTTATTCCCTGATGTCTTAACAGATGTCCTACCATCCCATCCGTTCTTCTTGTCAGTGTTTTCCATATATTCCTCATCTCGCCTATTTTGCGGAGAACTTTCTCATCCCTTACCGTTTCAGTCCACCTAATTTTCAACATTCTTCTGTAGCACCACTCCTCAGATGCTTGTCTCTTCTCTTCTGGTTTTCCTGCAGTCAGTGTTTCACTACCATACAATCCTGTGCTCAAAACGTACAGTCTTAGAAATCTCTTCCTGAAAGTAAGGTCTGTAATTCATACGCATTGGCCGCGGCGGAGGTTCGAGTCCTCCCTAGGGCACGGATGTGTGTGTTTGTCCTTAGGATCATTTACGTTAAGTAGTGTGTAAGTTTACGGAATGATGACCTTAGCAGTTAAGTCCCATGAGATTTCACACACGTTTCAACATTTTTTTCATACCCATTAGACTGTTCATTCCATTCAACGCATCCTGTAATTCTTCTTCACGTTCACTGAGAATAGCAATGTCATCAGCGAATCGTATCATTGACATCCTTTCACCTTGATTTTTAATTCCACTCGTCAACCATTTTTTTATTTCCGTCATTGCTTCTTCGATGTATAGATTTAACAGTAAGGGCGAAAGACCACATCCCTATTTTTTTCTTTTTTTTTTATCGTCAGTCTACTGACTGGTTTGGTGCGGCCCGCCACGAATTCCTTTCCTGTGCTAACCTCTTCATCTCGAGTAAAACTTGCAACCTACGTCCTCAATTATTTGCTTGACGTATTCCAATCTCTGTCTTCCTCTACAGTTTTTGCCCTCTACAGCTCCCTCTAGTACTATGGAAGTCATTCCCTCATGTCTTAGCAGATGTCCTATCATCCTGTCCCTTCTCCTTATCAGTGTTTTCCACATATTCCTTTCCTCTCCGATTCTGCGTAGAACCTCCTCATTCCTTACCTTATCAGTCCACCTAATTTTCAACATTCGTCTATAGCACCACATCTCAAATGCTTCGATTCTCTTCTGTTCCGGTTTTCCCACAGTCCATGTTTCACTACCATACAACGCTGTACTCCAGACGTACATCCTCAGAAATTTCTTCCTCAAATTAAGGCCGGTATTTGATATTAGTAGACTTCTCTTGGCCAGAAATGCCTTTTTTGCCATAGCGAGTCTGCTTTTGATGTCCTCCTTGCTCCGTCCGTCATTTATTTTACTGCCTAGGTAGCAGAATTCCTTATCTTCATTGACTTCGTGACCATCAATCCTGATGTTAAGTTTCTCGCTGTTCTCATTTCTACTACTTCTCATTACCTTCGTCTTTTTCCGATTTACTCTCAAACCATACTGTGTACTCATTAGACTGTTCATTCCGTTCAGCAGATCATTTAACTCTTCTTCACTTTCACTCAGGATAGCAATGTCATCAGCGAATCTTATCATTGATATCCTTTCACCCTGTATTTTAATTCCACTCCTGAACCTTTCTTTTATTTCCATCACTGCTGCCTCGATGTACAGATTGAAGAGCAGGTGCGAAAGGCTACAGCCATGTCTTACACCCTTCTTAATACGAGCACTTCGTTCTTGATCGTCCACTCTTATTATTCCCTCTTGGTTGTTGTACATATTGTATACTACCCGTCTCTCCCTATAGCTTACCCCTACTTTTTTCAGAATTTCGAACAGCTTGCACCATTTTATATTGTCGAACGCATTTTACAGGTCGACAATTCCTATGAAAGTGTCTTGATTTTTCTTTAGCCTTTCTTCCATTATTAGCCGTAACGTCAGAATTGCCTCTCTCGTCCCTTTACTTTTCCTAAAGCCAAACTGATTGTCACCTAGCGCATTCTCAATTTTCTTTTCCATTCTTCTGTATATTATTCTTGTAAGCAGCTTCGATGCATGAGCTGTTAAGCTGATTGTGCCATAATTCTCGCACTTGTTAGCTCTTGCCGTCTTAGGAATTGTGTGGATGATGCTTTTCCGAAAGTCAGATGGTATGTCGCCAGACTCATATATTCTACACACCAACGTGAATAGTCGTTTTGTTGCCACTTCCCCCAATGATTTTAGAAATTCTGATGGAATATTATCTATCCCTTCTGCCTTATTTGACCGTAAGTCCTCCAAAGCTCTTTTAAATTCCGATTCTAATACTGGATCCCCTATCTCTTCTAAATCGACTCTTGTCTCTTCTTCTATCACATCAGACAAATCTTCACCCTCATAGAGGCTTTAAATGTATTCTTTCCACCTATCTGCTCTCTCCTCTGCATTTAACAGTGGAATTCCCGTTGCACTCTTAATGTTACCACCGTTGCTTTTAATGTCACCAAAAGTTGTTTTGACTTTCCTGTATGCTGAGTCTATCCTTCCGACAATCATATCTTTATCGATGTCTTCACATTTTTCCTGCAGCCATTTCGTCTTAGCTTCCCTGCACTTCCTATTTATTTCATTCCTCAGCGACTTGTATTTCTGTATTCCTGATTTTCCCGGACCATGTTTGTACTTCCTCCTTTCATCAATCAACTGAAGTATTTTTTCTGTTACCCATGGTTTCTTCGCAGCTACCTTCTTTGTACCTATGTTTTCCTTCCCAACTTCTGTGATGGCCCTTTTTAGAGATGTCCATTCCTCTTCAACTGTACTGCCTACTGCGCTATTCCTTACTGCTGTATCTATAGCGTTAGAGAACTTCAAACGTATCTCGTCATTCCTTAGTACTTCCGTATCCCACTTCTTTGCCTATTGATTCTTCCTGACTAATGTCTTGAACTTCAGCCTACTCTTCATCACTACTATATTGTGATCTGAGTCTATATCTGTTCCTGGGTACGCCTTACAATCCAGTATCTGATTTCGGAATCTCTGTCTGACCATGATGTAATCTAACTGAAATCTTCCCGTATCTCCCGGCCTTTTCCAAGTATACCTCCTCCTCTTGTGATTCTTGAACAGGGTATTCGCTATTACTAGCTGAAACTTGTTACAGAACTCAATTAGTCTTTCTCCTCTTTCATTCCTTGTCCCAAGCCCATATTCTCCTGTAACCCTTTCTTCTATTCCTTCCCCTACAACTGCATTCCAGTCGCCCATGACTATTAGATTTTCGTCTCCCTTTACATACTGTATTACCCTTTCAATATCCTCATACACTTTCTCTATCTGTTCATCTTCAGCTTGCGACGTCGGCATGTATACCTGAACTATCGTTGTCTGTGTTGGTCTGCTGTCGATTCTGATTAGAACAACCCGGTCACTGAACTGTTCACAGTAACACACCCTCTGCCCTACCTTCCTATTCATAACGAATCCTACACCTGTTATACCATTTTCTGCTGCTGTTGATATTACCCTAAACTCATCTGACCAGAAATCCTTGTCTTCCTTCCACTTCACTTCACTGACCCCTACTATATCTAGACTGAGCCTTTGCGTTTCCCTTTTGAGATTTTCTAGTTTCCCTACCACGTTCAAGCTTCTGTCATTCCACGCCCCGACTCGTAGAACGTTATCCTTTTGTTGCTTATTGAATCTTTTTCTCATGGTAACCTCCCCCTTGGCAGTCCCCTCCCGGAGATCCGAATGGGGGACTATTCCGGAATCTTTTGCCAATGGAGAGATCATCATGACACTTCTTCAATTACAGGCCACATGTCCTGTGGATACACGTTACGTGTCTTTAATGCAGTGGTTTCCATTGCCTTCTGCATCCTTATGTCGTTGATCATTACTGATTCTTCCGCCTTTAGGGGCAATTTCCCACCTCTAGGACAAGAGAGTGCCCTGAACCTCTATCCGCTCCTGCGCCCTCTTTGACAAGGCCGTTGGCAGTATGAGGCTGACTTCTTATGCCGGAAGTCTTCGGCCGCCAATGCTGATTATTTATCAAAATTTAGGCAGTGGCGGGGATCGAACCCGGGACCGAAGACGTTTTGATTATGAATCAAAGACGCTACCCCTAGACCACGGGTTATCTTACACCCTTCTTAATCCGAGCCCTTCGTTCTATCCAGACCTATTATTCCCTGTTGGCTCATACACATATTGTATATTACCTGTCTTTTCCTACAGATTACATCCATTTTTCTTAGAATTTCGAACATCTTGTACCATTTTACACTGTAGAACGCTTATTCCAGGTCGGCAGATCCAATGAACGTGTCTTGATTTTCCTGTGGTCTTTCTTTCATTACCATGCGCTACGTCACAACTGCCTTTCCGGTGCCTTTACCTGTTCTAAAGCCAGTCTGATTGTCATCTAACACATCCTCAAGTTTCTTTTCCCTTCTTCTGTATAGTATACTTGTCAGTAGCTTGGGTGCATGGGCTGTTAAGCTGATTGTCTGGTGATCATTTAACTTGTCGGCATTTGCACTCTTCGGAATTGTATGGATAATGTAATCCGAAAGTCAGATGGTATATCTTCTTTTCTTGTGGGTAGAATGGCTAAAAATATTAACACACATTAAGGAGTAAGCCTCTAAAACAGCATTCACTCACTCATTTACTGCTCATTCGTAAAGACCCACACAACCGTTATCAACCACATGAAAGCAACGGAGAAACGATAAAATGTGCTGTGCCCTGGATTAAAACATAAATAAAACCCCGGAGGAGCTAAAATAAGTGCACATGGAAATGCAACTGGATGAGTAGTTACAAGAAACATGGTTGAGCCAGTCATCTTGTTAACACATTGAGAATATCTCCCTAAAATTTTAGGAGACAAATTGGACATATCACAAAACCTTGAAACTCTCACCACATTCGTTTGAACGACATTTAAAATAGAGGGTAGATCACTGTGACTGACTCCTGGTCTGAAAATAAAACACAGTCTAACAAAATGTGATGCACAGTGATCTGTACGCCGCAGTCACCACATATTGGAGGGACCTTTCGACGGAACAAGAAACCATGCGTCATAGGGCATCAACAGCTAGGCACGTGAGCAGATGTGTGGTAAATGATCCCTGCGAGCAGTGAGATACCTTTGTGAACACCGATGTGTGAGCAGCGGGGCTACAAAGTCAGGGTACCCCAAACATTAGGAGGTTTGATTCATCATCCGTCAGCACAAACGTACCCAAGGAGGCACAGAATGGCTATCTCGGAACCGAAAACCAGCAACACGACACTCCCTGGCTGCTAATTACGGCTTTCAGTACGGTATGTTACTCGACATGAAGAGAAGTCGATCACATTTCTGTTCTTCCGCCAGGGTCGAACCATTGTCATCTGCCCCACAGTACACACGTTGGACCGTCAGACGCGGAAGCGGACTGAGGAATTAAAGCACGGGGGATACTCAGTGGATCGGAGAGAGCCTTCTATTGTGCAAAGTACTACAATGAAATTCACGGTAGGCTTGAGAGAATAATAATGTATTACCTGGTGACATGAAAATGGAAAATTAGACAAGACAGCTAGATACTGGAATGAAATATTCCATTTTTAGCATCTATGTCGAAGAAAATGGCAAAATTTCAGTACCGGATTAAATGTCCAACAAAAATGTTTTCAGCGTCATCCCTCGAAGACTACCCTCCCTTTCTAAGGGAAGTAAGGAGACTTCGAGGAACTACGATTGTGTAGCAGCCGATTGGAACTAAGGGAGGAGAAAAAAAGACCGAAATGGTGCAGTAGAATTGTGAGCAATACATTTGTTTGTATGAAAAACGCAAAGACAGCTTCGAAGAATTGCAAGATTTCCTTTAAGAGGAGAATCAACAGTAATGATCAATGTAAAGAAGATACTACTTTGTCTGACTGTGGCTCTTAGCATTCTGTACAACTTGAGAGTTTACATACTAACTTCCTGTTTCCTGTTTTGATAACTACGATATCGCTGCGGTCATAGTTACTAAAATGACAATCAGATTTTTAGACTAACCGTAATAAAATATAATCTTCGTACTCATATTCCGGCCTCGGACAATAACTTCCTCTGAGGAAAGATGTTCATCTTCATCCGTTGGTGACGTCGCTTCGTGATGACATCTCAGCTTCTGCAGTGATGTGAACGAGGCGCATGCTGTCAGTGGCACTGGTCCTTCAGTAACTATCATTCACGCTGTAACCTGAGGTGTCACTAGTTATCACAAGAGTACAGGGCTACATCGAGTACTTGGCAACTTCCTTCTCGAACAACCTGCTTCATACCCTGTCAGATACGCCAAATATCAAATCACAAAGTTCCGGGGCACTCATTGAAAGTTTAAAAAGCGCTGATCTAATAACTGAACATGTCTACAGATTTTCTAACTTAGATGTTGCGCAAGTATTATTACCACATATGGTTTAACAATAGTCTCCCGCAGGTCTCGTTTCTTTTTCACTCTGTCCGATTATTTCTCTTACTAGCCGCTTTGTTTAGGTTGAGGTCTGTCTTTCTGTGGCTCAGTATATCAGCCCCGCAGGCACTCTTGTGTTTGCTTTACTGGAGAGAAGCGGTAGGAAGTAAATATACTGTTACTCAGCTGTACGTGTTTATTGCCCGTCCTGCAGTTGTTTGGATCTTAGGCGTCAGTCGTGCGTTTAGTAAAACGAAAATTCTGTTCGGTGTCTGATTAGAGACTTCTAACTGCGAATTGCCTGCTATGGCGGGCTGCTGACGCCAGCCTCACAGCTGGCTAACAGTTGTTCAAAACGTCACATAGTCGGAAGTTTTCAAAATTAAATTCTCCGACTGTGGTCGGATGTGAGTTTGATCACCTGCCGCAGTCGTCCTGAGCGTATCCCACTTTATTTATTGTATAAGAAACAGACAATTTATATTACAAATGAAAGGTGACAAAGCTAAGACTGGCTCCCCTAATGTATGCACAATGTATCAACATACGCAGGTGACGTTTTCGCTAAGTTAAACTGGGCAGCATGGGGAATTTTCTGACTCACAAAACAGTTTATTAGAGTTTGCAGATGCCTAATTAAGACTAGTGAATATGTAATCAGGTCAGATTGACAGCTCACTGCTACAAGTTTCCGTTTTATCTTCTTCCATCCAATACTCACATCTGCCATTCGTCCACAGCTATCGCTCCGCTGACTGTTGCAGGTCTTCATAGAGTCCATCCCTCCACTTGTTCCTTTGCCTTCCTTCCTGTGGGAATGGAAGGGGCATGCGTTGCCACCTGTCGTCTTCCATTCTAGCCACATGTCCAGCCCACTCTAGTCGCTCGTTCTGATTATTCCTGCTCTACTGACATCTCAGTACTATTGATTTAGCTTGCTAACTTAGCGTCTGATCCTCCACTGTCCCATGTTTCAGTCGACTTGGACCCCCTCCACATTCTCTTTAAAAGTCTCACATATGACTTTGTCAAGAACAAAATTGAACAGTCTGGGAAATAAACCATCACGTTATATGGTTCAAATGGCTCTGAGCACTATGGGACTCAACTTCTAAGGTCATCAGTCCCCTAGAACTTAGAACTACTTAAAACTAACTAACCTAAGGACAGCACACACATCCATGCCCGAGGCAGGATTCGAACCTGCGACCGTAGCGGTCGCGCTGTTCCAGACTGTAGCGCCTAGAGCCGCTCGGCCACCCAGACCGGCTCACGTTATATGCTCCACTTGCTTTTCTCAGGGTTGCTTGGGTAGCTCTTCGAACCTCCTTACATGGTGCTTTACCCTGCAGCAGATCTACCTCGCTCAGCCATTTGCTCTGGGCTTTCGAGGAGGGCTTCAACGACAGAACATATGTAGCACCTGATAAAATAGTAACAAGATAACATTACAGCAAACCACTGTCTCGCTGTCCGGAGAACAAGCCACACAGCTGTGTGCGCTACTGAACCAAGCGTAAGCGAACACGTAATTCAGACACGGTTATGTGTTTATTATTCCATCTGTCATACCAAATGCTCAAAAAGTTGTGTTTGTGCGTTGATACATGCTGAACCGTTGTAAGTAGGCTGTTTAGGTTTTTTCATTGGTAACGCCACGTAGCGCTCCGTATGAAAATCACTGACTGTGCTGTGTGAAGGCTGTGGCTGGTTTGCATTGTTGGAATTTGCTATTGTAATGTTGGGAAGTTGGCTGTTAACAGCGTGTAGCGTTGCGCAGTTGGAGGTGAGCCGCCAACAGTGGTGGATGTAGGGAGAGAAATGGCGGAGTTTTGTCAGCGGATGATCTGGACGTGTGTCCATCAGAGACAGTAAATTTGTAAGACTGGATGTCATGAACTGCTATATATATTATGACTTTTGAACACTATTAAGGTAAATGCATTGTTTGTTCTCTATCAAAATCTTTCATTTGCTAACTATGCCTATCAGTAGTTAATGCCTTCAGTAGTTTGAATCTTTTATTTAGCTGGCAGTAGTGGCGCTCGCTGTATTGCAGTACGAGTAACGAAGATTTTTGTGAGGTAAAGGGATTATTGAAAGTCAGATTGCGTTGCGCTAAAAATATTGTGAGTCAGTTTAGTGTTGATCAGAATAGGCAAATAGCGAAATGTCTGAGTACGTTCAGTTCTGCTCAGCTGTTTGAAAATCAAATAATGTAAGAGGTTTATCAGCACAGTAATTCATTAATTTTTCTAAGGGGACATTTCACCGTGAATTTAATTTCAAAACTTTTTCTTAAGAATTTACTTTATTTACGAGCGATTCATCAAGAAGATTAACACATTTAATCACACTCTGTGAGCGTGGAAGTAGTTGCCAGTGGGTAACTGATGAAAACAAATCAAATTTCTTTGAACAAATGGAAATTTTATTCCTAAAAGCCCTTTTTTAGAAACAGATTTCAAATTATAATCATAAAGCACCCTCTAAATGTCAAGTTACAATTTATTCAGAGGCAGAAAGAACCAATTTTTAACTGAATGAGCTTTCGGGCCGAGAACCTTGCCGCTCCCTCTTGACACGGCCGTAGTCACGAACGCTCACAACAACCTCTGAAAGACGACAATGGTGCAAATCTGCAACGCACCAGATTACTTTAAACTAAAAATTTTAACAACTCACACAAGTACATAAACCATGCACCCCGTAGGAGGAATGGAAATAGTACAAAACACTGACATTAAAAGATTAACTTGGCACCGAAAGTTCAACTTGATTTTCAATAAAAAAACTAACGGTGGAAGGGTGGCCACTTTATACAGGGTGTTACAAAAAGGTACGGCCAAACTTTCAGGAAACATTCCTCACACACAAAGAAAGAAAATATGTTATGTGGACATGTGTCCGGAAACGCTTGCTTTCCATGTTAGAGCTTATTTTATTACATCTCTTCAAATCACATTAATCATGGAATGGAAACACACAGCAACAGAACGTACCAGCGTGACTTCAAACACTTTGTTACAGGAAATGTTCAAAATGTCCTCCGTTAGCGAGGATACATGCATCCACCCTCCGTCGCATGGAATCCCTGATGCGCTGCTGCAGCCCTGGAGAATGGCGTATTGTATCACAGCCGTCCACAATACGAGCACGAAGTGTCTCTACATTTGGTAACGGGGTTGCGTAGACAAGAGCTTTCAAATGCCCCCATAAATGAAAGTCAAGAGGGTTGAGGTCAGGAGAGCGTGGAGGCCATGGAATTGGTCCGCCTCTACCAATCCATCGGTCACCGAATCTGCTGTTGAGAAGCGTACGAACACTTCGACTGAAATGTGCAGGAGCTCCATCGTGCATGAACCACATGTTGTGTCGCACTTGTAAAGGCACATGTTCTAGCAGCACAGGTAGATTATCCCTTATGAAATCATGATAACGTGCTCCATTGAGCGTAGGTGGAAGAACGTGGGGCTCAATCAAGACATCACCAACAATGCCTACCCAAACGTTCACAGAAAATCTGTGTTGATGACGTGATTGCACAATTGCGTGCGGATTCTCGTCAGCCCACACATGTTGATTGTGAAAATTTATTGGCGGTGAATCGAGGAAGTACAATACATACTGAAGAAACTAAAATGAGCTCTAACATGGAAATTAAGCGTTTCCGGACGCATGTCGACATAACATATTTTCTTTCTTTGTGTGTGAGGAACGATTCCTGAAAGGTTGGCCGTACCTTTTTGTAACACCCTGTATACTAAAATGACGATTTAAATAAAAACCCAAGAAATCCAGTCTTACAAAAAACATACAAGCTTGGCCAAACATGCTTTACATTACACACATACCGCTTCTCAAGATGATAGGCAAGATCAAAACATATTTCAGGAATTCGGCCGTTACACTTCAAGCAATAAATTCGGTAACATCGAATCCGACAAACATGACAGAGGCAGCTATAAACGTACGGCAGACCGACCGACAGACAGACAGACACTAACTGCCTAACAAATGCGGACGAGAGACAGAGGAGCAAGCTGGGGACGAGAGACTGACCAAGAAAACAAGTAGAATTTAACAAGTAAATGAAACAACATATCAGCAATCACTTAACTTCCAACAACTGCGAAGTATGGCGAAGACCAGGCACAGCACCCCCAAAACCGTCCGCTACCAGCCATTTCAACGGACGCAGGAAGGCGCGCGGAACTCCCGTCTCACGGCGTCGCAGCTCGCACCAGCGAGACCGATGTCGCAGGTTGGCTCCTGTTGCTCTCGTGTCGGCCGCGAAGCCACTACCCCTCGCTATACGGCGCGGCCCACTGGACTGACGTGGCGACCTCACATGCGCCGACGCTCAAGACGGACAACTCATCTTGTGTCCCAGAGTGCGAACGACCGACCGATCGATCCAACCGCCAATGACCATTGCCTGAACAAACTCGAGCAGACTGGCGGCCTAACACATATTAGCACTCCGGACGACAGACAGATACTGACTGCCCCACACTGACCCGGCTGACCAACTGGCCGACTGGCGAGCTCATAGCCCCCTTAAATGCACGTGAACAGGCAACCTTTCCCCTTTCCCACCAGAGGGAGACACCAAAGCTGCGATTGCCACAGCGGCGCCACCGCCAGAAACGGAGGGCGACTGCTTCACACTACGCGCTGCGGCGCGCTCTTCAAAACAGCAATTTTTTTTTTCCACGGCTCAAATGCTATAGCCAATTCTTCACAAACAGTACTGAAAAATGAATTTCATCTCAACCTGTCACTGTGTGGCTGTGGTGGTCTAGAAGACAGAGCTCTAAAATCCGGTCCTGGAGGTCCAGGTTTCAGTCCTGAACGGGACGGAAGCTTTCCCTCGTTCCAGTCCCTCCAGGACGGCCGCAAATCCACCTATTCTACAGTAAGTTGAATACGGGGGAATTTTCTGGGAAATATAAGGCGGCGGTAGGGATGGACTCCGCCGCCCTACCCCTGCCAGTGCCGCGGCGAAGAAAGACCTCTACTAACAGTCAGGCCAATAGCCCGGACACGGACTATCGCCACTGAGTCAAACTTTACTATCACATTACAAGTCCATATGGCAGTTGATATCTTCAAGAGTCATCGGCATTTTCTTGAGGGCTTATTACACTACTGGCCATTAAAATTGCTACACCACTAAGATGACGTGCTACAGACGAGAAATTTAACCCACAGGAAGAAGACGCTGTGATATGCAAATGATTAGCTTTTCAGAACATTCACACAAGTTTGGCGCCGGTGGCGACACCTACAACCTGCTGACATGAGGAAAGTTTCCAACCAATTTCTCATACTCAAACAGCACTTGACCGGCGTTGCCTGGTGAAACGTTATTCTGAGGCCTCGCGTAAGGTGGAGAAACGCGCACCATCACGTTTCCGACTTCGATAAAGGTCGGATTGTAGCCTATCGCGATTGCGGTTTATCGTATCGCGACATTCTTCCTCGCGTTGGTCGAGATCCAGTGACTGTTAGCAGAATATGGAATAGGTGGGTTCAGGAGGGTAATACGGAACGCCGTGCTGGATCCCAACGGTCTCGTATCACTAGCAGTCGAGATGACCGGCATCATATCCATATGGCTGTAACGGATCGTGTAGCCACGTCTCGATTCGTTAGTCAACAGATGGGGCGTTTGTAAGACAGCAACCATCTGCACGAACAGTTCGACGTTTGCAGTAGCATGGACTATCAGCTCGGAGACCATGGCTGCGGTTACCCTTGACGCTGCACCACAGACAGGAGCGCCTGCGATGGTGTACTCAAAGCTCGGAGACCATGGCTGCGGTTACCCTTGACGCTGCACTACAGACAGGAGCGCCTGCGATGGTGTACTCAACGACGAACCTGGGTGCACGAATGGCAAACGTCATTTTTTCGGATGAATCCAGGTTCTGTTTACAGCATCATGATGGTCGCATCCGTGTTTGGATACATCGCGGTGAACGCACATTGGAAGCGTGTATTCGTCATCGCCATACTGGCGTATCACCCAGCGTAATGCTATGGGGTGCCATTGGTTACACGTCTCGGTCACCTCTTGTTCGCATTGACGGCACTTTGAACAGTGGACGTTACATTTCAGATGTGTTACGACCCGTCACTCTACCCTTCAAAAAATGGTTCAGATGGCTCTGAGCACTATGGAACTTCTAAGGTCAATAGTCCCCTAGAACTTACAACTACTTAAACCTAACTAACCTAAGGACATCACACTCATCCATGTCCGAGGCGGGATCGAACCTGCGACCGTAGCGGTGGCGCGGTTCCAGACTGTAGCGCCTAGAACCGCTCGGCCACCCCGGCCGGCCTCTACCCTTTATTCGATCCCTGTGAAACCCTACATTTCAGCACGATAATGCACGACCACATGTTGCAGGTCCTGTACGGGCCTTTCTGGATACAGAAAATGTTCGACTGCTGCCCTGGCCAGCACATTCTCCAGATCTCTCACCATCTGAAAACGTCTGGTCAATGGTGGCCGAGCAACTGGCTCGTCACGACACGCCAGTCACTACTTTTGATGAACTGTGGCATCGTGTTGAAGCTGCATGGGCAGCTGTACCTGTACACTCTATCCGAACTCTGTTTGACTCAATGCTCAGGCGAATGAAGGCCATTATTACGGCCAGAGGTGGTTGTTCTGGGTACTGATTTCTCAGGATCTATGCACCCAAATTGCGTGAAAATGTAATCACATATGTGTCCAATGAATACCCATTTATCACGTGCATTTCTTCTTGGTGTAGCAATTTTAATGGCGAGTAGTGTATTTACTTTTCCTCACAGAATAAGTCTAGACAGGGTAAGTCCGGTGACCCTGAAGATTATTTTGCGTTCCCCGATCGACTGATCGGAATATTCCCACTGTATTGCCTTAACGGGTCCTAATTCTCTTTGCGGAACGAACCAGATATCGGTCTTGTTGGTACCGCATGGAAAGCTCCATATTCCGTCGAATATCTTCCAATAACTTCTACAATATAGCCGTTAAGATTTATATTTAGAACGCCAACAATAAAACAGGGACCAGTAATTCGATTTTTGAAAGACATATGCTGATCGACCTCAGGCACACAAGTAAACTCAAGAACGGACTGCAGTTATATCTTTACTTAACATTTATTGTATGGGAATATAGGTGTGTCGGATTTCCTCTGCTGACGGCGAGACGTATTTCACACGTATTACGTCATTGAACTCCTCTTTCCACATGAAAATTTTGTAATTTAGTTCATAAAAAAGAACGAAGTCGATGTCATAATTCGGCTGCCATAAACTTTAATTAAAAAAATGGATCACATCATCCCCTGTAACTCACAAAGAATCACTAGTACAGGGTGATCAAAAACTCAGTGTAAATTTGAAAACCGAATAAACCACGGAATAATGTAGGTAGAGTGGTACAAATTGACACACATGCTTGGAATGACATGGGGTTTTATTAGAACCGAAAAATACAAAAGTTCAAATAATTTCCGAGTGATGGAGCTTCATCTGATTAGAATAGCAATAATTAGCATAACAAAGTAAGACAAAACAAAGATGATGTTCTTTACAGCAAATGCTCAATATGTCCACCACCATTCCTCAACAATAGCTGTAGTCGAGGAATAATGTTGTGAACAGGGCTGTAAAGCATATCCGGAGTTATGGTCAGGCATTGGCGTCGAATGTTGTCTTTCAGCATCCCTAGAGATGTCGGTCGATCACGATACTCTTGCGACTTCCGGTAACCCCGACGCCAATAATCGCACGGACTGAGGTCTGGGGACCTGGGAGGCGAAGCATGACGAAAGTGGCGGCTGCGCACACGATCACCACCAACCGACGCGCATCTGTCGGACATTTTATGAACTTTTTTTTTTTTGTTCCAATAAAACCCCGTATCATTCCAAGCATGTGTGTCAATTTTTACCCCTCTATCTACATTATTCCGTGGTTTATTAAGTTTTCAAATTTATACTGACTTTTTGATCACCCGGTATATGAATCATGACTGTGTGGTGTCTGTTCCTTGAGGGCAGTCCATGGTAACTCTAGTGTAGACGCTGTTGTGGGAATCATGCGAGGTTCTGGAAAGAATGAGGAAAATGGACGGGGTGTGCTATGGAGCCGTGTTCGACAGGATGGGAATTTGGGTCGGACTGGAAGCTTGCTCAGACAGCTTCAGTGGTTAAGGTGACTTCTAACGTAAAGCAGAAAACCGGGTTTCCAGTCCCGGTCTGGCAGGAATTTTCACTTGTCGCCATTTAGTTATTTCAATGCCCTATCGTGCCTGACGTCGGCAGCAAAATTGTCCTTGATTCACAGGGCGTGCACAAAAATAGGGACACACGAAAAACGCAACAAAAAAATGGTTCAAATGGCTCTCAGCACTATGCGACTTCACTGCTGAGGTCATCGGTCGCCTAGAACTAATTAAACCTAACTAACCTAAGGACATCCATCACACACATCCATTCCCGAGGCAGGATTCGAACCTGCGACCGTAGCGGTCACTCGGTTCCAGACTGTAGCGCCTAGAACCGCACGTCCACTTCCGCCGGCAAAAAAAAAAAAAAAAAAAAAAAAAAAAAAAAAAAAAAAAAAAAACACACATTACCACATATAATACGGTGTAGGTAATTCGTTGGCAGCTTTTAGTCCTCTCAGAATGGATATATACATATCTTGCAAGATTTTTTAAGGGGAACCTGTAACGTTCTTCCCGTAAAGTAATGGAAAGTTGAGGTAACCACGCAGGCTCAACAATACTGAGACCTGGTGGATGTGGCGGCCAGGGGGATATGACATTTCATCCCCGTGCCCACAATACCAGTCCTCGACGACGTTAGCTGTGTGAACAGTGGGGACCTTGACGTTTTGCAGCACGCTGTCACCACTGGGGAACAAACATTGTTCCACGGGACAGACCTTACTAGCCAAAATGTCACCAAGTCCTTGGCAGTAAGGCGGCCTTGCAGAGTAACCATGGAGCCCACGAAACACTACGATTGGCTGCCCAGATCATCACCGAATCCCCGCCATGTTTCGTGGAAAAAGTATGGAACAAGACTCAACTGACCATATCTTTTATCGCTCCTTAGTCAGGGTTTTTAGCATCGGCAGCACCTTTTATTGCTACAGGAATTGGCATCACTGATGAGTGGTTGTGGTATTGTATCTCGCCCTGCAGTTCCCTCCTTATGGAGGAGCTACCTTCCTGTTGTTTTGGTGCTAACAGATTTCATGGGTTCAACATTCACTTCTGTAGGGACTTTTGCAACTGGAAAATAGGAGATACAATAAATAAAAAACATGAAGCCATTCACACTCGACGAAAACACACGAAAATACCGTCGGCACTGCACACAAACACTGGCGAACGAGATGGTACAAGTGAACGAGGAGCGTGGCGGCGAAAAACACTAAATCACAATCACCATGACAAAGACACTAAACTGATAGTGAAGATCTCCGGCGGGGGACCTGCCAAGAGGGGAGGAAAGTGTGTTAGGAAGGAGAGAGGAGAGCAGAGATACCAATGGCAGGGAAGTTTGGGGGGGGGGGGAATGAAGGTAGGAGGGGGTTGGGGAAGCTCGGAGGAGGAGGGAGGACGAAGGGAGGACGGGGGGAAGGAGAGAGACAGGAGAGGGGGTGCCGAAGGAAAGGACACAGGAAGTGGGAGGGGAGGATCAAAGTTGATGGGAGGGTTAGATGGAGGGGAGGAGGGCATCATCAGGGAGGGGGAGCTGGCGGAAGCCACTTTGGGAGAGGGTATGGAGAGTGGAGAGAGGGAGAGTACGTGGGACGTGGAAATACAGTCGCGGCAGCGGACGGGGGCAGGAGAGGATGGGAGAGACCAGCAGGTGAGGAGGATAGAGTTTACGGGAGGTGTAGAGGATCCGTATCCGTTCGAGGAAAAGGAGAAGGTGGGGGAACGGAATAAGGTCATACAGGATCCACGTGGGGGAGACGGATGCGATAGGCGAGGTGAAGAGCATGGCGTTCTAGGATCTGAAGGGGTTTGTAAAAGGTAGGGGGAGCGGAGATCCAGGCAGGATGGGCGTAGCAAGGGATAGGGCGGATGAGGGATTTATAATGAAGTATGGTGGAGGGGTCCAGACCCCACGTACGGCCGGAAAGGAGCTCGAGGAGACGGAGTTGGGAGCATGCCTTGGCTTGAATTGTCTGGAGGTGGGGGTCCAGGAGAGGCAACAGTCGAGGGCGACGACAAGGTGCTTAAGGGTGGGGGTGAGGATGATAGTACAGCCATAGATGGCGATGTAGAAATTGAGGAGGTGGAAGGAAGGGGTGGTTTTGCCTATAATGAACGCCTCGGTTTTGGAAGGATTGACCTTAAGCAACCACTTGTTGCGCCAAGTGGTGAACCGGTCAAGATGAGATTGGAGAAGGTGTTGGGAGCGCTGCAGGGTGGGGGTGAGGGCAAGGAAGGCGGTGTCATCGGCGTACTGGAGAAGGTGAATGGGGCGTGAAGGTGGCGGCATGTCTGCCGTATACAAAAGGTACGGAAGAGGGGAGAGGATGGAGCCTTGGGGCACACTGGTGGAGGGTAGAAATAATTACCTAAAATGAGTATGTCAGATTATCTAATAAAAGTTTACATTAATGTAAATGAGTATAAACCAATAGTACTTACGTGAAGAACATATCGTCAAAGATTTACAGTGTTTTAAGAGCTGAGTTGCTCAAGTCATACATTAAAATATAAGACATAATGTTCTTCAAAAAGTCAGACATTAAAACACAAGCAACACTGGTGTGGTGTGAGGAGACTGTGTGGCAACTAGTCACACTGCCAAGTAAATGTAATGTAGGGCGTGCCACAAACGGGCCACTAGCAGCGTGAGCAGAAAATTTTTGTATATTGCTCATTTTCTGAAGTAAATCATACGTATAGCCAATATAGCTTTTAACAAAAATTAATTTTACGAATTATTGAGTAACATTTATAAATGAGCTTGAAATGGGATAAAATAGTACAAAGTTCGCTACGTTTTACGTAGCTCAGGTAGAACCAGAGTTAAATACGACTGGAATTACATACGTAATGAACCTTTTCCTCTAACGGATACGGATCCTCTATACCTCCTGTAAGCTCGTTCTGCCCCACCCGCTTGTCTCACCCATCCTCTCCCACCCCCGCCCGCTGCCGTGCCTGTATTCCCACATCCCACCTGCTCTCCATCTCTCCACCCTCCTTACCCTCTCCCAAGGTGGCTTCCGTCAGCTCCCCCTCCCTGATGATGCCCTCCTCCCCTCCATCTACCCCTCCTATCAACTTTGATCCTCCCCTCCCACTCCTTGTGTTTTTTTCCTTTGGACACCCTCTCTCCCTTCTTCCCTCCCTCCTCCATTTCTCCCCACTCCTCCCCCGGGCTTCCACTATCCCCATCCCTCTACTCCTCCTCCCATCTCCTCTGCCATTGGCATCTTTGCTCTCCCATCTCCCTCCCCATCACCCTTCTCCCACTCTTGGCAGGTCCTCGCACACGTTATGTGATTCGCGTGCTGGGGATAATCGCCATTCGCTTTCCGTGTGTGCCGTTGTGTTTTGTGTTTAGTGTTCACAGTCACACTCCATCGTTCACATGTGCCATCGACATCATCAGTGTTATTGCGTCGTGTCAACAGGTTGTAGTGTGGATTATCGTCCAGTGTGAACGGCTCCGCGGTCTTGTATTTATGTGTCTACTGTTTTATTACCCGCCATTATGTTAATTCTGTGTATTCCTTCTGTATTTTTTATCATTGTCTATTCTACGGCTGAAGAGCAGCGTAGAATGCTGCTGCCAACCTGCCTGTTGTACAGGTTTTAAAATCACAATAAAAAATAAATAAATAAAAAAACCGTAATGAAGAACATCAGTTCATTATATGACACAAAGTTTGAATAGACAGCTTGCATAACTAGGGCACAGGGGTTGTCTGGTGTGTTAGCGTAACTTACCATAGATAAAATAATGTTTCTGAAAAAGAGGAGATAACCTGGATTATGAGTATCACAAAACTGAGAGCACTGCTTTAAAAGCATTAAAGAAATTTCTATTTTTCAACTGCACTTGTTCATTCAACATGTCATCTTTATTTGGTGTGTGGCTGAAAATTTCAAGTTCTTCCAAGACATCAAGTTTTCTCCCTTCCTTTTCTCTATGCAGAATTGTCATTTCGTTTAATTCTTTGGGGTTATACGCTGTTACGAAAAGATGTTCTGCGTATGTTGAATTGTGCACATTAGTGCCTTTTTTGCCTAAAAGATGTTCTTTGTATCTTACGTTGAAAGCTCTGCCTGTCTGTCCGATATAAAATGCAGGACATGTATTACAGGAAATTTTATATACCCCTGAGCCACGTAAAGGTTCGTTTGAAGCTTTTAAATTATGAATTTAATTTTTTTTGTAAATTATTATGTGTGGAGAAAGCAACCTTGCACCCGTATTTTTTAGTTAACAGACGCTGAATCCTATACGATATGTTACCTAAAGAGGATACTGAGATGTACTTTTTATCATTATTACTAGTTTGACCAGTACCTAAAGTGGTGACTATTTCTTTTGTTTTTTCTTTAAGGATGTTTTCCACTAGTGGGGGTTCATAGCCGTTATTAAATGCTATTGTCTTAATTACATCAATTTTTTTCTGCAGTTTTTCTGGTGATAAGGGAGTAACTACGGCACGGTGAACTGCTGAATGAAAGAAAGCTTTCTTATGAGATTGAGGGTGTGTCAAGTCTGCAGGTACGGTATGATCAGTACTCGTGTCAAAAATTATTTTAGTCTCTATTATCGCCAACTTCAGATGCAGGAAATTTTAAAGATATGAATATAAAATGTGTAATAACAATTCAAAACATAAAACAAAAATAAGTAAAATAAATAATTATAGTAACAATGAACTGTGGGATATTTTAAATAGGTATGTTAAAATACTCTGATAGCTGCTAGATTCTCTAAAATGGTATTTCCAAAAATAACTTTGTTACACAGGGGCTGCTGTAGTGTGAAAGCTTCATTAATTTGTGTTGTAACGAAAGTTTTCGTTTCTCAAAATGAATTGTAAACTTTATATCCCAAACTACCTTTTTGGTTGTGTTTTACCGCTAAAAGCGAAACTGAGTAAAGACGATGACTTGTATTCTACTCAAGCCTAATGATTTTTGATACTTGTAATATTTGATAATGGCCTAAAGCCGAAATCTAGATTTTAGAATATAGCCTGTTGTACAGTCAAATGGTGGTTACATATTACACCAAAGTAAAATCATTGACATATAACATTATTCTGACCCCTCTACATACCCGCCAAGTTTCGTAAAGATCTTCTATTTACTCCTGGAAATGATCCCTGTTAGTAGCTAACTCTGTATACAGAGGGGTTGTCTCATTTTTGGTGAAAGTGTTGCTTAAAATCCAACTTAAACATATCACTGTAGGTGTTCGAAATGGTCACCATTAACATCCACACACAAACGATGCCGCCGAAGTATAGCACGAACTACTGACTGCAACGTGTTCAGTTGGATATTTGCATATGAATGTACTATGGATTCTCGAAGTTGATCCAATGTGCGTGGCTTTTGTCGATAAAGGACGTCCTTTAGTGTTCCCCACAGGTAAAAGTCCAGAGGAGTTAGGTCTGGGGAACGTGGTTGGTACGGCCTATCCATCTTCTTGGTAGATTTTCGTCGAGATTACTTAAAATACCACTTCAAAACCGACTTACTTTCATCGAATGTAAGCACTGCGCCAGCCAAGTTTACTCGAGTAACTAGGTGCAACTAAGAACAAAACAATGACTATCTGGCGATTGTCATCTGACAAAACAAAACAACGCAATACAACGCTTGTGTGGCGATTGCCGGAACTAAAAAATTTTAACACTACCAAAGATGAGACAACTCCGTCAATTAGTTTGCCACTTATGGACTTTTAAACAGTGGATACATTTTTTGGGACCCTCTGTAGTGTCTGATAGGGATTCCATCAGACTCTTGTTCAATTTTAACTGTTACACTTGTTTCCCTATACCATTAACACTAATTCCGACCTCACCGATATTTTCCGCGGTGCAAGACTTAAACTGGGGCATTACTCCTAAAACTGTCTCTGTAAAAGATCGTTAGAAAATGAAGTTCAATACATCTTCATTTACTCTGCTACGGTCAGTTTAAATTTCTCTTTCATTCATGAGCGTCTGGAAACTTAGTTTGCTGACACTAATAGCATTTAAATACTACTAGAAACTATTTGTGCTACGTGAGAAAGGTTTTTAGATTTGCTAATCGTTGTGGTTTCCACACGGCACACATTCTCTCTCTCTCTCTCTCACTCTCTCTCTCTGTGTGTGTGTGCATGTGTGTGTGTGTGTGTGTGTGTGTGTGTGTGTGTGTGTGCGTGCGTGTGTAGCAAACACACACACACTTCCTATTTTTGTTTAGAAACAAATAAAAAGTCGACTTAAAGGTTTCTTGCGTAGAGTACCACGTCCTATCATAAAAATCTATACTGGTGAAATCGACGTTTAGGCCATGCATGTTTACAGTGGCCTTCTTCTGCGGCTACTGGTGTGTTTTACCTGTCCTCTGTCACTAATATTTTGTCATGAATGCTTACTGAGCTTGACCTTACGCCATACTTGAACAGAAATACACTGCTGGCCATTAAAATTACTACACCACGAAGTTGACGTGCTACAGTCGCGAAATTTAACCGACAGGAAGAAGATGCTGTGATATGCAAATGATTAGCTTTTCAGAGCATTCACACAAGATTGGCTCCGGTGACGACACCTACAACGTGCTGACATGAAGAAAGTTTCCAACCGATTTCTCATACACAAACAACAGTTGACCGGCTTTGCTGGTGAAACTTTGTTGTGATGCCTCGTGTAAGGAGGAGAAATGCGTACCATCACGTTTCCGACTTTGATAAAGGACGGATTGTAGCCCATCGCGATTGCGGTTTATCGTATCGCGACATTACTGCTCGCGTTGGTCGAGATCCAATGACTGTTAGCAGAATATGGGATCGGTGGGTTCAGGAGGGTAATACAGAACGCCGTGCTGGATCCCAACGGCCTAGTATCACTAGCAGTCGAGATGACAGGTATCTTATCCGCATGGCTGTAACGGGTCGTGCAGCCACGTCTCGATCCCTGAGTCAACAGATGGGAACGTTTGCAAGACAACAACCACCTGCACGAACAGTTCGACGACTCATTATGCAGCAGCATAGACTATCAGCTCGGAGACCATGGCTGCGCTTACCTTTGACGCTGCATCACAGACAGAAGCGCCTGCGATGGTGTACTCAATGTCGAACCTGGGTGCACGAATGGCACAACGTCATTTTTACGGATGAATCCAGGTTCTGTTTACAGCATCATGATGGTCGCATCCGTGTTTGGCGACATCACGGTGAACGCACATTGGAAGCGTGTATTCGTCATCGACATACTGGCGTATCACCTGGTGTGATGGTATAGCGTGCCATTGGTTACACGTCTCGGTCACCTCTTGTTCGCATTGACGGCACTTTGTACGGTGGACGTTACATTTCAGATGTGTATTGACTCGTGGCTCTACCCTTCATTCGATCCCTGCGAAACCCTACATTTTTAGAACACTGGACTCGCATTCGGGAGGACGACGGTTCAATCCAGTCTCCAGCCATCCTGATTTAGGTTTTCCGTGATTTCCCTAAATCATTTCAGGCAAATGCCGGGATGGTTCCCTTGAAAGGGCCGATTTCCTTCCCAATCCTTCCCTAACCCGAGCTTGCGCTCCGTCTCTAATGACCTCGTTGTCGACGGGACGTTAAACATTAACCACCAACCAACCAAACCCTACAGTTCAGCAGGATAATGCACGACCGCATGTTGCAGGTCCTGTACGGGCCTTTCTGGATACAGAAAATGTTCGACTGCTGCCCTGTCCAGCACATTCTCAAGATCTCTCACCAATTGAAAACGTATCAAGGCCTTTATTACGGCCACAGGTGGTTGCTCTGGGTACTGATTTCTCAGGATCTATGCACCCAAGTTGCTTGAAAATTTAATCACATGTCAGTTCTAGTATGATATATCTGTCCAATGAATACCCGTTTATCATCTGCATTTCTTCTTGGTGTAGCAATTTTAATGGCCAGTAGTGTAATTGGTCACATAAGGAGGAAGTTTGGGTACTTCATTTTAATAGGTTACTGTGGTGGAGGGAGTGGGAATTTGCTGTTCCCTGTTGCTCCTTGCATTGTGTGTCTCGACCGTCACCGGTGTGGCCCCTGGTCTCCCCCTGCTGAACGTAGGCCGTGTGGTGGCAGTTGCTCGCCGGTAACGCTCGCGTCCTGTGTTGCTAATGTGCGGCCTGTTGAGCCTACTTAATTATTAATGAAAAGTAATGCAAACCAGCAAGTTCAGAGCAGGTGGTCTCGTTAGCTGGTCAGTCAGCGCGGCGGATTGAAAGCCGGAATGGCCCGGGTTCGATTCCCGGTCGTGTTTGAGATTCTGTCAACTCTGAGACAGCGTGTTTCGTTGTCCCTACGTACGTATAATCGTAACTGATATTTCGCTATTGAGGTGGCTGTATGGGCACGTCACGAAAACCAATAAATAAGTTTAAAAAATCAAACTTCAGAGTAAGGTTTGAAAGCCATTTGTGGGGTATAGTTGAACAAGCTGTGGTTGTATTTTGAGTTAGCATTTCGCCAGTGGAATATCAAAGTAGTCTGCCTAATAACCTACCTCTGATGACTCTGTATTTTCATTATATCTGTTCTGGTTGTAGGTCCCTATGCATGTGTCTAGTTGGTAACATACTGTTCAGTTTATATCTGTGATGGTATGGTATGAAATTAGACTTTAGTCTACCTTCAAAATTTCCGTAATAGCGACATAGTCAAAAAACCTTCATCCCACATTTCAGCCCCATAGGGTAGAAATTTCGAAAAATCCCATCTTAAACGACGTCTACAGTATAAGATCCACACCTTCTCCAAATTTTAAAAGCGGTTTGGACAGTGCGGTGATGAATCAGTCAGCCAGTCACGACATTGCCATTTATATATAGAGAAGATTAAGCAATAGTTACTAAGTTTTTTGGTTCCATGCATTAATACGTTATCAAGAGACATGACACGAAAGTACAAACAGCAGAATCCCACTGATTCAGTCACGTAAGCTAGAACTTATTCATGAAGAGATATTTTCGAAAATGTGTTGTGTGGTGTCCAATGCTTCGCACATTGTTACACTTCACTTGACTTTCTAATGAACGAATGTTTATTGTAAATGTAATTGTGTTTGCTTCTAAAACGAATATGTTGAAGACTCTTGTCGTTTGTGGCTCAAATGTCGGAACAGTTGTGGAAATGGCTTCTTCTCTGTTGATGAACAGTTTTATCGCTCTTGACGTTTCATTATATCTGTGTGGTTTTTTCTTCAGCTCCAGTTGACGTAGTTTACTTGGTACGTTAAGTACTGTAGATGTTGCATTCCATACAAGCTTCCTACGTTACACTTTCATAGATCTGACTGGAAGTGCAGTGAAAAAAAAAAACTTCGTATTGTTAAGTAGATATACGACGTATTCCTGCCAAAGGTGAGGTCTTCTGGTGTTTACTAGCCTTTTTTGTTCTTAAAAGCAAAAGGGATTCTTCAGTAAATATATGTACGTTACAATAGAGTCATAAGCTGCCCCCTGATGTATCGTTACATATCACCCAGTGTCCTTAGGAGACTAAAGAAAGACAAATGTCATTTTTTAGTTGTTGTCGATTTTTATGGTACTACGTACGCTCCCTTTTATAAAATCCAATTTATAAATCAGTATAAACGATATTGTTGACACTCATCCGATACCGTATACAGAAGCGTAGCCTTCTGTTCGCCTGGAGTCCTGCTGTCGAAGTGTAAAAAAGAACGACCGCCAGTGTCATGACTGAATGTGGTTATACTGTGTAGGAGCGCCTTGTGTGACAATGGAGAGAGTTCTGGTGTGGAACAAGGAAGCGGCAACAACTGCAAACCAGCAGCGATGACCGTGGGCAGCAGTGTCGGGACTAGGCGTGCCTGCGGTGTCTGGCGGTAGATGGCGCACCAGCTGGTCTTGTTTACATCGCAAAGTGGCTGATTCAGTGTTTGGTCGAAGAGGAGTGGCACCTGGGAAGACGGGTAACGGATCGGCTATGGTTAGCTGGTGGCAACGGCCCCCCTGTGGCTACTGTTGTCATAGAGTGCCTTAGCAGAGACGCAGACATATGCAGACTGCCAACAAATGAACAACTCAAACAGGAGGAGCTGGTTGACTGTCGGGAGTGGCAAGTTCATGTGCCCAGCAAGGCAGACGGCTTGTTGGAGCCTAGACCGGACAAGGAAGCAACGTATTATCAAAAATGGTTCAAATGGCTCTGAGCACTATGCGACTTAACTTCTGAGGTCATCAGTCGCCTAGAACTTAGAATTAATTAAACCTAACTAACCCAAGGACATCACACACATCCATGCCCGAGGCAGGATTCGAACCTGCGACCGTAGCGGTCGCTCGGCTCCAGACTGTAGCGCCTAGACCCGCTGGCCACTACGGCTGGCAACGTATTATCAACGCGAGGCATCGGTTCCTGTTCTAAGGCGAGAAGATGGTGCCTGTCCTCTTGGCTCCAGGGATGGAGATGCTGACGAGACCCAAGCAGATATTATCCACTGGGATGTGCTAGAGGATGGGACAAGAGGAGTATTGTGCCGCTTAATTTCAGCAGAAAACTTTGGTTGTACAAATGCATGTGTGTGGCTCTGTCCCACATTAAAGTTCTATTAGTGATATTTTGTCTTTACGATAGGATCACTTCTGGGCCGAGTGTCTTATTTAAAACAAGCTTGAACAAGAGAAGTTCAAAATGGTTCAAATGGCTCTGAGCACTATGGGACTTAAATTCTGAGGTCATCAGTCCCCTAGAACTTAGAACTACTTAAACCTAACCAACCTAAGGACAACACACACATCGATGCCCGAGGCAGGATTCGAACCTGCGACCGTAGAGGTCGCGCGGTTCCAGACTGAAGCGCCTAGAACCGCTCGTCCACACCGTCCGCCGCAAGAGAAGTGTTTTTGCCAATTAACCCTAAGACTTCGACTTAATTTATTGTTCCCAGAATGAGATTTTCACTCTGCACCGGAGTGTGCGCTGATATGAAACTTCCTGGCAGATTAAAACTGTGTGCCGGACCGAGACTCGAGCTCGGGACCTTTGCCTTTCGCGGGCAAGTGCTCTACCAACTGAGCTACCCACGCACGACTCACGCCCCGTCCTCACAGCTGTACTTCCGCCAGTACTTTATTGTTAGTTGTGCTTAACGGATTTGTAGTTGTAATTGATAGCTTTTCTTCAATTATTGGTCTGAATTATTTGGCTCTGCGTGTTTTAATTGCCTGTTTACCATTACATCTTGTTTATTTGTGCTGTGTTCTGTTTTTGCAGCTTTGGTATGTCAGCCCTACTTAGTTTATTTTTTCATATGTCCTGATACAGAGTCTTGCTGCTTTATATTCTTGTTTTTCCTTCAAGCTGGCAGAGTTGTTAGTGTTATGTAGTCTATCGTGTTGTGTGTTACTTGTTATTGGAAAGTTGAAATCATTTTAGAGGGCCAGAAATTTACTGTTTGGCATGTATCTAGATATTAGTTTTATGTGTATTTCCTCGTGTTTCACTTTACTAATGTGCTCTGATTTATTGAATACTGTTGTTAATAAATGTTTTTGAAACCTGCTAAGTACTCGTATTTGCATCCAAACCACCACCATCCACTTTCACTCTCACTGTTTCCTGCGCCACATTGGTGATGATCGGTCCAGTATGTGGTTTGCTGCATCAGAGAGAGAGAGAGGAGAGGAGAGGAGAGAGAGAGAGAGAGAGAGAGAGACAGACAGACAGAGAGATGGAGTGCGGAGGGAGAGTCAACTGTTGTTAATTGCAGGTCTGAAAGTACAGGCGGTACAAATGGCATTTCAAAAGAAAGTGGTCTTAATGCACATTCGCAATGCTAAAATGTAAAAGAAGTGCAAGTAATTACCTCAACACTGACGTATTCTGCGATGATAAACTTTACACTCTAAGCAAATGTTTAGACTGCATTTAAAATAAAACTAGTACAAGTAAAATGGAGAAGAGAAGGAGAATTCAGGTACGTATGTTTCTGAAAGTACAGCAGTAGCCTACGGTTTATGTTTTAAGAGTACTTATAGTAATATTTAATGCATGTTTAATATACCACTTGTGCATCTTGAGGCAAAATCAGCATACTGGCACTATAGATCGTAAGGTCCTTGAACCTGGCCTGTTATGGATGGAATATGATGAAAATTTTGGTGTGTCTGAAGAAGCAAAAAAAAAAAAAAAAAAAAAAAAAAAACACTTCAAACATGGATTCGTTCTCAAAACTAGGAAGGAAGCAGCGTGCAGGTCAGCAGAAAGTTTTTCACAGTGGGATAAGGACAGAAATCTTTCAATAATTTAAAGTCACGGACGCCATCGCAAAGGATGGAGTTGTTAAAGGCAGAAGAAAACAAAATACAGCGGAGAAACTCCAGGTGGATCTGACTCTGAAAAAAAAATCCTCGAACAATGCTCTTCAAGTATTCACTAAACCACGATCTTGAGTTCTTCTGCAGTCTATCCATCAAGAAGAGCTTCAAATAAAATTTCAGGAAAGGTAAATCCTCAGGAGACGACGAACTACATCCCTCCACTTTATTATGAGTACTGCAACCACGTATCCCATTTCCAGACAGCAGTTATCGTGGATGAAAGAAAAGGAGGGGTACAAGAAGAGGAAGGCGTCAAAGAACAGGACGAGGAAGGCAAAAAATGCACAACAAAATGGTAAGGAATCAAAAGTGTTGCCTAGGAAGGACATTCTTCAAGAGATACCACTGAAGGAAATTTTTATGATTATACAGATAGTGGCTGTGAGGGATTTAGAAATTGGCTATGAACAAACTCGCGTGTGTCTGGGAACCAAACCAATATATTTTCGTTTTGGTATTTTAGGTTTATTTGCCATTTACCTATTCTTTTTCAACTTCTTATACTAAATTTGCTTTAATTACTCTCATAATCCTTTTCTATATTGAACAAGTATCGCACTATGTATATCATGTGCGCTGTACCAAAGACCTTCAAAATATGGCACAGTAAATAAAATGTCTTTGCACTTGTACCTGTTTTACTCTAAAAAGTTTTAAGACGCAAGGAGTATACGTACTTTTAATCTATTATAAAAAATACTGCAGGGGTACTACAGCCTGTAACCATGCCTAAAACTACATACAGACTAACTGAATGTTAGGAACAACATCTCTTTAATCGATACTAACTCACATAATGTATAAATAGCCTTTTAAGGGGGGTAGGACGTCAAACGGGCCGACTTGGAGCAGGAGAGGCACCAAAGGACATTTTAATTTCCACTGTCTATACTTTTACAAGTAAATTCATAAAACTTTGTCAGCATGACCAGGAATGATTCAGAATTCACTCGAAGCAGCGGAAGTTCAAAACATAACAAAATAATTTTTTTTACATGTGAAATATCATCATTTTTTCACTTACTATTGGCTGCATTTGTTGCTATAGGTACACTTTTCTTCATAAGTAAGAGAGACTGTTCGATGAATTTTACACAGCATACAAACCATACTTACAGGTGTCTGAAACTCTAGAATCTATTTAATTTATGAAAAAATGAATGAGCTGTTACGTTTTAAACTTTATGTTTAGAAAAAAAATCAAATTTTGTAGTCATTATCTCAATTTCTACCACAGTTTTTAATAGATTTGGAAAATTCTAGAGTTTCATACACCTGTAAGTATGGTTTGTATGCTGTGCAAAATTCATCAAAGATTCTCTCTTACTTGTGAAGAAAAATGTACCCATAGCAACAAATGCAACCAAAAGTAAGTGAAAAAATGATGAAATTTCACATGTAAAAAAAAATATTTTGTTATGTTTTTGAACTGCCACTGCTAGAGTGAATCCTGAATCAATCCTGGTCATGCTGACAAAATTTTATGAATTTATTTGTAAAAGTATAAACAGTAGAAAATAAAATGTCCTGTGTTTGATGTCCTACCCCCCTTAACTTTGGCACTCATTTACTCAATTTGCTTCAGCAAACAACTGTACCACTTGTACTGGCAGCCCCTCAGTTTGCTTGTAAGAAGCGACGATTATCTCCCATTATTCTCAGCTGAGAATATCTTCGCCCTACTTTGGACTTCCTTGGATTTGACTGAACTCTAGAAAGGCCCGCTATGTTATCCATTCAGATTTTTGAAGATACAATGAAAGAAGCAAAAACGTATACAACAGTACGCCACTGCTAGCCTTGTCGTCCAATTGTCCTTTCTGCTTTCGCGACACAATCTTCCATCTCTTGGTCACTGAGACAGGGGACGAGGTTTCTCTGAGAGAACAGCGATAATACATTGCCGCCGCAAGGCCTTAATTACTGTAGCGGATGAGCGGATAATCAAATCTCCATCGCTGCTGTCGGCCACAAACACTACGCTAACTGAAGTGTGTAGTGCCAGGCGGAGCGAAATGGTGGCGCGACATTAACTGCGCGACCACAGGGGATGTCTCGAGCGCGGAATATTGACAGTGGTGTTGTATCGGGAGCATCGTCAGATCGCGCTGTGCTGGTCTGGCGTAGGTCTGTGTGTGTGTGTGTGTGTGTGTGTGTGTGTGTGTGTGTGTGTCTGTGTGTGCGTGTGTGTATGTGTGCTCTCGTAATTAAATGGCTCAGGACTAAGCGCTGAGGATATTTCGCGTCAGACATCGCCCCTAGCATGGACGCAACGCGTGTTAATACAGAATTGGACAGCAAACCTCGCTCCAGAGCCGACTACGCCGAACGTTATTTGCCCTTACGACTAGTTCACGCACATATTGTGAAAGATTAATGCCAGCTCCCCGTGGTGCTGTTTGCCCACAAGGATAGACAATTTCTGGGATGAAAGGTAACTGAGCCCGGTGGGCCGTAATATTGCCGATAGCGCAGTAGCGTACTGCATTGAGCCCCAGATATCCTGAGACACTTTGTAATGTTATCATTGCGAAAATCCTTCCATCATGGTGCTGTAGTTGATATTGCAAGCGATTTACAAGGCGGTTCTTATTTCTGTTCTGAGCGCCCCCAGCAGCCATTGATCTGTTTTTGGACTAGGTGCACTTTGTGAAGCAAAGCTAGAAGTTGCTTGAATATACAGCGTGTTAAAAAAAAGAAAAGAAAAAAATTAAAAAAATTAAAAAAAAACCTGATTAAGTCCAAGTAGGGTTCCGTACAAATGTAGTTAATTCCATAGACAGGTCATCCATTCAGGGGATCGAGAATCTCGAAGATTTTTTCCTGTTATCGACAATGATACTGGCAAGATATCGGTCCTAGGGATTCCAAGGCTTACGCGAATGTTTTAACTTCAAGTTTGACGTCGGACAAATGACAAAATAAATATTTATCGTGTAATATAATTACAGATTAATAGCTTTCAGATTTTTTCTTTTGTTATAGTGTGAAACAGTGCTTCTTGCCAAAATTCGTGAGTCTATGTCAAAGGGATATATTCTACAGGCTTTGATGAGTGAGTTTTTGCGTGCCGTAAACTGCCGTATCTTTTGACTGCACTGACTTAGCAGCTTCCATTTTTTACAACGCAAGGGCTGTACACCTGAGTATGTGGCATAGATTCCAACTTGATTCGTTAACGCGTTCCTGAGGAAAAGAGTTTTTAACAATGACAGACAATGATACTATAATGGTTCCGTTTTTACCGATTGAGATCCGGAAACCTAAAAGTATTATGTATTGCTACAGGTGGTAATATTGGTCAAAACTAGAAAAAAAGTTCCTGTAATTATATGTCTGGAAACTAGTACCTTTTGACCTAAGGGCCGTTTCACTTGTGACGAATATTTTGTAGTCTTTACAGGTTTAGGCAGCATTCACAAGAAATGGCACTTTTAGTTCCCACAATAAGTAGAGCAGATACAAGTCCTAGAGCAATCATGGAGGTGAGGCTTCAAAATCGTTTCCTTATGAATGTAAGGGCAGAAATTGCTTGTGAAAGACTTAAAAGGCCATACACATTACCGAATAGATTAACAAGTGCTGTGCAACACCAATTTCTGTGCGATGGATTTCCTGCGCTATTGAAGAGCGTTGTCCTTGCTTAAGGAAAACACATGTGGTCTGAGTGCGACGATACCTACTCAACTTCCTATAAATCGTCTGACACTACTTCGCAGCAACATTTCATGGGCCATGGATCGGTCGAGATGTCCGGTAACATGGATGCCACGTTCTCGTGCTCTCTCTCTCTCTTTCCGTCGGAACTGGCCTCGGAAGACCCAACGGAATCGACTGACCGCAGTGTCATCATCATCCCACAGGCATCACTGGATGTCAGTAAAGAGGCGCATGTGGTCAGCACACCACTCCCCCGGCCATTGCCAGTTTTCCTTACCGGAGCCGCTACTTTTCAGTCAGATAGCTTCTCAATTGGCCTCACAAGGGCTGAGTAAGCCCCACTTGCCAACAGGGATCTCGGCGGACGCGGACGGTCACCGATCCAAGTGCTAGCGAAACCCAACAGCGCTTAACGTCGATCTGACGGGAACAGGGCGCTGGCACCTCCACGTTCACCAGACCTGAATCCGTTATACTTCTGGGTACGGGTGCCTTTAAAGGTATTGGTGTCCGCCCAACACATCGAGAATGTGCAATGTGTTGACATTACTGGAGCGCGTAACCAGTGTACATGACGCAATCTGAATGCAGCCAGCTGTATATGATGGAGTGTATGATTCACTGCGAACAAGAGCTGAAGGATGCATTAGGATGCATGGTAACCACATACAGCACTGCCTATGAGTCCACTTTATTAAACAAACAGAGGGGAAAGAGAGAGCAGATCGACCCATATTTCGGCATGAATTAGATTCCGGAGATTTAGTCATAGGAAATTTTCTTCTACTTTTGACTAGACTACATTCAATAGGAATATGTGGCTCTGTTTGAAATCAACTTGTACAACCAAGGAATATCTCACGTAAATATCCAAAGTGACGTCAAATCTAAATCCTTCCACGTAACAGAGACATTACCGAAATTTTTTGTTAAGAAATTTATCTTAATAAATCCAAGTGGCTTTTTACTTTTACAGGAAGATTACTTTGGTTAAAGAACTTTTAAACTCTGTCTTTCATAATGAATCGCTTTATTTTCGAAACTACCATCTCTTAAATTAGATTGGTTTAATTAACATATCCAAGTGCAGCAGTGACATATGCATTTCTGAGATTAAAAATGGACAACTTTCAGGAGTATAGCCCAACTATCCCTTGTACCGTGACTTCATCTACGTGTTACAACATATATTGCACACAACTCCTGCTCCTCCTCCTCTTCCCTCTCCCTGTCCATCTCTTCGTCCCTCTGTTTCTCTGTCCACCTCCTCCTTCCCTGCTTCCCCTATCTCTGTCCACCTCTTCTTCGTCCACCTTTCTCTATTGTCATCTCCTTCTCCTGCTATCCCGCTCTCTCTGTTTTCATATCGTACTCCACCATCTCTCTTTCCCTAAATCTCCTCATTCTCCTCTCTCTGTGACCAGCTGCCCCCATCTTCTTTTTTTTAAGTCATCATCTTCTGACTGCTTTGATGGGTCCCTCCACGTGTAAGGTGCGAGGGTTTTTTGTTTGCTTGCTTATTCTTGAATTGAGAACAACTGTGTGAGGTGAAATAACAAGTTTAATGTCGCAATGTTTCTCACCACATTACAGCTTCTCACATAGTTTTCAACTCCCCAACATAAAAACAGCGCAATGATAATGCATCTTGCCAACATCAAAAAGCGAAATAAGTTTATACACAACGATGGTAAATATTAACCCTCTGAAAGAACATTAATCTTAAGCACAATATTATGAAGGTTTAATTGGAAGTTTCTTTACGTTAATCCTAAGCACAACAATATGAAAGTTTAATTGGACGTTTCTTTACAAAACTGCTCCCACACATACATTATGATGATGGTCAGTACTTCGAAAATCGTCCGATTCCGGTTCAAAGTTCCGTGCTATTTAGCATGACAATCAAGTCTATGCTGGATGGTTAGTGAAGTGACAAATTTGAGCGCAAGATTACCCAAGTATGCTCTAGTTTACAGGGGACGCAAGCTGGTAAACCAAATAAGTTTACACCTCGGCACGCGGTATTTACCTTAAGCTGCGACGTGCTGCTGTCTGCATATTTGTACTATCTGACCATTTATTCTGTCATCCTACACACGGACTCCTCTCCTGTCCCATGGAAGTCAGTTCCTGGTGTCTTAACACATGTCCTATCATCTTGTCCCTTCCCCTTGTGTTTTCCACATTTTCCTTTCCTCTCCGATTCTGCGCAGAACCTCCTCATTCATTATGCTACCAGTACACCTAATTTTCAACATTCGGCTGTAGCTCCACATCTCAGATGCTTCAATTCTCTGCTGTTCCGGTATTCCCTCAGTCCGTGTTTCACTGCTGTGTTTGATACTAGTATACTTCTCTTCGGCAGAAATGACTTTTTTGGCAGTACTAGTCTGTTTTTCATGTCCTCCTTGTTCCGGCCATCATTCGTTATTTTGCAGTCTAGATAGCAGAACTCCTTAACTTCATCTACTTCATGACCATCAATCCAAATGTTAAGTTTCTCACTGTTCTCATTTCTGCTACTTCTCATTACTTTCGTCTTTTTTGGATTTACTCTCAATCCATATTCTGTACTCATTAGACTGTCCATTCCACTTATCAGATCAGGTAATTCTTCTCCACTTTCACTCGGGATAGCAATGTCATCAGCGAATCGTACCATTGATACCCTTTCACCTTGAATTTCAGTTCCACTGCTGAAACTTTCTTTTGTTTCTGTCATTGCTTCTTCGGTGTACAGATTGAACAGTAGGGGCGACAGACTACATTGCTGTTTTACACTCTTTTTAATCCTAGCATTTCCTTCTTGGTCGTCCACTATTTCTTCCCTCTTTGTTTTTGTACATTTTGTGTATTGCCTGTCACTCCCTCTAGCTTTCCCCTAATTTACTCAGAATATCGAACGTCTTTCACCATTAAACATTGTCCAACGCTTTTTCTTGGTCAACAAATCCTATGAACATGTTTTGATTTTCCCTTAGCTTTGCTTCCATTATTAACCACAACGTCAGAATTTCCTCTCTGGTGCCTTTACCTTTCCTAAAGCCACACTGATCGTCATCTAACACATCCTCAAATTTCTTTTCCACTCTTCTGTATATTATTCTTGTCAGCAACTTGGGTGCATGAGCTGTTAAGCTGAGTGTGTGATAATTCTCGATTTTGTCAACTCTTGCAGTCTTCGGAATGGGGTGGATGGTATTTTTCCGATAGTGAGGCGGCATGTTGCTAGACTCATACATCCTACACACCAACGTGAATAGTCGTTTTGTTGCCACATTCCCTTATGATTTTAGAAATCCTGATGGAATATTATTGATCCCTTCTGCCTTATTCGATCTTAAGTCCTTCACAGTTCTCTTAAATTCTGATTCTGACACTGGATTCCCCATCTCTTCTAAATCGCCTCTTGTTTCTTCTTCTGTCACATCAGACAAGACTTCCCCCTCATAGAGGCTTTCAGTGTACTATTTCCACCTATTCGCTCTCTCCTCTGCATTTAGCAATGGAAGTCCACTTGCACTCTTAATATTTCCACTCTTCCTTTTAGTTTCACCAAAGACTGTTTTGACGTCCCTAAATGCTGAGTCCTTCCATCCGACTATCATTTCTTTCTCAATTTCTTCAAATTTTTCATGCAACCATTTCGTCTTAGCTTCCTTGCATCTCCTATTTATTTCATTCCTCAGCGACTTTTATTAGTGAATTTGTCTCAACATTTTTGTACGTCCGTCTTTCGTAGATCAGCTGAACTATTTCTTTTGTTACTCATGGTTTCTTTACAGTTACTTTCTTTGAACTTATGTTTTTCTTTCCACTTTCTTTTGAGAGATGACTATTCCTCTTCTACTATACTGCCTACTGGTCTATTCTTTATTGCTGTATCTACAGTCTTAGAGAACTTCAAACGTATCTCGCCATTCTGTAGTACTTCCGTATCACATTTCTTTACATATTGATTCTTCCTGTCTAATATCTTGAACTTCAGCCTACTCTTCACCACTACTACATTGTGATCTGAGTCTACATTTGAGGCTGGATACACCTTAAAATCAAGAATCTGATTTCGGAATCTCTGTCTGACCGTGATGTAATTGAAATCTTCCCATATCACCTAGCCTTTTCCAAGCATGCCTCCCCCTCTGGTGATTCTTGATCAGAATATTCTTTATTACTAGCTGAAATTTATTACAGAACTCAGTTAGTCTCTCTCATCTCTTATTCCTTGTCCCAAGCCCACATTCCCCCGTAAACTTTTCTTCTACTTCTTCCCCTACAACTGCATTCCAGTCCCCCACGACTATTAGATTTTCATCACCCTTTGCGTATTGTATTACCCTTTCAGTATCCTCATACACTTTCCCTCTCTCTTCATCTTTATCTTGCAATGTTAGTATGTATACCTGAACTATCATTGTCGGTGTTGGTTTGCTGTCGATTCTGATATGAATAACCCCATCACTGAACTGTTCACAGCAACACACTCTCTGCCCTACCTTCCTGTTAACAACTAAACCTACTCCTGTTATTCCATTTTCTGCTGCTGTTGATATTACCCTACACTCATCTGACTAGAGATGTTTGTGTTCTTTCCATTTAACTTCACTCACCGCTACTATATCTAGACTGAGCTTTTGCATTTCCCTTTTAGATTTTCTAGCTTCCCTACCCCATTCCCACGACCCTGTTCATAGAAATTATCCTTGGTTACTCAATATTTTTCTCATGGTCACTTGTCTTATCTCTGCCCATCTCATACTACACATCTCAATGACCATCTTATCCTCAACCCTCACTGCCCATCTCCTCCTCTCCATCTCTCTGTACATCTCCTCCCACTCCCACACTCTGACCAATCCCCCTCCCCCTCTCTCTGACCATCTTCTTCACACCTCTCTTTCTGTGCATCTTCTCCTCTCTCTTTCCCTGTCCACCATCCAGTCACCCATCTCTCTGTCCATCTCAACTGGCACCCTCCCTGTAGCCATCTCTTGCTGCCCTTTCTATCGCACCCTCCTCCACACTTTCTCCATATCCTCCTCTGCTCTCTCTCTGTCCATCTCATTCTCCTCCCTCCTTTATCTGTCTATAACCTCCTCCTTCTTCTCTGATGGTCCATCTCCTTCTCCTCCAATCTTCTGTCCCCCACTTTCTCCCCCTCTACCTCTACCCTTCTTCTTCACAACACACGTTTTGTGTAGGGCAGCCTACATGTCAAGGGCCTAACATATTTTCTTGGCGATATCTCTGTTTGTACAAGAAATAGGAGGTTCTAGCGCCCAAATTACTGATTCTCATATAGCAAGCAATATGTGTACCAAATTTAGTTTATCAAGTAGTTTTGGTGGAGATGCTGAACATACACACACACACACACACACACACACACACACACACACACACACACACACACACACACACACATGTATGCATAATACATTCATATATACATACATCCTGTTTCATACACTCACTGGACAAAATATTAGTAACCCATAGAAAGTTTATTACAATCATCTGATGCAAAAGTTTCCTGTGTCTCGTACTGTGTCACAGTTTAAAAGAACTGTACTGGAGAAACCAACATTTCAGCCACTGCGACCATGGCGCTGATTCCTCCAGTATAATTTTTTACATTGCGACACAGTATAATACTCAGAAAACTTTTATGTCAACTGACTGTGGCCATGAAAGCCTATGTCATCATACTACTGACATCATTTAATACCATATTATTGTACCACTGGCCTTGATGACCACCTGGATACGTTTAGGAAGTGAGTCCAGCAGTTTGTGCAAGTACGTAGCAGCCAGCTTACGTCATTCGCTGAGAGTTTGAGGGCACAGTTCCACCAAATTGTGGTGATGCTAATGTCTGAGTTTTATCCACGATTCCAACATGTACCACACTCCTTCTGTGGGATTCAAGTCGGGTGATTATGCAGGCCAATCGAAACTAATAGGGTGGGAAAGTGTTCAGAAAACCAGTGACATATCCTCCCAGCACGAAGAACTCTGTCGTTGTCTTGAAAAATAGGGATATCAATATCTATTTCTACATCTACTTAGATACTCTGTAAGCCACCGTACGGTACGTGGCGGAGGATACCCTGAACTATTACTTGCAATTTCCTCTCCTCTTTCATTCGCAAATAGAGCGAGGGGAAACGACTGTCTGTATGCCTCCGTATGAGCCCTAATTTCTCGTATCTTGGCAGTAGTAGAATCGTTCAGCAGTCATCTTCAAATGCCGGTTCTCTAAATTTTCTCAATAGTGTTTCTCAAAAAGAACGTCGCCTTTCGTACAGGGAATCCCATTTGAGTTCCCGAAATAACTCCGTAAGACTTATGTGTTGTTCGAAGCTATCGGTAACAAATCTAGCCGCCCGCTCTGAATTGCCTCGATGTCTTCCAACAAGCTCATCTAGTACGGATTCCAAACACTCGAGCAGTACTCAAGAATAGGTCGCATCAGCGTTCTATATGCGCTCTCTTTTACAAGTGAAGAACTCTTTACTCCAATAAACCGAAGTCGGCCATTTGCCTTCCCTACCACAGTTTTCACATGCTCGTTCCACTTCATATCACTCTGCAGCATTACGCCCAGGTATTCAAACGACTTGACTGTGTCAAGCTGGACATTAGTAGTACTGTATCCAAACATTACAGGTTTGTTCTTCCTACTCATCCGCATTAACCTACATTTTTCCACATTTAGGGCTACCTACCGTTCATCACACCAACTGGAAATGTGGTCTAAATCGTATCTTTCTATAGTCAACGTCGACACCTTACCATACACGACAGCACCATCAGCGAACAACCACGGATTGCTGCGCACCCTGTCCGCCAAATCATTTAGATATTTAGAGAAGAGCAGCGGCCCCATAACACTTTCCTGGGGCAATACTGACGATACCGTTGTCTCTTATGAACACTCGCCGTCGAGGACAACATACTGGGCTCTATTATTAAGAAGTCTTTGAGCCACTCGCTTATCCGTGAACTTATTCCATACGCGAGTACTTTCGTTAACGGCTTGCAGAGGGGCAGCGTGTAAAATGCTTTCCGGAAATTTAGAAATACGGAATCTATTTATTGTTCATCATACGTAGTTCTCAGTATGTCACGTGGGAAAAGGGCAAGAGCGATACTTTCTAAAAACATGCTGATTCGTGTACATAAGCTTCTTAGTCTCACGAAAGTACATTGTATACGAACTGAGAATATATTGAAGGATTCTGCAGCAAACACAAGTTAGGGATATTGGTCTGCAATTTTGCGGGTCCGTTCTTTTACCTTTCTTTTACGATGGAGTCACCTGCGCTTTTTTCCAGTCGTTTAGGACTTAGCGCGAGGCGAGAGATTCACAATAAATGCAACCTAGGTAAGGGGCGAATGTCATAGAGTAATCTTTGTAAAATCGAACTGGGGTTCCATCTGGACCTGGGGTTTTATTTGCTTCCAAATCCTTCAGTTGTTTCTCTAGGCCAGGTATGCTTATTTATATGTCGTCCATACGGGGATCTGCCCGATAGTCAAATGACGGTATGTTTTTACGGTTCTCCCAAGTGAACGTTTTCTTGAACTTGAAATATAAAACTTCGGCTTCCGTTTTTATATCTTCAACTGCCACGCGAGATTGCTTAACAAAGGACTGAAAGGGACTGAATGGGATCTTTAGATGCGCTTAGCGATTTTATAAACGACCAGAATTTTGTCGGGTTTTCTGCCAGATCTTTTGCTAAGGTGTGACGGTGGTAGTTGTTGTATGCTTCGCGCACAGATCTTTAGACAGACGCACGAATCTGTGCTAACCTTCGCTTGTCGTCATTTGTGCGTTCCCGTTTGAACATAGAGTGCAGCAGCCTCTGATTTCTCAGCATTCTCCGAATTTCGTTATTAAACAATAGTGGGTCGTTTCCATCCTTTATCCACTTACCAGTCACGAAACTCTCCAGATCACAACTTACAAGCGGCTTAAACGTTGCCCATAATTCCTCTAATCCATCTTACTGGAACTAAGTGATGCCAAGTCACTGTCTAAGAGATAATAACGCCTTACCTGCTCAGTCTAGCAGAAACACTCTCGTAGCCTTCTTGAGTGATTTATTAACTTTCGTAATCATAGTCGCTATAATGACATCATGATCGCTAAACCCCGTTACTATACTGGCCTTGTGATAAGGTGCGGCCTAGTTGTGCCTACTAGGTCTAAGACATTTCCACTGCATGTGGGATGCAGAGCTAGCTGCTCAAGATAATTCTCAAAAACGTGTTCAGAAGTATTTGGCATGACTGTCTGTCTGTACTCCCCGCAATGAATCCATAGACATCCCAATGTACACTCAGCAGGCTGAAGTCGCCTCCAGCTAGTATTGCGTGAGCTGCCTATTTACGCGCTGTTGACCGTAGACTTTCTTTGAATGACCATAGAACTGTCACATCAGAATCGGGTAGTTGGTAAAGACATCTAACAATTAACTTGGTTGCACCTACACCTGTCCTTGTCACTCTCAACTTCTACGTCAATACAGACAACATTTCTGTCGTCTGCAATGAAAACTCCCCCTCCAACGGCCTGTAATTTGTCTTTCCGGTGTACGTTTCACGAGTCGCTAAATATCTCAGAGCTTTCCATTTCGGGTTTCAACCGGCACTCGGTCCTAAGAACAATTTGAACGTTAGAACTTTCTTAGAGGGCATTAAGTTCGGAAACTTTATTACGAATACTTCAACAGTTTACTGATAAAATTACGATAATCAAGTCTCTTTGTTCTGAACGCCGTTTGACTCCCCTTGCTGTGAATAGACTGACGAGTGTTCATCAGAGCACCTCAAACTACCACCTAGCCTATCAAACTCTCATGTGCAGTTCACAGTAATTGTGCTACCAGAGTTGCTGTTTCCTTTGTGTAGTCCACCCCTGACTTATCAGAGTCCTACAAATCCCAGCACGATAATGCTCACGGTAGCGCACTCAACAGGCAGATGTTCACTGAAAGGCAACATCTGTTGATTCGGAATGTTTAAATAGACCTGATGGTTCATGTTAGTGGTGATTTCACTGAGTGGGTGCAATTCATGATGAGAAAAACACCCGAAAAACATCACGGACTAAACTCCCGCCTGAACCTGACCTTGCACACATTCTGGATGAACTGCTTCATTTGAGCTTCGGTGCACTCGATTGAGTGCGTCATTAAAAAAATTTGGCAAAATATATAATTCTTCGGACCACATTACCTTCCCCCAGTGCACTACCGTCCACATTCGATGATTTATGGCCCATTGAAGACGCGCAGCTTCACGTGCCTGTGTGAGCAACAGCCTTTTGTGACATGAACGACTCCAAACGTTCATTGCATTCAGTTCTCACGCAATGTTTTGTCGCCAAGAGGTAGAGATGGACTCCCATTCTCTGACTGCATCAGTTCCTGTAGTGTTTGGAAGCGATTTTGATATACAAGCCTTGGAATGCATCACCGGTCCCTTGTTCCGACCACAATTCTGACGTCGTGTTTCATGCCAAGTGTGTTATACAAATGCTTGTAGACACTTCTAACGGTCGCCCTCGAACACCAACAAACCCAGAAAATTCACACACCGTATGACCATTGTCATGGTCAGACACGACTGCCCATTTCTGCTATTATCTCACGTCCTTAGACTTATCCATGTCTCTTTGAAACATAAAATGTCTCACAGATGGCTACTTGCTTATTCTCACGCAGCAAAACTTGACTCGATCGCTGCGCCATCTGTAAAGGTTTAACGATGCATCTGCGGAGGAATGTAAAAAGGAACAACCACATAAAAGCAGTCGTACGAAATGCAGATGCCCGTCTGAGATTCATTAGGAAGTAAAGTTCAGACACAAAATCCTGTATTACAGAAACTTGATTTGACGAAACTTGAATATTCCCCATCCGTCTTGGACACTTACGAGAAAGCATTGATACATGAAATATGGAGAAACCAAAGGTTGATTTAGTAAGTGTAAAAGAGTCATGTACTTCAGTGGAAGGCGCCGTAAGAGACGTTTTATTCAGCACGGTGTGGTTTACAGTCAGTATTCTGTGAGCGTACGTTCGTAGGTGAGTCAACAAATATGTTTCTTCTTCCTCTGTATACCTGGCGAAAAGGGATTAAAGTTGTCTCTTTTGATGGTTGTGTCGATCGCCGAATGACGTACCGAATAGCGTTATGGTCCGAATGAGTCCGTCTAAATTCGCACCTTTTCAGTCCTAGTCGCACAAGGAATATTAAGTCCGGTCAGTACCATCACTAACAGTAGGGGCCTAATATAAATCGTCAGATAATGTGCAATCGTCAGTTAATATGTTGATCCTGACTAAAATGTACATCTGACTGTATAAAAACTAAAATATCCATCATTGCACGCTATTAGTAACTTTTTCAAATCCACCTGAATATTAACTTCAAGGAATAAACATATAGCACAGTTCGCGATTAATTTAAATAAAATCACAGTCTATTGTATATAGTCTTGACACTCAATGCAGTGAAAACCGTCACCGTCTTGGGAGCTTGAGCGACACTAGTGCCCCTAGTGCGAAAACCCAGTAGTAAGTTAACGTTTTCTCTTTTTAAATTACTGTACTACTTAATTAATGAAGTATTTATTATACTTTTACGGCAGTTTCCTCGACACACTTTCCCCGACGCATATGGGGTCTGACGATTCGCTCATTCTTACACTCACTTGATTTTCTAATACAAGAATATTTTTGTAAATGTAATTACTTTTGCTACAAAAACGAATGTATGGAAGTTTTTTGTTATTGGTGGCTCATATGTAGTAACTATTGTGGAATAGGTTTTCTCCTGTGTCGGAAGCCTGTTTCATTGCTTTCTACGTGTTATTATCACTTTTGTGTGATTTTTCTTCACCTACAGTTGCGATGGGTTATTTCCTATGGTAATTAAAGTAGGTATTTCATTCCATACAAGTTCCTACGCTTCACATTCATTGATTTGACAGGACGCGTAGCGAAGAAAACTTCACATTGTTCAGTAGATATACGACGTCTTTATGCAAAAGGTCAGGCCACTTGCTGTTTACTAGACATTTTGTTCTTCTTAAAAGAAAATGACATTCTTCAGTAAATAGGCTCTCTGAAGGTTACAAGAGAATCGTAAGCAAACTGTTCTCTAATATACCAGTTCGTACCCACTAGCGTCCTTAGGAAACTAAAGAGAGAAAAACTATGGTGTAATTTTTTTTTAGTTTGTGCTGATTCTTTTGGCACTACGTACGCTCCCTATTGTAAATATTGTGTTACAAATCAGTACAAAAAATGGGTTTGCTCTCATCCCGTATTTTTATTCAGAGGTGCAGCGTAGAGTCCGCTCCGAGCGCTGCTGTCGTAGTGTATAACCAAACTGAACAGGAAAACCGCGAGTGACTGAGTTAAACTGCTCCGGAAGAAGTTAATCAATAAAATAAAGTCGCTGTTCTGATTTAACAACCAATCGCTTCCAACTACGTAAAAAATAAACACTAAACTGTTGTAAGTCGGGCTAGTACCTTTGTACGTAAAGCAATAAGAGGAAGCGTCTCATATGTCCCCAACTATCTTCTAAGTGTTTTCAATAAATAAAGTCCCACTTCAATTCAGTTAGGACCGACCTGGTGCAAAATGAACGGCCGCATCAGTCTAACCAGTATACAGTACAGAGGCTGTGTGTACGATATTATATTTTTGTGTTTTTGATTTAGCAGGAGAAGAGTGCCAAAGTTCTCGGTTGGCCGGTATCGTCACCCTACTGTCGCTGCTCACACAGCTGGGTGCCAGGTAACCTCATGTTCCCCAGTGCCAGTGGATTCTGCGTAACCGTTTAAAATATGTAGCTTCCTGCAACATTTTCTCATAAACATAACACAAGTATATCCTCCTACTTGTAGTTCGCCTAGCTGTTCAGCAGTATTTATCGATAAAGTCCCCTCTCTTTACCACATACCAGAGGATTAAAATAACGTACAGATGGTCATTCCAGGCCAATTGTCCCAAACCTGGGGCTAATTACCCCCGAGATGTAAAATATAATTTCCTGAGCGGTAAAACTGTGAACTTGAAAATATCTGTTTGAACTCGGGAGTGGTCTGTTCTAGGCGGTCAGTCACATAGTGTATTAACAGTCAAATATGTCTACAACGAATGGTACACCACTCGCAGTACATCACTTGGCGTGAGAACGGTATCCATAAACAGATCCTAACAGCTACGAAGGCAACTGACACTCCTTGTCAGTGATATTCCGTTTCCAACTGTGAGTTAACGAGCATAGCACTATCATTTAAATAAATGGCCGAAAGAGTCAACCTACAGAAATTGTGAAACGAACCCTGTCGTCGAGGACCGTGTGCCACAAACGGCGCACATTCACCACGAGATGGGAATACTCACAGGCGTCTGTTGTCTATTGAGGCCTAAGCGCTGTAGTGTGCGAGTGAGACAGACGAGAACCTACGTCACAATGAAACCCAGTAGAAGGCTTTTGTGGCCATAAAGGGAAACATTAATGAAAACTATTTAACTCTGTACTAACGCAGGGAATCAAGCCCCAGTAATTTTAATCTGCCATCCTCCATAAATTTTCATGGTGAAACTTGAACATTGATCATATCTGTAATGGTTTAGGATTTACTGATAAAATGAAAGGAAATAGTTTTGTAACAAAGACATGAATGCAAAAATCTGAACGCTTTGGCTTATCTTAACGATCGACATTTCATATAGAAGCGCGTCATTAAAATGACCAAAGTTGTAAATATCAACTCTGTAATTTTATTTGTTTAAAAGATATAGTAAATTTAAATTATCAGTATTTTCAGTTAAGCGTCAGATCATCATTTTAAAACTGTGTGCCCGACCGAGACTCGAACTCGGGACCTTTGCCTTTCGCGGGCAAGTAAGCTGTGAGTACCGGGCGTGAGTCGTGCTTCGGTAGCTCAGTTGGTAGAGCACTTGCCCGCGAAAGGCAAAGGTCCCGAGTTCGAGTCTCGGTCGGGCACACAGTTTTAATCTGCCAGGAAGTTTCATATCAGCGCACACTCCGCTGCAGAGTGAATATCTCATTCTAGATCATCATTTCCTCCACACAAAACACATTGAACGATGACAGCATTACACCTTATTGAATCATTAGGCAATATAATATTTGTTGTAAAGTTTAGTGCATATTAGTTACTTTTTTCGTTATTTATTTATCAGAAAGCACATTGGTGCAAGGCTACTGGCTGTGGCGTTCAAAGCTAAAAAGGAAGTTGTATTGGTTTTATGTAAAAGAATTCAATGTTTACTATGTAATGGATATTATTGTTACATTGTTTAGTAGGCAAAAGTAATAAAGCTTTGATTATTTAAATATGTAAAAATTTAAAATAAGGTAGAATAAGCTGTAGCCAATCAGATGGACGACTTAAGGAAAGGGAACTGCCCTAGTCAGATGGGCGAGGTTATTCAGTGCGAGGGAAACGCTAAACATTATTTTGACCAAATCGCAACTGTGTGGCCTACATCATTTATGGATGGTTAATTTAGTTCCCAATATTATTATTACTGTTATTATATGTCATGTTAACTTTGTACTTCGCAAACTTACAATAAGCCAGACAATTTAACCAAAGGGTCACAAGTGTCTAATTTAGGGCGTCTAATGCGACACGTGCGGTTCAACCCGTAGACGAGTTTGAGCCAAGACATTTCGACGAAGAGGAACCGCATATGAGCCCGAACATCTTTGGGATGCTAGCTCGCACAACCCAAAAGCAATTCTACATCTACAAACGCACTGTTCATGGCGGAGGACACCTTGTACCACTAGTAGTCATTTCATTCCCTTTTCCACTCCCAAATAGAACGACAATATAAACGACTCTCTATATTCCTCCGTACGAGCCTAATTTCTCTTACCTTCGTGGTCCTTAGGAGAAATGTACGTAGGCAGCAGCAGAATCACTTTGTTGCCAGCTTCAAATTCCGGTTCCCTAAATTTCCTCAGCAGTGTTCCGTTAAAAGAACATCTACTTCCTTCCAAGGATTCACATTTGAGTTCACGAAGCCCCTCTGGAACACTGTACCGGTAACAACTCTAGCAGCACGCTTCTGAATTGCTTAGATTTCGTATGCTGTCAGCGAGTGCAGGTGTATCTCAACCAGTTTTCGAGCAAACATTACGAAAGAAACTACCTGTAGTGGACACTTGTAGTTGGGTACGACGCTAAATACCACTGACCGCAGTGGTACATAATGTTACACATCAGCGGCGGCAAGACAACATGGAAAGTCGGGAGTAACTAACAAGATGCTTGTAATGTGGTCGGATGACTAGCAATTTTGCCTCTTTTCAAATGATGCAAGTCGTCGAGAGCACCGACAGCTCATTGTGGCGTTTAACTTGCTGTGTGGTGAGCGTGAGGTTCAGGCCGGAGGCGGTTCTGTGTTTGACATAGGATGACTTGGGCTTGCTCACTCAAGTTACAATGGGACCCGGATGCTTATTTGAACATCCTCGGTGTCCAAATGTCGCACTTTCTTCTATCTCTCCGCGAGTACGAGATGTGAGCTTTGGTGTTACGCTAGTGTAGACTTGCACTTACCTTTTCTTCAATTACCAGTTCTTTGAGCTGATAGCTAACATTGCGATAGGGAGCCCTTTGTTGCCTATTTTCGTCATTTCTTTATGGAAGACGCTCAGGAGTCGGCGGATTAAAATCTGCTTGCCTTTTAATATATAAAGACGATACTTCCCCTACTTGTCCTCAAGGCAGTGGGTCTTTGCACATATCTTTAGAATATCTCGGTTCTATTCACCCCGCCGGCCGCTGTAGCCGAGCGGTTCTAGGCGCTTCAGTCGCGAACCATGCTGCTGCTACAGTCGCAGGTTCGAATCCTGCCTCAGACATGGATATGTGTGATGTCGTCCTTAGGTTAGTTAGGTTTAAGTAGTTCTAAGTCTAGAGAACTGGTGACAGATGTTAAGTTCCATGGTGCCTAGAGCCATTTGAGCCATCTATCCACTCCAAATGTCGTTTCATTGAGCTGCGAAAGAAGGATGTTTGATTTCTTTCCATCGATGTATTGGTTACGAAGAAGAATGGTGTTACGTTGGAAAATGCTGTTGTTATTAAACCACCTCACACTGATTTGTATCTTAAGACTGATAGTTGTCACTATCCAACAGCGTGAAGGGTTATTTCTTTCTTTGGTTCACAGGGCCCATGTCATTTGTGACTCTAAAGGTTTCTCAGCTGATGTACTCCACCTAGAAGTTATTTTTCGTCAGAATGGGTATAATGAGAAACAAATTAAATGTAAGTTGCGTTACTGATCAACAATGAATTAGGTGAATGATGAGTATAACGATGTGCCGTCTAAATCTAGAGCTTTCTTGTCTTACGCAGACAGTACTTAATAAATGTGTTGGTCACATTCTAAGGAAACAAAGCGTGTAGTGTGTTTTTCAACTACTATCTAAGACTAGTGATGTTTTATGGATTCTGTGGTATACGGGTAGCGTCTTTGACTAGTAGTCCAGGGTTCGGAACTGGCCAGTGCTCAAATTTTGAATAAAAATCATAATCTTTTCCGGCCAAATATTTCCTAGATAATAAGTCACCCTCGCTCTCTTGACAGTAGTGTCAAAAAGGCTGGAGGAGCGGACGGAGGTTCAGGGCGTTCTCTTGCCCTTGGGGGTAAGAAACTCCCCCTAAAAGGCGGAAGAATCAGCAATGATCAATGAGATGAGAATGCAGAAGGCAACGGAAACCACTACATTCTAGACACAGAAGGTGTATTCATAGGCCATGTGGTCTGTTATTCGAGAAAAGTATCGTGATGATGCCTGTATTGGTAAAAGATTCCGGATTAATCATCCATTCGGATCCCCGGAAGAGAACTACCAAAAGGGAGTTGACCATTAGGAAAACCCTGTAGAATGAAGGAATGGGTGGCACTCAGCGCATCAAAGCGTGGAATATCAGAAGTTCTAAAGTAGTAGGGAAGCTAAAAAATTCTGAAAAGGGAAATGTAGTGCCTCGATTCACAAACAGAGGCAGTCATTGAAAGAAATGTGAAAAAGATAGAGATGTCTCGTCAGAAGATGGCAGCATAAAATGGTATAACGGACTCATTATGAATAGGAGGGTGGGACAGCTAGTGAGCTACTGTGAACAGTTCAGTGGTAGGGTTGTACGCATCTGATTAGACTGCAAACCATCTCCTACAATAATTCAGATATACATGCCGTTCTCGCAAGCAGAAGATGGAGAGATAGACATAATATGTGAGGTTACTGAAAGGATTCAGTTTGTAAAGGGAGATAATAATCTTAGTCATATGGTTTTAGAATGCGGTTCTAGGAAAAGGAGCAGAAGAAGGGGTTACGGGAGATGATGCGCATGGTACTAGGAGTGAAAGAGTGGAAAGACTAATTGAGTTCTACAATAAACTTCAGCTAGTAATAGCGAATATTTTGTTCAAGTCTTAAAAGAGGTGGATAAATACTTGGAAAAGCTACAGGGACACTGGAAGATTTCATCGGAACTGGTAGTTAAACAAAGAATATGTCCGAAGCTCATGGAGGTAATCATGACACGCAGGAGCTTTGGGCATCACCTCCTGAAAATATGTCGATGAAGAATAAACTGAGGCTTAAGACAGTCATCCGGAAGAAACAATGTGGAAGAAAGTGGGACACTGAAGTACTGAGGAATGACAGGACGTGTTTGAAGTTCGCTTAAGGTGTGGATACTGCGACAAGGAATATCACAGTACGCATTTCAGTTGAGGAAGAGAAGACATCTCTAAAAAGAGTTATTACAGATGTTGGACAGACAATATAGGTAGAAGGAAAGTAACTTCGACGAAACCTTAGGTAAAAGCAGAGCCATTTCAATTAATCGATGAAAGAAGGAAGTACAAGAATGTTCGGGGAAAGACATGAATACAGAAACATAAATCACTTAGTACTGTGGTAACGAGAAAGCGTAGCGAACCGGAGACGAATAAGCTGCAGGAAAAGTGTGCAGAATCTAAAAAGAAATGATTATCGGAAGAACTGATGCAGCATATAGTAAAGTCAAAAAACTTTCGGTAAAATGAAAAGTAAGGGTGACAATATTAAGAGTACAATCAGAACACCACTGATAAACGCAGAGCAAGGAGCGAATAGGTGGAAAAAGTACACTGAAGTCCTATATGAGGGAAAGGACTTCTCTAATGATGTGATAGAAGAAGAAAAACGAGTCGATAAGAAAGATTTAGGAGAGAGAAATTTAAGTTGATATGGAAGAGATAGAGTATCCAGTATTTAACAGAGCATAGATGACTTAGGATCAAATAAGGCAGAAGGCACAGATAACACTCTACTGGAATTTCTGAAATCACTGATAGGGGGAGGGGGGAGTGGCAACCAAGGGGCTATTTAAGTTACTGTTTGGGATCCATGAATCTATGAGACAAGCGACATACGACCAGACTTTGGGAAGAATATCATACACACAATTCTGAAGATAACACGAATAGATGATTGTACAATCACTGTAGGAGCTCATGCATCCAAGTTTCTAACAAAAATAATATATATATATATATATATATATAGGAGAATGGGAAAGAAAATTGAAGATCAGTTAGCTGACGATCAGTTTAGCTTTATAAAAGATAAAGGCACCAGAGAGAGAGCCCTCATGTTGCATTTGATATTAGGAGAAAAACTGGAGGCAAGTGAAGGTCATGCTCATGCGATTTGCCGACCTGGAAAAAAGCGTTCGAGAATATAAAAGAGAGCAAGATGTTCGAAATTCTAGGAAATATAGGAGAAATTTGTAGGTAACGATGGGAAATACGCATGGGGTGTGGTCCCTAAGGACACACCGAAATCACAATCGAAATCAGTTGTAGTTGCCACACTCTTCTTTATTACAAACACACTGCCGATAATGCATTCACAGTAATCATGATTACAACAAAGCTTGTCTTATAGAAGACAAAAACCTTTTAAGATATCTTCCACATATCGTTTTCTTTCAACCACTTACATTAATTTAAAGCATGTCCATGGACCCATAAATAATTCAATATGACTGACAAATAAATCACACCTACTTCATCACTTACGTGGAAACTCTTTTACCTATCTTTTCATAACATCAAAGTCCGGAAATCAACAGACAGTAATGTTTTAAGGCTTCTTTGGCCAACTTTTCATAATTTAAAAACAATATTCATAAAATGATCCTTCGTAAAATATGACTCACTTAAGTAGCTCTGATAAAAGTTCTGAGTCCAACAAGCCCCAAAATGTTTAACGCAACGCACCAACTCAATGCAGTATGTACGAGAATTAAGCTAGGAAGACTAAGAACGAAGTGCTCGAATTAAAAAGAGTGAAATATAGGGATGCAGCTTTTGCCGTTACTGTTCAATCCTTACATAGAAGAAGTACTGACACAACTGAAGGAAAGGTACAAGAGTGGACTTAAAATTCAGTGTGGAAAGAAATCACTCAGGAGATTCGCTGATGACGTTAATATTCTCAGTCAAAGTGAAAAAGAGTTTCACTAAAGTGGCAAAGGTCATGGGATACCTCCTAGAATGGAGTCGAACTTCCTTTTGCGAGGTGTACTACAGGAACTCGAGACGGCATGGACTCAACAAGTCGTAGGAAGTCTCCTGCAGAAATATTGAACCATGCTGCCTCTATAGCTGTTCATAACTGCGAAAGCGTTTCCGGTACAGAATGTTGTGCACGAACTGACCTTTCGATTATGTCCTATAATTGTTGGATGGGATTCATGTCGGGTGACCTGGATGGCCAAATCGCTTGCTCTAATTGTCCAGAATGTTCTTCAAAACAACTGCAAACAATTGTGGCGCGTTTTCATCCATAACGTGAAGTCCATGAAAGGTTGTAAATGGTCTCCAAGTAGTTAATGATAGGTTCAGTTGGACCAAAGGATCGAGTCCATTCTATGTAAACGCAGCTCACTCCATTATAGAGCCACCATCAGCTTCCACAATGCCTTCTTGACAACTGTGGTCCATGGCTTTGTGCGGTCTGCGCTACACTCGAACACTACCATCGGCTCTTACCAACTGAAATAGGTTCTCATCTGATCAGGCCACGGGTTTGCAGTCGCCTGGGGTCCAACCGACATGGTCACGTGCCCAGGGGAGGCACTACAGGCGATATCGTGCTGTTAGCAAAGACACTCGCGTCTGGCGTCTGTTGCCATCGTCCATTAACGCCAAATTTCGTCGCACTATCCTATCGGAAGTTCCACATGGATTGCAGAGGTTATTTTACTCAGTGTCGTTTGTCCGTTAGCACTGACAACTCTACGCAAACACCGCTGCTTTCAGTCGTTAAGTGAAGGCCGTCGGCCACTGAGTTGTCCGTGGTGAGGTACTGCGTCAAAAGTGGTACTCTCGGCACACTCTTGACCCTGTGGATCTCGAAATATTGAATTCCCTATTTCCGAAGTGAAATGTCCCAATCCGCGTTCAAAGCTTGTTCTTGCGGCCGTTAATCACGTCGGAGCCCTCTTCATATGAATCACTTGAGTGCAAATCACAGCTCCGCCAATTCACTGCCCTTCTATACATTGTGTACGTGATACTACCGCCGTCTGTATACGTGCATCATGACGTCCTCTCAGTGTATACCAACTACTCTGCTGTAACGGCTTTGCATAGTTGCCGGGTAACCGCTGAATGCACTTCCGCAGGTTCCAGCGATGTGGCGGCGAGTGGTTGTTCATGGGTGTGCATGGGATATGTTAAGACAGTTGGCTTCCTGGAGGCACAGTGCCACGTTGAGAGTTGGCTCCCTCTTACTAGGGAAATGTTTATCTCCCAGGCTACCTGATAACTGGAGTTGAAGCGGCAGCCTGACAATTCTGTTGCTGATGAGGCGCCTGTGTCAATTCGAGCCAATAGCCATTCAGCCGCTGGACGGACGGGGGCCTGGCCTGAAATTTCTTCTCATCTGAATACTGTTGGGATGCCTTTGAACATTTATGGGACGTATTACACAGGTAAATTCGTGTACAAAACCCTACACCAGCAACATTTTCACAATTACTGTCGGGTACTCACTCAATATTTCTCCATGGGACTTACAACGACTTGTCATGCCGGGCAAAAATACGTCCGACACGATATTGGCAAGTATCCCACCACTTTTGTCACCCCTTGCAAGTGGCTCAGTTTATATCATTAAAAACAACAATGGCATTTTCATTGTGGCTGCGACTTAAATTGATGCCAGTTACCAAACGTATTAGAGTTTTGTTCGTGTCACGTCCTCTCCGAAAACCCAAATTTTGTTTTCAAGAATAGGCTGGGGTGATCATATCACCACTCAAATCTAACGTTGAACATGCTTTCCTGCACTTTCCGTACACAGCTCAGGAGCGTATGTGGCCAGTATGAGGCTGCTTCATTAGCTGGTTTAGGATGTTTTCCTGTCGGTTCTGTTTATGATGTCTTCTGTTCGGGGATATCAGTTCTTTTATTCCTGGCATTACGAAAAGTACTACAAAGATAATGTTTCCATTTCTCCGTGAAGAAAGAAAGTATGCGTTAACGTTTACTGTCAGTACCTGGAGTACTACGTCTCCCAACTAAAGGTCTTTGTAGAGATCCGGAATAGTAAGGCAATCGTTCAGGAAATGGTCTCCTTCTCATTTCCTTCAGCAATCTGAGTCTCGTGCCATACATTTCAAGAATTCATCCATAATTCCTTCGAAAGCACTGTTGTTCCAGACTCCGCATACGGCAAGCTGGTTCCCAGATCACTGCGCTATGTTTTTGTGAGGTTGTTGCAGAAGTCTGTCTACATCGATTTCCTTCTGTTTTTGAATACCCGCTTTAGTTTTGCCTGCAATCTATTGACGTTTACCTAATTTTCTTCCGAAGTGTGCCTTCTGTACTGTTTTAGTGGTGTCTTTCGTTCCAGCAAATGTATTACTGCATTCCTCAGCCAACGTTACTGGTAATCTGTCAGGTTTTGGAACAACGGGTTTATTTTATGTGGCAGGTACCGTTGCAACTTCTTCTGTACAAGCAACGAAATTCGCGTAGTGTGTTTTTGGTTCTCTACATTCGGAAAAGCTGGTATCGCTTCCGATAGCATAGTATAGTTCCAGTCTACTTTCCGAATGTTCCACGTGTGGGCTGGTCACGTGACACCAACTGTCTCCCTTGCGTCACATATGAGAACGGTGGGTGAAGGATCAAACCCAAGGTGTTGTGTGACTAACTCCCATGTGGGCTCTAACGCTAATCTAGGTTGTTGTTGTTGTTGTTGTTGTGGTCTTCACTCCAGAGACTGGTTTGATGCAGCTCTCCATGCTACTCTATCCTGTGCAACCTTCTTCATCTTCCAGTACCTCCTGAATCTGCTTAGTGTATTCATCTCTTGGTCTCCCTCTACGATTTTTACCCTCCACTCTGCCCTCCAATACTAAATTGGTGATCCCTTGACGCCTCAGAACATGTCCTACCAACCGATCCCTTTTTTCTAGTCAACTTGTGCCACAAACTGCTCTTCTCCTTAATTCTATTCAATTCTTCCTCATTAGTTATGTGATCTACCCATCTAATCTTCAGCATTCTTCTGTAGCACCACATTTCGAAACCATCTATTCTCTTTTGGCCAAAGTCTTTATCGTCCACGTTTCACTTCCAAACATGGCTACACTCCATACAAACACTTTCAGAAACGACTTCCTGACACTTAAATCAGTACTCGATATTAGCAAATTTCTCTTCTTCAGAAATGTTTTCCTTGCCATTGCCAGTCTACATTTTATATCCTCTCTACTTCGACCATCATCCGTTATTTTGCTCCCCAGATAGCAAAACTCCTTTACTACTTTAAGTGTCTCATTTCCTAATCTAGCTACTTCCCTGAGCATCACCCGACTTTATTCGACTACATTCCATTATCCTCGTTTTGCTTTTGTTGATGTTCATCTTATATCCTCCTTTCAAGACACTGTCCATTCTGTTTAACTGCTCTTCCAAGTCCTTTGCTGTCTCTGACAGTATTATAATGTCATCGGCGAACCTCAAAGGATTTTAACACCTTTTAATACCTACTCCCAATTCTTTTGTTTCCTTTACTGCTTGCTCAATATACAGATTGAACAACATCGGGGATATGCAACACCCCTGTCTCACTCCCTTCGCAGCCACTGCCTCCCTTTCATGCCCCTCGATTCTTATAACTGCCATCTGGTTTCTGTACAAATTGTAAATACCCTTTCGCTCCTTCTATTTTACCCCTCACACCTTCAGAATTTGAAAGAGAGTATTCCAGTCGACATTGTCACAAGCTACTTCTAAGTCTACAAATGCTAGAAATGTAGGTTTACCTTTCTTAATCTATTTTCTAAGATAAGTCGTAGGGTCAGTATTGCCTCACGTGTTCCAATATTTCTACGGAATCCAAACTGATCTTCCCCGAGGTCGGCTTCTACCAGTTATTCCATTCGTCTGTAAAGAATTCGCGTTAGTATTTTGCAGCCGTGACTTATTAAACTGAAAGTGGGGTAATTTTCACATCTGTCAACATCTGCTTTCTTTGCGATTGGAATTATTATATTCTTCTTGAAGTCTGAGGGTATTTCACCTGTCTGATACATCTTGCTCACCAGATGGTAGAGTTTTGTCAGGAATGGCTCTCCCAAGGCTGTCAGTCGTTCTAATGGAATGTTGTCTACTCCTGGAACCTTGTTTCGACTGAGGTCTTTGAGTGCTCTGTCAAACTCTTCATGCAGTATCATATCTCCCATTTCATCTTCATGTATATCCTCTTCCATTTCCATAATATTGTCCTCAAGAACATCCCCATTGTATAGACCCTCTATATACTCCTTCCACCTTTCTGCTTTCCCTTCTTTGCTTAGAACTGGGTTTCCGTCAAAGCTCTTGATATTCATGCAAGTGGTTCTCCTTTCTCCAAAGGTCTCTTTAATTTTCCTATAGGCAGTATCAATCTTACACCTAGTGAGATAATCCTCTACATCCTTACATTTGTCCTCTAGCCATCCCTGTTTAGTCATTTTGCACTTCCTGTCGATATCTTTTTTGAGACGTTTGTATTCCTCTTTGTCAGCTTCATTTACTTAATTTTTATATTTTCTCCTTTCATCAATTAAATTCAATATTTCTTCTGTTACCCAAGGGTTTCTACTAGTCCTCGTCTTTTTACCTAATCTAGGTAGCACCAGAGATATAACGGGCGATAAAAACGTTACCCTTTGAGGGCGCTGCTGCGTTGTATATGAATCATAGTGCGACTACGTTTCGGATCTATACATACCGACCTGTAGAAAAGGGATTAGTGAGGTATTGGTGTTTTTCTGACGTGAGTGTCGTAAATGCGGAAACGTGACCAAATGCCTCGTTGTTGTTAAATGCGTCCAAAGAGGACCACCATGCTGTTATTCATTTCTTGGCTGCCGGAGGGCAATTACCGGTAGTCATCCATCGAAAAATGAAGAAAGTGTATGGGGAAGCAATGTAAGGCCTAACGTTCGAGAAAACTGTGACAGGGGGTGGTGCTACACCATGGTAACACATGTCTGCATTACGCAAATCTAACAGAGAAGTTACGCCTACTTAAGTGGGAGACATTCGAGCGCCCGCCCTATAGTCCTGATTTCTGATATCTGCCCGTGCGATTATCAAGCCTTCGGTCCTTCAAAAGTGGTCTTGTAGGGTCCACGATTCCTGCCAAACAAGGATGTGCAGCAGGCAATTGCTTCACACAGCGGGGGACTGTGTTTTACCAAACGGGTATCATCAAAGTGGTGCGTCGTTGGCATGGCTGTCTCATTGTTCACGGTTCTTTTTGCTTGACTGGTATACACATTCTGGACTGAACTGACCTAGAAACTTTTCTCTAACCGCCACTTATAGATCTACTGAGCTCAATCGTTGGTGTGGTGTAGGTATCCTCGTCGGGGAACTGTCATTTAAAACGATTTTCTCCGTCGACAAGATGCGCTGTCATTTTGCCGATTCTGTTTTCTTGATCTCAGCCCAAAGCGGGGTAATGAACGTTAGAATCACCTAATATTATTTTCGGGTCCGTTAATGAATTAAATAATATACTCAGTTCTTTCCCCATGAACCATGGACCTTGCCATTGGTGGGGAGGCTTGCGTGCCTCAGCGATACAGATAGCCGTACCGTAGGTGCAACCACAACGGAGGGGTATCTGTTGAGAGGCCAGACAAAGGCGTGGCTCCTGAAGAGGGGCAGCAGCCTTTTCAGTAGTTGCAGGGGCAACAGTCTGGATAATCGACTGATCAGGCCTTGCAAAATTAACCAAAACGACCTTGCTGTGCTGGTACTGCGAACGGCTGAAAGCAAGGGGAAACTACAGCCGTAATTTTTCCCGAGGGCATGCAGCTTTACTGTATGGTTAATGATGATGGCGTCCTGTTGGATAAAATACTCCGGAGGTAAAATAGTCCCCCATTCGGATCTCCGGGCGGGGACTACTCAAGAGGACGTCGTTATCAGGAGAAAGAAAACTGGCGATCTACGGATCGGAGCGTGGAATGTCAGATCCCTTAATCGGGCAGGTAGGTTAGAAAATTTAAAAAGGGAAATGGATAGGTTAATGTTAGATATAGTGGGAATTAGTGAAGTTCGGTGGTAGGAAGAACAAGACTTTTGGTCAGGCGAATACAGGGTTATAAATACAAAGTCAAATAGGGGTAATGCAGGAGTAGGTTTAATAATGCATAAAAAAATGGGAATGCGGGTAAGCTACTACAAACAGCATAGTGAACGCATTTTTGTGGGCAAGATAGACACGAAGCCCACGCCTACTACAGTAGTACAAGTTTATATGCGAACTAGCTCTGCAGATGACGAAGGAATTGAAGAAATGTATGATGAAATAAAAGAAATTATTCAGATAGTGAAGGAAGACGAAAATTTAATAGTCATGGGTGACTGGAATTAGGTATTAGGAAAAGGGAGAGAAGGAAACGTAGTAGGTGAATATGGATTGGGGGTAAGAAATGAAAGAGGAAGCCGCCTGGTGGAATTTTGCACAGAGCACAACTTAATCATAGCTAACACTTGGTTCAAGAACCATGAAAGAAGGTTGTATAAATGGAAGAAGCCTGGAGGTACTGACAGATTTGAGATAGATTGTATAATGGTAAGACAGAGATTTAGGAACCAGATTTTAAATTGTAAGACATTTCCAGGGGCAGATGTGGATTCTGACCACAATCTATTGGTTATGAACTGTAGATTAAAACTAAAGAAACTGCAAAAAGGTGGGAATTGAAGAAGATGGGACCTGGATAAACTGACTAAACCAGAGGTTGTACAGAGTTTCAGAGAGAGCGTAAGGGAACAAATGGCAGGAATGGGGGAAAGAAATACAGTAGAAGAAGAATGGGTAGCTTTGAGGGATGAAGTAGTGAAGGCAGCAGAGTATCAAGTAGGTAAAAAGAAGAGGGCTAGTAGAAATCCTTGGGTAACAGAAGAAATATTGAATTTAATTGATGAAAGAATAAAATATAAAAATGCAGTAAATGAAGCAGGAAAAAAGGAATACAAACGTCTCAAAAATGAGATCGACAGGAAGTGCAAAATGGCTAAACAGGGGTGGCTAGACGATAAATGTAAGGATGTAGAGGCTTATCTCAGTTGGGGTAAGATAGATAATGCCTACAGGAAAATTAAAGAGACCTTTCGAGAAAAGAGAACCACTTGTATGAATATCAAGAGCTCAGATAGAAACCCAATTCTAAGCAAAGAAGGGAAAGCAGAAAGGTGGAAGGAGTATACAGAGGGTCTATACAAGGGCGATGTACTTGAGGACAATATTATGGAAAAGGAAGAGGATATAGATGAAGATGAAATTGGAGATATGATACTGCGTGAAGAGTTTGACAGAGCACTGAAAGACCTGAGTCGAAACAAGGCCCCGGGAGTAGACAAAATTCCATTAGAACTACTGATGGCCTTGGCAGAGCCAGTCCTGACAAAACTCTACCATCTGGCGAGCAAGATGTATGAGACAGGCGAAATACCCTCCGACTTCAAGAAGAATATAATAATTCCAATCCCAAAGAAAGCAGGTCTTAACAGATGTGAAAATTACCGAACTATCAGTTTAATAAGTCACGGCTGCAAAATACTAACGCGAATTCTTTACAGACGAATGGAAAAACTAGTAGAAGCCGACCTTGGGGAAGATCAGAATGGATTCCGTAGAAATATTGGAACACGTGAGGCAATACAGACCCTATGGCTTATCTTAGAAGCTAGATTAAGGAAAGGCAAATCTACGTTTCTGGCATTTGTAGACTTAGAGAAAGCTTTTGACAATGTTGACTGGAATACTGAAGGTGGCAGGGGTAAAATATAGGGAGCGAAAGGCTATTTACAATTTGTATAGAAACCAGATGGCAGTTATAAGAGTTGAAGGGCATGAAAGGGAAGCAGTGGTTGGAAAGGGAGTGAGACGGGGTTGTAGCCTCTCCCCGATGTTATGCAATCTGTATATTGAGCAAGCAGTGAAGGAAACAAAAGAAAAACTCGGAGTAGGTATTAAAATCCATGGAGAAGAAATAAAAGCTTTGAGGTTCGCCGATGACATTGTAATTCTGTCAGAGACAGCAAAGGACTTGGAAGAGCAGTTGAACGGAATGGATGGTGTCTTGAAGGGAGGATATAAGATGTACATCAACGAAAGCAAAACGAGGATAATGGAATGTAGTGGAATTAAGTCTGGTGATGCTGAGGGAATTAGATTAGGAAATGAGACTCTTAAGGTAGAAAAGGAGTTTTGCTATTTGGGGAGCAAAATAACTGATGATGGTCGAAGTAGAAAGGATATACAATATAGACTGGCAATGGCAAGGAAAGCGTTTCTGAAGAAGAGAAATTTGTTAACATCGAGTATAGATTTAAGTGTCAGGAATTCGTTTCTGAAAGTATTTGTATGGAGTGTAGCCATGTATGGAAGTGAAACATGGACGATAAATAGTTTAGACAAGAAGAGAATAGTAGCTTTCGAAATGTGGTGCTACAGAAGAATGCTGAAAATTAGATGGGTAGATCACATAACTAATGAGGAGGTGTTGAATAGAATTGAGGAGAAGAGAAGCTTGTGGCACAAGTTGTCTAGAGGAAGGGATCGGTTGGTAGGACATGTTCTGAGGCATCAAGGGATCACCAATTTAGTATTGGAGGGGAGCGTGGAGGGTAAAAATCGTAGAGGGAGACCAAGAGATGAATGCACCAAGCAGATTCGGAAGGATGTAGGTTGCAGTAGGTACTGGGAGATGAAGAAGCTAGCACAGGATAGGGTAGCATGGAGAGCTGCATCAAACCAGTCTCAGGACTGAAGACCACAACAACAACAACAACTTAGTTCTTTCTTTGTTACCCTTTGCGATCACTAAACCGACGTTGCATTTATTACATTCCTGTTTGCGTGCAATGTAGGTACGACAACTTGAAGATGTATTTCTTGTCTATAATCTTCGTGAACTTTATACGGTATTATTATTATTTATTTATTTATTTTTTTATCCGTCGTCATCGTCTGTCGGTTAGAATTATATTAAACCCAGGAAACGGGATCTTCATTCGGCAGCAACCATGCTTCAGATATTGCACACAGGGAGGGTAAAAAATGTAGGAGGCTATGTTCGTCAGTTTTGATGGAACAATAGTTCCAGTACACTATGTTCTTGACCCCGCCATTGTTGACAGGAAGAGGCGCTAGCGGTTCTGTGGTGAGTCTTTTTGCAGTGTGTTGTCCTCCTACGCACATCGTCTTTTGTTTCTGGTTGACGTTGCCCCACACATCGAAGGTTTAAATTGTCATTCTCGCAGATCGTTGTCTTCATTTGTGCGTTGAAAATGACGTCGACAAATATCGGCGTTAGTCGAGAACGTTACACATAAATTATCTGAATGAAATATCTTGTGAATAGAGTCTCTTCGGCATATTTGAATGAAATATCTTGTGAATAGAGTCTCTTCGGCGACTTGCGTGTTGATGAAGGTAATGTGTTGATGAGGGCAACTCAAGACCCTGTCACTGAATGGAGAAAATTCCAACCCAATTAGGAATCGAACCCGAGTCCCTCGCATGGAATGCTGCTGCGCTGACCTATCAAAAATGGTTCAAATGGCTCTGAGCACAATGGGACTTAAAATCTATAGTCATCAGTCCCCTAGAACTTAGAACCACTTACACCTAAGTAACTTAAGGACATCTCACAACACCCAGTCATCACGAGGCAGAGAAAATCCCTGACCCCGCCGGGAATCGAACCCGGGAACCCGGGTGCGGGAAGCGAGAACGCTACCGCACGACCACGTGCTGCGGACACTGACCTATCAGATATGGAGGCGGACAATTATTTGAATGTTATACTATTACTTTTGTTGTGGCCCTGTCTTTGGTTTATGGGCAATTAATAACGATCGTCAAATAGGACTCCTTGTAGGCAAGAAATAGTAGGAATTATGTATGTCTCAGTGTTGATACAGATGTCCATAGGTTTTTTGGCTGTGATGAAAGTTATTCGGAATGAAAACAAACACTTCATTTCGTTGGTAGGAAGGATGCAGAAAGTTATCTTCGATGGAGAGTCATTGATAGATGTACTACAAACTTTTGGCATGCCTTAAAAAGGTGTGTTGAAACTCTATTTGTTTATATTGTGTGTTAATCAGCAGAAAAACTATATTAGTAGTAGCCTTCATCTTTTTTGCAAATGATACAGTTACCTGTATTGAAGAAATAGTTTATACTGTAACACCCTACCCATCACTTATCTGGTTTTGGTGTGTGTTCACCCCACGTATTTGACTAAAAAATGTTGGATAACGCAAAGAAAGTAATAAGGCCCTGTGACTCCTGATTGAACTGTGATGGCAGCCTTGACATTCATTGATTGAGAATTGATCCCTTTTAATTAAAAGGGATGCAAATTGATGTTATATTCAGCTATTGAACACCAAATGCAAATGTTGAACATAAAATTAATTAAGAAAGTGACTTGGGATTTCAGCTACTTGATTGAAAACAGATGCAGTCGATTAGCATAGATTTATTTTAACCCACGACCTTCAATCACCACATTACATGACTCTCCTAACAGGCAGTGGTAATAAATTGCGTTTGCATGGAGTAAAGCGCGATAAATCAAAAGTAATTCCTATCGACTGACCCAGGCATAATGCGAAGTGCGAGAAGAATTCTACAACACACGGCCCATAAAACCCTCGTGGAAACTTTGCCGACGTCATCCAACAAAGTAATCAGTGGCCGGAGCGGGAGCAATATCACCCAATTCAGCGTGGCGGGGCGTCGTTGTTACGCGGACGTCGGCCGACCTCGTGGTGCTGCAATGCTATTCACTTCTAGCTATCTTGCTCAGTACATATCTGAACGAAAACTTTTTATCTCCAAGCTCAATCGTTTCGTTTGCTAAGTCCTAAACTGCAGAGATGCACACTCTTTCTCAGGCAAGCTGAGTAAAGAACGCCACGTCCGCACTCTAGGCAAGCTGGGAACGGAAGACCACTACGGAGACTTCTCCACCCGCTCTTCACCTCGGTTTCCCCTCCAGCAAAATCACTTACACCAATTGCAGCGCAAGTCGCGTTAATTATGTGTCGCTTCCCAGCGCCGACTAATGCCTGCTCTGGGAAGTGAACAAATTCTCACAAAATTTCCCTTCCTCTCAACTTCCGCTATTTAGCTCCTCCCAGGCCACCCATCAAGGTTAGCATCTGCACAAAACACCAATTTCTCCAGAATTCTCACTCCCAGGAGAGTACTTCAAATTCCTTGGTCCTATGTTCCCATCAGAGGCCGACGTATTTCATTCTGTCGCTCTTCATCTGATTTACTTCAGACTCTGCGGACCGTGAATTCAGTGTGAAGTTGCTATAGTCATGAACACGCATATTTTGGCCTCTGTTGACCGCTCCACCTTAGCTTTGCACGGCTTTCTCGTATGTTTCACTGAAAACAGGATGATGGACATTTATCAACAGGTGTACAAGTTCTCCATCTGCATGGGGTCAACCACCCACTCACTGTCACTCATCTTAAGGCAGCCGGAGGCTGCCCTCCATTTTCACTTTCTCAGAGTTTGAGCCATCCTAAGCTGTCTATTGTCGCTTCCCTTCACCACTTCCCAGCCCGGCCGCAGTCAATTCTGAATACTTTCCTGGGATAAACTAGCCCCCAGTAAATTGACACGTTTCCACAAAGTTTTCATGCCATGTGAATTACTTTAAAACCATCACCCGACATTAATTAATTCAATACGTCCATACAATACCCTCTACAAGATGCATTGTGCCTTGTCAGTCATTTTTGTTCAGCCTTACTGTTCGCTCAATGTGAGTTAGGTGATCTTTAATGACTTCATGTAAGGGGCATAGTTCTTGCCATCTTACATAATCTTACAATACAGGTGCACAAATTTCATTTCTGTTCTTGACGAAGTTTCAAAATGATGTGAAGATTCACAATTAGCTTAAAATATTCAGAAATTTTAAACTGTGAGCTCTAAAAAAACAAACCAAGAAGCAGCGTAACGTATGGCTACAATATCAATGAATCACATTCAGTATCATTCTGTTCGTACAGATTCCTGAGTGTAACTATTTAGATTCTGTTTCATTGGTAGAATGCTGGAAGAATGCAGTCAGTTCACAAAGAGGATGTTCATTCATCGCCAATGGAAAACACTGTTGTGCATCATGCTGTTGTTTATTGTTAATATTCCCAGAGTATACAACCCTAGAAGGGTCCACCAACGTATTGGTTCCTCCTGCATCTATCTAGCGAAATGATCATGAAGTTAAAATTACAGAGATTCGAGTTCATACTATGGATTACCAACATTCTTTCTTCTCTCGTACCATTTACGACTGGAACCTGTAAAGGGAAGTTGGTAGGGATACAGTAAGAATCCTCTGACACCCATACAAAGGTGGATAGAGAGTACATTAGTAGTAGATTGTTTACTAAACAGTCTTACAGTTCATCCAAGAATGTTGCCCATATGCATTAGCCCCTTACCAAATAGGGCTAAGAATTAATGTTAAACATGGTGTTTGAATACTATAGGATTACTAGCTTTATACCTGCGACTTTACCTGTGTATGCTTTACACAGATATTGAACACAACTCCTACTCTCTCTCTCTTTGTCTGTGTGTGTGTGTGTGTGTGTGTGTGTGTGTGTGTGTGTGTGCAACTCTTCTTCCCTCTGTCTGTCCAGCTGATTCTCCTACATCTATCTCCTCCTTACCACCCTATGTCTTCATCTCCTCTCCCATTTTCTATTTCCTCCAGTCCTCTTTCCTCTGACCATTTCTTTATGCCCCTTCCCTCTAACGATATCCTCCTCCCTCTCTCTCTTTCCCTCTCAGCTCTCCCCCTCTTCCTTTTCCACTTACACACCGCCCCTCTACACATTCTGCGTGCCTCATGCATCTCCCCTTCCTCCCCCCTCTCTGTCAACTCTCTCTTCTCCCTCACTGTGTCCATCCCATCCTCTATTCCTCTCAACCTTTCCCCAGCCACGCTCATCAGTGTGTGCTGCACCTGCAATTTAGTGCTATAAGGCAGTCGATTCTACTCACTTAACACACCAGTCATTCAGGGGCCACTGCAAGTTAGGGACTTGAAAAATTATTTATTTCCCACTGACACATAGGTTGCCATGGAAAGGCGGTTGATAAAGTAAGCTGGTACTATTCCAACACAAAACATCTGTCATACAGGGCAGCCTACATGTTGAGGCACAGAAATCTCGTTTGCTGACAAATATCCTGCACAGCATATTGATTTGGCAGCCTTAAACTGTTCCCACAGAACATACATGTTGTCATGACAGCCTACATGCCAGGGGCTGCAAAAACGCTTTTTTTCCTGTCTCTCTGCTCCTCGTTGAGCTAGGAGGCTCTGAACCCCACAGTGCTGATACTCGTGAGGCCTGCTCTATCTGTGACAAACACTTGGAGGAAATCAATCCAGGGGATATTGAGGACATGCTGGACAGACACACATACACTTTGCTTTATAAATAGGTATGAAAGATAATGGAGACTAGAGGACAATGAGAAACAAAGTATTCCTAATAAACATAGGTCAGGAAACCAACGGTTCCGCTATATGACATATGAACAAGTGCTGTAATGTGACTGTTGCAGCACTGTTAATATCTAAGACTACGGTTTTCGAAACACCGTAGCTGAGGTAGGAATTACAGAATAATAAGCAGCCCTTTTTGGATTTTATCATCACACCTGATACTCAAGAATCGGCAACAAGTTCATCACTAGCGACTGCCCAATGCAATGGCCTCCCAGGTTCCAAGACTTGAAATTATTGAATTTCTAAATATTTAAAAGTTTTGTTATATTTCAGCCCTCGATAGTGTCAATGGACTCCTGGATCGCACTGTGGATCTACATCTACATCTACATCCATACTCCGCAAGCCAGCAAGCCACCTGACAGTATGTGGCGGAGGGTACCTTGAGTACCTCTATCGGTTCTCCCTTCTATTCCAGTCTCTTATTGTCCGTGGAAAGAAGGATTGTCGGTATGCCTCTGTGTGGAGTCTAATCTCTCTGATTTTATCCTCATGGTCTCTTCGCGAGATATACGTAGGAGGGAGCAATATACTGCTTGACTCCTCGGTGAAGGTATGTTCTCGAAACTTCAACAAAAGCCCGTACCGAGCTACTGAGCGTCTCTCCTGCAGAGTCTTCCACTGGAGTTTATCTATCATCTCCGTAACGCTTTCGCGATTACTAGATGATCCTGTAACGAAGCGCGCTGCTCTCCATTGGATCTTCTCTATCTCTTCTATCAACCCTATATGGTACGGATCCCACACTGCTTAGTAGTATTCAAGCAATGGTCGAACAAACGTACTGTAACCTACTTCCTTTGTTTTCGGATTGCATTTCCTTAGGATTCTTCCAATGAATCTCAGTCTGGCATCTGCTTTATCGACGATCAACTTTATATGATCATTCAATTTTAAATCACTCCTAATGTATACTCCCAGATAATTTATGGAATTAACTGTTTCCAGTTGCTGACCTGCTATATTGTAGCTAAATGATAAGGGCTCTTTCTTTCTATGTATTCGCAGCACATTACACTTGTCTACATCGAGATTCAATTGCCATTCCCTGCAACATGCGTCAATTCGCTCCAGATCCTCCTGCATTTCAGTACAATTTTCCATTGTTACTACCTCTCGATATAGCACAGCATCACCCGCAAAAAGCCTCAGTAAATTTCCGATGTCATCCACAAGGTCATTTATGTATATTGTACATAGCAACGGTCCTACGACACTCCCCTACGGCACATCTGAAATCACTCTTACTTCGGAAGACTTCTCTCCATTGAGAATGACATGCTGCGTTCTGTTATCTAGGAACTCTTCAGTCCAATCACACAGTTGGTCTGATAGTCTATATGCTCTTACTTTGTTCATTACTGTGGGGAACTGTGTCGAACGCCTTGCGGAAGTCAAGAAACACGGCATCTACCTGGGAACCAGTGTCTATGGCCCTCTGAGTCTCGTGGGCGAATAACGCGAGCTGGGTTTCACACGATCGTCTTTTTCGAAACCCATGCTGATTCCTACAGAGTAGATTTCTAGTCTCCAGAAAAGTCATTTTACTCGAACATAATACGTGTTCCAAAATTCTACAACTGATAGACGTTAGAGATATAGGTCTATAGTTCTGCACATCTGTTCGACGTCCCTTCTTGAAAACGGGGATGACCTGTACTCTTTTACAATCCTTTGGAACGCTACGCTCTTCTAGAGACCTACGGTACACCGCTGCAAGAAGGGGGGCAAGTTCCTTAGCATACTCTGTGTAAAATGGAACTGGTATCCCATCAGGTCCAGCGGCCTTTCCTCTTATGAGCGATTTTAATTGTTTCTCTATCCCTCTGTCGTCTATTTCGATATCTACCATTTTGTCATCCGTGCGACAATCTAGAGAAGGAACTACAGTGCAGTCTTCCTCTGTGAAACAGCTTTGGATAAAGACATTTTGTATTTCGGCCTTTAGTCTGTCATCCTCTGTCTCAGTACCATTTTGGTCACAGAGTGTCTGAACATTTTGTTTTGATACACCTACTGCTTTGACATAAGACCAAAATTTCTTAGGACTTTCTGCCAAGTCAGTACATAGAACTTTACTTTCGAATTCATTGAACGCCTCTCGCATAGCCATCCTCACACTACATTTCGCTTCCCGTAATTTTTGTTTGTCTGCAAGGCGTTGGCTATGTTTATGTTAGCTGTGAAGTTCCCTCTGCTTCCGCAGCAGTTTTATAACTCGGTTGTTGTACCGCGGTGGCTCTTTTCCGTCTCTTACGATCTTGCTTGCCACATACTCATCTAACACATATTGTACGATGGTTTTGAACTTTTTCCACTGATCCTCAACACTATCTGTACTTGAGACAAAACTTTTGTGTTGAGCCATCAGGTCCTCTTAAATCTGCTTTTTGTCGCTTTTGCTAAACAGAAAAATCTTCCTACCTTTTTTAATACTTCTATTTACGGCTGAAATCATCGATGCAGTAACCGCTTTATGATCGCTGATTCCCTGTTCTGCGTTAACTGTTTCAAATAGTTCGGGTCTGTTTGTCACCAGAAGGTCTAATATGTTACCGCCACGAGTCGGTTCTCTGTTTAACTGCTCAAGGTAGTTTTCAGATAAAGCACTAAAAAAAATTTCACTTGATTCTTTGTCCCTGCCACCCGTTATGAACGTTTGAGTCTCTCAGTCTATATCCGGAAAATTTAAAATCTCCACCCAGAACTATAACATGTTGTGGAAATCTACTCGAAATATTTTCCAAATTATCCTTCAGGTGCTCAGCCACAACAGCTGCTGAGCCAGGGATCCTATAGAGACATCCACTTACCATGTCTGAGCCTGCTTTAACCGTGACCTTCACCTAAATTATTTCACATTTCGGATCTACGTCAATTTCCTTCGATACTATTGTACTTCTTATCGCTATAAACACGCCTCCCCCTTCACTGTCCAGCCTGTCTCTGCGGTATAAATTCCAATCTGAGTTTAGAATTTCATTACTGTTTACATCTGGTTTCAGCTTTCCGTCCCTAGTACTATGTGAGCATTGATGATCGTTTATTAATGAGAGCAGTTCTGGGACTTTTCTATAGACGCTCCTGCAGTTTACTATTAGCAGATTAATTTGTTATTCTCTGTTTCAATTTGCCTACTCCTACATTGCCGCGTCTCAGGAGGCCTAGGGAGGGAATTCTCTAACCTAAAAAACCCACTTGTGCACTCCACACGTACTCCGCTACCCTTGTAGCCGCTTCCTGCGTGTAGTGCACGCCTGACCTATTCAGGGGGACCCTACATTTCTCCACCCGATAGCGGAGGTCGAGAAATTTGCACCCCAGATCTCCGCAGAATCGTCTGAGCCGCTGGTTTAAGCCTTCCACTCGGCTCCAAACCAGAGGACGGCGATCGGATCTGGGAACGATACTACAAATAGTTAGCTCAGATTCCACCCCGCGAGCGAGGCATTCCGCCTTCACCAGAACATGTCTGCGATTTTCCAATATGTACATGCACAAGTGAGGAGATGTACTGAAGCCTGCTTTCGCATGAATGGTGGCCATGTAGAGCACTTGTTGTTGTGCGTTTGCCTGTGAGTGCACATCTACTCTTTGGCTTCTCAGGAACTCTGTAACAAGATGTCAATGAAGTCAGCCGTAATACGTCGTAGCGGCGAAACCATTGGTTCTGGTCGTGTGTTTATTAGAATTTTTTGCTTGTTTCATTGTTCTCTCCTCTGACCTTTTCTTTGTACCTGTAATATAAAGAAGTGTAGCACGAACAGAAACAGGTTTTTTACTCACAGGACAGTGTGAGTCAAACTGGCAGATCGACACCAACTATCCCACTACAGTTTGGTAGCATTGGAGAACGAGTATTAAGAGAGTAGTCTAGGAATATATTACACCTCATCAGTCCTCTAGGCAACATGTGGACGAGATTAATTTACTTAAAGGAGGCGCATAGCTGTTTTAGCAGCCGTTCTTTTCACGCTCCATACGTGAATGAAGCGGTGAAAATCCTGATATGTGATATTATAGGAAGTACCGTCTTCCATGCACTTCGCACGAAATATTGTTACTTAATTTCGCGTGTTTAAATTTTAAGATTTATGTCGCAATTTCCTAGGAGCTGGAGGACGATTCTGTACCCTGCAGCGGAGTGTAAGTCGTTTTAAAATTTTTTGGAAGATTAAAACCATGTGCCGGACCAGGACTAAAAAGCCGACAGAGATATTCAGAAAGGACTCGCGGTCCACCCTCACAGCTTGGTAAGTAGGAGAGACACACTGGCAAAAGTGAAGCCGCGAGATTGGGCAGTGAATCGTGCCTGCGTAACTTTATCGAGAAGAACATTCCTCGCAGGGGGTACGGTTCCCGGTTCGAGCCCCGGTCTGACAAACGGGTTGAAGCTATAAGAAGATATATAGGAGACAGCAGTTCTGTCAACCCTCAGGAGTCACCGCTGGTTGCCAGGCGGCGTGCTACATGGATCATCTCAAACAGAAAAACGCTACGCTCCGATACCTATCAGAAACGGATCGGATTTAATAACTTTGACAGTGAGGAGCCAAAGACAGAACGTGTATTGATTATCGGTCCAGTACGGTGCATGGAGGGTATAAGTCCAGCCAAGGGTGACGGGGAGCTGCATCTCGAGTGTGGTGCGGACCGCTGGTTCTTATTAAATTCCTTGCGGCCGCAGACGCTGCAGAGGCGGGGACTGACCACCAGCCTCTCTCGCAGGCTGCCCACTGCGACGCTGTCCCTCCTGTCTCTGCTATTACATGCCACACGCCTTCTGGAAGAACAAAACTGAATTTCGGATAGCTTATTTCGCTGTTTGTGTGCTTAGGCTTGAAGCGAATTTGCTGGACAGGTCAAATATCTGCTGTAACTATCGACCGATCGCGTTGTTTTGTTGCGTGGAAAAAACTTTGGAGCGATTGGTTACAATGTGATTGGAATAGTGGCTTGAAAGGTGTAATTTAATGTCACAGAATCAATAAGGATATAGAAAAGGCAAAGACACTATGGAAAAATCTGCTTGCGCTTGCTATGGACATCATCTCAGTCTTTCAAACCGGTCGTCGCTGCTTTTCTTTATGTTAAGAGAGACTATGAATACGTGCAGACACCGATTCTCTTGAACAGTCTGAAGGGTCTCAGTCTTCCTTCGAGGATGATGTATGGCTAGTGCTACAGGAATTGAGAGCTCCCCACCACGTCATATATTAGTCTTCAGGACATTTACGATTTACCAGTCTGAAGTTATAAATCGCAGCTATACATCTGGCAATTTTTTTATGCACAAACTTTTGTGTGTTAGGACTCGACGCATGTAATAACTGTCTAAGGTTGATACTATATCTACATTTGTTAAGGGACGCGGAATTAATATGAAATTTAGTCTTGCTGGTGATGCGATTTTATGTAACCGTATTTAGTTCGCTTACATTGCGAACCAGTAGAAGTAAGGGGCGTAACATTTGCAAAAATTAACTACGCATTGATGTTGTCAAAAACCGATAAACGATTTCTTCTTTTCTTTTGTAGCCCTGGGTCTTGCCTCAAGATAATACCAATTTTATAGTAATTGGAGTTGATTTACTATTTTAACCGAATACTTGAAGTTGCAAAAATGCCGTGATTGTTCCTGTTCAAGGTCACCCGTCTGTAACTTCAGTGACATAATCTCATCGTCTGATTTCAACTATTGTAACATAATGTTAAAAAGGCTATTGATGATTGTCGATGATTATGTGATGCGGTTACCTATTTGTAGTGTCAGCCACTAACCATTGATGAGTACATCGTGAACCGGGGACTACGGGAGTGCAACAGTACTATTTTTTGTTTCATAACGAACAGAACATTTTGTTAAATGTATGATAATTGATGATGGGAATTATCGTTGAACACTTATACAAAGAAGGAAGTGGGATAGGTTTGGTTTAGGAGGTAGGCTCGTGAACACTTATATACCGCCATGCTTCTTTAAAACTGACAAATGTAATTACGGTTTGTTATAGTCTTTATCATCCTAATCAGAGAAATCAAATTTATAATGATTGAGATTGAGTTACTATTTTTACAGAATTTTTGTCAATCAAAGAATAATCTATATCAGATTTAAAGGAGACATGTACGGTTCAATTCTCGTCTCTCAGTGCCTGCTCTAGGGTGCAGTTATAAACCCACTCTGGTATACTAATTTAGAGCGAATAATCACTTCCCCGAAAAATAAATTTACAGTATGTAGACGATGTTTGTGTTTATTCAATTACAGACTCCTATCTTTAGGCTAAAGCGGAATTACTCAGAGCTACAGAACACATCGATCTTCATCTAGATAGATACTCTGCAAATCACATTTAAGTGCTTGGCAAAGGGTTCATCGAACCACCTTCACCATTCTCTGTTATTTCAATCTTGTGTAGCGCGCGGAAAGAACGAACACCTAAATCTTTCCGTACGAGCTCTAATTTCCCTTATTTTGTCGTGGTGATCGTCTCTCCCTATGTAGGTCGGTGTCAACAAAAGATTTTCTCATTCAGAGGAGAAAGTCGATGATTGGAATTTCGTGAGAACATTCCGTCGCAACAAAAACGACTTTCTTTTAATGATGTCCATCCCAAATCCTGTATTATTTCAGTGACATTCTCTCCCATATTTCGCGATAATACAAAACGTGCTGCCCTTTTTTGAACTTTTTCGATGTACTCCGTCAGTCCTACCTCGTAAGGATCCCACACAGCGCAGCAGTATTCTAAAAGAAGACTGACAAGCGTAGTGTAGGCAGTCTCCGTAGTAGATCTGTTACATTTTATAAGTGCCCTCCAGTAAAACGCAGTCTTTGGTTAGTCTTCCCCACAAAATTTTCTATGGGTTCCTTCCAATTTAAGTTGTTCGTAACTGTAATTACGGCTTTATATTTGATTGATTTATCTTGTAATAGCTGTCTGACGATGGGCTGGAGATCTCTACTGAGAAATGGCTGATAGTACCTTTCTGCAAATCTAACAAACATTCGCAATGCTGATCACGCAACAGGTGGAAACTATACTTTCCAATTGAAATTTCATGCTCGATCTCTCGGAAGGATGCTTGACTCTCGGCCGAGCTGAGTGTCTCACATACAATCTGTTGTTAATATATGCGATAAAGGACTCAATATGCACTACTAGCCATTAAAATAGCTACACCAAGAGGAAATGCAGATGATAAACGGGTATTCATTGAACAAATATATTATACTAGAACTGACATGTGATTACATTTTCACGCAATTTGGGTGCATAGATACTGAGAACCACCTCTGGCTATAATAACGCCCTTGATACGCCTGGGCATTGAGTCAAACAGAGCTTGGATGGCGTGTACAGGTACAGCTGCCCATGCAGCTTCAACACGATACCATAGTTCATCAAGAGTAGTGACTGGCGTATTGTGACAAGCCAGTCGCTCGGCCACCGTTGACAAGACGTTTTCAGTTGGTGAGAGATCCGGAGAATGTGCTGGCCAGGGCAGCAGTCGAACGTTTTCTGTATCGAGAAAGGCCCGTACAGGACCTGCAATAAGCGGTCGTGCATTATCCTGCTGAAATATAGGGTTTCGCAGGGATCGTATGAAGGGTAGAGCCGCGGGTCGTAACACACCTGAAATGTAACATCCACTGTTAAAGTGCCGTCAATGCGGACAAAAGGTGACCGAGACGTGTAACCATTGGCACCCCATACCATCACGGCGAGTGATATGCCAGTATGGCGATGACGAATACACGCTTCCAATGTGCGACCACCGCGATGTCGCCAAACACGGATGCAACCATCATGATGCTGTAAACAGAATCTGGATTCATCCGAAAAAATGTTTTGCCATTCGTGCACCCAGGTTCGTCGTTGAGTACACCATCGCAGGCGCTCCTGTCTGTGATGCAGCGTCAAGGGTAACCGCAGTCATGGTCTCCGAGCTGATAGTCCATGACGCTACAAATGTCGTCGAACTGTTGGTGCAGATGGTTGCTGTCTTACAAACGATCCCCATCTGTTGACTCAGGGATCGAGACGTGATTGCACGATCCGTTACAGCAATGCGGATAAGATGCCTGTCATGTCGACTGCTAGTGATACGAGGCCGTTGGGATCCAGCATGGCGTTTCGTATTTCCCTCCTGAACCCACCGATTCCATATGCTGCTAACAGTCATTGGATCTCTACCAACGCGAGCAGCAATGTCGCGATATGATAAGCAGCAATCGTGATAGTCTACAATCCGACCTTTATCAAAGTCGGAAACGTGATGGTACGCATTTCTCCTCCTTACACAAGGCATCATAACAACATTTCACCAGGCAACGCCGGTCAGTTGCTGTTTGTGTATGAGAAATCGGTTGGAAACTTTCAAAAATCAAATGGCTCTGAGCACTATGGGACTCAACTTCTAAGGTTATAAATCCCCTAGAACTTAGAACTACTTGAATCTAACCAACCTAAGGGCATCACACACATCCATGCGGAAGGCAGGATTCGAACCTGCGACCGTAGCGGTCGCGCGGCTCCAGACTATAGCGCCTAGAACCGTGGAAACTTTCCTCATGTCGGCCAGTTGTAGGTGTCGTCACCGGCGCCAACCTTGTGTGAATGCTCTGAAAAGCTAAACATTTGCATATCACGTCATCTTCGTGGTGTAGCAATTTTAATGGCCAGTTGTGTAACTCACTTTCTCATCCTTGTATGGAACATTCTACTCACAATGTACAAATGGATTTTTCTATCTAGACTGGACTGTAGTAGAATTCTGTGCAATAATGCGCCTTAAATTGATCCCTCCAAATTACTCTTGAGTTCCGAGCCATTCGTACTAGTCTTCAAGCCATAAGTTCAACGCCCATAAATTCTCTTGTAGTGGAGGCAAGAGAGATGTCTTTAAGGATTAGACGTCAAATGCTGTCCGATAAACATTTCATTCAAGGAATGGCCTTCATGGAAAGTCCTGTCTATAATAATAGATACTACATTCACCAATTACGGAATTCCAACAACAGAAAATCTAAAATTCCCGCCGTCTGCACTAGTTTTGACTCTTGGTATCCTGTCATATATTCTATGCGATGTTCTTCATATCTTCCTTTATTTGAATACGACTGGCTACACCCAGCTACCTGATTCGAGGCTTTTATTATAATTCGACAAATTCGCAGAGTGTCAAAGTAAATTACAGAAGCTCAGTGGTCTGGTTATATCTATATATATACAGATGGGTACAAAATTCCACAAGAGGGATATAATGGATGTGCTTTTCTATGCCCTCATGTCGCAGTAAAGCCTACAAACTAACTAGAAGTGCTTGATAATCTATGGCGAAAACAGTGGGTTTTGGAAGCAATTCAGTTTGTATCTTTAACTTCCGTTTTAAAGATATTAATCGTGTCAGACTCCCAGAGTGTTCTTAAAAGTATTCAACACCAAAGATGCAATATATCAACCGATCGCTATATTTTGGATGTGGTACTGGAATGTATTCTCTTAAACGGAGAGGACAGACAATCATTTTGCTGTGGGTGCTCTCTCACGCAGGCATCCACTATAACGACGAACTTGATGTCTTAATGAAGCAGACTGCATCTGTAGGAACCGTTCTAGGTTTGAAATTACCGCATTCAGACAATTTACGTAAATTCAAGAGCCACGGAAAACGGCAATGGCAAGATGCGGGGAATGTGTCCCAACGAACGAGAGGCGAATATTATGTGGCATGACAACCGCAAGTTCCTATTAGGCGGTGCTTTACGAGCACGCATTTGGACCGACCTACGATTTCCACCATCATTCGACTCTAAACAAGCCACATTTCCTGTGCATCTGCCTAGAATCGGCATTTACGATTCCCATGTATAAGCGTGTGATTCTGAGTCAGAAGCTGATGTAAGCCACATCTGGTTCTCTTATACCAAATTTAACAATGATCGACCTGAATGTCTGAAGACTTTGATAAGTATGGGTTTCCTACACCCTCAGTTAGTGTCTTCTCTTTTGGTTCCTAAAGAAAATCGCCTGCATAAAGTGATTGTCAATTTTCTTAGGCGTATAGGGAAATATCTGTAGGGTTCACATTTTCAGCTATCTGTGTCATTTGTTGTTAAATTCAGAAGTAGTGTGAATTGATAACATAAATATGTCTATCTCAGTTATCATTTCATTTGTTAAGCATTGCCGGCAGGAGCGGCCGAGCGGTTCTAGGCACTACAGTCTGGAACCGCGCGACCGCTACGGTCGCAGGTTCGAATCTTGCCTCGGGCATGGATGTGTGTGATGTCCTTAGGTTAGTTAGTTTAACGTAGTTCTAAATTCTAGGGGACTTATGACCTCAGAAGTTAAGTCCCATTGTGGTCAGAGCCATTTGAACCATTTTGTTAAGCATTTGTTGTGCAACAAATTGACAACTTCAGCTTCCAGTTCTGTAAATATATATTTTCTCTGTACACTTACGTGTTCTATGTGATTATATGTTCTCGATATTAAATAGACTGCAAACTCGGAAGGACAAAGAAACAAAAAAATAATGGCATCTGGAAATCAGCTGTTCCGGTTTCTGATTCAGTAAACGCAATTCCTGTTTCCCTCGAATTAAACATTAGAGGCATACGACTTCATGCTCAATCTAATATTTCCACTTCCTCTTCGCTGGACAGAAAATCCCTTCGCCCAGATTAGCCGCAGTTCTTTAAAAAACGAGACTAACTTAACAATCCAGGCGTGCTTCAAAAACGATGTTGCGTTTACATGGGAGCGACAGCCGATTGTGGAAGTGGATATGCGGCAGCTCGAATCGCATTTCCAGGATCGATGTTGGAGTGTTTATATGACCAAACAGAAGCGGCGCTGGGAAATCCTCTAATGAATTTCTGGTTTGGAGCCCTGTGTAAACATATTATATGTGAAGCACTGCCGCGTCATAGCGTACAGCTAGTAATGCTGTGTGCAAGCTGGCGCAGTTTGTGTTCAAATGACCTTGAAAAGTGTTGCTGGGAGGCCGACTCCGTGAAGAGGGAAACCTCGTTCGTCCAGTTGTTACTGCGTCTTGATGTTGACAGAAGCTCGCCGATTTGTTGCTGTTAAACAGTTTGTTGACGGGCCAAGTTGCTGACTGTCCTTTGAAGGGTGTCTCTAATGCTGTGATTAAGCAATCCGTAAAAATTTCTTCATATTTTGGTATTTTCCTTGCCTTCTCATGTTGGTTGCATGAGTAAGTTAGAAATTGTAATTTCGCAGGAGATGGAATGTATGGTATGGTATGGGCGACGATCCATCTTGTGGCGGATCTCTTGCAGGCAGAGAATGGCTTGAAGTTTCGTGCCGTGATTGCTGCTGCGAAATGGTTATTAGTTTTGCAAACGTCGGAGACCGTTTGACACAGAACCCTTCAGAGTATCTGGTTCACTGCATGTTCCGCAGGCGTCTGTCCCGATCTGCTAGTTTTTGATTGGTCGGTACTGTCCTATTAACGACACAGTGTCACGTGCTGTGAACATAGGGTGATAAAAAATGGGCTAAGACATTTGTCACACATTTGTGCACCGGTATTTTGACTGAGTGCCATTCTTGAGTGGAGTGTCTCTGACTGTCTCATGTATTCTCTTTGCAGGCGAATTGAAGACACTTCCTCTCATATAGCTCTTTTGTAGCATGTTCCCGTGTCTAAATGGAATCTATGTGTCGTCCATGGGTGCTGTTTCAGATTCTGGTCTGTATTTATCGAATAACGTCGCTGTCGGACGCCGGTTTATTTTTTATGATTTCCGATGCCCTGTAGACAGCAGCGCACTAGGACATGAAATCGATTAGGCGAAGGTCTACTTTTCCTGAGTGAATGTGGTGAAAGCACGCCACAGCAGATAAGAGACCGGCTGTACTATAGCTCGAAATTGTTCTTTGTGTAGGTTTAGAATTTGAGTGACACACAAGATTTTTGTCGCTAATACACTGCCCACTGGAAGGTTTGCTGCCTCCTGTGGTGTTGCGGGCAAGTGATGCAGTAAGAAAAGTATGCAAGCTGAGCAGAGACCGATGGCGGGTTACCCTAGAGAAGATATGTGCTTCAGATGGTGAAATCCATTGGGATAAGCGGCTTTGCCAAAGGGCAGATTACTATTACCCAGAACCCATAACGAGTATCTCGAAAACGGCAAAGCTGGTCGAATGTTCACGTGCTACTGTCGTCAGCATCTACGGCCAGCGGTAGAAGGTCAGTGAAACTACCAGTAGGAGGTAAATGGTCGGACGTCCACGACTCCTCACAGAACGTAGGGTCTGGAGGTTTGTCTGCTCCGTAGAGTAGGATAGATGACGATCTAAGGCACCTCTGACGAGAGTGCACAATGCCGGTGGACGCACAAGTGTTTCGGAGCACACCATTCGCCGCACGTTGTTGTACAAGGGGCTCTGCAGCAGACGACTCCTACGTGTTCACTTGTTGGCCCAACGACATCGTCAGTTACGCTTGTAGTCTGTTCGGGATAATCGACATTGGACCTTTCGTCATTGGAAACGTGTCGGCTCCTCGGATGAATCACATTTTTGCTACACGAGGTCGATTGTTTTCTCCACAAACGCCGTCATCCAGGCGAATGGCTGCGTGAAACGTGCACCGCGTCACGGACACAACTTGGTGGGAGCAGTATTATGTTATGATAGACGTCCTCCTGCGCTTGCATGTGACCCGACAACATGTCCCCAGCTGCGGACTTCCTGCATCCTTCTTTCCTGAGGACGTTGTCATCTTTCAGCAGTATAATTGTCCGTGTCTCGAAGCCAGAATCGCGTTACAGTGGTTCGAAGACCTTGATAGTGAAATCACGTTAATGTATTGGCCACCTAATTCGCCTGACGTGAGTCCGATGGTTCCGGTCTGGGTCGCTACCGAGCACCATCACCGTCCACACAGACCAACAGTCAGTTATTTACGGGAATTACATGACTTGTGAGTTGACTTCTGGTGCCAAATAGCTCCACAAATCTGCTATTGAACTGTAGAATCGATGATACGCTGAATCAGTGATACACTGCGCTACAAAAATGACCCACCAAGCTATTAAGCAGGTCGTCATAATGTTTTGGCTAGTCAGTGTAAATATGAAAAACTTCTCTGTTTCTGCGAGATTTGTTGTTCACTTTGCTTTATCTAGTGATCGAAGACACAATATTGTTCACCAGTTGTAAGCTGCCATTTTTTGAATACTGTCTTGGATACCTACTCCAAGGATTTCATGTTTCTCTTTTATCACAAAATAAGGCTGCTGTTATTGTATTCTGTTTGTCCCTATCGATTTGGGTACAGTTTTCCTAGGGCTAATCGTCTTCCTTTAGTTTGTCCAAGTCTTTGACATCTGTAGTAAGTATTACTAGATCATCTGCGTAAGCTTTAAAAATTGTGCATGACGTTCCAACACTCAGACCGGAGAAGAGTGAGGAAATTTTTGCGGACTAACGACGTGAACGATGTAAGTAATAGTGCCATGCATAATGGGCATCCTTGTCTTACCGAGCGTTTGAGATGTTCCTCCGTTGGCGATCGCCCGAGAATTGGATTTCGTCAGCAGATTAAAAGTTGCAGCTCTAAATTTATTTTCAAATCCTCACCGTTCATGACTGCCACGAGATACTCATGGGAAACCCTGTCGAACGCATATTTCAAATCTGCTGATATTACTGCTATGGGAGCGTGGGTTCTGCCTGGTACAGCACATGTTTGGCTTTTACGAATATTTTTGTTTATGACCGTTCTTAGACATCCGGCAAATCATCGAGCTACGATTTTGCATTCGCAATTTAGAATTGTGATGTCCCGAAGATTGTCGCTTAGGTGCTTTTGTCCTTTTGGAATCAAGACAATTTGAACTTCAAGGAACCATCCTGGGACATATGTCTCATTTGCGACTTCAGTAGTCATTTGTAGAAAGGTATCTTTCAGGATGTCATAGAAGTCTGGATATAATTCCTCTGGCAGGACGTCAGTTCCGGGTGACATTCTCCTTAGACTTGCCTTCAGTGCGTTATGACGGTCGTCGTCAGTGAAATGTTCGTTGAGTCGGACTCGATCCGTGTCCGTAAACATTGGTGGCACGTCGTGCAGTGAGTATGTCATCACGTTCTTTTCAGATATTGTTGTGTGGAAGAGTTCTATAAAATGTTGCTGTATTTCATATTTAATGTCGTGCAGTGTTTCGATACATTCTCCGTTCGGTTTGCGTATCTCGATGATTTTCTTTTGTCGTTTCCTAATTTTCTCTCGATCTAAGTGATATATCTATACGTCTTCTTCGTCAAAAGAGCCTAGCGGCAACCTTCTAAGTGCCATTCCCTATGCTTTTGTTTTTTTTATGGCTCTGTACCCAGTTGGTAGGAACGAAACCCTTATACGATCACATTGTTGTCCGTCTGTCTGTCTGTTGTTGTCTCTCTGACCGACTGTTCAGCTCTCTTTTCCTCAGGGACGAATAGTCGTATCAGATTGAAATGTACATTACATTTTAAGGTGTACGGTTCCTTCACGATATAAAAAAGTGAACCATGTAAGTCAATGCAATCAAAGGATGCGGCCATTAATGTCACACATTTCGATACTGGCAAACTCACTTATTAAATGCTTGACGTAGAATAAAGGACTTTGGCAGGAAGAAAGTTTTGACGGTAGAAGTAAAGGAAGAAATCAAAAACTTAATTTATAATTATGTCACACGAAATAAATATTCCGTCTTCCATTTGTTATTCGTCTTCAAACCTGATCGAAAGTCTTGGGCTCTCTGGGACCGATATCTTGCCAACATCAATGTCGATAACGGGCAAAAATCATCATGACCCTCGATTCCCGGAATGGATGAAATGTCTGCATACATAATTAAGTCTGTACAGCACCCTCAGTGCGTGAGTTCTACTCGCACCTTGCCATGTTTTGGGGATGCTACAGCTTCGAGTTCATCTTCTTTATTTGTGGTGACAAGACTGTGTTCGCTCCTGGTGGGATCCTCAGTGGGTCTCGCATACATTCTACGTAGCAATCCGAAGTTCATTTTCGTGAAGCTTTCTCTCCACCGTTGTTGACGATAGTTTCTCGTATGGCAGGTTTCGCCAAAAAATCTACCATATCACAGTGCTGCGGTACTTCACTTTTTTCTGCAAACCCTGATACCACTAATGGACTAATGGACGGTCGTACAGCGGAGACTAGCGCCGTGGAGATGTTCCGGACTCTCTGGTATTGTATTTAACTGTTCTGGGGAAGTATACACAGCAGAATTATACTCAGTGGTCTGAAAACTCCGCCGGTAATACTTGGCAGTCGACAGTTTGGTGGGAATAGCACCGCGTTACGTAGAGACAGTCAATCCTACTTCGTCCCTGTGGATAGTGGAGGGTGAATTCCGCATTGCATGGGTGGAACCACCGCCACATATTCTCCAGGTGCAATTTACCCACCAACGTCCGCAGTTCGCAACGTTTGTCTGCTGGGGGATCTGGTCCTCATCGGAGGGCACGCAGTTAAGGTCGCCTCCTATCACTGTTCGCTTCGCTCATTGTGGCTTCCCATGCGGGGAATGCTGTAAAAGCCGGTCGGTTGTACCACGAACGATATACAGACTCCTGTGCCCTGACAGGAAGACATTCCAGCAAGGCTACTGCTGTTTATGTGACCATGGCAGTTTAACGCCTTACCTGGAACAAGGGGGCGGCCACGACGTACCACGCTTGTTGTCGCTGCAGAACAGAATCCGCACATCAGCACTCAACGCCTAGATCGTCAGCTGGAAGTCCCTCACAAAAATGTGTGGCGACGTCTGCTGGAACAACAGCTGTATCAGTATCACTACAGCGAATTCCGGCATTGGCCCGTACGCTTTTTCCTGCGATGGTTTATCCAACAATTCGGCATGATGGCTATATGGAAGGATGTGGCAACAATCACGCACGATGTCATCCAAAATATCCACAATCAGCATGAGTGTGCATACGTCAGTCTACATGCAACTGTTGAACTAGACGTGCAACAAAGATTCGAAATCAACATCTGAGCTAGGACTCCATGTAGCCTGCTTCCCTACCACCTGAATGGGCGCAGCTACAGGCCGTTCTTCCGCAGAAGGTCTGTTTCTGTGTTGGAAGATATTTCACTACAGCTCCGGCAACAGACGTGCTTCATGCACTCTGATGCTCCTGCCCAATTTAGAGTTACTGTCTGCCAACAGCTGACTCTCTGTCATGCTAATGGCTGGATAGGTAGAGAGAAAATTCAAATGGCTCTGAGCACTATGGGACTTAACGTCTTTGGTCATCAGTCCCCTAAAACTTAGAACTACTTAAACCTAACTAACCTAAGGACATCACACACATCCATGCCCGAGGCAGGATTCGAACCTGCGACCGTAACAGTCGCGCGGTTCCGGACTGAGCGCCTAGAACCGCTAGACCATAGGTAGAGAGTGACCAATTGCTTAGCCCCCACGCTCACCTGACTTCACCCCGTTGGAAATTTTGTCCTGTGGAGCCTTCTGAAGGCGTTGGTGTATGCCGCACCTCTGGAGGCTGAAGCATCACTTCTTGCAAGAATTCAGGCTGGTGGTCAAAGAATTCTCAGAATCCTTAAAATTTTTGAACTTGTTGCTGCCTGCGACGGAGGGCAGAGGCCTGCATACTGTCACAGGGCGGCCATTTCGAACACATCTCATACGGTAGTGAACTGGGGGCGCCAGCCGGAGTGGCCGAGCGGTTCTAGGCGCTACAGTCTGGAACCGCTCGACCGCTACGGTCGCAGGTTCGAATCCTGCCTCGGGCATGGATGTTTGTGATGTCCTTAGGTTAGTTAGGTTTAAGTAGTTCTAAGTTCTAGGGGACTGGTGACCTCAGACGTTTAGTCCCATATTGCTCAGAGCCATTTGAACCTTTTTTTTTTTTTTTTTTTTGAACTGGGAGCATCGTTGTGAAAATAAACTGGAGTTCCTGTAACCGACTACCATGTCTGATAGCTCAGTAAACGTCCATTTCCAGATCCATATTCATACTTTTTTGTCTTCTGTATGTGCTGAACCTCACACTAAAATGTTGCCGTCTATTTTTGGAACACTGTGTTTGTGCAGGTTGTTCAAAGACAGCCTGAAAAGCTTGTAATGGTGTTGCAGGGTAGATAGTGCTGAGAAATAATTGTTAAGATAAAAATCGATATGTTGCGTCGTATCCGAGATAATTAGCACTGAAGTTGACCAATCAGGCCGCTGCGCCCGCAAATTCAGCGACCCACTAGAGACAGTGTCGCCAAACGTCTTCTTCGTTTTGTTTCCTAAAACCAAATAAGAGATTGATACGAAAGTTGGACATGGGGCGACAGTAAGTATCGAATCCAAGCTGAATGCTGAGAAGTATCGAGCGCTATCATTTACGTCATGAGAACAACTGACACTTGTTGTATTGTGACACTTAAATTTCCACGCGCAACGGCTTAATTGGCTAACGTCAGCGCTAATTAACTCAGAAACTGCGCAACGTATCGCAGTGTTATTTTAACAATAATGTTTCACCCATACAAATTTATCAGACTGTTTCTGACCAAGCTGTATGTGGTACAGCAATATAAGAGCGCTTAGTGTGCTTCTTGACTATAATGATTCTCATTGCATCTTGAAAGCGCTTGAAACGCGATATCAAGTCTTAGAGAACCTGAATGGCTCAGTGAAAGCGAGTGATTGATGATATGTATTGTCAGATTACTGACGTCATTTTCAGCAGTGGTTCTATTTCCACAGCGTTTCAAAACTGGAACTTCAACTATGGACACCATGTACAATACGGGATGCTCTAAATTCCCCTTACAGACTTCTAGGACATGTAGAAGAGCTGAGTAAATAATGTTTTACAATTCCACTCATTAATAACCTAGTAAAGACGTTTTCACCTATTTCAAAAGAGAGTTAGCATTCTGATCCACTACAAGAAGGTTTGGCGTGGCGACCACCAAGTTTGGTGCACACACTGTACCTACGAATGAGGTAGTGTGCACGCTCTATCACACCTTGCGTCTCTGCAGTCTGTCCTGCAGCGACCCCAACTCGTGCCACAAGATCTTCTTCTGACTCTGCAAGGAGCCTCAGACACCAAACTCTTCATTCGACCCCAGAGGAGATGTCTAATGGAGTCAAATCTGGTGATCATAGAGGGGACTGGATCACCTCGGCGTAGCCATTTGTGTCCGAATGGATGGTCCAGATGTTCCCGAATATGACTTAAGAAGTATGTGGATGCGATAGTATGTTGAAACCGCGTGTCTCGACGGACATTCAGTGGCACAGTATCAAACAGCACGCCCAATACTTATCGTAGGAAGGTCATGTAAATGGTAGGCGTGAGTTTGGGTGGAAGCGTGTACAGTCCAATCACATGACCTATAAGAATAACTGCCAGACTTCGATACCAAATCTCTGATGGAATCCCTGGATATGCGTGGCACGTGGATTTTCGTCTTCCCGAACATGACTGTTTCGAGAACTGACAATACAACAGCTAATAAATTTACTTTCATCTGCGAAGCGAATTAGCCGTGGAAATACTAGAGGTTCGTTGATGCAGTGGCTCAGTGTCAGAAACTGCGCACAGAACTCAATGGGTGGTGTAAAATCGGCTGGCATTAGTGACTGTAGCCTTTGGAGGTGGTATGCTTGTAGTTTTTGGTCATGCAGAACATACCAGGCGGTGTTGGGAGGAACATCCATCGCACGCGCAATTACTCGTGTACACACTGACGGAGAGAGTGAGAGAGAGAGAGAGAGAATGTGTCTGTGTTTATGACGGTAGACTTCCGGTTCTCAACTTCTTTCCTATCTGTCCACTCTTCTTCCTGAAGTGAAGATCCCTAGTCTCTTAGACCAATTATTCTATGACATAGAGTAATGTGAGTAATGTGCTTTTCTCCTATATTTTCGTGTATTCTTTCATTTCTGACGTATTCCAGTATGGAGATGTCACAACTTCATCACCAAAAAATAATCTCGGGGGGAGTTAAATTTATTTTTCGCCTTTTTGGTTATCTCCTATATTCCAGCGCTATATGGGGTGATTCTTCGATTGACTTGTACTGCAAGATCTTCGTAATTTTGTCACTCCGTAGCGAGGAGTTGAGCAGGCCAATTACTCTTTTTCCTTGCCCTATTTTATTTTTGATAAGTTGTGTGCTACTCCCAATTTTTGGTGAAGGGACGCCCAGGTATTCCATTGTACAAATACCATTAATTCTGAAGAATCCTGCATCCAAGACGAGAGGGCATACACATAATTTGCTGTCCTTCCATTAGTGGGGAGATGCGGTTGTGATTGTAACAATGAGCGTGCAAGAGATCGGATATTCTATAACTGTAGAATTCCTGACCAATAGACTGCAGCGTCCAGAGATCTTGGCTGCTGTGTTGTATTTGCTAAGAATTATTCAGTCACAAAGCTGGTTGGTATTCCACATGCTCTTTCTCCCAAATAATAGTAGGACAGTAAATTTAGTGCACCGTCCTCTTCAAAGAGACGATATTTTTCGTACATCTCGTAGTATGACTTGTCTAGTACCCACACAATGTAGTAATAGCAGCTGAAACGCGTTGTTTCTCGCAGTCATGTTATTAAAATTTACTTATATATTTGGCGTGCATCCTTAACGTGATTTACATGTCTTGGTTTAATTTTGGGTTTGACCTGTGGGTATGTTTCGTTAAATTTACATGTCTTGGTTTAATTTTGGGTTTGACCTGTGGGTATGTTTCGTTAAATTAGTCGTTAACTTCCATGCAACCGATTATGCGTAAAAACGTCGCCCGAAGCTCGTGTTGAATGCTAGTCATCTTACTCTTTTTATGCGTGTAGGTCCTGCGCGCGCATGGTCCCACCCATGATACCAAGCAAACCTCAGATTACTTCCAACTGTCATGAATAATACAGCAGCACATATCCTAAATTTTACGTCCATGTAGACAATGTAGATAATAAGAGAAAATCACGAAATCCTAAATTTTACGTCCGTGTAGACAGTAAGAGAAAACCACCAATTGTTTCGGACTACCATGTATAAGACAGCTTCAAACATCAGATTAATTTAGAAACAAGTTAATCGGTTGAATGTGTCACTTCAAGCATGTAAATGAGATAAAAATTAATAAAGATTTGAAACGATGCTTAAAGTATGTTGGAAGTCGCTAAGCACTGGATGAATTTAGTCTAATTTGTGCTCCATTATTAGCCACAGATAGTTTCTCACCCACCCCGAAGTTTATGACGCCATATCGCTATAAATACATGTCATAAAATGACATAACTTTTAAGGTACATTCAGCGATATTTGTCTGCAAAAGTGTGTTGCAAATAGAATTCGTAGTAAAGAAGAAATTAAAACCTCATGCTGAATTTTGACTACATGAACAGAGAATATGTAGTGGGAATGACCGGGGTAGGGTAGCCATCTTTTTGTTCTAGATTTTTTACAGTCTGTATTTTGAATGTTTCCACTGCTCTTTTTGTGTGGAAACACTGGCACATAGTTTCAGCATCTTTACAACTAAGTAATTATGCCATCTCGCTGATTGCCTATTCACAAAAAAATTTTGCACAGTAATACTACTTGGGCCAACCTACCCCACCTATGGGATAAGTTAGCCCAGCAGTTGGGGTAAGCTTGGCCATATGATTTTATCTTTCAATTATTTAGGTCATTGATTATTTGATTGAAAATATATGTATATTAATAATCGCAGTTTACTTTAACATAAATTCTAACAGCCTTACGACAAAAACTACGATCATAAATTGTATTATCATTATTACTGTAACAGTTTCACAGAAAAGTATGTCTAGAACTTTTATCACTCTTAGTCTGATTGTCCGATAGGATATTTACAGTTCAAACATTCATAAAAATGTCCTTCTACACCATTTTTTACAGTTGACAGATGGGCTCACCACTTGCAGCTTGTGCATCGAATCCATTCATCACCTGGGTCGCTGTGAGAAAATGGTTTATGGCACAGGGCATCCTCATTCTCATCTTCTTCATCTTGAAGAACCTTCTTACGAATGCCTACTTTCATTGTGCGCTTCAGTTGTAGAGCTTTATAATGACAACGGCCACTTTTACGCAGAATATCAGTGTTTCTCATCAGTGATTTCTTTTCTGTCCTGCTGTAATGCGTCTTTCATTGGAGTGTCTGTCAGTATTGCTGAAGTCATTCCTTTCTTCGATGTCTTCTTTCTAGTTGCGACTTAGCAAATGGCCTGATTTCTTCATCCGCTGGTAAGGACGGTTGTCCACTTAATATGACATTTAACTTAACAGGTGTTGTTACTGACAAAATAGGCCTGCCATTCTGTTCTTGGGCAGTTGAAGGGCCAGCTTTAGTGAGAAAACCACAACCAACAGCATTAATATCGAGTGTGTTTGTTATGTCCGTGTTTAAGGGGGCTATGCCTGTGCCTGTCACGTTGAAACCAGAGGGCGTGTTCCTGGGCACAGTTACATTTGGTAGTGCAGTTTTCGCAACGCTTTGGAGGTCGTATGTGTTCCTTAGTCGTTGGTTTGCTGTCATCCATACATCTCACGCTGAGTTTGCAAACTTCTTAAAGATGCCGAAAGCACTTCGATTAGTTCGTGACTGCAGTTAGCTGGGAAAGACAAAAGAGTGACACCATTTACTTTCACAAATCTAAGACTTCACCTGAAAACTGGGAACTGTCGTTGTTAATTAATACCAAGCAAATTAATACCAATACAAGCAAAGTCTTTGTAACCTGGAACATGTAATAGAAAATATTGCATCTATTTCAAGTAGCTATTTTCTGTAATAAGTCGTGACGAAAGGGCACTATCATTACTCCCAACAGGAACGTCTTTGATAAAATGGAGTTTGAAGTTAACGCTAGGGAATACAAAAATAATGGAGGAATGCTACTCCCAGTTGCACTAATGGCTAAAGCCATAGTGAGATGTTCTCCACTTTCAGCAGATTTTACGCGCCCTATCTTACATTTGATCCCCTTCGATCTACCATTCTATCAGCCCTTTCACCTACAGTCCAGATGTCGTCAGGCATCAGTTTGTCTTGTCAAAATATTGTTCAGTTTGACCAAAAACAAGGCAGTGTGGTGTTTGCTGAAGTTACTACATCGTGCCAAACATGTTGCCTGGGGAGAGTGTTGAATGATGTTTCAGAAATCCTGGAAACGAATCAGCTCCAGTAATCCGAAAGTTAGTCCAAGATTGGGGTATTTTGCTTTGACAGGCTACTGCTAAAAGTGGAGGCAAATCGTCTAACTTCTTTTGATGAAAAGCGAAAGATTTTTTTCTCATTAATTATTCTCAAGAAATCCGGTGATGTCAGATATAGTCTATAAAGGTTGTAAGGATGTTCTAGGAGAAGCTGTGCTAACAATTTTTAGGAAAAATAGCTCCTATGCGTTAAGGCGTTTCAGAGTTATGTGTTATCGAAGTTAGCCAATCACATTCAAGTGTGTGCGAATTCACTGCCAGAGACAGTGTCGCCAAACGTGCACCTCGCCTGGTTTTCTCAAACCGGGCAAGTGTAGCTTTTGCTCACCTGGTTTCGATTTACCACTTCCGAAATAGGCGCACTTCAATTGCTAATGACGACTTCCACAAGCTGTAACTCACGCCGTGATGACTGGGTGTTGTGTGATGTCCTTACGTTAGATAGGTTTAAGTAGTTCTAAGTTCTAGGGGACTGATGACCTCAGATGTTAAGTCCCATAGTGCTCAGAGTCATTTAGAGCCATGCCTCCTAATAACGTGTTGGACCTCTTCTTGCTCCGCGTAGTGCAGCATCACGGCATAGTATGAACTCAATAAATCGTTAGAAGTCCCTTGCAGAATTATTGAGCTATACTGTCTCCACAACTGCGAAAGTGTTGCCGGTGCAGGAGGTTGTCCACGAACTGGCCCGTAAATGTTCGATGGGATTCATGGCTGTAAATTGTCTCAGCTGGATGAGTTGGACCACAGGACCCAGTTCATTCCACGGAAACACAACTCAAACCATTATGGAGCCACCATCATCTTACACAGTGCCATATTGACAACTTGGACCTATATCTTCGGGGTGTCTGCGTCATACTCAGACTCTACCATCAGCTCTTACTAACTGAAATCGGAGACTCATCTGATCAGTCACTGGTTTCCCCATTTTCTAGCGTCCTACGGATATCGTCGCGACCCCAGTAGAGACGCAGCAGGCGATGTTGTGCTATTAGCTAAGGCACTCGGTCGTCTGCTGCCATCGACCATTAACGTCTAATTTCACAATACTGTCCTAACGGATCCGTTCATCGGACTCCCACCTTCTGCGGTTCTGGACTGAAGCGCCTAGAACCGCTCGACTACAGCGGCCGGCTTGGGAGTCATCTCATGACTTGTATCACCTCAGTGTATTTCAATCCTGTCCCGGAAAGCAAAGTCAGACTGGCGATCCTTATTTAGAATGATATTGTGGTATAATAGCTTACAGAAATAATCCAGACTTGTCAACGATCAGAAGGAAGTCTAACGACTTATTGAGTTCACACTACGCCGAGATGCTGCACTACGCGGGGCAAGAAGAGGTAGTTAAGTGAATGCCGTCGGTCACTACGTTGCCCGTCGTGAGAGGTAATGCCTGAAATTTGGTATTTTCGGCTCACTGTCGACATTGTGGATCTCCGAATATTGAATTCCCTAACGATTTCTGAAATGGAACGTTCCGTGGGTCTAACTGCAACAACAATTCCACGTTCAAAGTCTGTTATCTCCAGTCGTGCGACAACAATCACGACGGAAACTTTTCCACATGAATCCGCTGAGTACAAATGACAGTCAGTGTACTACTCCTTTGTACCTTCTGTACGCGATACTACTGCCATCTGTATAGTGCAGATCACCTCAGTGCAGTTACATTCTCTGTACCTCCGATCGTCCTCTGTAGCAATTCAACTATTTTAAAGAGGTTAAAGAACTCGTTCAAGGAGTCACTTCTTCACAAAATCCGAAAGCAGCTACATTGAGCACTGAGGATCGCTCGCTCCCTGCTTCACACGCGCAACGCTTTTAAAAATCTCAGATCTGCTCCACAGCGCCCACAGCCTCTGTCCTAACCTCACGGCGGCTGCCACCTGACTCCCATTTCGCGAGTTACCAAAGCCGTGCCACGAAATCGTTGTAATGTACAGACCTTTCGGCCAAGCAGCAAGGTACTTTAACAGGCCATTTCCTGCTAACATTCCCAGTGCTTTCTGTAAGTTGCTTCTTTCTGTCAACTCTCACAGAAGTTTCTTTTCGCACAACCCGTTATGAAATACCGACCACTTACATCTACATCCATACTCCGCAAGGCACCTCATGTTGTATGGTGATGCACTATATTTCCTGAGAATATTTCCTCAGAATGAATCGCAGTCTGGCATATGCCTTACCTAGGATTAATGTTCTGTGCTCATTCCACTTCAAATAGCTGTGTTGGCATACTCCTAGGTATTTTTATGGAACTAACTATTTCCGGTGATTGTTCCGGAATCGCATTAATATATAGCAAAGGCTCTTTCTGTCCATAAACACACCAATGTACAGGTTGTTTCAAAAGGAATACACGTATTACAAAGTATTATTTTGTCCAAACTATCGATCGCTGTGCCTCGGCTAGTCTATTGGAGAAACGAATACATAATCTAGTTTATATTAATAGCCGCTAGATGTCAGTTACCTTCTGTTGTGCTTGGTAACCGTCATATGTTTAAAATAGCTACTGCGCAGCAGATACCATTTTGTGTTTTCGAGATGGCGATGTGTAATTCCGTGATTACAGTGGAAAGACTCTCAGGTTGAGGTACCAAATTGATCCTCCAGATGGGTGGAACATTCTCAGATGGCATCGACAGAGTTTCTAGATACAGGATGTGTATGTAAAGGAAATATTCCTGGCCACTCTCGTGTGCCTGCAGAAAATGTTGCACTGATTCAAACTGCTTTCCAACTTAGTCCTTCAAAATCAACTCGTATTGACAGTCGGGAGTTACAACTGGCTACAACAACAATTTGACGTATTTTGGGACGTCGGTTGGTTATGAAGCAGTACAAGTTACAACTGTTACAAGCTCTACGTCCTGATCAGAAACGCGAACGTGTGTCATTTTGTAACAATATTCGTGATGCTATTGACAATGATAACACTTTCGCACAACGCATCGTGTTCGGTGATGAAGCGACTTTACGTGTTAGTGGTCAGGTAAACAAACACAAAGTTCGTATTTGCACCTACAGAACCCACATGCAGCCATGGAACATGTATGAGATTCGCCCCAAGTCAATGTGTTTGGTGTGATACCCGATCATCTGTTTATGGCCCATTCTTCTTTGATGGAAACACGGTTAACGGTCGGCAGTATCTCGCTATGTTACAAAACAAGTTGTTTCCGAGGCTCCACGAAGACAACTTCATTTTTTATCAAGACGGGCACCCCCTCGCTTGAGTCGCCTAGTGCGTAAGTATCTGAATGAAATTCTACCAAACAGTTGGATTGGACGTCAAGGAGCTGGCGACAGTATGTCACAGCTAGGCTCCAGGGTCACCGGATTTGACACCCTGTGCCTTCTTCCTGTGGGGTTTCGACAGAACCTGGAAGAGTTGAAGAACCGGATCCGTACTGCCATAACGTCAATGTCGAAGGGCATACTTTCCCGACTGTGGAAGGAATTTGAGCACTGATGCGATATTGTTCGTGTCGCTGATGGAGGGCATATTGACCAACCGTAATCTGAACTTGAGAGGTTCGTAAATATGTGTGTAAAGTTTCATATTCGTATGTCTTAAAGTTTAATAAATATATGCACTCGAAACACGTATATTCTTTTTTAAACACCCTCTATTTTATTGTATTGGGGATCACTTGCGACTCCTTGCACCCGGTGCCGGTTTCCTGCAGGTCTTCTTGCATTTCGCTAAAATTTTCTACTGTGGCCACTTCTCAGTTAACGAAAATATTGCCACGAAAGACCTCATGGAATTTCCGACGTTATCTACTAGGTAATGTATACATATTGAGGAAAATAACGGTCCTATAACACTCCTTGGGTCACGCCCGATGTCACTGTTACATCTGAAGACACCGTTTAGAATGACATGCTGTGTTCCGTTTGCTAGAAACGTTTCAGTCTAGTCACACACCTGGTCTGATATTCCGTAAGCTCATATTTTGTTCATTAGGCCGCAGTGCGGGTCTGCTGAACGCCTTCCTGAAATAAAGGAAGACGGCGCCTACCTGTGCGCCTGTTTCTACTGCTTCCTGGGTCTTGAGGACGAAAAGAGCGAGCTGGGTCTTACACGATCGTTGTTTCCAGAACGCATTGGTACAGAGGAGATTTGCGGTCTCCAGAAATTTCATAATACCCAAGGACAAAACACGTTCCACAATTCTACAACTGGCCGTCGTCAGGTATGTAGTCCTATAGTTTTGTTCCATTCTTGAAAACGGGAATTATCTGTGCTTTCTTTCCAATCATTAGGAATGCGTCGCGTCTCTGGAGGCTTATGCCAAACTGCTGTTAGAAGAGGGACAAGTTCTTTCGCATACTATGAGTAGAGTCTCTTCGAAAATCAATCGTCTTCGGAAACAGAATGGTCGGTCCAGACGACTACCTATGTTGCGTCAACAGGGGAAGACCGACCCATTATTTCCAGGCTGGAAAGTGGTCTGTCTCCCCGGAAACTGGGAAACCGGCGTTGTCGGTCGTAACAGCGACCAGCACTAGCCGTCGGCTGTGGCTCGGAGATGATCCGCTACAGTATTGGTATTGCTAAGAGAATAATTCCTTCCTCCCAGACGGCAACCTCGTTTACGTTCCATTCACAAACACAACATCATCATGGGGTGGAGGCGGATGAAGCAGCCGTTATTACGACAGAGTACACCGTCTCGTCCAAACTACCCGCTATTTTCGTGCGTGTTTCGCTGCTAAATTTCTCTCTGTGCAAATGAAGCAGAGAGACTGCCGCTTCGCGCAACTGTTTCACGCAACGTCTTGTGCACAGTAAACACAACTTTAGAAGCACTTATATTGTTGCTTTAGCAGCCATCTGCCTTCTCAATTAGCAACTGCAACTGTTTACAACACATTCTCTCCTAAAGCCTTCCACAGTGATGTCAACTTTTGAATAAAAGAGCTCTGGCTCTGAAAATATAAGGTGATCAAATATAAGAGAAAACATAAGTAAGCCGAATTGAAGACAACCGCAAAGAATTCGATCGTAAGCACTAGCCTGTAGGTAATCGCTGGCAAATGTGGTATGAGGTTCTGCTATTGTCTGTGTGGGCTCGCATGCAGGCAGTACCAACAAACCTGTAGCGTTAGAATATAGTATTAGAGGAGTGCTGCTTGAAACAGTCACGATTGTTCGATATCTAGGTATAAAGTTGCAAAGCGACATGAAATGGAAAGCACTTCCGTTCAGCGATAGGGAAGACGATGCGTCAACTTCGGTTTCTTGAAGAATTTTAATGATTGAGATATAACAGGCGATCAGAAAGTTTCCATTCAAAGGCTGTACAGTCAAAAATTGTTACGCCAATCAGGCTAAATCACCATAAGCATTGAGGCAAACATCCCACCGGTGCACCAGGCTGAAGATACCCGTTTGATAAAGGATTGCGGCCTGTTGCATGAAGAAGTCTGTAACTGCCTGCTGTTCATCCGCGCCCAACAGGATCACCGAAGCCTCAAGGTTTTTGTTAAGAGACTGAAGGTGTGTTACTCACATGGGAAGAGATAAGTGCCGTGCGGGATTAGCCGAGCGGTCTCAGGCGCTGCAGTCATGGACTGTGCGGCTGGTCCCGGCGGAGGTTCGAGTCCTCCCTCGGGCATGGGTGTGTGTGTTTGTCCTTAGGATAATTTAGGTTAAGTAGTGTGTAAGCTTAGGGATTGATGACGTTAGCAGTTAAGTCCCATGAGATTTCACACACATTTGAACATTTTTTGGAGAGATCAGTAATGTATGGCGGGTGCTCGAGTGTCCCCAACTTGAGGTGCCATAGCTTCCAAGTAACTCTCAGCTCGACCGGTATTTTGTGTCGAATTGTGAAGAGGCACGGAACTTGGCACGCCATTCCACAATGGCGGTTTCCGTCAGATATGCTGCCCCTCACACATTCTTCACTCTCCTATTGATGTCTACCGCTGTTTGTCCTCCGGCAGCCAAGAAAAGAATAAAAGTAAGTTGGTCCTGTATCGATGCATGTGATAGCAACATCGCCAAAGTTCATATTTCCACACTTATTGCACGCACGTCGGAAAGATACAAATATCACACTTATATACCCGCAATGGAATCGCGTTATGTTTCATATTCGTGGCGGCAACCCCCTCAAACGGAAACGATTTTATCGCTCCTCATATATAGGAGACTGTGTGTAGAACACCCGTGCGACCTATTTTTGAATAGTGCTCGAGTAGTATTGCGGAATTAGTCCGTGAGATCAAGGGAAAATCCTCGAGGGAAGACGACGTTCTTTTCGAGAAAAATGAGGACGATTGGATAACCGCCATTTGCGGCTGACTGCAGAACGATCCTGTTGACACCAAAACTCATCTCGCGTAAGAGCGGTATGGACGAGATAAGAGAAATTAGGGCGGCTGTAGACGCTTATAAACAGCCGTTTGTCACTGATCTCTCACGTTGTCTAATGACTACTGAGGTCGCTGATGCGGAGTACCTGGCAGTACGTGGCAGCAAAATGTACCTAAGATGTGTCCGGATACTTTTATCATATAGTGTATGCGTTTTCATGGAGCACACCTCAGTCGTGCTGGCAGCCGCTTCTTCCCAGAACTTCCAGAAGTTTCCTTCCAGTGGCTGTAGGGAAACGCATAACCCTTCAAGCTGGCTTACGCGATAGCCAAGTGACTGGCACAAATTATTGGTACATCAATAAATCGATAAATTATACAGGTAGTTAACCTGAACAGATCGACATTCAGGAAGTAACGTCAGATTATGCGCGTAACGACATTCGAGGAATGGAGAAGCAGAAGGCACTTGGCGGTCTCGGTGTTTTATTAATATGCCTTGAGCTGGTAACACACTATCTTTATATTAAAACAGACTTTAGTATTCTCTACCGTCTGTGTAATTGTAACGGCAATGATATGGACCCACTGTAGACATTTGTGTTGAGACGCCGACAGGAATAAGAATCGTTTCTACAGATCGGATTCCTCTAGAACGATCAACCATATAAATGGAAGCCTCTTGAGTTAGAGCCTTATGGATGCCTTACCTTATTATTCCGAGGATGCTCAGTACAGCATCAGTAAGCCTCTTGATTTAGAGCCTTATGAATGCCTTACCTTATTATTCCGAGGATGCTCACTACAGCCGACCGCGGTGGGGACGCGGTTCTTGGGGCTGCAGTCCGAAACCACGCGACTGCTACGGTCGCAGGTTCGAATCCTGCCTCGGGCATGGATGTGTCTGATGTCCTTAGGTTAGCTAGATTTATGTAGTTCTAAGTACTAGGGGACTGATGACCTCAGATGTTAAGTCTCATAGTGCTCAGAGCCATTTGAACCATTTTGATGCTCAGTACAATATCCACTGTTATGGGCATATCTCGTACATCACTGCGAGTGCTAATGCAACAACATGACGTGTATACTGGTAGATATCCACAACATTGTGGATTTGGTTTCCTTTACTTTTTACCCCAGAACTTTTGAAAAAATTTTCGATGAACACATTCAGCATTTTTTTTCTGGTTCACCTCTGTGACTATAAAACCAACATCGCTACTTACGCTCTGTAGATGATCTGTCGCCGGCCGGAGTGGCCGAGCGGTTCTAGGCGCAACAGTCTGGAACAGCGCGACCGTACGGTCGCAAGTTCGAATCCTGCGTCGGGCATGCATATGTGTGATGTCCTTAGGTTAATTAGTTCTAGGGGACTGATGACCTCAGAAGTTAAGTCCCATAGCACTCAGAGCCATTTGAACCATTTGATGATCTGTCTGCCCCCCAAATTTGTACCCTTGAGAAGGTTGTTTAAGCTTATCAAAAATACTCTGTAGTGGCGGCGCAAAATAAGGGACAACCTTGCAATTCGAGTCGTGTTTCTCCCATTAACAATCACACTTGTGGTTTCACAGATAGATAATTTTGCTGGTACATAGCAAAATTCTTATGGAAAACCTGTTATTGTTGAGAACAAAGAACTGTGACTTATCAGGTCGAATGCTCTGTATATGTCCAAGGTGATTAATTCCATTTTTGCTCTGCTGGAACTTAATACACCGATAATTTCGCAGCAAGCTGCTGCTGCATTTTTATATTGGTATCCCAGAAACCTTGGTCAGATTTGAAATGTGGTAAGGATCTGGTGTTGAGTTGTAGGACACAAGACGAAAATTTTATTAACAAATTTAATGTAAAATAAACAACGTTATTGACACATCAAAAAGATCAAAGAAACCTCAGCAACTATCGTCAGAATTTAATTTACTATTGTTAATTTGATAACAATTTAATAGCTCATAATTCTTAAGCAGCCCATACCAGTAGTTATGCAATACATTTAAGCTGCAGTCGTATGAAACAAATTACTTTCTACTTGATATTACCACGAATATTGATGCCGACAGAACAGAAAGTGAATAACATTATACAAAATATGTGTCTTTCACGTTGTAATAAGTTTGTGAATGTCTAAATCTACGTATAAAGTTGAAAAACCTTTTCTGCAGTGAAATCCATGATATTCATTAGCAATTTATGTTGTTGCACAGCAATAAGGTGTAATGGTTCCACCAAGGAAAATATGCTAGATGAAGCGCCTGAATTTCGAGAGAGTAAGTCAAACATCTGTCGTACTTAGAGGTTATTCCATACTTCTAGCAGTATAATAACGGAAGGAAAACATCGACATGCTTCCTATTCAGCTTGTGTTACTGAATTTCACGAAGATGATGTGTTCTGAGCTCTACATCATAGCACCACCATCACCCACAACAACAAAAACAAAATTAATAACAGTCATTGGAAGTCGCTTTCTCGATCACCTTGCACCCTAAAGCTGTCCTCACGTGGGCTGTGTTTCTCAACGCGAAGGACGCCAGACGTGATGTCCGTGGCGGCTGGCGCAAGCTCTGAGAAGCCTGCTCCATCTCATGGAACATAACGCGCTCCTCACTGTGATTTGCGACCGTAGCGCTCCCCAGCGGTAGTTCGCCGCTGCATATAGCACGCAAATGACGCGGTTTCTTTACGAAAATGGACGCACGTAAAATAGCTGCGTTATCTGTTAACAATTATCGATGAAGAGCGAAGAAAATCGCGAAGAAGTTTCTTGACTCGCCATGGACTTGAACAGCGAATTTCTGGTAGAGGAACACTACGTAATGCTGCACAAAGATCTGAGATACAAACTGGTAGAAGTTTTTCGTTAACTGCATTGAATCTTCATCTCACTTTCTGTTTTACATTGAATATAGTTTAAGTATAGCATCTAACGCCAGTCTGCGCATACGAAGTATGGATGCTCTGGACGTTGTATTGACTCAAATCACTTTGAAGTAACGTAGTTTATCACATAGGTTTCAGGGTCGGGATTCGTTTCGTAATTTCATTCGAACGGAAGAGGAGATATTTCGAGTCTGCTCACTATTACTGAAAAAGAATTTACCGCCAAGATACAGAATGAAGCAGTCCATAAAACTAATAGACAGGTACACTATATATATTTTACACAAATTTTCATAGCAGGAAAATGTTCGTTCGTTTAATTTGGGTTTACTTTCTGACACGGACTGGCGGTCATGTTAAGGTTTGTGGCGACTGGGGAAAAATTCCATTCATTGGCCTATGAAACAAGTATTGCAGCAGATACATTATTTACAATAAATAACGTCGAATATAGTAGATAGTAACTCTGTCAAATTAATAAGAAAGACCCAGAATTGTTTACAAAACAAAGGGTGAAGAAATTGGAAGTAGCTGGATACAAACTTGATATGAGGGTAATCCCAAAAATAAGGTCTCTTATTTTTTTATAGGTAGATAGACCTGTTTATTTCTACAATGGTTTACATCAGTTTACAGCTTGAACATTTAGCTAGTTTTCGACATAATGGCCATTTCTGTCGATGCATTTTTGTAGACGCTGTGGCAGTTTTTGGTTGCCCATGTCATACCAACTCGCCGCCATGCTGTTCAAAAAGTTATGAACCTCTTCTTTCACCTCGTCGTCGGAGCTGAATCGCTGGGACCACAATGAACGCTGACAGGTACTGTGAGACTGAAAAATTCAAACGGCCAATTCAGAACCGGAGAAGAGGAATGAAGAGAAAGGGCGTACACATTCTCCATGACAACGCTCGCCCACACATCGCTCGGCAAACCGTTGCTCTCCTGCAACAGTTTCAGTGGAACATAATCACTCACTCACCCTATAGTCCTGACTTGGCGCCCAGTGACCGTCATCTGTTCCCTAGGTTAAAAGAACATTTGGCTGTAAAGCGATTCAGCTCCGACGAGGAGGTGAAAGAAGAGGTTCATCACTTTCTGAACAGCATGGCGGCGAGCTGGTATGACATGAGCATACAAAAACTGCCACAGCGTCTACAAAAATGCATCGACAGAAATTGTGATTATGTCGCAAAATAGCTAAATGGTCAAGCTGTAAAATAATGTAAACCACTGTAGAAACAAACAGGTTTATGTACTTATAAAAATAGGAGACCTTACTTTTCGGATTACGCTCGTACCTTTCTCTTTGTCGTTCATGATATCAGCTACGCAGCGACATTGACATGGCAACAGTACCTCAGTTATGTGGTACTCACTGTGTAAGGGCTGTATCTACAAATTGCGGTACATAAAATTTATGACAAGCTGTACCGGGAAACGACGCGTTTTTAATAGACCAAACCTTTTCAGAATAAAATGCTTATTAACATGAATCCTCAGCCCCCAAACGTCGGTCTCAATTTAAAATCTACAAATCTGACCATCCGATACGCTGATGTGTAATAGTATGAGTAGCGCCTACCATGATTTAGCTAAATTTCTACATGAAACTCTGAAACAAATCATTCGTTTTCGAGAACAATTATTCCATACCTAATAGTCACGCCTTACTCCATAAAATAAAATATTTAGAATGCCGTTCAGACATAAAGTTGTTTTCATTAGACATCAAAAATCATTATACTACTGTCCCTGTACAGGAAATGCTTACAATCGTAGAAAAAAATTTACGCCATTCCAAAAAAAGATTTTTCAGATGAACAAATCACTGATTTCATGAATCTCATCACAGTCGTAGTCAAGTACAACTATTTTGAAGTTAATGAACAATTGTACCAACAATCCGACCGTCTCGCTATGGGAAATCCCTTAGCTGGTATTCTTGCCGATATTTTCATCAACTCTCTAGAAGAAAAGCATTTCAACTGTTTTTCACCTACAGCACTAGGCATTCTCTCCTATTGCAGATACGTTGATGATATTTTAGCCATCTACAAGGGACTTGCTGATGGCATTGACCGTATTTTTAATCTCTTCAATGAACTTAATGAGAAAATATCTTTCACCATTGAACTTGGAAACGAGGCCCGCCAATTAAACTTTCTTGACTTGACGCTTACAACAGAATAAAATAAAATCTCATTCAATATTTTTCGTAAAGAGACATAAACTGATCAGATCGTACCTGTGCCTTCTATGCATCCACAATCTCATAAAAACGCTTTATTTCACTCTGCTATTCACCAGGCTACTTCTATTCCACTTTAGAAAGAAAAATTCAACGATGAAATCAATTTACTCAAAATGATAGCATTTAATAACGAGTATGAAACTAACATAGTAGAAGATATCCTAAAAAAACTGTTAAAAGATTTACTACGCTTGGCACTTCTGTCATTGAATCTAACCCAAAAAATATTTTTCTTTCCTTTCTTAGAGCCCATCTCCTATCAGATCCTACGCCTTCTTCGTAATAAATACAACTGCAACGTTGCCTTTTCTGACAATAACAATCTGGAAAAACTTCATTCATAATTTAAAATCGACTAGGTCCCCTTTAGAAACTTCTGGCGTCTATAAGATTTTCAGCGATACCTGCTCTACTGACTGCATAGAACAAACAGGACGTGCCTTCACAATCAGATATACAGAACACCTTTTAAGAAACAATGGTATTAGCGCCCAAAATTCTTCTAATTACAGGTCACGCGCCTAAAGCTATTTACGATATCAACATTTTGCACACCGAGAAGTAAGGACGTAGATAAGATATTCTTGAAGAATTAGAGATTTTCAAACATCTTTCTCGAAATGATAACCTCATTCTCAATGAGCAGCTGCACTTGCGTAATAAAAATTTCTTCAACGGTATAAAGCCGTTACTTGACATTTAATTTCAGGTCTCTTCGTACAGTTACTGAAATGTTTTTTTTTTCATGTAAGTCAACTCATAACTTTTAATTTATTAAATGGTTTATTGGCTGTATTTCATGTTATATCGTTTTCTACAGGCTGTGTCATTCAGTCCTTTTTGTATTTTCTATAGTGTTGTTTTTATACTTGAAACTGTACTTCTAAGCTCTGATGCAGATGAAATGTTACTTTACCTGTCACTGTTAAACAAAATATTGCCTTTCACATCATGTACTGAATTATGTTCATCATAATATTTATCTGTCTACATTTCAATGTTAAGTAGCCAACTTGTACTAGCGGGTACTAGGTGGCACTCTCGGTTCAATGTTCACCTGCCTTCAGTTGTTAACGCGGGCGCCTCAGTCTGAAGTACGACATACGCGAGCAGCCCGTAGTGGTCCGCCTTCCACACATTTTACTTTAAATTGTGACTAAAGCTGTTTCGCTTTGTATTTAATTTATACATGACGTATAAGTACTGTTCTTTTTATACTGTTAGTCAGTTTACAGTTTTCAAACTGTATTTCTATGCTTTTACATAAGCAAAATGTTACCATGTCTGCTGTTGTCTTATGAAACTTTGCCTGTGAGTTCAAGTACTAAATACTGTTCATTTTAAAATTCATCTGTCTATATTTTAAATGTTAAATAGCCTACTTATATTTACGGCTACCAGATGGCACTATTGGTTGTCATGTTCACCTGCCCGCACTTGTTAACGCGGGCGCCTCAGTCCGTTGCTACCTGTGGCTTTACACATATGAGCAGCCCATAGTGGCTCGCCTTCATTCATCCATTTTTTTTAAAAAAAATACTAACGGCCTTCTGGCCTGTTATTTGTTTTATACGTGACATGTAAGTACTGTCTCTGTCCTGTATTGTACACTGCTGGCCACCGTAAATGCAACACCAAGAAAGACAAGAGGTAGCACAACAAAATTTATTTTGTAGATAACATGTTGACCAAATATAAATGATTACGTTTACAGACGTCTGTGACATGTGGTTCCTGCCAGAATCAGTAGCCAGACAGATATTCAAACACGCACATGTATAAACTTAGCTCCCCTCCTTTTCATTAGTGCCATGTTAACGAGGAAGATGCATATCAAAATATGGCTCACATGCTTTCATTTATGGTACAAGAACTTTCTTTACTATTTATGACGATGTTACTGAAGCTGCAGACATAATGTTCTCTGTCACAATCCGCTTTCGAGGCATTACATTGCAGTTTAGTGGTAATGAGATTCTTCCTGCTCTCTGTCTGTAGATGTCACGCAGGGGGAAGCGGAGGGTTTCTGGTACCGGTATCACATGACATTACATGACTCTTTCGTATCCACATTTCCTGCGCTGTGAAAGCACAGCCTGAAGGCATCTGCGCACAACATTTTCTCGATTTATCAGTGCAGTCTCTACAGTAAAGAGGCACAGAACGTTATCTGAATCTGAAGAACATTCTGTCATGTCAAGCACGAGACCTATCTCACGCAAGGAGCCCAGAGCCCGTTACAAATTATACATCTTTTCTGATCTTTTGAGCTGATCGAGTCAGGAACACTATGTACACTGAGTTGACAGAAGTTATGGATAGTGATATGCCCATATACAGATGGTGGAAGGGTCGCGACACAAGGTATAAAAGTGAAGTGCAATGACGGAGCTCTCATTTGTTAAATCATTTGAATAAGTTTCCGACATGATTATGGTCTCACGACGGGAAATAATAGACTTTGAGCGCAGAAAGGTAGTTGGAAGTATGCTCATTGGATATTCCATTTTGGAAATCATTAGGGAATTCAGTATTCCACAGTGTCAAGAGTTTGCCGAAAATGGGCATTACCTGTCACCACGGACAACGGAGTGGGCGACGGCGTTCACTTAACCACTGAGAGCAGCGGCATTTACGTGGAGTCGTCAGTGCTAACAGACAAGCAGCACTGTGTGAATGCGGCACGTATGATGAACGTATCCGTTATGACAGTGCGGCGGAATTTGGCGTTAATGAGCTACAGCAGCAGACAAGCATTCGCGAGTGCCTTTGCTAACAGTGCCTCTGCTGAGCTCGTGACCATATCGGTTGAGACCCTAGACAACCGGATAAAGAGAGTTCAATAATCTCACCAGCACTATAGACTATTTCTATCAAACTGTAGCTTGCTGCAAGTGGTGACGTAACTAAAAGCCGTAAGACGGATTAGAGCCCTTCATGACACATTAGGATCAAGGCCACTCGCCACAACATAATCCAGTGATCGGTTGTTCACGCCGTGCTGCTGTTTGAATCCATAGTGTAACAAATTGGATGGACCGCTTTATGTGGAGCAAATATATGTGGACTGCTCACAAATTCGCCCCACATATAGTTAAGATAGTCCAACTCTGCAACTAAAATAAAGGCATTTTGGGGTGCTTAAAGATTACCTGACTACTAAATGACGATAATGAAATGATGTTCCCGCTGGCACGTGATCAGCGTCTGACATGATCCTAGCAGTCTTTGGCACAGATATTTATAAATACGCAGACATTATATGTATCCGTACTCCTCAAACCACTGGCATGTGCATGGCAGAGGGTGCTTCCCACTGTAGCACGTATAGTAGGTTTTCTTCCAGTTCCACTGCCTATGTAGAGCGGGAAGAATGCTTGAATACCACTGTATTCACTGAAACTAATACAGTCCTATTTTCGCGGTACCTACAGGAGTGATACGTTGGGGTTGTGACACTTCGGGCTTTAGAGGCATAATATACTACGCTAACCTTCATAGTTTGCTTGGGATTGCATTAACTGAAGTATGACGTCAGAAGTGTAGTGAAAGGTAATCAACAAATGGTAAAGATGATAGGTTTGTGTCTCATGAGAAATTGTAGCTTTTCTGAAATATTTTCCATTTTTAGCGTCTTTGGGTGCCTGAACACATGACTGACTTGTTACTCTTTGACTACCAGTGGTGGTGAGCCGTGGGTGAATGAGGAGCTTTGAAGGTGGACGTGCACAATAGAGAATGGCTTTTACGTATTATGCACCCTATCATCAATGAATATAGAGAATGATTTTGAGATGAGTTAATAGAGAGACGACAGATTTCGAACAAGGTGCCATGAATATACGCAGCCCATTGCCTATGTTCGACGTCAACGAGCCCTAAATCACAGCTTAATGGGGATCAAGGGCACTTGCCAGAACAGAACTCAGTATCCAATCAAGAAAGCAAGCGGCAGCACTAGCAGTGGAGCGTGTATAAGGAGCGTCTGAGGACGCGGAAAACAGTGCAGCTGTCGTAATGCGAATAAAGGGCGATTTATCTGATATCCAAAAGGGCACCTAATTGGCTTTCGGGCGAAAGGTGAAAGCATTTCTGAGACGGCTAAGTCTGTAAACTGCTCACATGTCGCAGTCGTTGAAGTATATCGTGGATGCCAAACTGGCGCTATCCAAAACTGGCGCTGAGGCTGCTGTGGTGCGACAAGGGCCATAGATGACTGGGGTAAATGGTGGCTGCAGAGACGTGCAACAAACAGCCAGATAAACCAAGGAGCTACTAACACTGTCTCCTCAGCGACTGTTCAGCGAACGTTCTCGTATATGAGCCTCTACAACAGGCGTCTTGTACGTTCATCCACGGTGACTGCTGTTCATCGGAGACGAAGCCTGGAATTTGCACGCCAGTACTGTAACTGGACGTTCACTGAGTGGGGCAGGTGGTCTTTTCAGATGAGTCACGTTTTATGCTTCATCGGACAAATGGTGGTGGACTGTACAGTGTGAAACTTCAGAAAACAAAAGGCAGTGGTGGGAAGGACCGAGGCGAGACGGCATTTCCTGGGTGACGTCATTCTGGAAGACACAGTGGATCAACACAAGTATACAGCTATCCCTGGTCATCAAGTTCAACTACAAATGCAGTTTGTTTTACCTCGACACTATGGCAGACCAATACAACGTGTCACGCAGCTCTGTGTATGTGCGTGGTTTGAAGAGCACCAGGAAGCGTTTACTATGTTGCCCTGGCCAACAAACTACCCCAATTTAAGCGCAGTCGAGAATCTGCCTGGGGTTTCGTCGGTGGGGCTGTCCTCGTCGTGGATCCTCAACACAGAAACGTCGCGCTGCTGGTCCCTGCACTGGAATCTGCATGGCTCCAACTCGGTGCCTTTCAGAGCCTCATTGACTTTTCCTATACGTCTCGCAGCAGTTCTCTCTGCAAAAGGTGATTATTGAGACTTTCGCCATCTTGGAAACATTCTAGTGGAAAGATTGCGGTCTGAGCGAATATATCTACATTTGGCACCCCAGGCCAATTGTCGGTCATGTATTCAAGAACTTAATTGTTATTCGTCATCCGCCATTTTTAGTTAAAAGTATGTTATAAGAAAATTGAAGAATAAGTTTGTAACTTAAAGATGTTCTCTTCTATTCGTTGTGAATGACAGTGAATGAATATTAGTACGAGTCACTTCTGTATTAGAAGTGATCTTAGTATAATTTAAGGTGAACCTTTTGGAAACTTATATCCTCACAATTTGATGGTGAACTGTAATATTACTGCACTGCCACGTCTTGCATTATTGAGTGAGCAGCTACCTGCCTTTTGTAGTTTCTTATTTTTTTGGAAAAATAGCAATATTGTCATTTGCAAAATAATAAATGATAAGGCAATTAGCAGCGCGGAGCAGTTGAGCACTTCCCATTCTTACCACTTAAGAAGACAGAGGCCGGCCGGTGTGGCCGAGCGGTTCTAGGCGCTTCAGTCACGAACCGCGCGACCGCTACGGTTCCTCGGGCATGGATGTGTGTGATGTCCTTAGGTTAGTTAGGGTTAAGTAGTTCTAAGTTCTAGGGGACTGATGACATCAGCTGTTAAGTCCCATAGTGCTCAGAGCCATTTGAACCATTTTTTTGAACAAGACAAGAGAGCCGAGTTATCCATTGCAGGAAGAAACAAATGTACAATCTACATGAACTTTCTGAAAAGAAATTAGGGACGTATAATCATTGTGAAATTCTTACATAATTCTTTAGACGCATTTTCTAACAGGGCATAATTTTCAATACGCAACAATTAGCCAGTGTGTCGTGGTTTTGATGAGGAAGCTATTCTGTGTACTATTGATAGCCATTCTTTGCATTCAGTTTCATGTAGAGTTAGTCAGATTCAGTTTACAATAATTGGCTGCACACTCATTGATCGTAATGTACACATTTAATGTTCGTGTTGATCAGTAAGGTAGGAAAGGCTATTCTAGATCAGAGTGCATGGGCGGCACTGTAATCGAAATTTAAGAGCCACGTAGTTCGGGATTAAAAGTTTGTAGATAAAAATCTCATCATTCTTTAGTTTTACAGTGCGTAGCATTTCCGTGAGAAATTGCGCCAGTTTAATGGGAAGATAGTCTAATCGGCTGCCCCCACAGGAGACAGCGTTCCAAACCTCTTAAGTTCATCCATTAATATTTTATAAAACCTTGTTCAGATTTGATCCTCATTCGTCCCAGAAAGCCTCTCAATAGTAAGCTACCATCTACTCATTTCAGATATTCTGATAACAATGTTCATTAATATTCGAATAACGATATTCAGACGATGCACTTAGTGCATATTTGTCTATCGCAAAAACTGCGCGCCAAGTGAAGTGCTTCGGACTGACCACTTCAGTGAATTGTGAAGGACCATGAGCTCCAGTTCGAGTTACGGCCACACGATTGTGATTTGAGTTACGCTTTGTAAAATATTACTTATACTACTAATAAAGACAAATAGTTGTTCAACGTTGCTACTTCAGATTTTTACGCGGTACTCTAATAAACGTTCGAACGGACATGGGATACTCATTTTTAATACATGCTGTAATAAATATATATATGCCACTTAGAGGTAAAGGGTTATTAGGAAGAATCTCGTCAAAATCTCCACCGATTTAAACAAAATTGTACACTATGTACGAATCAGCTTTCGGATGGACATGGGCTACGTTGTTTTTCAATACATACGAGATATAAATTCATATATAAAATCTATCTGAAGACGAACCCCTGTTTAACGTTATAACAAAAATAATCGAAAAGTACTTAACCTACTTCTCTACAATTTTTACTCACTAGTGTATTGAATATTTTTTGAAGCAACAAAGGATTGGTTTTTTGTTAAAACACACTACCAGAAAGAAAATGCCATGGTACGCTTTGAAAATGTGTGGTTCCGTTCTCTTTCTTGCAGTGCATTTTACCTACAATTGCGGGGCATTTTCACCTTTAAACAAACTGTCTGTCCCATATAATTATATGCTTTCTCCTTACGTATAATTTAATAAAAAACTTGTATATACAACAACGTGCTCTTTTTTTTTCTTCCTCACGCTGGTAGTTTTCACAGAGAACAAGCTCATGATCAGAATACTGCTACGAAAAGTGAATCGTATGAAACTACATAATGCTACCTATTTACAAACCAAAACCATGCGAAACTCCTTCAATGAAGGTGCTATCCTCACAACTCCAGCAGCACTTAAGGTCTCTCGTATAGCGTACACCAGTTATCCCAACCAAGTTACCCATTCATTTTTAGCGACTTCATCCACCAATCAAGGATTCATTGACAATCGTGATGAAAAAGCCTCAAGATCAGAGAGAGACCGAATAGGAGATGGATAGAATCGGGGGAAGGAAATGGAGAGAGAAAGGTGGAATAAGGAGGTGGAGAGAGCTAGGTTTGGAGGAGGATATGGATACAGAGAGAAGAGAGGAGGTGTTGGATAAAGAGAGGGGGAGGATAAGGAGACGGACAGAGAGTAAGGGGGAGGGGGAGATTAGGACGTATATCCAATTCCCATACAACTTTAAAAATTGCGAAGCATTGCTGCTTTCGATAGTATTGATTAACTGCCGCTTTGTGGGCAAAGCAGAGAATAGCAGAGTAGAAACTTATTTTTGTGAGTTTAATCTGTGCAAGATACTTAATACACAAGACTTATTACTTTTCCTAACATGGACTGCGATACGTACGACTTTGTGAGGAGTACGTTTGTAAAATACATTATCTGCAGTTTGATACTTTGCAAAGTGTTTTGTTTGATTTGAGCCTGACTGTTTATTTCGTAGAGCTGAGAGCCTTAGCCATATCACTAGATTCTTACAACCTCACCTCGGGAACAACGGATTCGCGTCCTGAGTGCTACATCTGCGTTGGGACAAGGTCAACTTCACAAGTGTTCATGTTAGAAAATTATTATAGAAAGTTCTGCTTTGAAGCGGCGGAGTACACATAGCCAGTCGCATGTCTCGCATTTCCACTACAACTGGGAACAGCTACTTGTTATCTCTGGTAAAACGTAGGAGGTAAAGGATGAATGAATGAACGTGGCGCGCTCATGCTGCGCCGGAAATTGAGTACATCCACCTGTTAGTTCAGTTTATGTCTCACACACCCCCGTATTTGTTTCACAGGGTTTCGGTGTATTCCTACGTTCTTCGCTGAATACTGGGTCTCAAAACTTTGCATAAAGGCTTTTACGGTATAGTTTACGCCTATCTTCAAGTGTGATTACAGTTTCCTCAGAATTTCCGTGACGCTCTCACGTGGATCAAACCAAGCTGTGGCCATTCGTACTGCTCTTCTTTGTGTACGTCCAATGCTCTCCGTAGCCTCACTTGGTATACGTCTCACACAATTGAGCAGTACTCCAACATGGGTCGCAGCAGTGTTTTGTAAACTATCTCCTTTGCTGAATGACTGTATTTTCCCATTGTGCTATTAGAGAACCGAAGTCTGCAATCTGATTTATATACGACTGGGCCTTACGACCATTCCATTTCATATTCCCATGAATTGATACATCCAAGTAATGTATTTGTATGTGTTTATTTTCTTCCAGTTGTAACTTACGCATATTGCAATCACACGATACTACATTTCTGCATTTTATGAAGTGCTGGTGAAGATAGTTTGGTGTACTATGGGTATAGTTGACGGAGACGGTAACGATGTATCAGTATTTTAATATGAACCCATAGCGTTCCAGAATTGAGAGGAAGGGGTATATATTACAACATAATTGTGATCCCGTCTCTGTTATTTGTCTGTGTTTCTACTATCGTCACTTCCTTCGTTACCATTCCTCCTTCTGGTCTGTTAAGATGTATGAATCACTGTAAACTCATGTCAGTGAGAATAATTATTTATTTCGATCAAGTAATGACCCTTGTTTTATTATTTCTTAACACGAATCTCTTTAATATGTTATTGACAGGTTCTCAACTGGAAATGTGGATGACTTTTTTTGCGTGACGGTGAATGACCGGCTCGGGCGATATTTATTAGCCGCTATTTCGGCCATCTCATCCATCTCACCGTGATAACTACGAATTGTAACCATTGCTCAGAACTTGTATATGAAGTGATTAAGAAGTCCGATTGCACAGTGTGAATCAAATTAGCGCACTTGAGATATTCTAAATTTTCATGGCCACGAAAATACGTAGCCAAACTAGTCATTCCGAGAGAACAATATTTTGTGCCTTATGAAATTTAAATACATAGTCCTTCTGTTAGTTTCATTCGTCTGGTTGTAATTAGGGCGAGTTAAAAGACCATGTTTCGAGGAAAATGGCGTTGTAGCGCACGTGGAAGAACGCTGGGAGTAGTGGACTGAGGAATCTTCGGCAGTGGCTTCAGGTGACACAGCACAAACTCTTATATGCAGGGATGGGTCCTGCATATTCGATCACCACACCCTCAGATGTGCTTCGCAAGCCAGGCACAGCCCCTGCTTTACCTCGGGAGGTTATTTGTCAACAAAAGATTCAGTGGGCTGTTCACTGCCAATCCTGCTACAGGCACCACAAATGTTGAGCGCTCAGGTGGCAGTTATCAGCGCTGCGGTTAGAGGAACCTATTTGCGTCGCGCAGTTGCATGTCCTTGTGATACCGTGCCCGTGCATCCATCCGTGGTGGGTACTCACGTCGCCGCTCAGTCTTCCGTCAATGAGTTCCATTGGCGCCTCCAGACCAGCCTTCAGCCGTCTCGAGTCTACACTACAGACCACAACGCCCACCGCTGCCACCAAGTATCAGACGTTGCTGTCTCACGCCTTCACCGGGATCATCAGCCGCTGGACGTCCGTCATCCCTTCCTGTGCCTGGACCTGCGTCTCGACAGCCCATGATCTCTTAGGCTCATGGTACAGTGACACTTCCTCTGGGCTCATTACCAGTCCTGGTTGTTTGGTTTGAGGGAGGGGACCAAACAGCGAGGTCGTATGTTCCATCGGATTGGGGAAGGATTGGGAAGGAAGACGGCTGTGCCCTTTCTAAGGTACCGTCCCAGCTCTGGCCTGAAGCGATTTAGGAAAAGCAAGGAAAAGCTAATGAGGACGGCCAGACACGAGTCCAGTATGCTAAGCACTGCTCCCCTTCGCTCGATCGCCACTTATGACGATATTTTCAGTATGCGCTTTTCATCTGTACTCGAGTGTGGACTATCACCCTCTGAAGCTGCACTGAGTTTACTATAAAGTTAATAAGCAAAGAGTTGGTATTGTAGTGTGTGACTTCAGTCCCAACCAATCTGACTATTTGACCAAGGTTACTCTACCCTCCATTACTGAACTAACTACTCCTTGGTGTCTCAGGATGTGTCCTACCTGCGGATTCCTATTTGCAGTCAAGTTGTGCTAAAAATTTCTTTTTCTCCGAGTACATTCGGTACATTCTTATTAATAGCTGATGATCTCCTCTAAGCTTCACCATTTTTCTGGAGCATGACATTTCAAGAGAATCTTTTCTCTCCTTGTCTGAACTGCATATTGTTCACGTTTCATGTCCGTACAAGGCTATATTGATTGCAGAAAATACTTTTCATTAGCCGCTAACAAATTCCTCTTCACCGGAACCGTTTTTCTTGCTATTGCGCCTGCATTTTACATCCTCTCTGCCCTGACCACCAGCAAGAAGCACGCCTTAAAAGTTTGACAGTTGTCCTAATCTACAGAAATAGTAAGCGAGACACCTAGCAATCCAAGTAATTAACGATTATCAGAAATGTGCATTAGGTGCTAGTTGGTGAATAAAAAAGTAATTAGACTTTATGAAAATTATAGTTTCTTTTTCATCAGTCTTCTGGATGGATTGATGTTGCGCGCCACGAATTCCTCTCCTGTGTCAACCTCCGCTCTCAGAGTAGCACTTCCAGCTTACGTCCTCTACTATTTGCTGGATGTATTCCAATCTCTGCCTTCCTCTACAGTTTTTGCGCTCTCCATCTCCTTCTAGTACCATGCAAGTCATTCCGGATGCCTCAACAGATGTCCTATCATCCTGTCCCTTCTCCTTGTCAGCGTTTTCCACATACTCATTTCCTCTCCGATTCTGGCAGGAGCTCCTCATTCCTTACCTGTAGCATCACATCTCAAATGCCTCGATTCTCTATTGTTCCCTTTTTCCCAAAGTTCATGTTCCACTACCTTTCAACGCTGTGCTCCAAATGTAGATTTTCAGAATTTTCTCCCTGAAATTAAGGCATACGTTTCACATTTCTCTTGGCTATGAATACCCTTTTTGCAAGTGCTAGTCTTCTTTCGATGTCCTCCTTGCTCCGTTCTTCATTGGTTATTTTGCTACCTAGGTAGTAGAATCCCTTATCTTCATCTACTTTGTGACCGCCATTCCTGATGTTAGGTTTCTCGCTGTTCTTATTATTTTCATCTTTCTTCGATTTAGTTTCAGTCCATATTCTGCACTCATTAGGCAGTTCATTCTATTCAGACAGTCATGTAATTCTCCTTCACTTTCACTCAGGATAGCAATGTCATCAGCGAACCGCATCGTTGATAGCTTTTCACCATGAATATTAGTTCCAATCCTGAATCTAGGGCCAAAAGACTGCATTTTGTCTTCCAGCTTTTTTAATCCGAGCACTTCGTTCTTCGTCATCTGCTATTATTATTCCCTCTCGGCTCTTGTACATAATGTATATTAGCCGTCTCTCTCTCTATAGCTTACCCCATCCATACTTTTTTCAGAATTTAGAACACCTTGCACCATTTTACATTGTCGAAAGCTTTTTATCCAGGCCGATAAATCAGATGAAGATGACTTGATTTTTCTTTAGTCTTGCTTCCATTATCAGCCGTAACGTCAGTATTGCCTTCTGGTGCCTTTACCTTTCCGAAAACCAAACTGGTCGTCACCTAACGCATCCTCAATTCTCTTTTCCAGTCTTCTGTGTATTATCCTTGTGAGCAACATAGATGCATGAGCTGTTAAGCTGATTGTGCGATAATTCTCGCACTTGTCAGCTCTTTCTGTCATTGGAATTGTGTGGATGAAATTTCTCTGAAACTCATACATTCAACAAACCAATGTGAATAATCGTTTTATTGCCACTTATCCCTATGATTTTAGAAATTATGATTGAATGTTATCAACCCCTTCTGCCTTACTTGATTTTAAGTCCTCCAAAGCTCTCTTAAATTCTGATTCTAAATCTTCTAAGTCGGCTCCTGTTCCTTCTTCTATCTCATCCGACAAATCTTCCCACTCATAGAGGCCTTCAATGTACTCTTCCAACGTATCCGCTCTCTCCTCGGCATTTGACAATGGAATTCCCGTTGCTATCTTTACGTCACCGCCATTGCTTCTAATTTCACGGAAGGTTGTTTTGACTTTTCTGTATGCCAAATCAGTCCTTCCGACAGTGACCTGTATTTAGATTCCTTCAAATATTTCATGCAGTTGTTTCGTCTTAGCTTCCCTGCAGTTCCTATCTATTTCATTTCTTAACGACTTGTATTTCTGTATTCTTGAATTTCCCTCTACATTCTTCCATCGATCAAGTGAAGCATTTCTTTTGTTTCCATGGTCTCTTCGCACTTACCTTCTTTGTACCTATGTTTTTCTCTCCGACTTCTGGGATTGCCCTTTTTAGGATGTCCATTGCTCTTCAATTATACTGCCTACTGAGCTATTCCTTATTGCTGTATCTATAGCCTTAGATAATTTCAAGCACATTTGGTAATGTCTTAGTACTTCCGTGTCCCACTTCTTTGAGTATTGATTTTTACCGACTAAACTCTCAAACTTCAGCCTACTTGCCATCATTACTACATAGTGATCTCAGTCTATATCTGCTCCTGGGTGTGCCTTACAATCCAGTATCTGATTTCGCAATCTATGTCCTATTCCTTGAATTTGTAGTATAGTATAGTATTTAGGGATAGGTTTTCTAGTGGCATTCTACGAGAAGAAGGTGAAATGTTTATCAAGTTAAAACTTCTAAATTCGCCCGCGCGCACGCGCGTGTGTGTGTGTCTGGTTGGTCTCTGAAACACGTATAAAACTTACTTTGATATCGGAATACTAAATCTCAGTGCAGGGCAACAGAACTGAGTTAAAATTAAATTTCGAATAGAAATATGTGAAGCACACACTACACGATGCTAAATCAAAGCTAGCCAGTACATCAAACAATTCGCCTGGGAGAAAGCAACCCGTTTTCATTTAAATTTACATAAGCTATCTGACTGCAAAACAAAATGGTTCCGATTAAAATGCTGACCCTGGATATTGTTAATCTTTGTCTTAGTGTTACAAACAACGACTGTACCAGAACTGTTAACACAGTTAATATCTGATATCTTACTGATATCTTCTTCTGGTATTAAGCATTTGTCCTAATATATTATTTTTCACAATTAACACACTGACTATCACTGTACCTTACAATGGAGGTGAATTCTGATGATAAATTTGTTGGCCTACCTGTGCGAACGGAACGCTCGTCTGTTCTGTAACCTGTTACTATTAAGGTAACGATGAAACTGACCGTTCTTGCGATGTGCAATGCAAGACGGTATCGTATAAGTTTTCATAAAAAATGCTTCTGCAGTACACAAGTCACAATGTGCAATGCGAGTACAGAAACACATTCATAAGGGTAAATAATGAAAAATGAGAACTGAACTTGACGACTGATAAGTGAGAGCAAAGACTCCAAGTTAAACTATGCTTCAATAAGCCATAACAACAATACACCATTTCAATAAAGTTCTCACAACTATGTAAATTGCAAAATATTTATTAACAACTTTCTGAGTACAATTACTTTCCTTGACACTCGTTTCAAACGTAAGACAAAGCCATATGTTGCATTATAAAACTTCTACATCAGACTTCAATTACACACAATGCTCTAACAATGTGAAACTACACAATTACAAACACAAAACGTTTGATTGCCTTACTCGTTGGTTACATAATTCGTCCATTGATACAATCTCACTTACTCAAAACTTTTCATCGAAAACATATTATTCAAAATCCTTTCTAAATAATGCTGCCTCCACTGCACGGCAGGCGAGCTTCCATCGTTTTCAAACCAGGTACATAGCCAAACTGTCTAACACACACTACCTGCTGCTCTCTTCAAAAAGTAACCTCCCTGACCAGCATGTGTGGTCTCAGGAACGGACTTACGAAGAGTGTGGTTATGTCGACACTACGGAGGTTGAGCACGTCTATCGAATTCAGAACTTCATTCACATTTATAGCCAAAATTCTTTAAAATTGATATGACAAATAGGACAGTACACTTTCAAAAGTGCGTTCACGAAGCAGCGAGCCGAAGGCTGTAAATAGAAATCCGATGAAGTGATCGCAATGGCGTCACCTAGAAACAAGTTATGCTGCCTATAAGAGCGCTGAGGTCCGAAATTCGCAACGGTAGTGACAGTTGGTGCACACCGGCGTGACGACAGGGTGAGCAGGTACACGCGTCGACCACCCGCTGCACCGACCCGTGCTGAAAACGGTGACGTAGAGGCTTCAAAACAAAGCAACGGTGTGTAGTGCATTTCCTGACAGCGGAACGAGGGCAAGGAACGGAAATTCTTCAAAGAATGGCAGCGATGTAAAAAGCGCACTGTACATCCGTTGCAAGGGTCAAGGCGCAGCACAAGCGAAGGACGAATGTCGTTCTTCGATTGAAACCTGCCTCCCTTTCTCCTACAGTGGAAACAAGGAATGACGATACCCTTTGGAGCAGGGTAGCTATGACACAATGGTCCTAGAGTGAAAGGTACTTGGCACAAAAAAGGAATTTTTCCTTATTGAGAAAGTCGTTTTTCGGCACTTAAGCAATGTACACAGTTATTAATAAAAACAAAATACAGTTGGTATTAGCCAGTTTACATAAAAATCCATGCCTGTTTTCAGTTTAATTTAACAAGACCCGACCAATCAGCGTTATAAAGTTTCCACCGGCCCGAGCCCCTTTAAAACAAATTAATGCGAATTCAAATGGCCTCTAGTTACTAAATAATTAGCAGACAAGAAGACAATATTTCCCACGGTTCTCAACAGTCTCATTTAAAAGGATCAATTATTATTCTCGGTTCCAGCGGGCGCTAGCCGAGATAGGGGGATAGCCACATAACCTGTAGAATCATTCAAATCAGCAACGAGGCTATCCGTCTACCGTTGATTACACAGTACTCAAAATACTAAAATATTAATCGTCGTGTAATAGCCTTAAAACAGTGAACTCGACTTCACTACTTGAACCGGCAGCAGACACGTTGAAATTTACATAGAATATAAAATATGAAATTTACCAGTGGTCTATAGATTGCGCAAACCACAAAACATGGAGTCTAACTCGGTGCTTAGCTGCCTTTGGATCGATTTGAATCGTCAGTAGCCGTTTAAATTTTCAAACTGTGCAAGTAGTCTAAACAAACGGAGTAAATCTTAAGTTAAATGCGCGGCTTAGCCGTCTTTAAATTCTCCGATGAATTTACCAATTTGAATAGGCACTAGGCGTTTTAACTTCACCAATTTTTTTTTAAATTCGGCGCTTTGCCACACGTAACACCAATAACTTTTTTCAAACAATTTCACGGCTCTAGCCGCCACTAAACTAAACAGGTTAGCAAAGTTCCTGAGCAGTGACATGTGCTTGGGAGTTTCAATTCAATGGACTAATCTGCATCTACATTTATACTCCGCTAGCCACCAAGCGCACTATTCACGCCAAACTCATATCTCTCCCCCCCCCCCCCTCACCCCTCTGTTCCACTCGCGGATCGCGCGAGGTAGAAACGGCTGTCTGAAAACCTTAGTACGCGCTCTAATTTCCCTTATGTTTGAATGGTGATCATTCCGCGATTTGAAACTTGGTGCTAATAATATATGCTGTACATACTCGGCGAAGATCGGATTTTGGAATTTAGTGAGCAGCCCCTTCCGTTTAGCACGTCGTCTATCTGCAAGTGTGTCCCACTTCAAACTTTCTATGAGATTTGTAACGCTCTCGCAATGGCTAAATGTATTAGTCACGATCATTGCCGCTCTTCTTTGGACCTTCTTAGTCTCTTGAATCAGACCCAACTGGTAAGGGTCCCATACAGACGAACAATACTAACGAAGCTTATCGTCTAACAGAGAATATCCTCAAACACAGGCTTCAATCGACACAGCACATGAAAACAAAACTTACATTAATCGGTACCTACAGCGTCGACAACACACCCCGTTACGCATGAGTCACATGAAATGGTATAGGCATTGGTTGCTTGACACTTAATGAGATATAAGGTTACGACTTGTCAATGAATAAGCCTTCAGATCCAGCAACATTACATGAGGAAGGTTTTAAAAGCACACAAATACAACAGTTTAAGCATAGAGGTGCGACTGGAAGCTAGATATAGCCCCTTTTACTCCCAAAAATTACTATGGCAGCACTGCCAGAACGTGTTAAAGATGGTCGTGTAAGGAAAATAACAACAGAGAATGTTTCAACAACGTGACTGTAGCATCTCCCATATCACTCAACAGCTCATATGAAAAACTTCCTCTGCTAAAATAGTCCACCAGTCTACGTCGGATCCAAACGTTTAACTTGAAAAACATCAGAAATACCAACCTTTGGGCTACCAGTATATCCACACAACAGTTTAAGGGAGCTTCAGCCTTTCACCGTTTTAGATGTTTTTAAGTACACGACATAGAAAAAAAAAAACAGTATTATCCCAGACGTGCAGCGTCTGTTAATTTGAGTGACAATGGTTTACAAGACACTACTCAGGAGCGTAACCGAAGATGCCAGATTTCTAGCCAAGCCTGCACAAGATTCTGCACAACTTGAGCCTTTGAGCACACGACAACGTGGATTCGATGAAAAACAGCTGATAAATTCTCCAGGAACGATACTTGACGATAATACCATCAGTCTAGCAGTGGTAGTTCCCGCTTCGCACACCGAAACCCTCGGTACGCCTGCCGCAGTGGTTTGTTGCTTGAGCGTCGAACAGCACCGGGCTAGGCGCCGCTGCCCTCGACGCTGCGTCACTCGCGCCCTCCAGCAGTCCACAAGCCGGCTCCGCTGCTGCGTGTCACGTGCTGTGTCCTGACTCCTCCACTGGTCGCACTCCTTCCTGCCCTCACGGTCGCGCACTCTCTCCTCGTTACAACACCTCGCGACCTCGCTCGCTCTCTAGTCTCACAGCCAGCGCTGCCACTGTCGCTTAAGCGAATCTAAAGAACTAAGCGGCACGCATCGTGGATGCTACACGCATCACATTACCGATGCCATTGTTCAGCTGGTGGATACCGTCTTAACTGAAGAGATGCGATTTACGGTGGCAGCTAGTGCCCTGGGTGTCGGATTCAGCGGAGGAATGGCAACGGACACGTCAGTGCTCTCCGTACACTTGCGCCATTCTTCTATTGATTGCCGGCCGGTGTGGACAAGCGGTTAAAGGCGCTACAGTCCGGAACCGCGCGACCGCTACAGTCGCAGGTTAGAATCCTGCCTCGGGCATGGATGTGTGTGATGTCCTTAGGTTAGTTAGGTTTAAGTAGTTCTAAGTTCTAGGGGGCTGATGACCTGAGAAGTTAAGTCCCATAGTGCTCAGAGCCATTTGAACCATTTTTTCTATCGATTTCCGTTCACCGCACTCCTTCCAATGACAGGAAATGCACTACACTCCTTTGCTCTTCTTTTGAAGCCTCCATGTCTTTGTTCCCAGCACCACTGACAAAGGGAGGCCACGACATTGGGATCACGGATTTACTTCAAACTCTGTATACCTTTGGTAGGCCATTAGAACAACGTAATGTACAACTAGTAAGACGCACTATTCTAGCAATTCCGAGATAAATGCAAGAGGAGATTTAACCGTCTACTATGTAACTGATGTATAGGAAAAGGTGTAAAAATGGGCACAGGTGTAATTATGAGCAACCCTCACGAACAGGATATGGCAATTGCTACAGTCTAGCAACCAGTACTGAAAACGGTACCTGTTGTTGATAGACGGTAGCAGTGAACAGTTGAAAGCATTGTTGCATGCAGTGTAGGTATAGCGACGGTTATTGCGTGAATTGGTGTTGGTTCAGGACTGCAAATGTGTGGCAGGTGTGCGAAAACGTTTTAGTTTTATATCTTTCTGATTACTTTAAAACAATTTGTCAGTGATATCCAGAATAACGGTATCCTAAGCTACTTTTAGAAGTACGTTTTGCGTTACACACGCTTTTAGGTTAGACGTGATAGTGGCCATGTTGCTTAAGAACGGTTGGTGTAAGTGTGGGCCCATTGGGTTGGTGTAAAAATGGGCACCTGTTTAAGGAGGGCTCATAATTACACCATCTCTTCTCTTAAACAATGTTAAACATTTGAATAATTTTATGGGGATATGGTTAGTCTAATTTTGTTTAAAGTTCATATATGCAATTCACACAGCAACAAACAAACAAATAAAATTTTGGTACTGGAGCTGCAAAGTAAGTGATGATGGACGAAGTAGAGAGGATTCAAAATGCAGACTGTCAACAGCAGGAAAAGAATTTCTAGAAAAGAATTATATGTTAACAAGGGTTGTAAATTTAGGCGTTAGAAGCTATTTCTGAAGGTATTTGTCTGGCGTGTAGCCTTGTACGGAAGTGGTACGTGGACATAGGCAAGGCAGACAAGAAGACAATGGAAATTTCTTAAATTCGGTGCTATAGGTGAAAGCTAAGTAATAGAGGGGTAGCTCAAATAACTAGTGAGGAGGTACTGAATCTAAATGGGGAGACGCGAAATATTTGACACAATATGAAGAAGACAATAGATCAGTTAATTGGAGACATCCTGAGCCATCATGGAATCCTCAATTTGGTAATGGATGGATGCGTGAGAGATGAAAATTGTAGATGGAGATCGTGACTCCAGCATAGTAAACAGGTTCAAATGAGTGTCGGTCGGCCGCGCGGGATTAGCCGAGCGGTCTCAGGCGCTGCAGTCATGGACTGTGCGGCTGGTCCCGGCGGAGGTTCGAGTCCTCCCTCGGGCATGGGTGTGTGTGTTTGACCGTAGGATAATTTGGATTAAGTAGTGTGTAAGCTTAGGAACTGACGATCTTAGCAGTTAAGTCCCATAAGATTTCACACACATTTGAACTTTCTTTTTTTTGTGTCGGTCGCAGCAGTGAAGTAGCGATCAGAAGATTTGCACGAAATATAACAACTTGGAGAACAGTATCAAACCAGTCTTCGTATTGAAAATAACAACAGCAACAGCAGCAGCAGTAACACCTTCCTGCAATCGGAACCTCTACGTTTCCTCCTTATTTCGATTTCTAGAGACAGTTCACCAGAACGGTGAAAGACTACATACTGATATGTATTCCTTCCATGAATGCCGCGGCACCAGTTGTTCGGCTAGGCAGTAGTTATGACCATAAGGAAGCGTCTTTGTGGGTTCCATTCTGAAATACTCGGGTTGGCCCTATAAAGTGACGGAACATTTCCCTTGCTTCCGTCATTCTTCAATAACACGCAAACGAGCAAATTTACTATGTCCCTCATCACGTGTGCTCTAAACAGTAAAATAATTCTGGCAGCGTAACACGTCTGCAGTACCCTAACATCTCCATCACGTATCTCGCGATAATGTCAGAAACTTTCTGATGGGCGCCCTGGACGTTTTAACGCCGTATCAGATTTATGGCAGCGTAATATAATCATGGCCGCCGCTAGAGCTGCAATAAACGAGGCTATACGTCCTCATGAGCAGTTAATGTTTCCAGCGAGAACGTATTTTCCTTTAATTCCGGCACCCGTGCTCGCACTCTACTTGGAGCTCAATCTCCGTGATGACGCAGCAGCGAAAAGCCATCCCGGCACGATAATGGCACGAGTTTGCGTGTTTGCAGGATCCATCGGCAGAATACGCGGGGCGCCAAAGTGTTTCATAACTCGGTGATTGATCACCGATTCTTTCATTAAGCTTTGTGTGCGCAGTCGCGAATTCATTTGTCAACGTCAGAAATTAATTATATCGCTACGAGTTGTTAGTTATTCGCTCCTCCGAGGCGCCGCCTTTCCCTCAATGCTTCAGTACATGAAAATAGCGTCGTTAGATGGAAAACCTAGCAGCAAGTTCCGTTGTTGAAGTTCTAAGTGGAGGAATGAGAAATTAGCGCCCCACGGCGCAAGTACCGCGGGCAGACGTTCGTGGAATTCTATGCACGGCGAATTCACCGTTTGGAGTCGGTCGGAGGTTAGGCACATATAAGAACCAATCGATATTCGTCAATATACACGTTTCTTGCTGTTGATAGAAGACTTCTGTTCCTCTTTCCTGTAATTATCCGCTTTATAACATACCTACACATTTGAAGAACCAACTTTACGCTATCTAGTCATAAAGTTTTAACTGTTAGCTTGCAATCATAAAGTTAGGTAATTAACTTCTTGAACCTTCCTGGTGCTTTAAAACTGCTTGCAGGACAGAGACTCAGTGACTCGAACTCGAGACTTTTGCTTTTCGCAGGAAAGAGTGCGGCGGGGCGGGTTTTTTTCGTCATTACTCGATCGTACACTCTCTTATTCATTGTCCACCTACCTCAGTACGGCTTCCTTACGACGTCCCTTCACTGTGCAGTAGCAGATACTCACTAGGCCATGTAAAGCATCGTTATGAAACCACGATCTAATACCTACCACATAGAGGCCGCGCAACTGAAGTTGCGAATCAGTTCTTGTAAGTTTATTTTAAAAACTTCAGATGGTAGATAAATGCAGTTAACCTGCCGTAAACCTTCGGAAATTTTAGTAAAATGGTTTTTATTCTTAAAGAAACACGTAAATTTGTTACCAAGTCCGAATTTACTATTTTTAACTGCTCTACTATTCCAATCTCGCAGTCTGTACAAAATATTCTCAAACGAAAAAAGCAGCCAGAATATCTACCAGTCCCTCCCGATTAATGTTCGGTCTGACAGTTACTTACCCACTACTATAGCGAGATGAAACTGCGGTCGTATCAGTGGTATTCAAAATTAGAACTGCTGGCCAAAGTATTCCATAAAGTATACGGTATATGAAACTCGAAATTTTACTAAGACCGAAATATCACACGCTCATAACACATCAATTAATTAATCAAATTGTCCTCACAATGTTCGTAACTTTAACTGCCTAAGTCACGACACTTCTTATCAACAATGAACTCAACAGTTCTTCATTTTACAAGTTATTTTCTCAGCGACATTTAGCATGATGTTACACGTACGAAGGTTGGCGAGCGACTCTTTCGATGCACCCCACTCTATGCCTACCTAACTTTCTGCGCACGGGAACAGTTTAATTCTGATTGGCTAGTGACCAAACAGAAAGATCCTTCTAGATTATTCTCGCGGCAAAACTTGCCTGAGCCAATCACTAATCAAAAATTCATTTACGTCATTCCAATGCCAATTTCTAATATAAAATTTAATAAAATAGACAGAAATGCAAAAGAATCTTTAAATTAATTTAGAAACTTATTCCACTTCCGACTTCTATTCTGGCTGCTTTCTTACAAAAGCAAGCACACATCGGCATACATCATCAGCTTTGTGGTTGCACCACAATTTTCCCACGATTCAATTTCATAAGTTTTTGTATAAAATTGTATTAAGTTTTTACGTATATCGCACAGACACTCTCTCATTCATTCCTATGTATTCATACAACAAAATAATAATCAGATAATAATTTTGAATGATTTTTAGACTACAAAATACAGAGTAATTAAAGTTTTGAAAAGAAAACTTCTAATTAAGTATTTTTTACGTATTGAAAACTTTGTTATGACTTTAGATGATAATGAAAGACCAACTGCTATTGTTCCTTACTGAGTTTTGAAACATAAGTGTCAGTTATTGGACATATAAGTAATTTTCTCAATCTCCGGAACTGTAAGAGATAAAAGTCTGAAAATTTTACACGATCCTTTAGTTAATAACAAAAGATGGTATACCAAGTTTGGGAAAAATCGGATGATAATCACTATATTTTATTTAGATTAGTAGGGGCTATGAATTTGCATTCCTACTAGATGTTGCTTGAGACTGTTCTCACCACTAGTAGCATCAGCTGCGCTATGAGTCATAGCGAAAACACAATCCTGCAGCCACCATGATACACGGCTGCGTACTATGCTGCAGTAAATGTTATTCGGTAATAACTTGCTACGTTACAAAAGCTCTTACCAACTGAGCTACCCTTCCACAAAGCATTACTTCGGTCAGAATGTCAATTCCTATCTTCCCAACTTCACAGAAGTTCTCCTGCAAAACATGCAGGAACAGTACTACTGGAAGAAAGGCTACTTGGGATGCATGTCCTAGCTACAGCCTAGGGTATGTTTGCAGGATGAATTTTTCACCAGCGAAGTGTCCACCGTCTTGAGACTTCATAGCAGATTAAAATTTTGTGCCAGACCGAAACTCGAACTCGATACCTTTGCCTTTTGCGGTTATGTGCTTTAGCCACAAAGTTTTTGTGGCATCGTCCACAGATCGCGTTGTCTTAACGAAGTCGGCACCTCGCACAATACAATAGAATTTAACGATGACTTGCTGCTTTCCGCAACTATATTCAGCTGAGTAGAAGAATGCTCAGCCGAGTTCGTGCCCTCCGATCAAGCAGACAACATCTGTCAGTTGGGATTCATGTGTTGATTATGCCTTAGCTGTAACTGTACTTTTCAATTTTGAGAACTTTGCATTCCAAAGCAGAGTATAGTAAATGTGTGCAACTGCTGCTTTAATATTTATGACAGTTGTAAACGAACTGTATAAAGTTAAGTAAATCTTTTTATGATTCCTGTAACTTAATAATGTGAACTAATAGTTGATATGCTGTAGTTCCGATCAGCCATCTCTAAGAGCAATCGGGGAACCCACCGCTACACCAGACGACACTAGTTTAGTCAGGTCATAACAGTTTCAATCTGCTAGGAAGTATCATATCAGCACACAGTCAACTGTAGAGTGAAGATTTCACTGCAAAAACATACCCCAGACTGTGGGTAAGCTATGTCTTCATTACGTCCTTCCTTCGAGGAGTGCTAGCCCTGCATGTTTCGCAGGAGAACTTCTGTGAAGTTTGGAAAATAGGAGATGAGGTATTAGCGGAAGTAATTCTGTGAAGACGAGTAGAATCGTCCTTAGGAGCTCAATCGGTGGAGCACGTGCCCTAGACGGGAAAATGTCCCGAGTTCGAGCTTCGATCCGGCGAACAGCTTTAATCTGCGGGGAAGTTTCATATCATCAGCACACATTCCACATCAGTGTATAAAACTTATATTGAGCTTTTTTTTTTTTTTTTTTTTTTTTACTTGGAGGTCCATGTCTGCAGACGTGGTACAAACTGAAAGCCCCACGCCAGGATACCGTATCGCATCGGTAGAGGTTCCTAAACAACGTGATCCAGCCCATTGACAGAATTGAGTATAGTGTTTTAACTAATAGTTTTTGCATAGGAAGGGGAACAACGGTGCGTCTCTATTGAGTTGATGGATGTGCTCGGCACCAATGCATCATCATATGGCACATATGGTTAAAAAAGCCTAAGTGACGAAGAAGGAAGGTAGACCACCTCGCGCAAGGGCAACGCCCCAGACACGGCCAAGAGATTCGTCTCATATTTGGCAGATCGCTTGAGTAGAAACTAAAATGAAATATTCTCAGATATTATTGCTCTATATTCACTGTTTTTGAGAAAACGCTACTAAAGATCATAACGAGCAGTCGACTCAGAATTGGCGGGATCGATAGGTAATTGAGAATTGAGCAATTTCCATCATCATACATGGTGTTCACAATCGCTTATTTTCCTATAAATCGAGGAAATAAATTTTTGCGCCAGCCGTTTGTGTGCCCATTAGCTAAACAGCGTTCAATGGAAAGGGCCGTTGACGAACAAAATGGTTCAAATGGCTCTGAACACTATGGGACTTAACTTCTGAGGTCATCAGTCCCCTAGAACTTTAAACTACTTAAACCTAACTAACCTAAGGACATCACACACATCCAAGCCCAAGGCCGGATTCGAACCTGCGACCGTAGTGGTCACGCAGTTCCAGACTGCAGCGCCTAGAACCGCACGGCCACACCGGCCGGCACCATTGACGAACAGGCCAGGGCATTTGGCCATAGAGAAGCGAACCTGTGTTCCATTCTCAAATGCATTCTGCAGTATTTTGTTTTACATTTGTATTTTTTCCGTAAAGAAGGCAAATAAATTGGTAAGGAATAGTAATATGGGAGACAAATACATTTTTCATGCAACTTGGGCTACTAAATAATGACAATTTTAATCCTGATCGCTTTAAATGCCTCTTTCACTCATTTCGTTACATGCCCTCACTTTTCTTCCAACTAAAAGGTGGCGAACAAAATGATCCAACATTTGCATCTGTAAAATACATAAATAAATATTGATTTTAGTCGTAGTATATAAATGTAAAATACGTGTTAACAGTGTACCTCAAGATTATATTCTCCTCGTAACGTATGCAATATGACCACTACCATTCAATATGAACTCATGTTTCGAATTACTCGCCGACACATATCGCCGTTTATCTCATTGCACACCTCAGTTATCAGCACTCACAGTTCCATCACTGTACGAGGATGTTTAGGAAAATATTTTTCTTTAGAAATCCCCAAAGAAGAAAATCACACGAGTTCAAATCAGGAGCGTTTGGGGACCAGTTTTGTCCAAACGCGAAACATTTAGGAAATCTGTCTGAAACAACATTTACCCTAAAATGTTCATGCACAAATTCTAAGACAACTTCAGCTGTGATTGGTTTAGCTCAATACTACATTAACACTGGTTTTCTAATTCAAACCAATTACACAAAACTGAGGAATAAAATTATTGCCCAACATCTTTAAATAACATGTATGTTCAAAAAACAACGGCCCTGTCATCACATGGCCCATACTGCTGTAATTCTTGCATATCGGGAAGTCGAAATGCACACTTTTGTTTATCAACAACGCCATCAAGCTAAAGAATGTGCCTCATCTGAAAATCAAACATTGTTCAACAATACGGCACAGTCCATTCAGCGAATGTCATTCTTCCATGTTTGGTATCCATCGTTACTTTAGGCAGCACTGTTATTTTGTACGGACACAAATTCAAATCAGTTTTTAAAATTCCCTGTGCAGATAGTCTAGGAATCCCAAGCGGTGCCGCTCTTTCCCTTGTTGATTCGCCTGGGCTCCTCAGTAATGCGGTTCTGACAGCTTCGACACTCTGTGGTGAACGAATATTGCCAGGACGTTCGTGCTTCCCCTGAAGCACTGAACCATACCTATTACATTTTAGTAAAGTTTATGTATTGTTTTAAATGAGGGCGACAATCGAGTTATGTGTACGAAACGGTGTCTGTGAAACCACAACACTTTTCGTTTCATTAAAATAATAACATAGTTTTAACGGGCACGACAAGAGTCAGTCTTCCTTTGTCAGCTATCTTGGAACGATACACAAACATTGCATTCGCAAGCATCAGAAACTGATCTCCATGAGCTGCTCTAATTTTTGCTAACATAGGAAATTAATGTGGAAACAAATGTTGGGTCATTTCGTTCATCCTCTAGATCAGTGGTCGTCAAACGTTTTTGCTCCAGAGCCCATAGTGACATTGCGGGGCGGCACCTAGGACCACATATGTACTGAGCTTATTGTTAATCGATACCCTACATAAATTAGTTTGTTATTAACTCCCTATAGACTTGATATAGTGAGGCTGCGATCAGTTGGTGGCTGGACCCCAAGCACTGACAGATAAAAGTGAGCACCATTCAGTACACTTCATATCGACTATTGTTTTATTTCAGTTTGCTGCCCCACTTATTGACTTCAGAGTTTTAACACTGTAATTGCCTGACGAAGTGCTGTTACGCTGACATAACTACCTCGGCTTCGGGGGCCAATGTCATAACAGTTAGAATTTTTCTCGGTGTTGTATCATGTCATTGTACAAAATATTGTAATTATAACCTGTGAAACGAACGTTTCGACTGTATTACAATGGACTTTCTCGGGGTACGACCGGTTTGGTGGAGGAAATGTGGTTCTAATGCAGCCGATTGGTATAAACAATAAATTATATTTGTGAAAATTTATTGGCTCTAAAACATACTCGTAATAGCCTGTTCATGGCGAAAGGGAAGACGATAGGAAAGAAGATACTTGTAGTGTAGTCAGTTAATCAGTGGTTGCCGACAGATTGAAAATCAGTGCTTGGTTTCTCGTGGACACGTTTTTTCCTGGTGTGTGCGGAAATGCACTGACAGTCCCTTTATAGCTGTTTGTTTATGCTTCCGTGTATCTCTTAACTTACATTAACTGATGTTTGCTTGGTGTTTGCCGTGTTTTCTGCGGTCTGGTTTCGTTCCAGTTTTCCGCGAGTTGGGGTGTGGGGGATCGGCGCCACGTTCCGCTTCGATGCACAGAAGCTGTGTCGTGTCGTCTAATGGGAAGTAACTCCGCGTTGGGCCCCGGTGTTTAGGTGTTGTTTTCGACGGCTGGTCTGCTGCTTCCAGCATTTTAAGTTAAGCCACCTGTGCCCAGAGCAGTCTGGCGTCACTGCCCATTTGATAAAATTTAACATCTCTCATGTATATTTAAAACAAAATTTAAATTTGCTTTCCAATTAGTTATATTAAGTGTAACGTATTGTGCTGGTTGTGTTATTGCCCAAAAATTTTTAATCTGAACCACCTTTTTAAATTATTTCAGATTGTGATTTATTGTTCATTAGGTAATTCTAATTTGCTGCTTGCTTGAGAAGGAAGCTACCTGTCTTTTTGGATATTCTCTTTAAGACGGCGACGTGTTGATTGTATGTTAGCTGTTTTATAAATGTGGTCTTGAATAAATTGTTAATTTATTGATCTGCTCGTAGTTCTGTTTAAGGAGTGACATAATAGCGGTCTTGACCTTCCATGCTAATCCCGACTTCCTAAGTCACCCTTTCCACCAGTGGTCTCCTGTTCTGGTACTGAGGACACTAGACTTCCATTTCGCCACTCAATGTCTGCAGAAGCTGAGCCAGAAGGATAGTCCCGACTGTCCATGCGGCCCACTAGCGTGAGACCCAGTGACTGGCAGCTCTTGCAAAGCGTGCGTAAGTTCCTTCTCTTTTCGCCCCAGCAAAAAAGAGTTCCACTGGTCAAGACGAGGTGCATTTAACGCAACAAACTAACACAAGAATGAAATGTTAGAGTGGTGGGCTACCTACACTGCTGCACCCTACCCCCTGCCACCCATGCACATAAAACGCAAAGCAGTGAGCTCGCGTTCGGGAGGAAGACGACTGAAATCCTCGTCGCACTATCCGGATCTATGTTTTCCGTGTTTTCCTTAAATCGCTTGAGACAAATACCGGGCTGGTTCCTTTGAAAGGGTACTGGTAATTTCCTCCCTATCCTTTCCTAATCCAAGCTTGCGCTCCGTCTCTACTGACCTCGATGTCGACGGGACGTTGAATTCTAATCCTCCTTCCTTTTTAAACACGCAATAAAGTTGGAAAGTGGACAAACAAAACTGAATCGGAAATTAAATTAAGCAAGAGAGCCTCGCAAGCAAATTCCGTATGCATTGCCTTGGGCGTTTTGCCAGCAGCGATTTCAAAGAGCAATGTTTATCGTATAGATGCATAAGCAGCAGTCGTAAAAATTTCTCTCTTTGATTTCTAGCAAAATACGCGTATGCTGACCCCATAACTGGCGATGAAAAATCTCTAATCTTTAGTTATCGATCGATCCTGTCAATTCTGAGGCGACTACGCGTCATAAAATTTAGGGGTGGTTTCCTCAAAGACAGGGGAGCATTGATAAAAAATGTCTTAGACTCTTTCAGTGTAGGATGTACACAAGCAACCTGCCAAATATGAGTCGATTCCGTTGGCTGTGTCTGCCTTCCTTCTTGTCAGTGAATAACAGGTAATCGACGAAGTGGAGGCCCAGACGCTTCTAAACAGGCGTATAACAATCGAGGAGATGGTGGAGCAGTGAAAAAGAGGTCATGGGCCAGTTTTCAACTTGTTGCACGACGTTTTGAATAAATGTCGTCTTCGGCCGAGGTCCGTGACTGCTCACACAATTTTAAACAGTCTGCCGATCCGAGGGAGCAACAGAAGTGGTGCAGTTGTGCCAGGTCAATTCAGATGAGCTCTTTAGCAGCCAAATCAATAAGAACGAGTGTACCACGATGACCCCGGGAAACAGGAACAAGGCATGCTGCAGGAAGCTGTCTACTAACCATCACCAAAAAAAGGCGAAGACCCAGTCACCATCGAACAAGGTGACGCTAGATGATTTTTAATGAATCCCGTAGTGTAGTGCTAGAAAATTGTGCTTGTAAGGAGCAAACAGTCGAAGAAGCATATTTTCCTCACGAAAAGGATACTGGGAACTGACCGAGAGGGTCTTTTTGCTCCACGACAACGCCCCGGTTTTTTCCGTACAGAATACGCACACATTTTGCTCCTCTTGTCTAAGAAACTTTGTGTCATCTTCTGTACTCTCTTAACGTAGAAGCTAATGAATTCTTCCTGGTTTTTCGAGTAAAGAAAGTTTTACGTGGCAAACGCTAATGTTGGATAACAGTTTAAGGAGGCCAAACAGCGAGGATCATCACCCTCCAGGACAGGAGCAGCTTACCCAATTTGTATTCGTATGGATTTGTTGCAGGCGTACTGTACGGCAGGTGTGGGTTAGTGATCATGTGGCAGGGTTTGACAAATGAGCAGCTAATCAGTTGTTAGGACTCCTTATTGACATACATGAACAGGTATGAAACTTCCTGGCAGATTAAAACTGTGTGCCCGACCGAGACTCGAACTCGGGACCTTTGCCTTTCGCGGGCAAGTGCTCTACCAACTGAGCTACCGAAGCACGACTGACGCCCGGTACCCACAGCTTTACTTCTGCCAGTATCTCGTCTCCTACCTTCCAAACTTTACAGAAGTTCTCCTGCGAACCTTGCAGAACTAGCACTCCTGAAAGAAAGGATATAGCGGAGACATGGCTTAGCCACAGCCTGGGGGATGTTTCCAGAATGAGATTTTCACTCTGCAGCGGAGTGTGCGCTGATATGAAACTTCCTGGCAGATTAAAACTGTGTGCCCGACCGAGACTCGAACTCGGGACCTTTGCCTTTCGCGGGCAAGTGCTCTACCAACTGAGCTACCGAAGCACGACTCACGCCCGGTACCCACAGCTTTACTTCTGCCAGTATCTCGTCTCCTACCTTCCAAACTTTACAGAAGTTCTCCTGCAAGGTTCGCAGGAGAACTTCTGTAAAGTTTGGAAGGTAGGAGACGAGATACTGGCAGAAGTAAAGCTGTGGGTACCGGGCGTGAGTCGTGCTTCGGTAGCTCAGTTGGTAGAGCACTTGCCCGCGCAAGGCAAAGGTCCCGAGTTCGAGTCTCGGTCGGGCACACAGTTTTAATCTGCCAGGAAGTTTCATATCAGCGCACACTCCGCTGCAGAGTGAAAATCTCATTCTGGAAACATCCCCCAGGCTGTGGCTAAGCCATGTCTCCGCTATATCCTTTCTTTCAGGAGTGCTAGTTCTGCAAGGTTCGCAGGAGAACTTCTGTAAAGTTTGGAAGGTAGGAGACGAGATACTGGCAGAAGTAAAGCTGTGGGTACCGGGCGTGAGTCGTGCTTCGGTAGCTCAGTTGGTAGAGCACTTGCCCGCGAAAGGCAAAGGTCCCGAGTTCGAGTCTCGGTCGGGCACACAGTTTTAATCTGCCAGGAAGTTTCATATCAGCGCACACTCCGCTGCAGAGTGAAAATCTCATTATGAACAGGTATGGTTCCGACGACGGTAGCTGGTCTTCTGTCCCCAGCACGCCAGTACGGACACACGGATGCACGAGGTCAGGGATTTTCACCTGCCTCAAGATGACTAGGTGTTTGTCTTGCCCTCATCATTTCATCATCATTCCTGAAAGTGGCGAGTTTGGACTGAGTAAAGGTTGGGAACTTGTACGGGCGCTGATAACGGCACAGTTGAGCGCCCCACAAACCAAACATCACCATCGTCATTATCATCATCATCACACGGATGCAGTTGATGTGTGCTGGATTACAGCACGGCAGGGAAGCGAGGTCCGTGTGCCCGGGTTTGACACTCAGACGTGGTCGTTGGTTCGAAGTCCGGTGGAGAAAATGTTATAGATGTGGCAACGTATGACCGAGCAGTGGCAACACCATGATGAACTTGTCCTGGTGGCTTAAATCCATGTAATAACAGCTGAGGAAGGCCCATGTATCGAGGCCGCAATGTGAAGTCTGGATCGGGCTCAAAGGTCAGGCGTGACGTAGCCAGTATGCGGTCATGCGGCAAGGGCCCGCATTATCTCCCTCTGGTTGACTCACGGAAGGGCTTACTGCGGAAGAGGTGACCCTGTTGACGTTGCTGAGCTGGCGAGGCATTGGCCAGTGGACTGTGGCCTGGTTATGTTGTTGGGCTGCCAGATTCTGAGTCTACACGGAGTAAATTCTGTGTGCAAGTGTGGGAAAGTATGCTAAAAGTTTGCGTAACGTGTAAGGTGGAACACGGCAACCAGCCCAGTATTAACCTAGTGGGATGCGGGACACCGCACCCACTCTGGCCGGCACACTTATTGCTCGTGGTTAAGCCGCCACGTGGATTCGACCTGGGGCCGGCATATCTTCCTACCTGGAAGTAGTCGCGTTAATACGCACGGCTACCCGGGCGGTGCTACGTGGCTGTCATCTGCAGAATGACAACTTGGTGGTATTCGGGGAGGAACATTATTTCGTTTACAACCTAAACACACACTTCTGCAACATAGATCCCCACCAAGTCTTCTGCCGTTGGCAAAATTTTGTTGCATTGACTGATAAATATGTAGAGAAAGACCAACACCGTCACCAGATTTCTAGGTCGCAGCTTGATTAATTTCGAAGTGTTAGTTAAAACATTATGCGTCTCGTATCTTTCAAACAATCTGCGTTGTTCCCTATTCGGTACTTCATTGGAGGAGATAAAACCGTGTGGGCAACAACAATGTTTGTAACACTTTCTATCCGCCTCTTTTTCGTAGCAATAATTGCGCCTAGTTCGTAACAGCACTCACTTTATACTGGTCTAAGACATGACGCGCAGTCGTATTACTGGTCTCGATTAAATCTAGTACAGTCCTTTTTTTTTCTTTGAAATCATCAGCCTTCTGATTGTTTTGATGCGGCCCATAGCACATTCCTCTTCTGCTCTTAACTCTTCATCTCAGGGATTTGCACTCTACGTCCTCAATTATTTGTTGGGTAAATTCCAGTCTATGTTTTCCCTCCTGTTTGTACATCTGCAGGTCTCTCTAGTACCATGAACGTTATTACCTGATGTCTTAACACTTGTCCCACTACCCTGTCTCGTCTTTCTATCAGTGTTTTCTATATGTCCCTTTCTTCGCCAATTCTTCGAAGAAACTCCTCATTCCTTATCAGTGTACCTAACTTTCCTCGATTCTTCTATAACACGAAATCTCAGACATCTCCATTCTCCTCTTCCCCGATTTTAACACTGTCCGTGATTAACTGCTATACAATCCAGTCCTAAAATCGTATATTCTCATAAAATTATTCCTCACATTACTGCCGATATTCGATATGGGCAGGAATGTTCTCTTTGCCTGTGCTGGTCTGCTTTTTATGTTCTCATTGCTTTGTCTGTCATGTGTCGTTATTATCGAAAATTCCATTTGTGTTATTCATTAATTTCGACTTTCTCTGCTTTACTCACATCCCTATTCTATACTCGTTAGACTGTTCATTCCATTCAGTTGGTACAGTAATGCAATGTCATCAGCGAATCTTATCGTGATATCCTTCCACCCTAAATTTTAATTCCTGTTTCCAGGCTTTCTATTTGTTTTCGCCATAGCTTCTTCGACTTATAGATTGAGCAGCTTGGACGAAAGACTGCATCCCTGTCTGACATCCTTTTTAATCCGAACACTACGTTATTTGTCTTCCAATCCTATTGTTCCCTCTTGGTTCTTGTACGTATTGAATACTACCCATCATTCCCTACCGTTTACTTATACTTTTCTCTATATTTCAATGACCTTGCAGCCTCTTACATTATCGAGAACTTTTTCTAGGTGGACAAATCCAGTGAACGGCGCATTATTTTTCTTAAGTCTTGCATCCTTTATCAGCGCAATGTCAGAACTACATCAATAGTGGCTTTACCTTCCCTGAAGCCAAACAGATTAACATCTAAAATCTCCACTGTTTTGTTTCCCATTCTCTGTATATTGTTCTTGTGAACAACTGGTGTGCATGATATGTGAACCTGCTTTAGCAATTGTTGTCGCACTTATCTGCCATGACTCTCTTCGTCATATTTTTCTGAAAATCTGCTGGTATCTCTGCAGCATCACAGAGTCTACAAGACAATTTGAATTTTGTTTGGTTGTCACTTTCCCCATTAATTTCAGAAGTTCCAAGGGAATGATGCATATGATTTCTGCTTTATTTTATCTGACACTGAACCAGGAGTCACCATCTCTTCCATATGGACTCCCATTTCTTCTTCTGTCACGTCATCTGACAAGCCTTCCCTGCCACTCCCCACTCGTAGAGGCCATCAAGGTTCTCTCTCCTATCCGCGCCATCCTCTGGGTTTACTGGGGGAATTTCCATTGCACTCTTAATGTTGACGTCCTTGCTTATAATTTTTGACACTTCAGTATGCTGAATCAATCCTACCGACTCTATTGATTTCTTCACATTTTTCCTGCAGCTGTCGGTCGGTGTGGCCGAGCGGTTCTAGGTGCTTCAGTCTGGACCCACGCGGCCACTACGGTCGCAGGTTCGAATCCTGTCTCGAGCATGGATGTGTGTGATACCCTTAGGTTAGGTACGTTTAAATAGTTCTAAATTCTAGGGGACTGATGACCTCCGATGTTATGTCCCATAGTGTTCAGAGCCATTTGAACTATTGTTTTTCCTGCAGCTATTCGCCCTTGGCTTCCTTGCACTTGCTGTTTATATCACTACAGAGTAAATTGTTATTGTATTCTCATATTTTTCTGGGTATATTTGCACTTCCTTCTTTTGTCGATCAACCGAAGTATTTCTTCTGTTACCCAATGTTTTTTCACACTTACCTTCCTAGTTTCTGTTCTTGTCCTACTGCTGTGACTGCACTTTTCATCTATGTTCAACCCTCTCCAACTGAACTGCTCAATATCTACATTTCTTATCGCTGTATCTACATTTTTACAGAATTTCAGATGCATCTCATACCTCTGAACTTGAGTATCCAGCTTCTTTCCATAATGATTCTTTCGGATTATTCTTTCATACTTCAGTCTACCCTTCATAATCACTAAATTGTGATCCGAATTTATACGACTCCTGGGCACATCTTACAATTCAGTATCAGATATCGGAGTTTCTGTCTAACCATGATATAATTCAGGTGGAATTTTTCCGTGCAACCGAGATTTTTTCAAGTCTACTTCCTCCTCTTCTGGTTTTTAAACAGTGTATTTGCTATTACCATCTGGGTTTTATCGCATAACTCTGTGTGGCTTCCTCATCTCTCATTCCTGTTACTCAGCAGATATTATTCTGCAAATTTGTCTTTACTTCCTTACCCTGTCATCGCATTCCCATTCCTCATTATTATGAGATTGTCAACTTCTATCGACTGAATTACCCGTTCGATATCCTAATGTACTTTCTCTGTCTCATCGTGTTCTCCTTGCGACACTGACATGTATACCTGACCTATTCTTGATGGCCTTTGTTTGCTGTTGGTAGTGACATTAACAACACCGAACTGTTGGCAGTAGCTCACTGTCTTCCCAACCTTCAAATAGTTTAAATAGTTCTAAGCATTATGGAACTTAACATCTGAGGACATCAGTCCCCTAGACTTAGAACTACTTAAACCTAATTAACCTAAGGATATCACACACATCCATGCCCGAGGCAGGATTCGAACCTGCGACCGCAGCAGCAGCGCGGTTCTGGACTGAAGCGCCTAGAACCACTCGGCCACAGGGGCCGGCTCCCTACCTTCCTACTCATACCGAATCGTACTCCTTTAGTACCATTTTCTGCTGTTGTTAATGTTATTCTACAGGTACGGCCAAACTTTCAGGAAATATTCCTCACACACAAAGAAAGAAAATATGTTATGTGGACATGTGTCCGGAAACGCTTACTTTCCGTGTTAGAGCTCATTTTATTACTTCTCTTCAAATCACATTAATCATGGAATGGAAACACACAGCAACAGAACGTACCAGCGTGACTTCAAACACTTTGTTACAGGAAATGTTCAAAATGTCCTCCGTTAGCGAGGATACATGCATCCACCCTCCGTCGCATGGAATCCCTGATGCGCTGATGCAGCCGTGGAGAATGGCGTATTGTATCACAGCCGTCCACAATACGAGCGCGAAGAGTCTCTACATTTGGTACCGGGGTTGCGTAGACAAGAGCTTACAAATGCCCCCATAAATGAAAGTCATGAGGGTTGAGGTTAGGAGAGCGTGCAGGCCATGGAATTGGTCCGCCTCTACCAATCCATCGGTCACCGAAACTGTTGTTGAGAAGCGTACGAACACTTCGACTGAAATGTGCAGGAGCTCCATCGTGCATGAACCATATGTTGTGTCGTACTTGTAAAGGCACATGTTCTAGCAGCACATGTAGAGTATCCCGTATGAAATCATGATAACGTGCTCCATTGAGCGTAGGTGGAAGAACATGGGGCCCAATCAAAACATCACCAACAATGCCTGCCCAAACGTTCACAGAAAATCTGTGTTGATGACGTGATTGCACAATTGCGTGCAGCCCACACATGTTGATTGTGAAAATTTACAATTTGATCACGTTGGAATGAAGCCTCATCCGTAAAGAGAACATTTGCACTGAAATGAGGATTGACACATTGTTGGATGAACTATTCGCAGAAGTGTACCCGTGGAGGCCAATCAGCTTCCGATAGTGCCTGCACACGCTGTACATGGTACGGAAACAACTGGTTCTCCCATAGCACTCTCCATACAGTAACGTGGTCAGCGTTACCTTGTAAAGCAGCAACTTCTCTGACGCTGACATTAGGGTTATCGTCAACTGCACGAAGAATTGCCTCGTCCATTGCAGGTGTCCTCATCGTCCTAGGTCTTCCCCAGTCGCGAGTCATAGGCTGGAATGTTCCGTGCTCCCTAAGACGCCTATCAATTGCTTCGAACGTCTTCCTGTCGGGACACCTTCGTTCTGGAAATCTGTCTCGATACAAACGTACCGCGCCACGGCTATTGCCCCGTGCTAATCCATACATCAAATGGGCATCTGCCAACTCCGCATTTGTAAACATTGCACTGACTGCAAAACCACGTTCGTGATGAACACTAAACTGTTGATGCTACGTACTGATGTACTTGATGCTAGTACTGTAGAGCAATGAGTCGCATGTCAACACAAGCACCGGAGTCAACATTACCTTCCTTCAATTGGGCCAACTGGCGGTGAATCGAGGAAGTACAGTACATACTGACAAAACTAAGATGAGCTCTAACATGGAAATTAAGCGTTTCCGGACATATGTCCACATAACATATTTTCTTTATTTGTGTGTGAGGAATGTTTCCTGAAAGTTTGGCCGTACCTTTTTGTAACATCCCGTATATTTATATGACCAGAAATCCTCTTTGTCTGTCCATCTCACTTCACTGACCCCCACTGTAGCTAGAGTGAGCCTTCCCATTTACCTTTTCAGATTTAAACTTGTGACATTTCACATTTTTACTCATAATGAGATATTTTCTTCATTCACAGAAGATTGGCCTGGCCCATATCTAAGTCAGTCACCATTGTGACCGTCAGGAATGCTACTCGCAGATTCAAAATTCTCTCCGTAGCATTGGACTTGAAGATGACAGCAATTGTCGGCACTTTGTTGTATTCACTAGGGCATCATACAACTAGAAAATGCTGACCTGCATCGGTATCCGTGATGTAGATGGAACTGTCTAACTATGTATGAGTAAGCGATTATGCTCCCATTTTCTGAGCCGGTCAGCGCTCTTGGTTAGCTTACTGTTTAACTTCAAGGTTTCAGCTCGTTCTTTGGAGGAGGAAGGGGAGGTAATTGTTTAACGTCCCGTCGACAATGAGGTCATTAGAGGGGCAGCAGGAGCTCAAATTAGGGAAGGAAATCCTCCGTGCCCTTTCAAACGAATCATCCTGACATTTGCCTGAAGTGAATTAGGGAAGTCATGGAAAACCCAAATCAGGATGTCCGGACGCGGGTTTGAACCGTCGTCCTCCAAAATTCAAGTCCAGTGTGTTAACCACATCGCTCGGTCACGTTCTTTTATGCAATGTTTGCAGCCTGAAAGGATTTCTTGTATCAACCCTAGGTGAAGTTACAACGTTTCGGAAGAGAGTTGTGTCCGCTCTGCACTGTTGACTAAGTGCTGAACCGGAGGTTCCTGGCATTCTCTCTTACACACAATATGAGGCAATAAGCCCCTTGTCTGTTTGTTCATCTGTCCTTATGAGTGTTTACACCGGTTAAGCATACCCGGCGGATGTGTTCCACTTAGTGTCGCCCAAGCTAGTTCTAACAAAATTGTATTCCCATACTAAATTAATATTCCGCTACGCAACAGTAGAATGTTACCTTCTCGTTGGTTATTCAATCCGTTTCTGACCGTTACGTGCCCCTTGGCAATCCCCTCCCAGAGATCCGCATGGGGCTAATCCACAGTCCATGTCAGTGGAGAGAACATCATGTTACTTTTTCAATTAAATGCCGCATCTGTTATTGATACACAATATATATATATATATATATATATATATATATATATATATATATATATATATATATATGTGTGTGTGTGTGTGTGTGTGTGTATCTAATGCTGTTGTTTCAGTTGCCTCTTGTATCCTTATGTCGTTGATAATTGCTGATCCTGAAGTGTAACGCAGTCAACTCCTCTGCCTCCTTTGCAAGGTCGTTAGATGAATTAGGGTGCCCCCCTATTCTGGAAGTCTTCACCAGCCAACTCCGATGAATTTTATTCAATATTTAAGCAATGGCTGAGTTCTAAGCTGGGATCAGGACCTGCAATCTCTGTCTACATCATTTTCGTTCGATCTATCACTGCTGTGTTAAGTGAATCCGTGAAATTAGTCGCCGTGCTGACCGTCTGTGGTGCTCCACACGTCGCACTGTCCGTGTCGATATTTGTCTTGCCTGCTAATAACGCTATGGCAAGTGATATGGCCCTACGATCCTGCAAAAATTAGCGAACAGTATGTCTGTCCTTTTGGGCACTAGTCAAATGGGAACACTGAGATTCTGCAAGACAGTGACCAAAGCTGTTCTCCCACAGGACGTAAAAACGCACATCGATGAGGAGCTAGTGACGTCACAATATGGAATTTCACGTTCCATTACACTGTGAAGCGTAAAATGAAGAATCTGGTATGTCGGATGTTTGTCTCGTTGGGAAGAATGTGGACAATGACACGCGACATCGTTGTTACACTACAGGAAATTAGGAGCCGCCGTATTGTATTGAGTTGGTGAGTTTTCTTTACCATAGAATAGCTCCTATGAATAAACGCTGTTTTGAAGCAAAGAGAAATCGATGATCTCTCTAAAAGACGTTGTTTTAGCTAATATCTGTTGCAATGAAATTGGAGGAAAGAACATGTCGGCAGATGAACAATTCCTGTATTTTATGTTTTTAGTATTATAACCTGTGGTCTGTGAAAGTATACTGTGTGTGAAATATTATAGGACTTAACTGCTAAGGGCATCAGTCCCTAAGCCTACACACTATTTAACCTAAATTATCCTAAGGACAAACACACACACCCATGCTCGAGGGAGGACTCGAACCTCCGCTGGGACCAGTCGCACAGTCCATGATTGCAGCGCCTGAGACCTCTCGGCTAATCCCGCACGGCTGTGAAAGTATACTATTTAAATGTTTAAGCACAATGACTGTCTGTCACAAGCGTGTCGTTTTAATACAATTTTTCATAGTTAAATATCAAATGAAGACAAACTACGCATTGTAGGCAAGCAGCCATGTTGGAGTCGTAGCTTAGTTGATGGGGATGTGAGTTCTGAAGACAATGGTAGCAGGTTCGCATCCACCTCTTTCCAATATTTTTTTCCACCTTATGATTTCTAAAAGAGACTGGATCTCTCTTATTAATTTAATAGAAATATCACCTGCAGTAGTCGATATTATTTATTACGAACACTGTATTTGCTGCCATTTTTGTTGAAGTGGCCAACGATTCGAATGTTTCCTTAGTTGTCAGAAACCTTAACGAAATTGGCAGTCTATGTCTGAAAGTAAACGCAAGTTACACAGTGAAAGTTTTTGCTGTTATGAACCTTTGTGTAAAATATTTACATCTATCTCTTGGTTTAGTGGACGACCTCATGTTTGTATCCTGCCGCTAAGTACCCCGGGAAAATCTTCACTTCCACTCAAATAAAATTACGAACTGGATCTAGATCTTGTAATCTGTGTAATAAAGTACGTTACTTCAGAGTGATCCTAAAAAACATGGAGAACATAGACATTATGTATGTATTTTAACTGTATTCAATTTAAAACCGAAAATGAGCTGGAGATTCTTTTGAGATAACGAATAACTTCTTTCAATCCGTCGACGAGTCGAGAATCTTCGCCACGCGGTCGGAGGGGGGGGGGCGGGGGGGGGGGGGGGGCTTGTCACTGTTCGAGTCCTCCCTCGGGCGTGGGTGAGTGCGTTGTCCTTATCATAAGTTAGTTTAAGTTAGGTTAAATAGTGTGTAAGCTTAGGGACCGATGATCTTAGCAGTTTGGTGCCATAGGCTCTTACCACAAATTTCCAAATTTCTTTCCAGAATCTTGTTCGCCATTTGCTCCGTTTTCCTTAGACAATCGGTAAATGCAGGTATTCGACTCTCCACTATTTTAGTAAATAAATTTTGTGATTTAGGCACCAGATGCTGGAAACTGTGCTGGAGAACGCTGATCTAGCAAATTACTATGAGGAGCACGTTTCGTGTCGTGTAGAAGGTCATTTCAGAGCGTGTAGCAACCACGACGGACACTACTTCTGGCGTGCCTCGCGATGATAAACGTGCCCCGCGTGAGGACGATTGAAGTACTTCCAGAAACTATAGATTCCACGTTGACAGGCACAGGATTGCGACCGACGTGACCAGCCACATCGCGGAACAGTACGAGTCTCGACAAACCACGGTTCCCTTAGCGATCGAATTCCGGCACGTACTGGTAGACGCTTCCCCTTTTTAAACTAGGACTAACGATACTACCTCACGAAAGAATTAACTTTTAAACACGATTAATGAGTGATCAATTTGCGTAGTTTGTCCTTATATACAGAACGTAAATTGCGTTCGTCCCACATTTTGCGCTTGCCCTCAAATATTGACCACTGCATACCCAAACATGTAGTACATGTCATGGCAATTGGATGCTTGTTGCATACCACGTCAATCGTGTCGCAATTTTAATGAGCTAATGTGTATATAACAAGTGGCTGCCATGTTAGATGGGTTTTGCTCGAATTACTCCTCACTCTGCATAGCAGTACTGGACACTTACCGCGTAAAGGAAACTCTCTCTTTCATCTCAGACTGGATACTTCACTCGATGACATTAGGAACACCTTTCCCGGAGACCTGCAAACGGTGTGAGTCACCGGGTCTCTAAGCGCCGGCGGGCCCAGGGGGCAGCCCTCGGCGCGCTCCAGACTCCAGGCGCTGCCAATCGCCTGAAAGCCTGCGCGGTGACGTCACACCAGCAACAGGCGGCCCCTCTGAGGAGAACTTGCTTCCCAGTGAATACAGAGCCAGGGGAACGGAGGGTCAGAAAGCCAATTACAATTACCGAGATCTGCTCCCTGCACTTCGTTCACCCGACAATCGTGGGCTACAGAATTTCAACAACGCACAAGCCCATCCAATTAGAAAACATTTGCAGGCACCGCGCCAGCAAAACTGGATTTTGTGGTTTTCCATAAGACCCACTTTCACCAAACCAGTACGGATAGACTGCTGGGGAAGTTTACTATTCGATTCAGATTTCAATACGTAGAATAATTTCGCATGCCTTAAGAGCTGTAAAAGACGAAAATGTATTCGTGATGTGGACGCAACAATTCACTATGAATTTTGGAAGAATTCCCAAACTGTGTAGGACTTGTGATAGTGCCTCTAGCGGCTGCTTGTATTCTTAAAACCACGTAAGAGCTGACAAATTGACATTTATTAATTTTGTTGATGTCATTAGTTGGTCATGAACTTATAACCACAGTGAAGTTGTTCCACTCTGCTGGTTGTCGTTTAAGTCAGATGTTTTACTTTAGCTCGATGTGTCGCACGGCGCAAGATTAGGTCCTTGTTATCTGTTTGTCGCCTTGAAAACTCCCAAATGTCACTGTAAATGATAAAAATTCTTGATAAATATTTGTAACCAAAGTTTCGGCCTGTTTTTTTTTTTTTTCGAGGCTTGTTCCGGGAACTGGCTCCATTATTCCCAGAAGCAGACTTTGAGAAGAAAGCCGTAGAGTCAAATTGAAAATCCTGGAATGAACTACGCAGTACCAGAACAGAAGGACAGTTAACGTCCGTGATAACCTGTACTCGTATCTCATTCTAACTGTTCTAGAGATGTTTCGGTTTTGAGTGTCATTTTCTTCTAGATCTTTTTTTTCTTCGATTTCGAGTCACAATTGTTGAAGATGTACTTCATCCATTTTTTTCTCCATATGTGGAGATACGACTTAGCTCCTTGCTTGTGAATTTTCCCAGTAATGTTTTCTATTTTCAAATATTTTTATGTGGATCCATTTTTATAATTCGGATCCAGTATACATTCTTCTGTGTCTTCGTTGTAATGCTGCTAGTAAACATTTGTCACAGAATATAAGATACTCACGTGTATACAAGGTGAAGAAAAATTGGCGCACTGGGAATTTGCAGCGCTATTCCTCTCATACTGGTAATACAAAAATGTCTCTCACAAAATTTCGTAATGCGCATCTTTCCGGCAGTAAACCTATTTCAAGATTGGCAATCTGGCAACACTGTAATCACATACACGGCAACTAACCCTGTCAGCAGACGGTATTTGTGCATTGCAGTTGGTGCAGAGGGTAGTGTTCTGGGTTAGCATGCAGGAGATCTAGGGTTCGATCCTGAGTCGAGGCATATCTGTTTTTACTTGCCAATTCCTTTCTGCCATATAATATTGTAGTATACACCTTCTCCTAAGCCACACACATCCGATATTTACATACTACATACCTAACGAAATGTAATGGGCCTGAAAGTGGCAAGAATAATAGTGGGTACTAACCTACTGGACCACTGGAAGGCTGCGCAGAAAACAGGTTTGGAGGCGAGTAGATGCAAAGGTGCGAAACATTTCGCGTCCACAACGTGCGAAAGGGTTCTTTAAAAGCTGGACAATGGAAAAGATTGACTTTCATTTCTGTGTTCGTACAACCTAAGTACAAATTTTTTGCAGAAAAAAATGGTTCAAATGGTTCTGAATACTATGGGACTTAACTTCTGAGGTCATCAGTCCCCTAGAACTTAGAACTACTTAAACCTAACTAACCTAAGGACATCACACACATCCATGCCCGAGGCAGGATTGGAACCTGCGACTGCAGCAGTCACGATGTTCCGGACTGAACGCCTAGAACCGCTCGGCCACCGCGGACGGCATTTTTTTGTAGAAAATTGACTGTAATCGTTGTATGACGATTAAGACGTCAGATACCACACCCTCAAACTACATTCACCAAAAATTTCGGCACTTTTCGGAATCGAACCCTCGTTTTTCTACATCTTCAGCCATCCACTACACCACCTGCACAACAATGCTATATGTTGCCGTCTGAGGTACTTAGCGTATATGTGACTACAGTGTTGCCAGATTGCCAATATTTTACTACCGGTAATACGCGCAGGACGAAATATTGTGACAGACATTTTTGTCTTGTTGCTCGCGAGGAATCGCGTTGCGAAGTCAGAGTACGCGAGTGTTTCTTCACCCTCTACAGGCACACTGTCTTTATGACTGAGTTGTAATGATGAATATTGGAACCTCTGGAAATGCTCTTTTTGTTGAAAATACCATTTTGTCTATTTTTGAATGCTGTTTTCAGTTTTTCTAGCTCTTATTTCCATGACTTCCTTATCTAGCCCCTTGGGTACAATCGACTGAAGTTTAGCTGCAGTGTTGTGTGTGAAGAGCACAACAATCTAAATAGAACGTACTACCGTTGTAACCAACCTGCACATAACTACCGTAAAACCCAGAAGAGAGTCAAATTAAATCGGAGTAAAGTAATCTCCATTACATAATGAAATAGGAATCAGTACTAATGATCGTCAACACATAAGTACTTATATTTTTATTTCCCACGTTAAACTACATGCGTAGCTAAATTAGAGGCCAGACTGGAAGCTGGCTGAACGAGCGGTAGGTCATAAAACTCTAGAGAACTCTTTTTCTGCGCTATTCGCAGGATCACCGATCGCCTCTCTGTGTGATGGGAAACGCGAGGCAGCTGAAAGTCGGCTAGAGCTGGGTTCTGGTGAGTGTGAGTAAGAAAAGAAAGCTGCACTGACGCCGTGCATCTGGAGTCGGGCAGTGCCAGTACACCCCCGAGATGTACTGGACAGCAGAGTTCGTCTTTAGCGAACTGCGTCCATGGAGTACATGACACTTGACGACCAAACCCGGAAGAACTGTTAGTGTAGAGGGAAACAACATGCAGTATACCTGCACTGAAATCAAGGGCTTTTGAGATAATATGATAGAACGTGGAACAGGAACAGAATCTGGGAACCTCGCTGTAGTGCATTAGATGTTGCTCGGGTGACATCAGGCGGAACGTTTAAGGAAACGTAATGACAGCTCCTAATGGTTCATATGAATAATGTAAGAGTGGGAGCAGATAGTGTGACTGTGCTTACAGAGATCCAGCCATACTGGCCAGTGCATGGGAGTAGGCATAGAGAGGGAGTAATTCATAAACATTTTCGAGTCCATAGACTTAGTTTTTTAACCTGTTAGGCTAATCATCTGAAATACGAGTGAGGAAGGGAGGCCAGTACCTTGTATAACAACGTCTTACTGGCCAGCACTCACAAGAAATAGTATTTCGCCAATTAAAATTACATGACCCCAAAAAACAAAAAACCTCGAATTTTCCTTGTCAGAAGAACCTTACAGGTAGGCGACTCTCTTCCAGATTACGACTTCTGCACTTGTAGGCCTCTCTTCCAGAATTCGTCTTCGAAATTCTACTCGTCTTGGACGAGATGCTCTCATTTAGCGGAGTTGAACATCGACGCAAGCGGAGACGGTTGGTACAGAGCCTACGATTCATTATGCAGCTAATTCAGGCAACACTTGCAGACTAAGTACGGTGAGACGCAGTTGAAACAGCAGAGCGAACTGTAGGAAAAGGCAAAGTTTTCACATTCATATTCTTTAATTCCTATCTTCATTTCAAAGTTAGACGTTCAGCATCCTTTCAAATCTGACAGAGGATGCGCACAAATATCATTCTGTGGTATTTTCTACCTATATGTACTAATCGACGGCTGTCATATTACATAATCTATGACCTAAACATTTTGTTCTGATATACACTGGCTTTGAATTACCATATCTAAGTTGTCGAAGGCGTTAATCTATTAAATTCACTTACCGTTAAATTCGTTTCGCGCGAAATTTTATAAGTTATAAGTAGTAAACTAAGCTCATTAAGATCATTGTTTGAATTAGTTGTCAAATGCATTCCTTAATCATTGATTCGATGATTGGTCATTTACTTGTACCAAATATTTCTGTGCCAAAGTAAATACATTTAATTAAAGTATCGAATTAAAGAACTTCATCCTATCAACAGGCAAGGGCTAGAGACAGGTAACCTTACAACCGATACACCAAGCATATTCCGTACAATGACAAGTCTATCAAATGCAGCACCAAATGATTGATGTTTCAAGTGTGTATGGGAAAGGAGTGAACGAAATTATCAACCGCAAACAACATCTGGACCAACCGCGCTTGGTAGCTGCGTGGTCTCAGCAGCCTTGTCACAGTCCGTGCGGCTTTCCCCGTCGGACGTTCGAGTACTCCCTCGGGTACCAGTGTGTGTGTTGTCCACAGCATAAGTTAGTTTAAGTTAGATTAAATAGTGTGTAGGTTTAGGGACCGATGACCTCTGCAGTTTCGTCCACAAATTTCCAAATTTGCCCGGGCAACACGTCATAGAATATTAAAAGTTCACTCCAGTGTGTCAGTTCTCTAACTAGTACTCAGAAGGTAGAAAGTGGAATACGTAAAGAAGGAAGATGCAATAAACACATAGTGACAGTGCTTGCACGAGAAAAATGGTTTTTACATAAAAAATAGCTACCAACATCCAGATATATAAACCTTGAAATTACAGAAGGTAAAGGTGTCCGCCATACATGGTGTTCCGGCGTAACTACAAGATGGAGAACGCAAGAGCACAGAAGGTTGTGAAACGACGTCAGTCAATAACACGCTGACTAGGACCGCACAACGACAGCAGCTGCCTCTATGCGAAGAGAATATGAGCGCCGTTCCTGCCAGACTCGGCCGGAAAGTAAAGGGACAGTAAAAGACGGATACAAGTAGAAAGCATGCCGTAGAAGAGAGCTCTACGATAGCCGTTAATAGTGATCCACAAACTGCGTGACAAACTTGCATGGACATTGTGGACATTGTATATAGCAAAGGATACTGACTGTTTGCATGTTGCTCATCGCTTGTAAATCCGAAGTTAAGTATTGTCAATCTTCTTTATTGTAATAAAAACTATTTATGTGGTTTGCTCGAATTGTTGTATATCTATCCGAGAAGGTACCATTCTTTAGGCACCCTATAAGCGACGATTGGGCAGGACCCCACACATCGTGCACAGTGACATCCTCAATACCAAGACACAAAAACAATGCTACTGAATATACCCTGTTTACTTTACTGGATGAATACATTATTTAACCAGACTTTTCAAACCTCACTAGATCTATTATGAATAATATTGTCAGACCACATTCTGTGATTTCACGTTTCTTTACTTCAGGTCAGAATGTCTTATAAGTCACAGTCGAGTGAAAAAGTAGAGAAAATGAATCTCTGACTCCATACGTTTTCAAATGGCCTTAAGTCAACAACAGGAAAAAAAATGAATACCTCCCTTTGTTACGCTATCGACCTTTTTAGAGTCGAGAGACTTTGACTGATGAAGCAAAGAATGAGATTTGTACGACGCGCAGTGTATAAAAGTGTCTGCAGAAGACAATATCCTTTGACTATGTGAATTTTAATGTTTATATGTAATTAACAAATGGTTATAATGTTTTGTAAGAAACAATAAGTATCTTTTATTTGACTATGTATAATTGTTTCTAAAGTGAAGTCAACACCAGGTCAGAGCTAAAGTTAAATATAGGTGAAAACAAGTAGGGATTTACCGATATTCGGAAAAGGTGGAGATTTTTTGCTGCTAACGGAAGCAGGTAGGAGAGGGGATAAGTGGAGCCGGTCGGACAGGCGCAAGACACTGTAGTGGCAGGTGACGAAAGCTGATGCTCGGTGTACTCCGCAGTATCGGTTAAAAAAAGCTAAAGTTTAATGGTTTAATTGATGTGAGTGAAGGGGAAGTGCTAAGGTACAAGTTTGCAACGCTTGGGAGAAGATGTAAAAGGCCGCCGGGGTGGCCGAGCGGTTCTAGGCTCTACAGTCTGGAAGCGCGCGACCGCTGCGGTCGCAGGTTCGAATCCTGCCTCGGGCATGGGTGTGTGTGATGTCCTTAGTTTAGTTATGTTTAAGAAGTTCTAAGTTCTAGGGGACTGATGACCTCAGAAGTTAAGTCCCATAGTGCTCAGAGCCATTTGAACCATTTTTGAGATGTGAAATTACGTCTGCAACGAGTGTTGGTTCCTGGATGTGAAATGATCTAAGGCAGCCATTGCTTAGACTGACACAGATCCCCAGGAAAACCAAACTCCTATTTGCGGTAGTATAAGTCGCATAATTCGGCGCCACGAAGACAAGAGAAAATCTCCGACGCTGCAAAGTGTTACGTGCCTTCGAAGCACCTAAATCTCCAGAAACTGTGCTCACGACGACAGTACTGAAATTAACCGTCCATAGTTCTGTATACGAGCTGTGTTGACAACTTTTTGAGTGTTTTGCTCAATAATCATTTAAGTGTTTTTTTACGCAAAACTACTCATTTATCCTAAAGTTTTCCAGGTAGGGATCCGTTCCTATACTAAAGACAAAGAAACCGAGAATCCAGTCGTGTGGCCTGTCGCGGTGGCCGAGCGGTTCTAGGCGCTTCAGTGTGGAACCGCGCGACCGCTACGGTCGCAGGTTGGAATCCTGCCTCGGGCATGGATGTTTGTGATGTCCTTAGGCTAGTTTTAAGTTCTAGGGCACTAATGACCTCAGATGTTAAGTCCCATAGTGCTCAGAGCCATCCATTGCTATGGAACATTACTGCGCAACTGAGCGATTTATTTCAAAGTAAATTTATATTATCACTCAAGTACAACGAGTAAAGTAAATGTGGAGAAGTGTAGAGTGCATTGAAAGTACGTAAAGTAAATAACAATTCTACGTAGTGCGTGTACTTGGTTATTGGGACCTTCAGTGCAAGAAATTACATAAAGTAACTATTTCAATAAAACTGATAAAAACCAAGTACAAAACCTTTTGCAATCATTTCGATACTAACAAAAGTGTCGTAAAAATATTTCTTTTGCATAATACATGTTTCCAGAGGTAGTGGTGGTGATCTTACCTTCAGAAAAGTAGGCATTATTGTCGTTCCGGCGTTGTTTTCAGGGACCAAAACTTTCTAAGTTTGTGAGTGTGACCTATTACGAAAGCAGTCATCATTCAGCTATCTACGTGCATTATCCTGTTCCTTCAGTGAAACAAATTATTAAAAGAGGAAAAGTTTTAATAAGAACCAAAATACAGTAAAGACCAAATTTGGTGAATTTGTTAAATAACCTTTACATGTATATACAACTTCAAATCGATTCGTCATTTTGGCTGGCGACCGTGTTTTTCAGTATTATTATCACTCGCAAGAAGTAGTTTGACGAAAAAGAAGAGCTGCAACCAAGACTATACGATAACTGCGCATTTGACCGAGGTTTAGCCATTACGTGGCATCTGAGGTCAGTAGCGGTTGTTAAGGAGGTAGTTGTGTTTAAGTGCTTCAATTATCGAAGCTAGAATAAGATCTGAAGTACTAAACGTAATTGCAAGAGTAGAAACAGTGAGTGTTGTAAGCGGTCTTCAGACACTGAAACGTCCCCTTAGAACAATTTATACATGACTGTGCTTAAACTGACACACAATATTTTTAGCGCAACGCAATCTGACTTTCAAAAAATCCCTACGAAAGAATGGCCCTGACCAACATTAACCTATACCTGTCACAAATCACTTACCTCACAAAAATCTTCGTTACTCGAACTACTGCAAGACAGCGAGCGCCACTACTGCCAGCTAAATAAAAGATTCAAACTACGGAAGGCACTAACTACTGATAGGAATAGTTAGCAAATGAAAGATTTTAATAGAGAACAAACAATGTATTTACCTTAATAGTCATAATATATATAGCAGTTCATGACAAATTACAAAACTCCGCCATCTCTCTCCCCACATCCACCACTGCTGGCGGCTCACCTCCAACTGCGCAACGCTACGCGCTGTTCACATCCAGCTGCCGCTGCCCAACACTACAATGGCAGACAACAATGCAAACTAGACACAGACTGCACACAGCACAGCCAGTGATTTTTATACAGAGGTGGCGTTACCAATAAGAAAATCTAAACAGCCTACTTACATAGCCCCCATGCTCCCCACAAAAAATTTTACAAATTGTTTTGGGCAGTGGCCAATAATGATTTGATAAAATTTTTCATAATTACAATAACAAAGATATCAAATGCACACACTTATTGATACAATGTTGGTCAAAAGCTAAAATTTTGTCGCAGTCTATAAAGACAGTCCTGATTCATCACAGTAAAATTACAGTGTTTTTCATTTTTTTTTCAAAGTCTGAACAGTAAAAGAGAATGCACACAGAAGTAGTGGATTTCCATGCAGTCTTGAAGAAGTAGTGTCCTTCCAACGGAAAGACAGTGCTGACTCTTGACATGCAGACAAATAATGGGCCACAATAGAGCAAACCCACAGCAGAGTCATTTGACGTTTTGAAGAATATTGGTAGGTAGGTCATCACAGAGTAGACCCACTGTAGTCCTGGTAGAGAGTATGGTATTGGTTGGTCACCAGAGGCGCAGACCCACTGCAGTCCTTGTAGAAATAATCGTACTGGTGAGTCAGCAAAGACGCAGACCCACTGTAGTCCTTGTAGAGATGGCCAGCAGCCATCTGTTGCAAATGTGCAGGTGCACAATCACCATCGAAGATTCTTGCGGAGAATATAGCAAGCCCATAAACCAGTACTTGTGCACTCACAAAGTTTTTTTTTGTTAATTGTCCTTAGAACCAGCAATGTTGTTATCCAGTCCCTTGCTGAATTATTAACACAGGTGCAAACACTAACAATACCTACTTCTCACATATTGTCCATATACTATGACCAACAGAAATGTGTGCAGTGAAATGTAACTTACAAGTTAATAATATGATGAACTGGTGTCAATCACAATTATATAACATAAGAATACAATTACAAAGATACAAAATACATCATTAAAGAACATAACAATACAGATAACATTTGTAGTAACACAGGCTTTACAAAAGAATAGAAATAAACATATACATCAGTGTTACAAAAATAATGACATAAGTACATACATAAAGATCAGAATAACTTTTGAAACATCAACTTTACGCATGAGCATTAAAACAAAACAGAATAAATAATGTCTAAACATCTTTACAAAGTAAATAACACAGTATTTGAAAAATTCTACAACATAAATATTATTAGCTAAACACATAAAGACACGAAAAACACAAATACACAAGGGAACACAAACACATAGTGGGATAACACAAGGAAAGGACAGGGTTTCTTTTATTGCAGTATTTTGCAAACAAAACTTTCTTTACTTCTCGGAGATCTCCCTTCATTCGTCATTATTCCCAAAAAGTCCTATCTATACCTCCTTCCTGTATTCTATTCATATTTCTTTCAAAATAATTATTTCTCAGTGCACAATACTCATTTTTGCCAAATCTGTTTCTTATAACTTCTCAATGCATTTCTTCCAATTCATCATAGTTAGTTTCTTATAAAGTCTACCCCCTCTTAAGCTAACTTAAATCTACTGAGCTCAGATGCTAAACTAAGGGAAGAGGCAATGCAGCAGCATAAAACAATTAATATAAAAATCAATGGCAAAAAATTCAAATTGGCAAAGCAATTGCAATATTACAACTAATATAAGGCAATGTGCAGCAAACAAGAAAAATAAATCTGGCTTAGCAGAGTAACACAAATTAAAATTCATATGAAACGTTCCCTTAGAACAATTTATACATGACTGTGCTTAAACTGACACACTATATTTTTAGCGCAACGCAATCTGACTTTCAAAAAATCCCTACGAAAGAATGGCCCTGACCAACATTAACCTATACCTTTCACAAATCACTTACCTCACAAAAATCTTCGTTACTCGAACTACTGCAATAAAGCGAGCGCCACTACTGCCAGCTAAATAAAAGATTCAAACTACGGAAGGCACTAACTACTGATAGGAATAGCAAATGAAAGATTTTAATAGAGAACAAACAATGTATTTACCTTAATAGTCATAATATATATAGCAGTTCATGACAAATTACAAAACTCCGCCATCTCTCTCCCCACATCCACCACTGCTGGCGGCTCACCTCCAACTGCGCAACGCTACGCGCTGTTCACATCCAGCTGCCGCTGCCCAACACTACAATGGCAGACAACAATGCAAACTAGACACAGACTGCACACAGCACAGCCAGTGATTTTTATACAGAGGTGGCGTTACCAATAAAAAAACTTAAACAGCCTACTTACAACATGACTAGAACATTTATTACAACTATATACTAAAATGGCTCTGAGCACTATGGGACTTAACATCTTAGGTCATCAGTCTCTTAGAACTACTTAAACCTAACTAACCTAAGGACATCACACACATCCACGCCCGAGGCAGGATTCGAACCTGCGACCGTAGCGATCGCGCAGTTCCAGACTGAAGCGCCGAGAAACGCTCGCCCACTTCGGCCGGCAATCTATATACTATCGTTATAAATGTCTTAAGGTGACAAAACAGCACTTACATCGCCATCCTACCGTTATACCTTCCCTGTCAGTGAAGTGATCTGCACTTAAACGGATCCTTTGCCACCAACGTGCAATATATAAAGGTAATCAAATTCGGAAATTTGCGGTAGGACCAAACTGCTGTGGTCATCAGTCCATAGTCTTACACAGTACTTATTCTTACGTAAAATAACTTACGCTAAGGACAACACACACATCTTTTTCCGAGGGAGTTCTCGAATCTCCGACAGAGGGGAGCCACGCGAACCGTGGCAAGGCGCTTTGGACCGGGCGGTAAACCAGCGCTGCGAAAGGTATCAGTTCTTTTATTTGTTTGCTAACCTTTCTGCTTGCTTTGTCCCATTTCACAACTACATCGGTATTTTTACAGGGGTTTTAGCAATGTCAGTAACTGTTGGTGATGCACTTGTTGAAGCCACTACAACCCCTTGGGATGGAATTCGTTTGCGTCTAGAGTATATCTAATGTAGAAATGCGAGCAAATGTTTTCGTAGCGTTGAGTGAGGCAGGTTGTGGGTAAAATCCAGATATTCACCTAGCTGGATCTGGAAAATCGTTAAAAGCCACACTCAACCTAGCCGGCTCACCTGCCCTCGTCGACAATCCGTGAGGGGAAATCCATCAAGGTCAGGCGCGCTTTCCCGAATCCCTGAAGGACTGCTTTAGCACCCTTTGGTATCCGGACGGGTGAGTGTCTGCAAGAGAATAACAGAAAATAATTGCGGTGGCATATCTGAACACTATACAACTTTCTACACTGTACATACTGTAAGGGAGGTGTGTCATTTAAACAACACATTTCACCTCTTTCTTTTATATTTTCCAATGGATGGTTACTATCTTCTTCATAAATTCCATCAAAGAGAGAAGCAAAGGTTTACATTATTCCACTAGACATTAAGAATCAACAAGGATTCCTTTTCATACGATTTTCCTCGTATTTGTTCATTTTGGTGCCCTATGCCCACTAAATACCTTATTGTTTGCATCTTTTCAATTTACAACATTTTTATTTCTCTGATTTATATTGAACTAACGTTATGTCATCTGTCAGTTCGAGATAACACTCTGTACTGCGTGCTTCCACTAGAAGTTACCGTTTTTCCGAAACAAGGCTCCACCTGGGTGTCCAATTTCGTACTGCGGGATCAACGCGCGCGAATCACGTAATGTTCATGAGAAAAAACTATTACCCACGTATCAGAACCTCGTCTTGTGTGGGGAGCGATAACTTGTTAGCACAATGAACTATAAAAAAGAAAACTGAAAAGAGACAATAAATGTAACCGAAGTTCCTACCCATTTTCATCGACCACTATCATGCCTTTAGCGGACTATGTCATGGTTACTTTCTGTCTGTGACAAACACTCCTCTCAACAACATTTTTTTTTATTTCCTTGCTCACCACATCTACAAACAAATTAGATATCAGTACTGACAAATAGCAACCAAACCTTAAATCTTCGCCGATATCGACCTCTTATATTATTTCGCCAATGTTTATTTTTCCAGAATTACCCTTCTGTCCTTCTAACTGATGTCAAACTGCCTAGAAATGGAAAACACTTTGTCCCATTCCATTTCGCTCTCCCTGTTCAATTCCAATATGCATTACATCTGAAGTATGCTTTAGCTGCTTTTTTGAACAGGTGTATTTTACTAATCGTATTCAACTCCTTGGGCAATTTATTACATAGTTTTATTCCCTGAAATAAAATGCTGTTTTGTTTTCCTTGATGAATAAGTCCATAATAAATCTTGTTCCACGATTATGTATATAATTGTTAGTGGAATAGCGTTTCCATCCATGCCATTGCATATTCTTTGAGATCATACTTCTCATTCCTTCCTCGCATCCCGTCAAATCGGACAGCTTGTGTGTCAGCAAAGCTTAGACTGTTTAGCCTTATCACATTTGTTTCAATGCGTCAAGGATGTTTTCTCGCATTATAGACTAGCACCGAACCTAGGCCATTTTTACCATATCACGCTCGCTGCGTCTTCAACACGCCTACTATAATGACATCTCGTTATCCCTTGAAGTAATTTTCTTCCATACATTAGCGTTCTAAATCGAATGTTATATTTCTATGAACCCCAGCATTATGTGGCGTTCTTAAATATAAATGTATCTCTTTCTAATGGTGTGGATAACTGGCTGTGCATATTTACGCATTGTGAGCCATACCTACGTCCTATTCTTCTAACCACGTTTCTCAGAAATTCGAGTGGCGATAAAACAATTGTCTATCTGCCTCCGTATGAGCCCTAATTTCTCGTACCGTATCTCCGAGGTCCTTACGCGCAACGTATTTTGGCGGCAGTGGAATCATTCGGCAGTCAGCTTCAAATGCCGCATCTCTAAATTTTCTCAGTAATGTTCCTTGAAAAGAATGTCACCTTCCCTCCACGGATTTCCATTCGACTTTGCGAAGCAACTCAGTAACATTTACGTGTTGTTCGGAGCTACTGGTAACAAAACTAGCAGCCCGACTCTGCATTGCTTCGATGTGCCACTACAATACGACCTGGTACGGTTTACAAACACTAGAGCAATATTCAAAAATCGGTCGCACCAGCGTCCTATATGAAGTCTCCTTTACAGATGAGCCACACTTTCGTAAAATTCGCCCAATAAGCTGAAGTCCGTCACTCGCCTTCCCTACTACAGTCCTCACGTGCTTTTCAACGTTACGGCTAGTTATTTAAGCGGCATGACTGTACCAACCAGTACACTATTAATGCTGTATCCAAATATTACAGGTTGGTTTTTCCTACTCATCCTCATCGTTTTCCCACAGTGTTGTCTGTCCCATCATTAAATGGCGTCTGGAATGGTGCCATATCGTGGCAGCTATGGGAGCTGCGAGCTCTTGCACCACCAGATCCGCCTGGCTGAACAGAGTTCTCTGCGAAGTACAGACAATTGCCAGCTGTCGACTCCAGCGCCAGTCCAGTGCGAGCTACATTTTCTGTGTGACATTTTCACACATTTCTCAACACAACTTTGCTACAAAACACTATGCCAACCAACATCGTTATGCAGCACCGCCTGCTATGAAACATCATTACGAAGCACGGTCTGCCACAAAGTCTCCGTAGGAAGCACACCCTGCTACACAACACTGGAACACCAGCCCCTGCCACGTGCCATCAGTACGAAACATCTTTTGCCATGCCACATTGGTAACAACGCACCCTCTACCTGGTAACACTAGTATGAAGCAATTTCAACATAGTAACATTGGTACGAAGCTACCATGCCAACACGATAGTTGTACTTGCACTTATAACCTCGGCGTTGAACGCCCGTAAGCACTTCTATTTGTACGAGACACGCTCTGCCACCTAACATCGGTATGGAGCACCTTTTTCACACGCCTCTGGTAGAGATCAGGCTCTGCCAAGCAACATTAATATGTATGTTTGATTCCAAGGTGCCAGATGTCAATTGCATCGTTTTCATAGCGTCCGAAGACTATTCGTCGTAGGTCATCTACTGAACTCGAAATCTTTATTAGTTATACAGGGTGACTCAAAAATCCTATTACAGACTTCTAGAGGTTGTAGAGATGACTTAGTAGATGAAGTTTTCCTAGGAAGAGAGAGTCCAGAAATGTACCGTTTGGATATAAAATAAGTTTAAATATTAGAACAGTCTCGAGTCTCTCATTTCACTGTACGCAAAAAAGCTGAAAAGAGGGCGCCGTTATTAATACCAGTTGTAGTTATAACATCATACAACGCCTGCATCCGACTACAACTACGGCTGCGAGAACATGGTACGGTCTAAACCAGGAACGCTGGCTCTGGTGCTCCACAGACGGGCTGCACTCTCGACTTTGAAGAGGACGTCCCTCGTGACTTCGAAAACAAGTATTCGAAACATTACCCATGTCATATGATCCTACAGCACGCAGGTCTGGGCTCATTGTCTCCGCTATGTAAGAGCACCATGAAGCAGGAGATTTGGAAGTGATCCGATCCTCACACTCATTTTATGTCCAAACGGTACATTTCCGAACATGAATTTCATTGCTTCATCTCCTAAGTCCCCTATAAGTCCCACTATAAGAACGTCGTAGGAATTTTGAATCACCCAGTATCCTCGTGAATTAGTCTATTAGTGGAAACCGCACTATATCGTTACAGTAGGTCCTGAATTAGACAAACATACTAGCAGAAATCGTGAAAGGGATATTTCAGTCTCAATATGTACAGCAGATTACTGTTGTTAGATTAGGATTATTTTTAATGTTTTCTATAGCTAACTTACAACAGCACAACAACTTTGTCATCCCAGTCCAGGGCAGAAAATGTTCCAAGCCACTTGCAAGGATTTTATTAACTCTAAACCGTCAACACAGTGTCTCTTCTGACATACAAAGCAACTTATCCATTGGCTGATTCTGAGCCCCACAATAAGGAATGAAGAAACTTAAAACCAGTGTTCCCGTTGTACCACAAATTTGTATCTCTAGACGAAGACGGAAGGTCGGCTTTACCGGCAAAGTTAAACAACAAAACAGTTGCTCTGGTGTTTCTTGCTGAGCAGCGTCGGAGACCACGTAAACTTAATGGATGGCCGAGATTGTGAAGAGTTCCTGGGTTGAAGCCTCGGCGGTATGCTGACGGTGGACGGCGCCGGAATGAGCAACTCACTGATGGAGAGTGAAAGTTCTCAGTTCCTGTCTCAGTCAGTTCACTCGCTGCGAACGTCTTTCGAGCCTCAACTCGGGGCTATATAGGCCGCCCAACCCAGGACATGCAGCGGTCTAGTTAATGTTGTACAAAGAAATTAGGTCCATGTGCACCACGACCTCATGTGGCTCCGATGAGGCCCCCTGGTTGCGACCGATGAGAGTCCGCGTGTGCAGGAAGAAAAGCAAATCTGACTCCTACTCGGTCCGGGACCCGCTTTCCAAATCTTTCAAGCAGGTGGGCGACGATTCAGGCATCGACCTAGATATACAGTGAAGCGCTGCGTATTCAAACACAGAGATACGGAGCTGCGATTGGACATGCCCACATAACTCAACAAGTGTCTCGTGCAGTTGTTAGATCGGTTACTGCTGCTATAATGGCAGCATATCAAGATTTAAATGAGCTTCAACGTCGTGTCATAGTCGGCGCGCGAGCTATGGTATACAGCATCTTTGAGGTTGGCCAGCCGGTGTGGCCGAGTGATTCTAGGCGCTTCAGTCTGGAACCGCGCGACCGCTACGGTCGCAGGTTCGAATCCTGCCTCGGGCATGGATGTGTGTGATGTCCTTAGTTAGGTTTAAGTAGTTCTAAGTTCTAGGAGACTGATGACCTGAGATGTTAAGTCTCATACTGCTCAGAGCCATTTGAACCATTTTTTTCTTTGAGGTTGCAGTGGATTGGGGATTTTCCCGTATGACCATTTCACGGATGTACCATAAATATCAAGTATCCTGCAAGAACAGAACCAACTACGACTAAAGAGAATCGTTCTGCGTGACAGAAGCGCAACCATTCCACAAATTGCTGCAGCTTTCAATGATGGGCCATCAAAAACCACTCTACGAAGCATCATCGATATGGGCTTTCGAAGTCGAGACCTACTCGTGTACCCTTGCTGACTGCACGACAGAAAGCTTTACGCCTCGCCTTGGCCCGTCAACACCGACATTGGACTGTTAATGACTGGAAACATGTTGCCTTGTCGGAGGAGTCTCGTTTGAAATTGTATCGAGCGGATGGACGTGTACGAGTATAGAGACAGCCTCATGAATTCATGGACCCTGCATGTCAGCAGGGGACTGTTCAAGCAGCAGGAGGCCAACTAAAGGTGTGGGGTGTGTGTGCAGTTGGAGTGATATGGAATCCCTGAAAGGTCTAGATACGACTCTGACAAGTGACATGTACGTAAGCATCCTGTGTGATCTCCTGCATCCATTCATGTCCACTGTGCATTCCGACGGACTTGGGCAATTCCAGCAATGCACTGCGACACACCACACGTTCAGAATTGCTACAGAGCGGCTCCGTAACACTCTCCAGAGCTTAAACACTTCCACTAGCCAACAAATTCCCCAGACATAAACATTATTCAGCATATATGGGATGTCTTGCAACGTGCTGTTCAGAAGAGATCTTCACCCCCTCGTAGACTTACGGATTTATGGATAGATCTACAGGTTTCATGGTGTCAACTCCCTCCAGCACTACATCAGACATTAGTTCAGTCCTTGCGACTTCGTGTTGCGGCATTTCTGCGTGCTCGACGGTGCCGTACACGATATTTAGCAGGTGAGTCAGTTTCTTTGTCTCTTCAGTTTATTACTTACTAATCGCAACATGCATGAGCCCTAGGTGCATCAATACCTCTGGTTGGATAACAAAGCTATATTCTGCCTTCCGGGGCGCCAATATTGGACTGGCTGAAAACAAGTAAGAAAAATGGCAGTATCGCACACTTTTGGTAGTAAGAAGTTCACTTACGGCAGCTGTATAGGACGATAGATGGTCATAAATTCTCGGTAAGTGAAATACGGAACAGGGGGTTGTCTGAAGTAGTCGCCACTTCGAGTGGGGGAGAGCTAACACCCCACGACCCACGGTGATTTTACCGCCGTCACGCGCCTCCTGCCACTTTCCCAGGCGCTGCGTCACGCCATTTAATAGCGTCATAAAACTGCCCGACAACTTTGTCTGCCCATTACTGCATCACTAAGTCAATATTCAGGTATTAACATCTCCTGTGCGTGAGTGCATATTTGGGTTGGTGGTGGAGATTGGAGAGCTGCCTTGCGGCGTGTTATAAGCTATGTCCACTTCGAAGCTCATGCTCTTCAGAAATACGTTAGTTCAGGGAAAATGATAATCAGTGATTTCTTATTCTAATTTTTCTATTATATAAGCGGAGTCACGTAACACTGTCGGTCTCCTAAGTCTTTATTACATGGGTTACAAAGACGAAAACAATTCACCAACTTTTAAGTTAGGAAAAATGGAAGATCGGTCCACGCACGACAGGGTGTGGTACCTCTTAATTCCAAAAAGCAGCGTCTAAAATGAAATGAATTTCACAGGATCATATCTCGGGTTCTATTGATCATATAATAAGGGGTCAAGTGTCTTGGATAACTTTGGCCTAGTGACCATTTGTATGCCTATCGGAAGGTGGGACATAACTGTAGGTATCCTATAGTACAGCCTCATAGTTTAAACATTACGCGCTACCTCTAGCCCAGACAAATTCAGCAAATCGGTTGGTTCTTTTCCATTAAGTGTAGTCCAGAGTGAGTCTTAGACGGCTTATAAAAGCACTATTCGTTCATGGGTGGTTCCTGAGAAAACCCAGAAAGACAATGATTTTTGGGTACCAAAATTACCAACTGTGGTGATGACCACTTTCATTCATGGCACCTCATCGAAATTTTTCCCATATATTTGAATGATATTCCGACATTTGACTGTACAGATTTCTTCATTTTTTGTTACTCTCAAATGGCGGAAATACCATTCAAACATTGTTACACGACTATGGCCCAAAAATATGAGAAGGTTTTTACTACATATTCTTAAGATGGTGTTCTCGAAGAAATTAGATTTTTTCGATATCATCATCTGTCACCGAGATCCAGAGATTAAAATTTGCCATACTTACGCAAAAACAGGTTTTAGCAGGTTTCGCACCCTGGGCCGCATTTATCTAAACAACTAACCACAGAAAATAGCTTTACATTCTTTAGAAATTCATCTAGAAACACAATTTTCCCGTTTTCGAAAATGTTTACCCATTATCAACACACACCATGTACTCTTTTACTAATAACCGCAGTGGTGTTGAGATCTGCACCTTGTTCTTTCAGAATCTGGAGGGGTCTAGTGAGTCATGAGATTTTCTACAATCTACTGAGGTACAAAATACATTCTTATCACAAATTTTTAGAGGTATGGGAATTAGTTTTTGAACTGAAAGTTGTTGTAGGCAAAACTTATGTGTATTATGTAATTACTATGATTCTCTAGCATTTCTTTGTGCATCTGTCCTACATGCAATTTCCGCTTTTTTACCCTTACTTTTGGTGTGTTATGAAGAAGTCTATCGCAGCGATAAAATAACGGACTGTGAAAGTGTTCCCAGGACAGTAATGGCCATGTTTTCATCACTTAATATGCATCACGTAATCTCTGGGTATCCAGTGTTTAGTACTTATACCCTCATCCAATCTCTCATCTCATCCATGTGGCTTACGGTTAGAACTATACAGATAAATAAGTGGACGTAAAAGCAACGAAGGGTCCCTAGCGATAATAAAATATGCACGTCACTCAAGGTTTCAACAAATATCATAGGACAGATGCATATAGTTGCAGCCCTATATCGTTAACATCGCTCTGTTCCAGAATTGTGGAACATGTTTTATGCTCATGTAGTATGATGTTTTTGGAGAACTAAATTCTCCTCTATAAAAATCAACACAGATTTCATAAACAGAACTCTTGCGAAACTCAGTTCGCTGTGTTCGTCCATATGATCCATGCCACCGCAGACGACGGAGCGCAGGTTCATGCAGTGTTCCTTCACTTCAGGAATGCATTTGAACAGTCCCGCACTGCCGTTCAGCGATGTATGAGACCAGATTTGCGACTGGATACAAAATTTTCCTTATAGACAGAACTCAGCACATTGGAACTAAATCGAAAGATGTAAAGTCAATTTCCAAGGAAGTGTGGCAGGACCGTTACTGTTTACTGTGTACATAAACGATCAAGCAGAAAGCGTCGGAAGCTCTTTAGGTGTGTTGGCAGATGGTATGGTTGTCTAGAAGATAGTAGCAACGCCAGAAGACAGTATCCATTTGCTGAATAACATGCACAGGAATGGTAAATAGCGCAGACTCTTGCTGTTGACACTGAATGTAAATAAATCTAACATATTTCGGATACTATTGTACAGCTAAACTATTGACGACAAGCTTCTGGAAACGGTATCTACTGTAAAATATCTAGAACTATCCAGAGCGATCTTAATTGGAATGACCATATAAAACAAACAGTAGGGGCAGCAGAAGCCAGACTGAGTTTCATAGGAACATATAACTCATCCACGAAGGAAGTGACTTACAAGGCGCTTGTTCGACCGATTCGTGAGGATAGCTCATCCGTCTGGGAGCCTTACCAGGTAGAAGTGACAGTAAAGGTAGAGAAGAGCAAACGAACAGCAGTGCGTTTCGTCGGAAAACCGTTTAGCCGACCGAGAGCGTGTAACTTTCTTTAACCATGATGTAATAAACTTTACGATAACGTTGAATGAAGTCTGATCTGTGGAATGGATGCTGAACTCGAATTGTCTCGCTGCGTGTTGTAACTGTAAATTATGTGCTTACTCTGTGTTATTGTTGGTAAAACTGTACACGAATCGATTGGGCAATGCAACTCCCAATACCAATAACGAAATACAGTCACTGCATAATACATTTAGCCCCTTAGGCACTGAATAATCTGGCCCTTCTCAAAACTGATAACTTTGGTCTCTATACACATAACAAATAAATCAAGTTATGTGGAACGCAATATATTCTGGTCTGGGTCGGCCGCGGTGGCCATGCGGTTCTAGGCGCTTCAGTCCGGAACCGCGCTGCTGCTACGGTCGCAGGTTCGAATCCTGCCTCTGGCGTGCATGTGTGTGATGACCTTAGTTAGGTTTAAGTAGTTCTAAGTTCTAGGGGACTGATGACCTCAGATGTTGAGTCTCATAGCGCTCAGAGCCATTTGAACCATTTTATATTCTGGTCTCTCGTAAAAGAAATGTAAATGCTAGCTACAGGCTCAACAGTGTGCAATTCTGGCCTTGAAATACACATGAAATTATTTTGGCTGATAAACGAGAACATTTAAGAAAACCAACTTCTTTGAAAAATATATGACCTGGATTGGGAGGCGGTACTGACTATGGTGAATTACTAACACTCAGTTCCTTTCAGCAAAATTATACTGCAAGTTTGGCTTTTCAAAAACATCTGACAATTGAAGTTACAGTACTCACAATTGATTCACAAACAATGAGATTTAAACAGCAAGTAATATCTAACTTCATTAATCCAACATAAATGCAAATCATCAAATTCCACATAACTCTGTTAAGAAATCTTAAAAGCATTTCAAAAATGGAATATCTAAGTAGCCTTTTTGTCGAAACAGTTTACGTTCATTCTGGGGTTACTGAACAATTACAAATTATCAGCCAACTGATATATACTAACGCGCTGGCAAAATCAGAAATCATAATTATTTAACATGTTTACCTTGGTTGCATGAAGGCTTCTGCTTCCATTTTCCACAATATTGACCTACGTTCATTAATCTAGCTCTTGGTGGCTTCAAACAGCACACCCCAAAAACTGCCTACGCCATTGTCTTTCCCTCACAGAAGGCTACCTACAATTGTGCGCCAAGCGCTCTCTTACTCCAATAAAGCAGTACAGTACCTTCGGCTCTGCGGTCGTGCACAATCAGCGATTGGGGTCAGGGATTTTCTCTGCCTCGTGATGACTGGGTGTTGTGTGCTGTCCTTAGGTTAGTTAGGTTTAAGTATTTCTAAGTTCTAGGGGACTGATGACCATAGATGTTAAGTCCCATAGTGCTCAGAGCTAATCAGCGATCAGCATTATCGAGCCTATCAGAGACATTCATCATTTATGATGTATTGGTATCATTTTAATTTATATTCATATCTTATTCTGGTGCCACATACAAGTGCGCCGCAGTATAACCCTTCCAAGCGTTACAGAGATTCTCAACAAGATCCAGTGGCAGACGCTAAAAGAGAGGCGTTGTGCATCACGGAGAAGTTTACTATCAAAATTTCTAGAGAACACTTTCCGGCGAGAGCCTTACATCATGTTACTCTCCCTCCACAATCATCTTACGAGATGGCCACAACGAGAAAATGGTTAAAATGGCACTGAGTACGATGGGACTTAACATCTGAGGTCATCAGTCCCCTAGAACATAGAACTACTTAAACCAAACTAACCTAAGGACATCACACACACCCATGCCCGAGGCAGGATTCGAACCTGCGATCGTAGCAGCAGCGCGGTTCCGGGCTGAAGCGCTTAGGACCGCTCGGCCACAACGGCAGGCACAACGAGAAAATTCGAAAGACTGGAGTTAATGCAGAGTATTACCGACGATCATTCTTCCCACGCTCCAACCGTTAATTTTGAGAAATGTATTGGAATGCTTTCCTCTCCCGCAGGCCTTACGGAATCGAACAAGCAACCGCGTTTCCACGTGGCCGTCGCCAGTCGGTACTAATTAATCGGACCGCGAACACGATTGCTGGGGGAGCCGTTCTCGGGTTTAACCGAACATTATTTATTCGGCCGCGCCGTGAGCGCCTGCAGTGCTGCCAGCGGGACAGCGATTCTAGTTTATACGTCTGGCTCGCGCTGACAGCTACTGTTAATTAATTCAAAATTCGGACGCAATGTCTGCGGCCGCCGGGTTATTTGCAAACAGCGGTTGCCAATCGAACCCCCTCCTACACGCCTCCGTCCCTGCCGAACGTGGCTTATCAGCCACAAACTGGCGACGATCGCTTGGCGAGCAGCAAAAAATATTTAGCGAAATGAACTCAGTGACTCGCGTACTACACCGCAACAAAAATTGACGAAAGCATCGCCGTGTTCACAGCAAAGGAATGAAGGGAAAATACAGCGTGGTAATAGCTATTTACTGTGTTTAATTTTGTAATGTTTTTAAAGCTGTTAACCATCGCATAGCAGCCACTCTGTTGTCGTGAAGGCAGTGTTTTCGCGTGTCCGTATATCATGTTATCTTGTTTCTTAGTTAGTCCCGTCAGAACACCTTGAATATATCAACCGCAACAAACGAAACGTGTAATCCGCTCCATTGGAAACGCACTGGCTCACCAATGAGCTGAGGCTTACGACTGAAAAGGTAAGACTTTTTTTAAATATCTTTCGTGTATGTGTGCTTACTAGACATAATGTTTCGTTTTAATATCAGTCTTGTGTAACGTAGCCCCACTTGTATCGACGCTTGTATGGACCCTCGTATCGTACGGGCTTTTGTTTACTTTTGTTAGATCAGGCCAGTGTCGGCTAGACCGTCATGAGAGAGCACTTTGCGCTTCTGATACAGACAAAGGCGAGTACATGGTTCGTTTCCGAATTATATTTACGAATACTGTGAGCTGACACAGCTTTTCATAAGGAGTGACTTTTCAAATTTCGTCAATGATCTTAGGCTTGAACTCCTATACTTCACGCATGTTTTTTTTTTAATTTATCAGGCACAATTCCACACTTTACTCGCTATTTAGTGCATAGAACCATTATTTACATAGCGCCAGGAGTTTGTTTTCTGTTTCAAGAGCCACTTGTTGTTGTTCGATCCCCCGGTCGAATGATAGCTCTCCTAGCAACAGCAGCAGCGCATTAGAGTACTATGAGTTGACACAGCTTCTCATAAAAAGCGGCTTACGTTTTGTCAGTGTCCTTTAGCTTGAACTCTTACGTTTCATCCCTGTTAGTGTATTTATCAAGCCGCCATTAGCATAGGTAGGAACTGTGATTGCCTTGCTCAGATGTGAGCCAAGTTGGTTACCCTTTGCTCATAGCTCCAGGCAGCGCTGACTTCGGTCATGCAGCATGAGGCTGTTGCCATTGAGCGTCATTGTGGGCTGCAAGACGTGGCGATCCTAGAGATGCCCAGCATTACCTATGTGTCAACCGATTATTCCACTACTGAAACCACCCTCGGGGTACTTCCTGCACGGAGGTTGATCGCTCAGGTATGGCCGAGTGCGACTTCGATGAAGGTGTGGCCGGCAGTGAAAGACTTTCCGAGGGCTGACGGGAGGGACACTCCAATTCGTGATAGGCATAAAACGTAGCCCGAAATCGTACTGAATGTCTTGTTTGAAAATTATTTCGAACAAGTTGTTCAGGAGCCCCCTCGAAGTGTAAATGTTTGTGAAAACATACTTGACCTCTAAGCAACAAATAATTCTGACCAAATAAGGAGCATCACGACGGATACAGGGATTCCCTATATGGATATGGTGTCTGTTCTTTCGGACATGTCCGAAAGAACAGACACCATAGATGACCTGCAGCCGTCTAGAACGAAATTAGAATTATTGAAGGGAGACGAAAATTTAATAGTCATGGGTGGCTGGAATTCGAGTGTAGGAAAAGGGAGAGAAGGAGACATAGTAGGTGAATATGGATTGGGGGACAGAAATGAAAGAGGAAGCCGCCTGGTAGAATTTTGCACAGAGCACAACATAATCATAGCTAACACTTGGTTTAAGAATCATGAAAGAAGGTTGTATACATGGAAGAACCCTGGAGATACTAAAAGGTATCAGATAGATTATACACTCCTGGAAATGGAAAAAAGAACACATTGACACCGGTGTGTCAGACCCACCATACTTGCTCCGGACACTGCGAGAGGGCTGTACAAGCAATGATCACATGCACGGAACAGCGGACACACCAGGAACCGCGAAGTTGGCCGTCGAATGGCGCTAGCTGCGCAGCATTTGTGCACCGCCGCCGTCAGTGTCAGCCAGTTTGCCGTGGCATACGGAGCTCCATCGCAGTCTTTAACACTGGTAGCATGCCGCGACAGCGTGGACGTGAACCGTATGTGCAGTTGACGGACTTTGAGCGAGGGCGTATAGTGGGCATGCGGGAGGCCGGGTGGACGTACCGCCGAATTGCTCAACGCGTGGGGCGTGAGGTCTCCACAGTACATCGATGTTGTCGCCAGTGGTCGGCGGAAGGTGCACGTGCCCGTCGACCTGGGACCGGACCGCAGCGACGCACGGATGCGCGCCAAGACCGTAGGATCCTACGCAGTGCCGTAGGGGACCGCACCGCCACTTCCCAGCAAATTTGGGACACTGTTGCTCCTGGGGTATCGGCGAGGACCATTCGCAACCGTCTCCATGAAGCTGGGCTACGGTCCCGCACACCGTTAGGCCGTCTTCCGCGCACGCCCCAACATCGTGCAGCCCGCCTCCAGTGGTGTCGCGACAGACGTGAATGGAGGGACGAATGGAGACGTGTCGTCTTCAGCGATGAGAGTCGCTTCTGCCTTGGTGCCAATGATGGTCGTATGCGTGTTTGGCGCCGTGCAGGTGAGCGCCACAATCAGGACTGCATACGACCGAGGCACACAGGGCCAACACCCGGCATCATGGTGTGGGGAGCGATCTCCTACACTGGCCGTACACCACTGGTGATCGTCGAGGGGACACTGAATAGTGCACGGTACATCCAAACCGTCATCGAACCCATCGTTCTACCATTCCTAGACCGGCAAGGTAACTTGCTGTTCCAACAGGACAATGCACGTCCGCATGTATCCCGTGCCACCCAACGTGCTCTAGAAGGTGTAAGTCAACTACCCAGGCCAGCAAGATCTCCGGATCTGTCCCCCATCGAGCATGTTTGGGACTGGATGAAGCGTCGTCTCACGCGGTCTGCACGTCCAGCACGAACGCTGGTCCAACTGAGGTGCCAGGTGGAAATGGCATGGCAAGCCGTTCCACGGGACTACATCCAGCATCTCTACGATCGTCTCCATGGGAGAATAGCAGCCTGCATTGCTGCGAAAGGTGGATATACACTGTACTAGTGCCGACATTGTGCATGCTCTGTTGCCTGTGTCTATGTGCCTGTGGTTCTGTCAGTGTGATCATGTGATGTAACTGACACCAGGAATGTGTCAATAAAGTTTCCCCTTACTGGGACAATGAATTCACGGTGTTCTTATTTCAATTTCCAGGGGTGTATAATGGTAAGACAGAGATTTAGGAACCAGGTTTTAAATTGTAAGACATTTCCAGGGGCAGATGTGGACTCTGACCACAATCTATTGGTTATGACTTGTGGATTAAAACTGAAGAAACTGCAAAAAGGTGGGAATTTAAGGAGATGGGACCTGGATAAACTAAAAGAACCAGAGGTTGTACAGAGATTCAGGGAGAGCATAAGGGAGCAATTGACAGGAATGGGGGAAATAAATACAGTAGAAGAAGAATGGGTAGCTTTGAGGGATGAAGTAGTGAAGGCAGCAGAGGATCAAGTAGGTAAAAAGACGAGGGCTAGTAGAAATACTTGGGTAACAGAAGAAATATTGAATTTGATTGATGCAAGGAGAAAATATAAAAATGCAGTAAGTGAAACAGGCAAAAAGGAATACAAACGTCTCAAAAATGAGATCGACAGGAAGTGCAAAATGGCTAAGCAGCGATGGCTAGAGGACAAATGTAAGGATGTGGAGGCCTATCTCACTAGGGGTAAGATAGATACCGCCTACAGGAAAATTAAAGAGACCTTTGGAGAAAGGAGAAACACTTGTATGAATATCAAGAGCTCAGATGGAAACCCAGTTCTAAGCAAAGAAGGGAAAGCAGAAAGGTGGAAGGAGTATATAGAGGGTCTATACAAGGGCGATGTACTTGAGGACAATATTATGGAAATGGAAGAGGATGTAGATGAAGATGAAATGGGAGATACGATACTGCGTGAAGAGTTTGACAGAGCACTGAAAGACCTGAGTCGAAACAAGGCCCCCGGAGTAGACAATATTCCATTGGAACTACTTACGGCCGTGGGAGAGCCAGTCCTGACAAAACTCTACCATCTGGTGAGCAAAATGTATGAAACAGGCGAAATACCCTCAGACTTCAAGAAGAATATAATAATTCCAATACCAAAGAAAGCAGGTGTTGACAGATGTGAAAATTACCGAACTATCAGCTTAATAAGTCACAGCTGCAAAATACTAACACGAATTCTTTACAGACGAATGGAAAAACTAGTAGAAGCCAACCTCGGGGAAGATCAGTTTGGATTCCGTAGAAACACTGGAACACGTGAGGCAATACTGACCTTACGACTTATCTTAGGAGAAAGATTAAGGAAAGGCAAACCTACGTCTCTAGCATTTGTAGACTTAGAGAAAGCTTTTGACAATGTTGACTGGAATACTCTCTTTCAAATTCTAAAGGTGGCAGGGGTAAAATACAGGGAGCGAAAGGCTATTTACAATTTGTACAGAAACCAGATGGCAGTTATAAGAGTCGAGGGACATGAAAGGGAAGCAGTTGTTGGGAAGGGAGTAAGACAGGGTTGTAGCCTCTCCCCGATGTTGTTCAATCTGTATATTGAGCAAGCAGTAAAGGAAACAAAAGAAAAATTCGGAGTAGGTATTAAAATTCATGGAGAAGAAATAAAAACTTTGAGGTTCGCCGATGACATTGTAATTCTGTCAGAGACAGCAAAGGGCTTGGAAGAGCAGTTGAATGGAATGGACAGTGTCTTGAAAGGAGGATATAAGATGAACATCAACAAAAGCAAAACAAGGATAATGGAATGTAGTCTAATTAAGTCGGGTGATGCTGAGGGAATTAGATTAGGAAATGAGGCACTTAAAGTAGTAAAGGAGTTTTGCTATTTGGGGAGCAAAATAACTGATGATGGTCGAAGTAGAGAGGATATAAAATGTAGACTGGCAATGGCAAGGAAAGCGTTTCTGAAGAAGAGAAATTTGTTAACATCCAGTATTGATTTAAGTGTCAGGAAGTCATTTCTGAAAGTATTCGTATGGAGTTTAGCCATGTATGGAAGTGAAACATGGACGATAAATAGTTTGGACAAGAAGAGAATAGAAGCTTTCGAAATGTGGTGCTACAGAAGAATGCTGAAGATTAGATGGGTAGATCACATAACTAATGAGGAAGTACTGAATAGGATTGGGGAGAAGAGAAGTTTGTGGCACAACTTGACCAGAAGAAGGGATCGGTTGGTAGGACATGTTCTGAGGCATCAAGGGATCACCAATGTAGTATTGGAGGGCAGCGTGGAGGGTAAAATATCGTAGAGGGAGACCAAGAGATGAATACACTAAGCAGATTCAGAAGGATGTAGGTTGCAGTAGGTACTGGGAGATGAAAAAGCTTGCACAGGATAGAGTAGCATGGAGAGCTGCATCAAACCAGTCTCAGGACTGAAGACCACAACAACAACATTAATATGAACCATGGACCTTGCCGTTGGTGGGGAGGCTTGCGTGCCTCAGCGATACAGATGGCCGTACCGTAGGTGCAACCACAACGGAGGGGTATCTGTTGAGAGGCCAGACAAACATGTGGTTCCTGAAGAGGGGCAGCAGCCTTTTCAGTAGTTGCAGGGGCAACAGTCTGGATGATTGACTGATCTGGCCTTGTAACATTAACCAAAACGGCCTTGCTGTGCTGGTACTGCGAATGGCTGAAAGCAAGGGGAAACTACAGCCGTAATTTTTCCCGAGGACATGCAGCTTTACTGTATGATTAAATGATGATGGCGTCCTCTTGGGTAAAATATTCCGGAGGCAAAATAGTCCCCCATTCGGATCTCCGGGCGGGGACTACTCAAGAGGACGTCGTTATCAGGAGAAAGAAAACTGGCATTCTACGGATCGGAGCGTGGAATGTCAGATCCCTTAATCGGGCAGGTCGGTTAGAAAATTTAAAAAGGGAAATGGATAGGTTAAAGTTAGATATAGTGGGAATTAGTGAAGTTCGGTGGCAGGAGGAACAAGACTTTTGGTCAGGTGATTACAGGGTTATAAATACAAAATCAAATAGGGGTAATGCAGGAGTAGGTTTAATAATGAATAAAAAAATAGGAGTGCGGGTTAGCTACTACAAACAGCATAGTGAACGCGTTATTGTGGCCAAGATAGACACAAAGCCCATGCCTACTACAGTAGTACAAGTTTATATGCCAACTACTTCTGCAGATGATGAAGAAATTGATGAAATGTATGACGAGATAAAAGAAATTATTCAGGTAGTGAAGGGAGACGAAAATTTAATAGTCATGGGTGACTGGAATTCGTCAGTAGGAAAAGGGAGAGAAGGAAACGTAGTAGGTGAATATGGATTGGGGGGAAGAAATGAAAGAGGAAGCCGCCTTGTAGAATTTTGCGCAGAGCATAACTTAATCATAGCTAACACTTGGTTCAAGAATCATAAAAGAAGGTTGTATACCTGGAAGAATCCTGGAGATACTAATAGGTATCAGATAGATTATATAATGGTAAGACAGAGATTTAGGAACCAGGTTTTAAATTGTAAGACATTTCCAGGGACAGATGTGAATTCTGACCACAATCTATTGGTTATGAACTGCAGATTGAAACTGAAGAAACTGCAAAAAGGTGGGAATTTAAGGAGATGGGACCTGGATAAACTGAAAGAACCACAGGTTGTACAGAGTTTCAGTGAGAGCATAAGGGAACAATTGACAGGAATGGGGGAAAGAAATACAGTAGAAGAAGAATGGGTAGCTCTGAGGGCTGAAGTAGTGAAGGCAGCAAAGGATCAAGTAGGTAAAAAGACGAGGGCTAATAGAAATCCTTGGGTAACAGAAGAAATATTGAATTTAATTGATGAAAGGAGAAAATATAAAAATGCAGTAAATGAAGCAGGCAAAAGGGAATACAAACGTCTCAAAAATGAGATCGACAGAAAGTGCAAAATGGCTAAGCAGGGATGGCTAGAGGACAAATGTAAGGATGTAGAGGCTTGTCTCACTAGGGGTAAGATAGATACTGCCTACAGGAAAATTAAAGAGACCTTTGGAGAAAAGAGAACCACTTGTATGAATATCAAGAGCTCAGATGGAAACCCAGTTCTAAGCAAAGAAGGGAAAGCAGAAAGGTGGAAGGAGTATATAGAGGGTTTATATAAGGGCGATGTACTTGAGGACAATATTATGGAAATGGAAGAGGATGTAGATGAACATGAAATGGGAGATAAGATACTGCGCGAAGAGTTTGACAGAGCACTGAAAGACCTGAGTCGAAACAAGGCCCCGGGAGTAGACAACATTCCATTAGAACTACTGATGGCCTTGGGAGAGCCAGTCATGACAAAACTCTACCATCTGGTGAGCAAGATGTATGAGAAAGGCGAAATACCCACAGACTTCAAGAAGAATATAATAATTCCAATACCAAAGAAAGCAGGTGTTGACAGATGTGAAAATTACCGAACTATCAGTTTAATAAGTCACAGCTGCAAAATACTAACGCGAATTCTTTATAGACGAATGGAAAAACTGGTAGAAGTGGACCTCGGGGAAGATCAGTTTGGATTCCGTAGAAATGTTGGAACACGTGAGGCAATACTAACCTTACGACTTATCTTAGGAGAAAGATTAAGAAAGGCAAACCTACGTTTCTAGCATTTGTAGACTTAGAGAAAGCTTTTGACAACGTTAACTGGAATACTCTCTTTCAAATTCTGAAGGTGGCAGGGGTAAAATACAGGGAGCGAAAAGCTATTTACAATTTGTACAGAAACCAGATGGCAGTTATAAGAGTCGAGGGGCATGAAAGGGAAGCAGTGGTTGGGAAGGGAGTGAGACAGGGTTGTAGCCTCTCCCCGATGTTATTCAATCTGTATATTGAGCAAGCAGTAAAGGAAACAAAAGAAAAATTCGGAGTAGGTATTAAAATTCATGGAGAAGAAGTAAAAACTTTGAGGTTCGCCGATGACATTGTAATTCTGTCAGAGACAGCAGAGGACTTGGAAGAGCAGTTGAACGGAATGGACAGTGTCTTGAAACGAGGATATAAGATGAACATCAACAAAAGCAAAACGAGGATAATGGAATGTAGTCAAATTAAATCGGGTGATGCTGAGGGGATTAGATTAGGAAATGAGACCCTTAAAGTAGTAAAGGAGTTTTGCTATTTAGGGAGTAAAATAACTGATGATGGTCGAAGTAGAGAGGATATAAAATGTAGACTGGCAATGGCACGGAAATCGTTTCTGAAGAAGAGAAATTTGTTAACATCGAGTATAGATTTAAGTGTCAGGAAGTCGTTTCTGAAAGTATTTGTATGGAGTGTAGCCATGTATGGAAGTGAAACATGGACGATAACCAGTTTGGACAAGAAGAGAATAGAAGCTTTCGAAATGTGGTGCTACACAAGAATGCTGAAGATAAGGTGGGTATATCACGTAACTAATGAGGAGGTATTGAATAGGATTGGGGAGAAGAGAAGTTTGTGGCACAACTTGACTAGAAGAAGGGATCGGTTGGTAGGACATGTTTTGAGGCATCAAGGGATCACAAATTTAGCATTCGAGGGCAGCGTGGAGGGTAAAAATCGTAGAGGGAGACCAAGAGATCAATACACTAAGCAGATTCAGAAGGATGTAGGTTGCAGTAGGTACTGGGAGATGAAGAAGCTTGCACAGGATAGAGTAGCATGGAGAGCTGCATCAAACCAGTCTCAGGACTGAAGACCACAACAACAACAACAACAATATTAATATCTTCGGCTGCCGACGGGCATTGATATATATCAAAGAGGGACAGGTAAAAATGTGTGTCCGACTGGAATTCAAACCCGGTATCTCCTGCTCACGTGGCAAACGCTCTATCCATCTGAGTCACAGAGGGCACAGGGGATAGTGCGACTGCAGGGACTATCTCGCGCACGCCTCCCGCGAGACCCACATTCTCACCTTATATGTTCACACACTACATTCCTAGTGTCCCTATCCAACACACTCATTACTCGTGGAAGACATTCTTACCAAGTCCCGTAACAGTTCGGGTAATATGTGTGTGCATCCGCACAGAAGAGGAAGGTCATGGCCGGTATCGCCAGAACTATATACTTATATGGATATGGTGTCTGTTCTTTCGGATATGTCCGAAGGTGAGGGTTCCCTGCAGTTTTGGGGCGGTATTTGTGGGGCCGACTTACGCCGCTGGTGGTCATGGAAGGCGCCGTAACGGCTGTACGATACGTGAATTCTGTCCTCCGACCGATACTGCAACCATATCGACAGCATATTGGCGAGGCACTCGTCTTCATGGACGACAACTCGCGCCCCATGGTACACGTCTTGACTTCCCTCAGGATAACGACATCGCTCGACTAGAGTGGCCAGCATGTTCTCCAGACATGCCTGAGATAGATTGAAAAGGGCTGTTTATGGACGACGTGACCCACCAACTACTCTGATGGATCTACGCCGAGTCACCGTAGAAAAGTGGGACAATCTGGACTAACGGTACTTTGATGAATTGTGGATAGTATGCCATGACGAATATAGGCGTGAATCAATGCAAGAGGTCGTGCTACTGGTTATTAGAGGTACCGGTGTTTACACCAATCTGGACCACCACTTCTGAAGATCTCGCTGTATGGTGGTAGAACATGCAGTGTTTGGTTTTCATGAGCAATAAGAAGGGCGAAAATGATGTCTATGTTGATCTCTATTACAGTTTTCTGTACAGGTTCCGGAACTCTCGGAACCAAGGTGATGCAAAACTTCTTTATGTGCCTATTTTCGGCGCACTGAAGACATAATACAGGGTGTTCGGAAATTCGTCTTACAAACTTCTAGGAATTGTACAGTAGAGTGAGTAGACAATATTTTGAAGTTGAACCCATGTCCCGAAATATACCGTTTTTGTGCTACAGCTATGTGAAAACATGCTGGTAACATGACCACTTTTACGAGCAATTGATTAGGCGTGACCCAGTACATCAATTTTCTCACAGTTTCTCTCATTAACAGCCAAAGAAATTGGTCGAGTATGTGTTGGCGAGTTCTCTTCAACGTGGTGCAATACTGACTTCTCCAATTTGGGTGAGTGACGTCTCGTTAGAGTACCAAAGTCGCGCCTGCAGACGGTGAAAGTACTCTTTCTCGAAGCCGTTGTGTAACTGTGGGGAAAAGGGCATGGATGGAGTCGAATGTTGTGGGGAACGATCGTGATAAAGGCCACGTGCACCTTTACAATTCAGAAGGATCATTTCGGTGTGTTATGCACATGTTGCCTTAACACTCACAGACACGCGAATCAGGCTCGAAGTAGGCAGAGAGGTGGGATAGACGTCAAATGACAGTACCCTATTTCTCCTCACAGTGACTACCCGGGTGCATACTTAGCATATTTTCAAACAGCTGTATCACGGAAACAGCACGTTTTCGGCCATGGATTCCTAATAAAAATATTGCGTACTCACTTCGCTCTACAAGTCCTAGAAATTTGTAAAGGGAATTTGCAAACACTCTGTACAATTTTTATCTGGTACGAAGTGTCGGTATACGGACGGGTTTAGACAGTTTCACAGATTTTTGCACTCATGCTACCACGTAATCGAGACTTATTTAGTTTCGTAAGCGAAAAACGTTCTTTCGTACTGACTGAAAAAGTGTTGCACTTTTGCAACCTCATTATGGATACGTGGAAACACTACCTGAGGAAAGCATTGTGCACGTCCTGCACGGCTTTAATGAGTGAGGATTTGTCTTTAAATGAGTGTTGCACTGCAGATCAGTCAGTTGCATCTGCACATACATAGAGACGCTTTCAAATCAAATGACAAACGGTTTCCAAAACAGATATTAAATTAACAGAGTCTTCAAAACGTTTAGAAAACTGTGCCTGTAAGTCTTTCAAGGTAACAATGAATTCCTCAGATCTCGCGCGTCTTTAATGCCAGTGAGCTTATGCAAGTGGACTGTGTTTGTCAGAATTTGTCCTTTTTACAATGCAACTTTCTTTTGAAATGCATCCCCAACCCATTAGAAGTAAGTTGTTCCTAACCTTGCAGCGTCTTACTGCGGACAGTGGGCAGTCAAGTCCAGTTAAAATTCGAGATGTGCAATGCATTCTGGTTGTTCTAGTTTTTGTTCCTGCATTCACCTTGCTTTCTTAAATTCAACAATAGTTGGTTTTAAATCGATAAATCGTTCCAGGCACCCCCTTTTCCTAACCAACCTATTTTGCCATTTTGCAGTAATATATAAAATATGCATAGTTTTCATTGAAATACACCGAAAACTTTTGCAACTGACAGTGGAATAACGTGTGTGGCCTCAGAAATTTTGCAATTCGTACCACAAATTTCTTCATCTGTTCCATGCCTGCAAATTTATCGCAAAGTGCATCTTGATCTAGAGGACGGGGGGGGGGGGGGGGGCGAACCGCACAATAACCCTGGGTTCGGTGTGGGGCGGCGGAGGGGTGAAGTGGACTGCGGTAGTCGTCGTGGGGTTGTGGACCACAGCGGCTACGGCGGGGACGGAGCCTCTCCGTCGTTTCTAGGTCCGCAGTTAACATACAATACAATACATAATGTGGAGATTTACGAAAATACAGAGAAAATATAAGAAGTAATGGTTAAAATAAGACTAATCTTTTCTGGACGCCTGTACCATATGAATGACCACAGGCTAACAAAACAAATACTTCTGCATTTCTGGAAGAAAAAATCGATATTAGCATGGATTACAGAAATAAGGAAAGAACTAGAAAGAAAAAAAGCATAAAAGAATCGTAAATAACAGACAACTTCTTTAACAAGGCTGTAAAAGCAGAAGAGATAAGAAATCGAGAACAGCATGGACAGAATAAAGGAAAAGACCGCATGGGGATAAAAAAACGAGGGAGCACAGGAAAAACAGCAAACAACAACAATAAAGGAGGAGGATCTGAGTTGGTCAGAACGAAAAAAAAAATTGGTGGCATGGTTAACCACGATGCGGAGGTCCAAGGTTCAATTCCCTGTACCGCTATAGACTTTTCATTGCTGTGAGGACTTGAACGGATGCACTCTGCCTCCAGACGACAACCGAGGATCTATCTGAATGAGAAGCAGCTTCTCCACGGTCTGCAAGGCCCACAACGGCCAGGAGAGCTGTGTGCCGGCGTCCCTCCATACCACATCGAAATGGCGCCATTGGCTGACGACATGCTATTCCATTATTCAAATAATGCATACACTAACGTGCCAAAGCATAATACGTATTGCCCACCACTAGAGTGAATGGCGTCTGATGGTGTTGGGGTATGAGACGCGCTAAGAAGAACAGAATCTAACGGAGCATCAGTCTACCGACGATAAGGATCGGAAATCGGGAAACGCATGTGCATAAGCAAGTTTGAGGAACGGCGAAGCTGGTCGACTGTTCACGTGCTACTGTCGGGGGCCTGTCTGGAAATTAATTGAAGGAGGGTAAAAATCATGAGGAAGCGACATGGTGCTGGATGTACACGCGTCATCACACAACGTTCGAGGCTTGCCCTCTCTGCAGAGCAGGCAGCGATTTGTGACACATGTGACTACGGAGTATAAAACTGCCGCAGGCGCGTGTGTAACGGTGCAAACCGTTCAGCGCACATTGCTGAACAGAGATCGCTACAGCAGACGACCCCTCAATCGTCCTGTGGTGATCCAATTACATTGCGACCTACGATGGCAGACGCCATGGGATCATCAAGATTGGACCTTTGATCAAGAGAAAATTGTCACCAGATCGGATTAAGCACGTTGGCTGTTATACCTGGTCCGTGGTCGTATTCGGATAAGCTGTCACTCAGACGAGTGAGTAGCTGAAGTGATCCGCAAAACGGGCAGATATAGAAGTAAGTTCGTGTGTACACCGGGGATGGGAGTTGGATCTATGCTGTTCGTGTTGTATATTAATGATCTTGCGGACTGTATTAATAGTAAGCTCACACGTTTAGCAGATGACGTACTTATCTCCAGCGAAGTACAATCTGAAAGTAGCTGTACAAGTTTCAGTCAGATCTTGATGAGATTTCATAGTGGTGCAGCAATTGACAACTTGATTTAGCTGTTCAAAAATGTAAAATTGTTCACTTCAGACAACGAACGAACATAGTTGCCTATGAATATACCATTATTTTTTAATTTATTGACTTTCGGTTTGTGTCTGTACAGCTATCTCAGCAATGGAAAGATGATACACGACAGATGTTTAGATGTGTGTGAATTCCTAAGGAACCAAACTGCTGAGGTCATCGGTCCCTAGACTTACATACTACTTAAACTAACTTAAGGCTAAGAACAACACTCACATCCATGCCCTAGGAGGGACTCGACCCTCCGTCGGTAGTGGTCGCACGATTAGTGACATCGCGATACACGACAGTGTGTTTGTTGCGACTTTCGTGACGCTTATGACGATACATAGGTAGGGACAACACAACACCCAGTCCCAGAGAGGAGAAATTAATATAGTGTCAGTGGGCCACAGTAGGAATCTATAAATTCGTACAAATACTTAGGTCTATCACTTAGTAGCTACATGAAGTGGGACGATCAGATAGGCTAAGATGTGGGTAAAACAGGTGGCAGACTTCGATTTATTGGTAGAATAGTGGGAAAGTGCAATGAGTCTACAAAGGAGATTGCTTAAAAACCGCTCATTAGACCCATCCTAGAATATTGCTCAAGTGTGTGGCACCCGTACCAAATACGACTAGCAGGAGATTTTGAACGTATACAGAGAAGGGCAGCACGAATGGTAACAGATTTGTTTGACCCGTGGGAGAGTGTCACAGACATTCTGACGGAACTTAAATGGCAGACTCTTGAAGATAGACGTAAACTATCCCGAGAAGACTACTAAAAATGTTTCAAGAACCGGCTTTAAATAACGACTCAAGAACCACACTACAAGCGCCCTACACATTCCCTCCACGACGATCGTGAGGATTATATTAATTACAGCAGGCGGAGAAGCATTTAAACAATCATTATTCCCGAACTCCAAGCGTGAATCAAACGAAAAAAGTGGTACAGTGGGATGTACCCTCTGCCATGTACTTTACAGTGGCTCGCAGATTACATATACAGATTTAGATGAAGTCTGTCTGCTCGGAACATGTACCGTGCCACGGAGGGAGTAAACAACAGTTGCAGACTATGTGAACACTATTGCGACCGCCTGCTCATGCTTGATCACCGATGGTGACAGAATCATTCACGACGATAATTGTCCTTGTCTTAAGACCAGAATCGTGTTCCAGAGACTTGATGAGCACGATCGTGACCTATCGCTGATGTGTTGGCCACCATATACGCCTGATCTGAATTCGATGGAACGCATCTGAGATGCTACCGGGCGCCAGCTCTGCAACCACAAACCACCGGCCACTAACTACTCGAACTGCATGAGCTGAGCCTAGACATATGGAACCATATTCCGCCAGAACTCCGGGACTTGTCCAATCCATGCAGCGCACAGTCACCACAGTATTGCGTTTTCATGCTGGTAAAACCCACTGTTAAGCAGGTGGTCAAAGTGTTTTGGCTCTTCAGTGAATTTTATTCACTAGGAGACTGTGTTTGCGCTGCATTGCAGGTTTCACGAAATGTGCGATATTCGTTACAAGGTAGGCTGCGCAGTCTATAGATTTTAGATGCCGTGTGTGAATCGAGCAAGCTGTGTTTAACTAAGATAAGCTGCAAGACTTATTTATCCAAAAACTGAATGTAAGTCGGAAAAAATTGTGTAAGGAAACAGTTTTGTTTCTCAGCACTTCCGTCTCAATTTTCGTTTCATTTCCACTGAGTTTTTAAAGCTGGTTGCTAAGGTCTGTTGATGTAGGTGAAAAAATGAACTGGGCTATCGAAGCACAACTTAGGAGATGCCCTCAGTTTCAATTCAGCCAGATGAGGTACAGTTTTGTATGGAGCGACGATTACATCACACAGCACAAATTTTGAGCCAACAGTTCTTTTAAAACCACAGATGCGGGCTCCATATGTGTTTTTTGTTTTTTCTTCTTTGCCGATTGCGAACTGCGAGGAGAGTCTAGTGTCATTCAGCTACAGAGAAGTGACACGGCTCACTTTATAATTTGGTCATTACTTATAGTCCACCTGAAAAGCATTACTTTACCCAGCCATTTTTATGTGATTCTATAATTTCGAAATAGAAATTTCTTCATACACCAGTTTTTAAGCAGCTCTTCTTCTGTGCCCACTTCTGGACAAGTTAACAAGCATTTTTAACACCAATGCTCCCAGGTTTTCCTCACACTACAAGTATGCACAGTTAGTTCGCGGAAGTACGTACATCAGCGCTCAGAAAACTAAGTAATGTTGATATCTATTAACTTTCAAGTGGTTCTCGTATTTTCTGAGCAAATATCACTAACATTTTGTAAGTTTTTCATTTTCAAGACGGACTTGCTACCGAGGAGGCGACAGAAAACAACACACAGTGCGGTTGGTGTTTTACAAATTGTTACTTGCCGCCTTCATGGCGATGCAATTTTAATGGCTAGTGGTGTGTTCTACACCAAAAAAAGATAAGAAAGTCATAATGTTTGGTGGAATGGAACAAGAGCTAACAATACATCAATATGTTCGTAAGTTCGTGCTTTTTGTTCTACCATTTGACACACAGCTTATTTTCACATTTTAAGCCGTTCAGGCAATATTGTGGACATGCAGGGTATAGTGATTCAGCAGGCTGTCATTGGAATTTCCACTCAAATGTGGAACTGGCAGTAGTTGCCGGCAGGGATTCGCAAATTCGATCGGCCGGGAGTTCGGAACGGGGATTGGGGGTGGGGGTTGGCCGTCGACCCGCCCGCGGGGTCAGGAATGGTAGGTAATTAACAGGGCAGCGCGCGCCGCCCGATTGACCGAAGGTGGACACTGGCTGATTGCGTGCTGTGTGGAGGTGGGACGGGGTGTGTGTGTGGGCGGCGGGGGTTGGGGGAGGCCATGTAGCTCATGCTCACATCTCGTTGCGGCGACACACGAAACCGCGTGCCCCTGTACCGCGACACTATCCTATAGAGGTGACAGGCCAAAGCCTATTATCAACCGGGCATTTATAACGTACCGTGTAACAGTCGAAGTCGAGGTTACATTCTTACGTTCTCATTCTCGGGATACTTTTCTTGTGTAGATCTTTTTAAATTCAGCAGCTCGTTGAAGTATTGGCCTCCGCACGGGTTCATAATTCTTGATTGGAATGCTATGTCTCTCGTAAGTTCACGGATTTTGTAATGGACCATTTACGTCAGGGCCGGTCACGGCGTGCCAAACTTCACTCGTGCAGGGTGTGCACATGCGGTCCGAGTGCAGGCCTGGGCCTGACCTGTCTCGGCTTTGCTCGGTTCTTCCCGGACTTCATTGCTTATTGTGGTTTGGTACTACTCGGTCGGCAGATTCATGGTGACAGCGCTCTTTATCCTTCGCTGTTTGTTCGTGGTATGAAGGGCGTCCACAGGTCCAGTGGATGGTTGCACAAGAACATACAATCTAGCTATCTATCATCACAGTCCTTTAAAATGAGTGGGGGAGAGGGATGAGAATTCTCAGAACATATCAACTGGTACAACAATTTTCTATGATACGACATTACAGTATCACGCCGTAAGAACGTAAAGATTTAGACGACGGTGCAAGAGCAAAAAATTACAGCGATCGACAGACGGGATTCATTGTTATGTGCATGAAGAAGCAACTTGTGCTAAATTTGCAGGCACAGAACAAATGAAGAAATTGGTGGTACGAATTGCAAAGTATCTGAAGTCACAGGCATTATTGCACAATCAGTTGCGAAAGTTTTCGATGGAAGTGAACGAAGAGCATAGAGACTTTATATGTTACTGCAAAGTACGTTGGGTAAGTCAAGGTGCATGTCTGGAACTATTCCTCGATTTAAAACGGGAGGCACAAAATTATAACATCCGGAATGGTTTACAGACCTCCCATTTTAACTTGTATTGACTGCACAGTGCCCGCAATAACACATTGGAAAGTGAAAAGAAACTTCTTTCTGATGTGATGGAGATGCATTTAGAAAGAAAATCGCTCTGTATAGGGGATGCATTTTGATAAACAAACCGACTGACGTTGAAGAAAGCAACAGGTTTGAAGAATTTATTGAATTCATTGTGATGTTGAAAGAATTAGGAGGATAGTTTCCTGAATATTTTGGGGACACTGCCAATGTAAATACTGTTTTTGAGCCGCTTTCCAGACAGTTTGCTGTCTCAGTTCAAAGCACTGATGTAACTGACTGATCGTCAAGATAATTCCCGTATTGAAGACAAATGCCTTTAACGTTAAAATTGCCGAGGATGTCTACATTGGTTCCCTTGGGCAGAGTTTCAACGTTTCCATAAATATATTGCAAAAGTACCTCAGTCTTTCGATCAACATATGTCTATGAAACTAAACAAGTCAAGATTACGTGTTAACTTCAGTGCGAAAATCTGTGAAGGTGTCTGCGTCTGTCTCTATGCCAAAAGTATATACCTGATAAAAGTTATATTACTTCTTCAGTGCAACAAAAATAATGAAATAAAACTGGAAATTTGTTTCGTTTATGATATATGTAGTAGAAATTGTGAACTATGAAACCAAGTCGTACAGCAGTGAGACTGCATTGCCATTTGAATGTGGCGGGTTCGCAATTTCCTCCTCTTATCCACCCTCACAGTCAGCGTGGCGTGGCTGTGGGAAAGTGTGCCTGCCAAGCTGGGCGCTGTGGCACCCAGCCAAGGGTATGGCTCGTGAGACGAAATCATGACCACCCCTGATTTACTTACAGAGGTGCTGAAATTTAGTAAAAGGGAAGCTGGAGCGAGAGCGCAGTCGGACAGTGTGTGGCTGCTTGCTTACGGAAGGCGTATAACACTCATTCACAACAACAGTGACATCGGTGACGAGTATACTGAAGGCCAGAAATGTCTTTCGTTTCGAGTTCGCGAAAGTAAGCATACGATATTGAGAGACTAGGTAAGTGTAGGTGGCACATAAAGTGAGTAATAGGCATATATGCCAACAAAAAGAGAGTAAAGGGCAGAATTACCTATGTCAGTGCGCTACTCTTGCATATTTAGTGCAGAAGTTCTGCCGTATGGCAACTACAAATTTTATATCTTCATTAATATTGATAGGATTGTGACCGACAAGGTCTTGTTGATTAGCTCTTGTAAGACCAATTAGTTTGGATGGACAGAGCTTACATGCCTTATCCGACTAAGGCGCGATAGCGTGAGGTAACAGAATAGCAGGCTTAATTACTTTGTAAACAGAGGTAAGATACACCTTAACACACAGTAGCAAGCCATTCGGGAACCATAGTTGCGGTGTAATTCACAATCAGGAGATACAGCTGACATATATTTACGTCGATAAGCTGATGATCAATCATGAAACAATTAAATATGCAAATTGGGAGATAATAATAAGGAACAACAATAATTGGATTACATGACGTGAAAGAGAAGACAATTTCTTTTCAGAACAACCCCGCTTATGAGTATACTGTCATTTACTCACGTTTATTCTTCTCTATAAATTATCCAACTGAAGACCAATATGTAACAGACTGTATTGAAACCGGTATAACTTCGTCGTATCATAAAACGCCCAAAGGAATAAGCGGAGGAATTGGACCTTAGGGCAGGGGAGCATTCACCTTTTATTGTTCACAATATCTATTAAAGTTAATCGACAGAAATAACAATCGTCATAAACTTTAAGTGAGAGAATATTTCTATATGAAGTACACCAAAGCAAATATAACAACTTTTCAAAAGAGAAAGATAATACCTTTTTATAAAAAATAGAATACACTGAACGCCTAAAGCGCTACTGAAAGTTAACTTACAGACAAGTTTAAAACCTTCCCCAAATATATCGTTTAAAAGAAAGAGTAACTTTATACACGAACTGTGAATAACTGTATTTTGTATTAACAAATAGTGAAGAAATGACATTTATAATAATAAACTCCAAGTCAGAGAACATTTATACATGAAGTCTATCAGTTAGCTTTAGTTACTATCGAATGTACAACAACTTTTCAAATGAGAAACTTAATACCTTTTTATAGGAAACAGAAAACACTGCACGCCCAAAGGGCTATCGTAAGTTCACTTACAGATAGTTTTAAAACCTTGCCCAAATATATTCATTAAAAAAAAGAGTAACCTTACATACGGATTCTCAACTAGACAGGCAATAATCTAAATCAGACACTTCTCTTACAAATGGTTCCCAGCTCACGGCATCTGCCAAGCGCGGACATGAACGTCCTGCGGAACGCCCAAGACGGGCCACACCTGGTTGTGCCGCAAGGACCCGATTTATCGGCCCGACCGACAGCGCGAAGTACAGTTGAATCGCTGATTGCAGAAACAACATTTGTCCACTTTTTGATTAAATTGAGTTAAGAGCTGATTTCTATGTTATGGCGCTCCCTCTATCGAATGAATGCAGAAACAACATTTGTCCATTATTCTTAATGGGACAAACAAGATCCCGACGTCATGAGTGAGAGGAGAAAGAACACTTGTCCAGGACTAGAGCTATTTCTGCAGCCAACGTTGGCTAGCCTGTTGTGTAATATCATCTCTGTGTTCGCACAGTGTTTCTTTGTGAAGCACAGCAATGTTGAACAGGGAAGATACGGATGTACATGATGGCGGTGAAAGTAGAAAGAGGAAAAAAGGTGTAAAGAATGTTGAGTATCAGCGTGAAATCATAAAGAGGTCGCGAATTAAAAGTTTAGAGTACAAAAACTACAGTGGAAAGTTAGTTTCAAAGAAAACCATTGGTGTGGACTGCAAGTAAGTAATGTTCTAATACGGGAGGTTATACGTCAGTAAAATAGGAAATTAATGATTTATTGCGTGACTGAAATGTCTGTGTAATTTTGTACATGTCATAGAACCTGCTTTGGAAGAATTCCTGAAGAGGAAAGAAATGAAGTATTTTCACTTTTCTACAACATGACATCAAAGGACACACAAGATTCTTATCTCCAAGGGCTTGTTACTGTAGGTAATATTTCCAGAAGACGAAGAAGAGTACCAGAAGGAGGCAACTGCAAACCAAGATGCAAAAATTTCCAGTATTTTATTAATTCCAGCACTGGACGATCAGAGGTATGCAAGAAAGTTTTTTTAAGTATCCATGGTGTCACAAACCAAAGGGTAAGGAGGATAAGCAATCTTCTTGCTTGTGGAAAGTTGCCTAGTGACCAGAGCGGTAAAAATCCATCGGGAAATCAAATCGATGGTGCAGAAATAAGTTTGATAATTGATCACATAAATTCCTATCCGCAAAAAATTCCTCACTATAGCATTAGAGAACAGCGTTATTAAAATAGACAACTTAATGTCAAAATCATGCATGAGCAGTTCAGATTACGACATCCCCAAGCAAGTAATATTAAGTACGAATTTTATTTAAAAATATTCAAAGAACGTTATTCACTTACATTTGGTCGACGACAAGTTGACACATGTGGTACTTGCGAAGCGCTTCAAAATAAATTACGAAACAAAACACTGAATGAAACGCAGGGCCGCAAAGTTTTCTGCTCGTATTTGTGAAGTACAAGCATTGTGTCAAAAAGACGAGGATGTTTCAGGTATTTCCATAGATTTTATGCAAAATCTATCCCTTCCTACCATTCCACTTCAGGAAGTTTTCTACCTTCGGCAACTCAATGTTAATGTATTCAATATCTACAACCTGAAGACAGGATGTGCAACATTGTACATTTATCATGAAGGTGCAGCAAAGAAGGGTCCCGATGAAGTCTGCACGTTTCTGTTGCATTACATACGAAATTAATTGCCACAAAACATAAAATACCTGCATATATTTTCAGATGGCTACCCCGGGCAGAATAAGAGTAATACTATGGTCAGGTTCCTCATGGCAGTTGCAGCATCTCAGTATTTACTCAGAATTTATCATTATTTCCCGGTCAGAGGCCATTCATTCTTTCCCTGTGACAGGGACTGTACAGCGATTAAGAGGAAAATTCGAGCTGTCGATAGGATTTATAGCATCATGTATTTTGTAGAACTTATTGTTGCTGCAAATACCTTTAACAAATACCAGGTTAAGTTGCTTCAACAGAATTTGTACTGGCTTTCAAACAATGGTGGCCTAAATTTTACAAACGCAATGCCTTGTCTTTGGAAACAATGAACAGCAAAGTGCTCACAAGGAATGAGAAACAACCCTTCACCGTTTCAGAATTCATGGAATTTGAATACAACAGTGAGTGTAGTGAGAACGTCATTGCAAAACCATATATTAGAAGCATGGTGACGCACGATTTCCGTTTACTTCTTGATTTGAAAACAATAGTAGCTCTACCGACGGCTAAAGCATACGAAAAATGTGTAGCACTAAGTGAGAAGAAAATAGCTGACCTCAAGAAATTGGAGCCGTATATCCCTGAAGAGCACCTAACCTTTCACAGAGCTCTCTACAACTGGCCTTCAGTAGACAGCAGAGGGCCTGACAGTGGATAATAGACATGGGTACAAGCAATATTTCACTAAGCTTGCTATTTATCTGACTGTAATTTGTAGTTAAAAGAAGTTGTTTAGAATCTGTTACGTACACATAGGATAAGAATTTTGGTAAGGATAAATAATATAGCTGATCTCCAGAAAATGTTATGTATCCTAATAATAACAATTTTTGTATTGAACATCTTCCTAGGAATTGGCTGGGAAACGACTCAGCCTGTGCTGGATAGGATGGATGCCAGTCTTTGTTTTTCAGGCAGCCTTTATTTAAACAATTTGAGGCAGTAGCTCCATCCAATGTGTTCACCATGAGGTCTAGAGTCCAGCTGACCTAGTACACAGTACTGCCACCAGAGTGCACTTTATCCCATAGTCGACTGGGAGGAAAATGGCAGGAAAATGACTCAGTCTGTGCTGGGCTGCTGGAGACAGGGAGGAGTGTACTTTATTTATTATGGAACAATTTATTTAGGTACGGATTTTAAATAGTTTATTTATTACACTGAAACAAAACACCCGCTCTGACATGCTTGGTATCGCAAACTGCTAGAAAATCACCGAAATAATGCAGTACACTGATGTACAGACACACAAACCACTCGTAAATTGTCAAAATAATGCATGTATAATGATCTGCAAACACGCTTGCTAATTGTAAACTGTCGAAATGATGCACTGAACAGCCTACAGAGCTGCAAAGTACCCCGAAATCACCGAAATAATGCAGTTCACTCATGCACAGACATGTTCACTAATTATAAACTGTAGAAATAATGCGTGCAATTTATTTAGGGACATTTTTGAGCTACTTTATCAATTAGATTGAAACAAAACACTCACCCTGGAGTGTTTGAGGTCGCAGGAAATAGTCTACAGACATACACTGATGTGCAGAGATGCAAACAACTTGTAAATTGTTAAATTAATGCATGTAAAAGGCTCTGCAAACACTCTTGCTAATCGTCAACTCTCGAAATCATGCATTGCACAGCCTGCAGACCTGTTCACAAAATAATGCGACAGACACGAAAACAACTTCTAAATCACCCAAATAATGCATATATAACGCTGTACCAACATTCTCACAACGCTTAAACAGCCGAAAATAATGCACTGCACAAACAATCAGTGCACGTAAAAAACGTTTACGAACTATAGTCAATCGCGACATATCAGCGAACTGCACCCCTAGAGAACTCCAAGGTGGACACGCCGGTAGCGTGGTGACACCGGTCCCATACATGAGACGCCCCGTGGGCCTTGCACGAATGTTTATCATTGATGGTGCAATACCCCTCTACCTGTGGATACTGACATCACAGGTCAATCTACAGAAATCCGTTCCAATGCCTGCCAGAATAGCACAGGGTGCACGTATCAAACCAACAGTGCGATTACACGTCGCCGAAAGTGCAACCTAGTAGTAAAATTACCGAATTTAGAAAGTGATTTGGCTAAGGAACGTGATATGAAACCGGTATTTGCAACTCCCTTACGCCGGCACCGCTAGATATTTCTCCAGTATTTGTAATGCATTCTGTCTCGATGCCATGGCAGAGGTTTCGTGATATACCGACTGGGTTATATTCAATGGTTGATTAAGAAGGATCACAAACAGTAGATGGGGTGCTGATTGAGGTCGTAAGAAATGTACACTAGCTTTTCAGATCTCTAGTGTTACACTATCTGCTAGAAATGCTGTCTGAGATTTGGAATCAAGACTCTCCATTCAACCACATACCTGCATTGGATCCTATGGAGAAGTCCTTTAATAATTACAGCCACTAGTGAATCATATTTATGGCACTCTCATATCTCGAAACGAGTCACCTTTCTCGAACCTACCTACTACAGTAAAATTCCAACATCGTTTTAGGTAGTCCTTACGCATCTTGCAGCTGCTGCCATTTCTGCAGCTTTAAGCATGTGATCATTCATATTTAAGTCGGGACTGAGTAGAATCGGAGAAAGCTATATCTACCACCTTCTGAAACCTGTGCAGAAACAGGCTAAGCTTAGTTAACACAACTACGTTTTGAACATTCTATGGAAATGGGACCATATTGTCGTAGCTCCGCCAACTGTTCACGATGTGTAAGGTCAGCGCCAAACAAAGACCACTCCTGCAACAAGAAGTAGTATAAAAGACAGTGTCGGAACTGTGAGAAGGATGGGGATTTTGCTACTGCATTGTGATGCATCCCCAAACTACATACAAGTACCGCTGTCCAAAGCAGATCCGTGTTCCTCAGAGCCCATTCACGTCGATCACCCCAGTATCATATCTTCATTATTCTGTACCATCCAACAGAGAAAAATTACGAACTACAAAAGCTCCACTAACTTCATCCAACAGAGAACTCGGATAAGATGTTTATCTCATCTCTCTGCTCCCATATACTGAAAATAAATACTGTCTGCCTGCAGGCATAGAGTACATGCTACCATACTATTAAATATACAGCTGCTGATCCATTACACGGACCAGTGTAAAGGTGTACCCCCTGTCCTGTTGGAGGATGACCGTATCCCACAAACTATACTATAAGTCTAACAGACCGTCCCTGTGACCCTGTACCGTTGTTTGACACGTTTTTTTGTGCTGTAACACGCTTTGTGCACTGCCATGCATTCTGTTTTTTCCGCCACAACTTTGAGATCTGTGTCAGGCACTAAACTGACATTAACACGTTCTGATCCATTGCTTTTCACAGAAAACTAGATATCACATGCTGTAAGTGTACCATAACACACCACACAAACTGGATGATTTTAAATAAAAGACTGTTACAACATCAGGAAACTAGAAGAGTTTGGCGGCATTGTGAAGAGTTTCCAAACTGCTGTCTGAAGGTGATTGATGACCTCTACATTTAAACTCGTCTGCCACAGTGACGGAATAGCAATGGCTCTGCATTCTGTTTCGACTGATTCCTCATATTGCAGTCATGTGCGCAATCACTGTTTCGGTGATAGCCATCCCCAGAAGGTGCCCCTCCACCAAAATTCTTTCTCCAACTCAAAGAAGCTTTGTCAGTCAATCATTATGTGGTAGCCAACAGCGTACCCGTGAACAGATGGAATGGAAAAGACACCGTCGATATACTGAAATAATAAGCATCACAGTTGATAATTCAAACAATTTTAGCAATTTTATAGTAATTTCAACACCAACCAATGATGCAACAGCATGTTTCCCAATTTCAGTATCATAACTAAGCAGTCTCTACTTAGCGAGTATCATTGCGAATGGAAATAGATGACTGTGCAGTACATCCATTCATTGTTAATTCTCTAACATATACATCATCGAAGTGTACTAGACAGTGCTATACACATTTCTAGCACCTCGAGCACAGCGCTTACTTTATGATCTATCTCATTGTGGATGGGAGTCACAGAGCATTCTCACAGTCTTAGGATAAAATTAGAGACTGAAAGACCCCCTTGCACTGATTTTGACAAACCCACCTGCAGCACCGTTACCGCTTTAATCTGCAACCGACCAGAAGTAGACTGCTACATTCCACATCTCGTGAATGTATGGAGCTTGCCAAATCCTCACCCATCCAAGAGCACAAGATTTCTCCAGGTGCGCCCATGTTGAAGAGGTTAGCACTCTTTATCGATGTATAGTAATACATTTGAAAGTGTTGTGATGCAATTGAAGATGATTAATAAGAACAAGAGATTTTTTAGCAAGATAGAGCTCCAGATGGATGGGGTTCGAAGCATTCTGCATAAATCAACTACACTATCAATTTTACAGAATTGTTCTGGTGTCTGGAATCAGTATCAGGAGGGTATTGGTAAGAGAGAGCATAAACACATGCACTTCTAAGGCTACACAGTTCTGCACTTAAAAGAGGCTATAATGTTAGATCGCTAGATTTTCCAATCTATCAGCCATGTGGAATGCAGCGCTATTAACATTCGAATGTATTTCCAGCGCATGACATACACCCTTCTTGCAGGTTCCTCTACGATAAACTACGGTAGCAAACTCGAAAACGAAAAAAAATACTTCCTTAAAACAGTGCTCTGTATAATACATGCACAATATAGTTTTGCAGAGATGTATATCGTCCACTGTTCACATCCGGTCATGGTACAGAAATTATTCTATGTCCACCTCAGTCCTATATAAAATGATCGTTAGTAATGGAGACTACTCTAACAACGGAACAGCGTCTGACATGTGAAATTACAAGTCATGGTGCCACTAACTCTGTAAACAGCACCACTGTCAAGCAGATGTATACACAGTGATGCAGTGTCTCACAAACACCTATCGCCAAATTAGTTAGGAAGCTGAAGTATTGAAGGAGAATGGAGTACATCACATAAATCTTTGTTTGTTTAGAGGAATGTGTCATATTTCATCACACATGAGATAGACCTCCTCTGATGACTGAGAGGTCTACTGTTAACAATCACAAGTAGACACTGTTCTACGACCCACACAAAACATGTGTTTGTATACAGGTCGTATACTGGGTATGTCACACAACTGATGCATCTTGACAGAACATCAAGAAAAAATGGTCAAATGACCTGCAGCAACTTCTCCCTCTCTCTATCTAGAATGAATCACTATGACAGTTTACAATTAGCCAGCGTGTTTGCATTATTTTGACAATTTACGAGTTCTTTGCGTGTCTGTACATCAGTGTACTATATTATTTCGGTGAATTACGAGTGGTTTTCTCGTCTGTAGGCTTTGAATTGCGAACTCAAGCAATTCAGATCGTGTGTTTTGTATCTGTGTAATAAATAAACTATATGAAATCAGTTGCTAAATAAACTGCACAAAAGTAAATAAAGTACACTCCTTCCTCTCTCCGGCAGCTCAGCACAGGCTGAGTCATTTTCCTGCAATTTTCCCCTGCAACTGCTATAGGATGAAAGTGCACTCTGGTGGCAGTACTGTGTACTAGGTCAGTTGGACTCCGGACCTCATGGTATGCACACGGGATGGAGCCAATGCCTAAAATTGTTTAAATAAAGAGTGAAAATTAAGACCCACGTCCATCCTATCCACCAGGTGAGCACAGGGTAAGTTCTTTCTCCGCCGTTTTTTCTCCCCAGACCACCACCTTGGATTACGTCACAGAAGGGTGGAAGTGCCCTCTTGTGGCAGTGTTGTGTACTAGGTCAGCTGGACTGCAGACCTCATGCTGAATACACTGGATGGAGCTACTGCTTCACATTGTTTAAATAAAGACTGCCTCAAAAATACTTACATCCATCCTAACCAGCACAGGCTGAGTCCTTTTCCACCCAATTCCTAGGAAGAGGTGGCTGTCAGAGGCCAAGTGACCTCTTCCCCGCCATTTTCTTAGGTTAGTGGAGGTAGCCATGGTGTGTTGCGTTGTCCTGCTCGAATTTGAACTTCCTGTCATATCCTGGGGAAGGGGAGGGAAGAGGATGGGAGGGGTTTAGATTAGTGGAGTAGCCCAATTGACACATCTTCCCTCCAAAATTTGAACATCCCACCATGAGGTCATGCAACATTCACATATCTATCGCCGCCATCTTGTATCCGCCATCTTGAATATATTTGGCAACAATGGAGAGTGAGGCCCCACCGCCCTTATTCCACTACTCCCCTTGGCGCACCTTCCCACAATGGTGGTTTTTGACAGCCATGTTTCCCGTTCATTCCACGATAGATGTGTACTGGTGTTTGTCATTTGGTAGCCAAAATAAGAACAACAGCATGTTGGTCCTCTTTGGTCTTATTTCGTAACAATGTTGCCATCGGTCACATCTTTGTATTTACTGCACATGCATCAGAAAGACACGAATGTCACACTGATCCCTTTCCTACACGTAGGCACTCATATACCTGCATCACTGTCGATTATATTGCATATACTCTGCGGCAACGCCTTCAAACAAACTTTTTATCGCCTGTTATACCGCTTATATACATACAAAAGCAAACAAACTTATTTTTAATGCGGAATTTGACGTGCAAATTTAACAGAGCGGTGGCAAATTAGTCTAGTGACATAATCGTCTCGTCGGTATATGTTAAAAGAGACATTAAAGCGCGAAGAATAGCCGGCACTCCAGCAGCGACTGAGCAGAGCTGCTGCAAAGTGGTAGCAAGCAGGACCGGCCTTAGCACAGCTCAGTTTCTGCTGAACTACTGTAACGAAACGAATATGGCACTACATTAATAGGGCTCGATTTATGGAATGGGCACATAAAATTCCACCTTAAAAAGCATTTTTCTGCTAATGGGAAACCAAACGACCCTTTCCGCTGACATTGGGCGTTGCTTGAAAGCTGTGATGGGTAGCATTTGTTTGAGTTTAATACAGATACACTTTGCAAAAACGAAGTTGTAAATATCTGCCGAAATATCAGAGAAAGTGCGCCTAACTGCTATTAGGAGAGACACCTCACATTTATCTGAAACGAAAAAGAAAAACAAATGTAAAAAATCCAATTGGTCAGGGATGCACCTACCTCACAAACTGGAAAGTAATGCACAAGCCATAAATGTGAACAAGCATTACATTCAAAGAATTTTTCCAGATGACACAGTATGGTTTTTCCTATGGAAATGAATGCAAGAGGTACAATTAGTGATAGCAGACTCGTTTTCAGTGTTCTAAACCTTATGAAATACGTGGGGTTTAAAGCATTGCAACGCCGCTGCTTTTATGCCGTAATGCTCAGAGCAAGGTTTGCCTACAACAGGGTTCATGACAGTACAGGCCACCCGCATTGCAACATTATAGCATTACGGCAGTAGCTACGGCACCGTTTCTATTATTTAAAGTAATCCAGAAGGTATAAGATTTAGAGCAGTGAAACAAAGTCTGCCATCAGAACTGTACCTCTAGTTTTCATTTTGGTAGAAGAAACATACATGTACCACTTAAATAAAACTTAAATTTGTACCGAAAGCAATGTTTGTTTACTTGTAGGAAGTGCACCATTCCTGTTCATTCTGTGAACCCCTGACATATGTGCACCATGAAAATTGCATTAATCACATTTTGTTTCTTATTAGAAACATATTAAGTGTAAATCTATGAGGTGACTATTGTGTAACGTATAATAGGAGAAGTTGTATCTGGAATCCATATGTTTAAACTGGGATTTAAGTTATGTAACATTTATTTCAACCCCATGAAAGATGGACCTTGCCGTTGGTGGGGAGGCTTGCATGCCTCAGCGATACAGATGGCCGTACCTTCAGTGCAACCAAAACACAGGAGTATCTGTTCCGACGCTAGACAAACACCTGGTTCCTAAAGAGGGGCAGCAGCCTTTCCAGTAGTTGCAGGGGCAACAGTCTGGATGATTGACTGGTCTGGCATTGTAACACTAACCAAAACGGCCTTGCTGTGCTGGTACTGCGAACGGCTGAAAGCAGGAAGAAACTACAGCCGTAATTTTTGCCGAGGGCATGCAGCTTTACTGTATGGTAAAATGATGATGACGTCCTCTTGGGTAAAATATTCAGGTGGTAAAGTAGTCCCCCATTCGGATCCATGGGAGGGGACTACTCAGGAGGACGTTGTTATCAGGAGAAAGAAAACTAGCGTTCTACGGATCGGAGCGTGGAATGTCAGATCCCTTAATCGGGCAGGTAGGTTAGAAAATTTAAAAAGGGAAATTCATAGGTTAAAGTTAGATATAGTGGGAATTAGTGAAGTTCGGTGACAGGAGGAACAACGTAGTAGGTGAATATGGAATGAGAGCAAGGAATGAAAGAGGAAGCCGCCTGGTAGAATTCTGCACAGAGCATAACTTAATCATAACTAACACTTGGTTCAAGAATCATAAGAGAAGTTTGTATACATGGAAGAAGACTGGAGATACTGGAAGGTCTCAGTTACATTATATGAAGGTAAGACAGAGATTCAGGAACCAGGATTTTAATTGTAAGACATTTCCAGGGACAGATGTGGACTCTGACCACAATCTATTGGTTATGAACTGTAGTTTAAAACTAAAGAAACTGCAAAAATGTGGGAATTTGAGGAGATGGGACCTGGATAAACTGAAAGAACCAGAGGTTGTAGAGAGCTTCAGAGAGAGCATTAAGGAACGACTGACTAGAATGAGGGAAAGAAATACAGTAGAAGAAGAATGAGTAGCTTTGAGGGATGAAGTAGTGAAGGCAGCAGAGGATCAAGTAGGTAAAAAGACGAGGGCTAGTAGAAATCCTTGGGTAACAGAAGAAATATTGAATTTAATTGATGAAAGGAGAAAATATAAAACTGCAGTAAATGAAGCAAGCAAAAAGGAATACAAACGTCTCAAAAATGAGATCCACAGGAAGTGCAAAATGGCTAAGCAGGGATAGCTACAGGTGAAATGTAAGGATGTAGAGGCTTATCTCACGAGGGGTAAGATAGATACTGCCTACAGGAAAATTAAAGATACCTTTGGAGAAAAGAGAACCACTTGTATGAATATCAAGAGCTCAGATCGAAACCCAGTTCTAAGCAAAGAAGGGAAAGCAGAAAGGTGGAAGGAGTATATAGAGGGTCTATACAAGGGCGATGTACTTGAGGACAATATTATGGAAATGGAAGAGGATGTAGATGAAGATTAAATGGGAGATATGATACTGCGTGAAGAGCACTTAAAGACCTAAGCCGAAAGAAGGCCCCAGGAATAGACAATATTCCATTAGAACTACTGACAGCCTTGGGAGAGCCAGACCTAATACTGCCTACAGGAAAATTAAAGATACCTTTGGAGAAAAGAGAACCACTTGTATCAATATCAAGAGCTCAGATGGAAACCCAGTTCTAAGCAAAGAAGGCAAGCAGAAAGGTGGAAGGAGTATATAGAGGGTCTATACAAGGGCGATGTACTTGAGGACAATATTATGGAAATGGAAGAGGATGTAGATGAAGATGAAATGGGAGATATGATACTGCGTGAAGAGCACTTAAAGACCTAAGCCGAAAGAAGGCCCCAGGAATAGACAATATTCCATTAGAACTACTGACAGCCTTGGGAGAGCCAGACCTAGCAAACCTCTACCATCTAGTGAGCAAGATGTATGAAAAAGGTGAAATACCCTCAGACATCAAGAAGAATATAAAATTCCAATCCAAAAGATGTGAAAATTACCGAACTATCAGTTTAATAAGCCACGGCTGCAAAATACTAACAAGAATTCTTTACAGACGAATGGAAAAACTGGTAGAAGCCGACCTCGGAGAAGTTCAGTTTGGATTCCGTAGAAATGTTCGAACACGTTAGGCAATACTGGCCCAACTACTTATCTTAGAAATTAGATTAAGAAAAGACAAACCTACGTTTCTAGCATTTGTAGACTTAGAGAAAGCTTTTGACAATGTTGAGTGGAATACTCTCTTTCAAATTCTGAAGGTGGCAGGGGTAAAATACAGGGAACAGAAGGCTATTTACTATTTGTACAGAAACCAGATGGCAGTTATAAGAGTCGAGGGACATGAAAGGGAAGCAGTGGTTGGGAAGGGAGTGATACAGGGTTGTAGCCTATCCCCGATGTTATTCAGCCTGTAAATTGAAAAGCAGTAAAGGAAACAAAAGAAAAATTTGGAGTAGGAATTAAAATCCGTGGAGAAGAAATAAAATTTTGAGGTTCGCCAATGACATTGTATTTCTGTCAGAGACAGTAAAGGACCTGGAAGAGCAGCTGAACGAAACGGACAGATTCTTGAACGGAGGATATAAGATGAACATCAACTAAAGCAAAACGAGGATAACGGAAAGTAGTCGAATTAAATCGGGCGATTCTGTGATAATTAGATTAGGAAATGAGACGCTTAAAGTAGTAAAGGAGTTTTTCTATTTTGGGAGCAAAATAACTGATGATGGTCGAAGTAGAGAGGATATTAAATGTAGACTGGCAATAGCAAGGAGAGCCTTTCTGAAGAAGAGAATTTGTTGACATCGAGTATAGATTTAAGTGTCAGGAAGACGTTTCTGCAAGTATTTGTATGGAGTGTAGCCATGTATGGAAGTGAAAAGTTGACGATAAGTAGTTTAGACAAGAAGAGAAGGTTTCGAAATGTGGTGGTACAGAAGAATGCTGTAGATTAGATGGGTAGGTCATATAACAATGAGGGGTTATTGAATAGAATTGGAGAGAAGAGAAATTTGTGGAACAACTTGATTAGAAGAAGGGATCCGTTGGTAGGGCATATTATGAGGCATCAAGGGATCACCAATTTAGTATTGTAGGGCAGCGTGGAGGTAAAAATTGTAGACCAAGAGATGAATACACTAAACAGATTCAGAAGGATGTAGGTTGCGGTAGGTACTGGGAGATGATTAAGCTTGCACAGGATAGAGTAGCATGGAGAGCTGCATCAAACCAGTCTCTGGACTGAAGACCACAACAACAACAACAACAACATTTATTTTTACGGTTATTTCGGTGTGGCTTAAAGACTCCTCGTCGAGTTTATTGCACAGTATTTTATTTTTGATCCTTCAAAATGCCGTCCTTTTGTGCGTCTATTAAAAAATATTACACATAAACACACTGTTGGAGAACTGACTTTTACATTCTGAAAATTATAGTATCCCTGCAGCATGTACATTATTACATAAAGCTAAATTCCAGGGTTTGAACTTCCATATAAAAATTACACTCGACAGGAAAAAGACTACCTGAAAGTTTGAGTTTCACTGCTGGGATCTACATTTTCCTTTACCACCACTCGGAACACTTTTGTTGTTAACTTACTTAAAGTATTTTATTTTAAGAACAGGAAGGTGCCCAACACAATTATCCCGAAGTTCTTCCTCTGAATGATACTCTTATTCGCCAGCGGAATTGTCATCAGTGACTATTGTATAATCTTCGACTTTTTCGTCTGTTTCTCGATCTATATCACTAATATCTTTCTCTGTTCAGTAGTCAAAAACTTCATCAATCTTAGGAGCGTTAAAACTGACACGTTCCTGCGAACATATTCTGTGCTATGCCAAGAGGGCTGGCCTAGGAGACTCCAATATGTGCCAACAGCATCTGTCAGCAACAAAAAAGAAGGCGATAACGCAACCAACAATAGAACATTACAAAGTTGGCGATCGAAGGAAGGTAGGTGTAGGATAGAAGCACTCGGCAACAATTTATTTTGGAGAGCGAGTGTGAAATTTTTTGCGCTGTCTGAGAGACTAAACTTCGTGAGCTAATATTTGAAAATAGATACGTACAGGGCGATTCTTCTGCTCGTACTAATGGTTTTTATACAATCCAAAACATCTTCGAAAACAGCGCTTGAAATTTTTGTATTCTCTTCTTACTACACAGAAATATTAGTCTCGCAGAAAAAGTTAACACGACCTTTTTGTAAGAAATTTAATGTAGTTAAGTTTTGCATTGGGATATGGTTTAGCTGTACGCCACGGGTTTCGAGTTATTCAATAAAACAGCGTTTGAAGGTCACTTTTGTAAATTGTTCTTGAATAATTCGAGAACTACAGTTTCTAGTGTAAACGTATGCCAGAACAAAATTTATCTATTTTATATTTCGTACAAAATGATCCCTTCCATTTTTCCTATAGGATTGTTAATTTGTGCGCAGCTAGCGCGAGAATTTGAAAAACTTGCGCTTGGTATGTAATGACATTGTGGGTTGCATAAAACCCATTGTTAGGGGCAACTGAATCAACCTGTGTGTAGTAACGTTGTAGTTAATTTTGATCGTTACAATTATACCTGTATTATTCACCTACACAGAATACAATACACTGCCAGGTATTCAAAAACTTTAAGTAAAGTAATGACATATACGTTTGTTGAGCAGAACAAAACTAGTAACAACATTAACATGAGCATCAAAATTTTAGAAGCTTTCATGTTGTTTAGCCCAACCTACGGCTTCTTGAGGTAGCTTGCATCGATCTGGTGAAGATTTAATCTGCTGACGTGAAATTCGCGTGCCGTGCGAAGTACAGCAGCCAACTCTAGGCCACTCTCTACATCGTTTGTGCTACAGGGAAAACAAAACTGATCGTTTTGTTATTTTATATTAAATAGTTACTATTATAAAAGTCATTCGTATATATCATTCAGCAGCCTTAGCATAGTGGAGGTGGAAAAATCCACTGTAAACGGACAAAATTTTGTATCAGTACAACCGACGTATCGACTGGCAAAATGTGCATTCTCAGCGGATATGTTGGGGGAGTGCGAACACCACATTCGCAGCTCTCCTCCCTTTGTTCACCACATCAGTCAGCTGCGACTCTGGGATACGAATATTAGTGTCATTTTCGATATAATCCCCGTCTTTACGAGAGCCATACTTCCTGAATCCGTGGATCACCGAAAACTTCGATGATGTGTCGCTTAATATTTCAGGTTTGTTCTAACGTCAACTTACGAGGGTTGGAACTTTAACAGTGGCAGCTATTTATTTTCAGCTCCTACAAAGTTGATACGTGTTTGAAAGTTTGACTGACCTTCACAGTAGTGACCAGCATTGTGTATAACCCGTTGCCAGCGATGTGGAAGTCATAGGATACTCTTAGCAGCGCTAGTTGTGTTGACAGTTCGAGCGGCGCGGTCTATTGCCCAACGAATTTGTAGCAGTTCTGAAGCGAATGCCGTGAAGTGTTTCCTTCATTTGAGAAATCGAGTTGAACTTACGAGGTCCTAAGTCAGGGGAGTGCAGTAGATGGTATAGCACTTAGCAGCCCCATCAGTCAAACAAATAAATAACAGCTTCCACTGTACGTGCTTGAGCATTGTCCTGCAAAATGATGGTCAGGTCCTGCAAATAGTGTCATCACTTCTGTCTCTATGCTGTTCATTTTTGGAACACAGCCTACGACGAGCTTAGAGACAGAAATGATGACACAGTTGCAGGACCTGAACATCAATTTGAAGGACACTGCTCAATCACGTTCAGTGCAAGCTGTTACTGATTTGTTCGATTGATGGGGCTCCTAAGTGCTATACCATCTACTGCACTCCCTTGACTTAGGCCCTCGTAAGTTCAACTCGATTTCACGGCATTCGCTTCAGAACTGCTACAAATTCGTTGGGCAATAGACCGCGCCGCTCGAACTGTCAACAATACTGGCACTGTTAAGAGTATCCTGCGACTTTCACATCGCTGGCAACGGGTTATACACAATGCTGGTGACTACTGTGAAGGTCATCAAAAATTTGAAATACGTATCTACTTGGTACGAGCTGTAAATAAATAATTGCCACTATTAAAGTTCCAACCCTCGTATTTTCTGTTGGACGGAAAGTGTTATAGTGCGTAAAACGGAAACAGCTACACGACAGAACACTCATAAATACACTGGGTCTTACAACTATTTAATTCTACATTAAAAAGCTTTCTAATAAGTAGCTAGTGCTTTCTGATATTCAAATAAACTGGCATGACACGTATCTGTTCAGATTGCGTCTCATCTCAAATAGAGGATCGTTTTAATTAAATTTTAGTTACTAGGAGCCAGTGTAGATGGAAAATTATTTGCCAAGCTTTCTAGGAATGATGTTTAGACTGTGTACTGCAGGATTTGCGTTGTTTGTAGTTTTAGTGTGATGACTTGCCATTGGGCGTCGACACTAGTAGGCGACGTAGGGTTGAAATATAAACATTGGTCTGCACAAGATTGGCAGGGCTTTGCTCGTAAAGCTATTTTATCAAAACAACAGCAGTAGTGCTTTCGACGCATTAAGTGAATACACAGAGCTCCTCTTGAAGAACATGATTCGGATCTTCGAACTATCTGGTGATTTGGGAATTGCTTTTTGGGGGAAGCCTACTGCCAAATGGACCACAGATTATTATAACTTACTGTTGCCATGGATGATAATCCTTAACGAATGTTCCATCTTAAGGCGGTGCATGAGCTACGGCACCGTAGCTGAGCATTCCATGGGCCACCGTTCGAAGAGTGCTGCGAACAGATGTGAAATGTGATTTTTAGTGCGGTTGTAGGATTTCGTCATGCATATGGTTGTCGCCTAGGGCAACGTTTGTAACATGGAATGTAACCACGTCACGCAGTTAACAAATATTACCCTCTGATGTGGCAATTAAAATGTGTTTCTTTCAATGGTTTATTCGTTATTTCCCGTCCGCGTATCGTTACAAGTGTTTCCACAATGTTTCCTCGTTCCACGATCACCCAATTAGCGAATGTTTAATTTTAACCTCCCTGTATACGCGGGAACGCTGGCACGAGAACAGATAAATGGCGAGAGGTGGCACTACAGTGCGACAATTTCGGTGGCGAAATAGTTTCACTCGTATGAAGTCATCTGCAGACCAATAATTGCAGTGCTAGCCGCACCGGCCGCGGAAAGTGATTGTGTGGTCAGACACCTGTCAGCTCGACAACTTCCCCTTCACTGAAGTTCTGCGCCCAATAAAGCCAGAGCGAATCTCGTGAACGTGTGAGTGCACCGAAAATAATCGCACCGGACAAGCAATTACCCACTCTTTGGAGACATCACTCTACAGTCTCTAGCCGTGATAATGCGCACCATTCGGCGACAAACAGATCCTACAGTTTTTTTTTATTTTTTTTTTTAGTTACGTCGTACTCATTAAGAGGTTGGGAGCCTGATTGCTGCGCTCCACCTGCTGCTCCTATGGGATGAGGGTCAGATGATTAGTTGAGGCAGAGACATAGCTAGACAACTTGGCACACTGTCGCCCCCCCCCCCCCCCCTCCCCACCCCATCTATTCCTGCCAAACCATAAGAACATATTTTTTTGTAAGAAGCAGTTTTCTGATACGAGAAGAATAGCGAGCAAAATATAATGTGAAGTATTTCGTAAATAGTTCTTTTTTTTATGAATACGAATGAAGCAAACTAATGAAACGCATTTTATAAGTAACACAGATTGATTGATTATTAATGAAGTGGTACAAATACTCAGAGATCGTCTTAGTAATAGGGGCCTCAAACATGTAGCTTAGAATCTATTCTTTATAACTTCTTGATGCAATAATTTACCAACAGCCATCTTCAGGCCATCAATGTAATGCCGAAACTGGTAGCATATAACAAGTTCATAAAATAAATTTCTCCAATACCTACGGCTGTTGGTAAATGATTGCATCAAGAAATACATGCCAGCCGTTGTCCCACAGTCCCTAATGGATCACCAAAGATTCGTTATAACGTCTTTCGTTGCAAATTTTTAAACTAAATCATAAAAATCTATATCTTTAGCTAGACTATTTTCAATTGACAAAAGTAACAAACTACAGAGTCGTGCTCAACTCTTATTCAACCTAAGATAATTCTTAATTTCACGTGAATCTACAAAAACATACAAGGTAAGTCCGAAGTAAAACTGGGAACAGAGTCTGGACGTTCGTATTCAACCACAAACTGTAAGAATTTTAAGGATATCAAAACAAGACGTTCTCGTTTAGGAACTTCGACACCTTTCAGAAATCTTCTTACGCGTTGAAATTCTGCAAGAATACAACATAAAGCCGGCCGTGGTGTCCGAGAGGTTCTAGGCGCTACAGTCTGGAACCGCGCGACCGCTACGGTCGCAGGTTCGAATCCTGCCTCGGGCATGGATGTGTGTGATGTCCTTAGGTTAGTTAGGTTTAAGTAGTTCTAAGTCTAGGGAACTGATGACCTCAGAAGTTATGTCCCATAGTGCTCAGAGCCATTTGAACCATTTTTGAACAACATTCAAAGACCTCATTACATCATAATTATCAATTAAACTTTTTACAATCGTAGACAGTTACGTTTCTGAAGTTCTAATCAGATTGCTGGGCTCTAAAAAAAGCAAAAATATCTTATATACGTTCCATTGAACATGTTTCGATTTCTTGTAGAAACCTGTTCGTGAAGAAAATTGTAATCCTGCTTACATCGATACATACGGGGTGTTCATTTTAACTGAAGACACTGAAATATCTCGAAAACTAAACATCGAATTAAAAAAAAATATGATTCCAATTTGTTTACCTCGTAGGGGGACATCCAACGATACAGCCACTCGACCCGACACCCCATCCCGTACGCTGGTGGCGTGGGCCACTTTGAAATCTTCAGTCATAACCCTCGTCCTTTATTGAAGGTTAGATTCTACGACAAAACTACATACGTTTTGTCTGAAGCATTTTCTTAGTTTCGCTGCAGATAGCTTTGTAATCGGAGGAATAGAAACGAGAACACAATCGTAATTTACTACACGCTACTTAACGGCTTTTCAATATCCAATGGCACATGGGGCCACACTTCTATGCTTCAAGGACAGGCCGTGTCAGTATTTTATAACTTCTTATTGGAAACACCATTTGCAAACTTGTATTTCTCCATCATATCGAACGGGGAACTCGACGCGCTGCCGTGACAGTGTTGCGAACTACGATGTATCATAAAAGGCAGTACACTACGACCGGAGCATAGTATATTGCAGTCGTGGAACAGACAGCAACTCTAAACGCTACAATAATAGATCAGTGTTTATCGCCTGCACATCTACCTACCATTTGGAGAACAGACGTGCAAGTGGGCGATGAATGTTGCAATCACAGAAGAAAAAGTTGAAACGATACTGATTTAGGGAGAATGTAGGAGAAATTAAAGGCTGCTGTTGCCTTGTATTCCGAGCGTTTTCAGAGAAAGCTCTTTCTCGTTATTTCTTTTACAACGCCTTTATGTCTTATGGCAGCGTACAGACCAACAAAGCAAACGAAGCAAACTTTTTACAGGAGAAGCTAATGAAACAGTTGTGCTAATGGCAGTGCACCACAACCCTCGGATGAGCGCCCTGCAGTTACACTAAGAAAATGGCTCTGAGCACTATGGGACTCAACTGCTGTGGTCATAAGTCCCCTAGAACTTAGAACTACTTAAACCTAACTAACCTAAGGACAGCACACAACACCCAGCCATCACGAGGCAGAGAAAATCCCTGACCCCGCCGGGAATCGAACCCGGGAACCCGCGCGTGGGAAGCGAGAACGCTACCGCACGACCACGAGATGCGGGCAGTTACACTAAGATTCCGGTATATTGTCATAATATTGCATCATCGTAAGTTCAATCCTCCCTTATGTGACTGCATCAAAAACTTCATAACCGGTTAGTGTTTCGTAAGCGGACACGTCAAAAAATACAACTGACCCCCACGTTCTTTGCAGAGTTACTACTTTCCGATGAGCTTACATTCAAAAATCACGGAAGCGTTAACTGACGTAACGTGCAACACTGGAGTGTAGACAATCCCCAAAGATAACGGCCAGTTGAACGTCAACGTCATTGGGCGGTTAACGTATAGTGTGGCATCATGGGGAACAACCTCATTGATCCGTATTTCATCGACTGAACGCTGAATGGACGAAAATATAGAACGTTTGTCGAACAGGAGCTACCGGTACTACTTTAGAATGTTTCCGTGGACGTTAGACAACGTACGTGGTTTCAGAATGACAGTTGCCCAGTGCATTACGTAATTGAAGCACGTGAGGTATTAGACCGTGTTGACAATGGTCGGTGGATCGGCGCACTAGGTCGCCTGATTTCTATCTGTGGGGATATTTAAAAGGTCAGGTGTACCAGCAAATGCGAACAGGCCGTGAAGACATGGTCAACCGCGTCAGAAACACCTGTGCTGACATTCTCATAGACATGCTCCCGTCTTGTGTACTGTCATTTGAAAAGCGATCACTAAGTTTATTGAAACTGTCGGTACTAAGTTTGAGCACTTACTCCAATTTGAAAAGTTTTTTCTTTTTTTTCTTTTTAGGGCGCAAAACATCTAAGGTCATAAGCGTCCAGTATAGAACCATAAAATGCTGGGACCGTGAGGGTAAAAAACCGTTGCGAGGACCAATACAGAAAGGTAGCAAAAATCTAATACGCCAAGACGTTACGGAAGAGTATCTAAAAGACGTCGACAAGACACCGGAGTCACCAGGTAGAAATCAAATCTCTTTTGTGATATACTGGTTTTTAAAAAACTTAAAACGCGAGCCACAGCTCGCATGTCATCTGCTAAAATGTCCGGCAAAGCGGGCGGCAGCCCGACCCTGAGACGTAAGTGGATAAAATAGGGACAGAGGATGAGATATGAATTTGAAAAGTAGAGTAGCGTTCTCTTCGTGCCACGTCCACAGTGGCGTGTCGAGTAGTCTCCTGTTCGACATGTCGGAGGAATACAACGTTACGGAGGAGTTTCCCTTCAGAAGTTATGAAATACTGGCCTGCCCTACCTTGGCAACATAGTGTTTGGGTCCCACGGGCCATCAGGTACTCAACGGTCATTGAGCAGCATATCGTAAATTACGATTATGTACCCATTCCTATTCGTACCATTACAGCGCCATCTATTGCAAAACGTAAAAATGCTTCCGACCAAACGTTTACGATTTTGCCATAGAATCGTGTGTAATATCATTGGATATCTCCTTCCGAGACAAACAATTTTTTTTTTTGTTGATCCGATGCGGATTTTTCGAGATATTTCAATGTCTTCAGTTAAAATGAACACCCTCTGTATTCAACTACACGTGTCGTGGAAAAATTCTTTTTTGATTCCAGTAGACTCCTCCATCCGGAACCTCAATTTTTTTACTATCACAATGCCTTCGCTAACAAAGGATGGGATAGGTTTTCTTTATTTTATAATCTCAAATCTGTACTTACCACAAAATAATAATAGCACGAAAACTTTCACAGCATAGCCAGATCGTAATACCAATTATGTGACTGATAAGGTATGTTAACAACTCCTCCGTACAAAAATATACTAAGATCATTGAAATTTCTATTTAAGTACAGTACGAGAATAATGTCTATTTAGAGGCGTTATTAACGGGAAAATGCGCATATGGATGCAAAAGTTCAGTTCCAGTCCAAAAGCTTTCTTAGTACCTCCAACATGTACCGTATCAAGTACCGTGTGCGCGTGATAGTTACTGACACGCTGTTTTGACTGGAAAATGCGCATATGGATGCAAAAGCGTTAGGTCCAGTCCATAAGCTTTCTCAGTATTACCAGCGTTCTGTTCGTGAACAGGTCTGCAGCTTTTGTGTGATTACAAAAACTGCTAAAGGAACAGTCTTAAGTTGCGTAGAAAGATTTACTTATTAACTGATGACTAGCTTCAGCGCCTCGTCCGTTATCAGTCATCCATGAACATAAGACTTACGTTGTAACCAGACGTGCATTACAGGCCACAAAGCATGTAATGTGACAGTATATAATATAGAATCAACATCTTAACATGGCTGTGTCAACACATGAACTGATATCAGTTTAGGTTTTGACACAGTGATGTTGATGTGTTGACGGTACATTGTACAGTGCCACATTTACATGTTTTTTGGGCTGTAATGCAGGTCTGGTTGTAATGCAAGATAATGGACGAGCCACCGAAACTAGTCAACAATGAATAAATAAAACTTCCTGAGCAACTTAAGACTGTTCATTTCACAGTTTTTGGGATCACATAGGCTTTGTAATTGGCCACCCGCTCACTCAAGTGTCACGAATGAAGAGCTGGAAGAACTTTTTACAAGTTGTACCATAGTACCTAGCAAGTTTTGTCACCCCTTATGAGGTGGTACCTGGTATAGACCGCACCCCAACAACGCCCTATCTACGCCTCTGAGCTGAGATGCGATTGGATGCCTGAGTTTTTACCAAATGAGAACCGGATGCATGCTTCTATATGAATAGAGCTGTTTTAGTCTTGGAAGGAAGTATCCACACCATAGTCATCATGACGATGCAGAAGAAATGACATCATCTGGTCGCCAAGATGTTGAACAAATATCTTGCTTCATGTTCATTACGGGCTGAATGAATGTGCCCAATTCCTGATACGAGAAATATCTTCGAAACATCAAAGAATTAATTTGGCCCTACGTTAAATCCTCCACGCACCTTGGATTAAGTGCCTTATACGACCTCCGGTGCATTCGGGACCTTGCATCATTTGAAGGATACAGTCGAGTTTCTGTACTGTTTGGCTTTTTTTTTTTTTTGTTATCAGTCTACTGACTGGTTTGATGCGGCCCGCCACGAATTTCTTTCCTGTGCTAACCTCTTCATCTCAGAGTAGCACTTGCAACCTACGTCCTCAATTATTTGTTTGACGTATTCCAATCCTTGTCTTCCTCTACAGTTTTTGCCCTCTACAGCTCCCTCTAGTACCATGGAAGTCATTCCCTCATGTCTTAGCAGATGTCCTATTATCCTGTCCCTTCTCCTTATCAGTGTTTTCCACATATTCCTTTCCTCTCCGATTCTGCGTAGAACCTCCTCATTCCTTACCTTATTAGTCCACCTAATTTTCAACATTCGTCTATAGCACCACATCTCAAATGCTTCGATTCTCTTCTGTTCCGGTTTTCCCACAGTCCATGTTTCACTATGTACTCCAGACGTACATCCACAGAAATTTCTTCCTCAAATTAAGGCCGGTATTTGATATTAGTAGACTTCTCTTGGCCAGAAATGCCTTTTTTGCCATAGCGAGTCTGCTTTTCATGTCCTCCTTGCTCCGTCCGTCATTGGTTATTTTACTGCCTAGGTAGCAGAATTCCCTAACTTCATTGACTTCGTGACCATCAATCCTGATGTTAAGTTTCTCGCTGTTCTCATTTCTACTACTTCTCATTACATTCGTCTTTCTCCGATTTGCTCTCAAACCATACTGTGTACTCATTAGACTGTTCATTCCGTTCAGCAGATCATTTAATTCTTCTTCACTTTCACTCAGGACAGCAATGTCATCAGCGAATCGTATCATTGATATCCTTCCACCTTTTATATTAATTCCACTCCTGAACCTTTCTTTTATTTCCATCATTGCTTCCTCGATGTACAGATTGAAGAGTAGGGGCGAAAGGCTACAGCCTTGTCTTACACCCTTCTTAATACGAGCACTTCGTTCTTGATCGTCCACTCTTATTATTCCCTCTTGGTTGTTGTACATATTCTATATGACCCGTCTCTCGATATAGCTTACCCGTACTTTTTTCAGAATCCCGAACAGCTTGCACCATTTTATATTGTCGAACGCTTTTTCCAGGTCGACAAATCCTATGAAAGTGTCTTTATTTTTCTTTAGCCTTGCTTCCATTATTAGCCGTAACGTCAGAATTGCCTCTCTCGTCCCTTTACTTTTCCTAAAGCCAAACTGATCGTCACCTAGCGCATTCTCAATTTTCTTTTCCATTCTTCTGTATATTATTCTTGTAAGCAGCTTCGATGCATGAGCTGTTAAGCTGATTGTGCGATAATTCTCGCACTTGTCAGCTCTTGCCGTCTTCGGAATTGTGTGGATGATGCTTTTCTGAAAGTCAGATGGTATATCGCCAGACTCATATATTCTACACACCAACGTGAATAGTCGTTTTGTTGCCACTTCCCCCAATGATTTTAGAAATTCGGATGGAATGTTATCTATCCCTTCTGCCTTATTTGACCGTAAGTCCTCCAAAGCTCTTTTAAATTCAGATTCTAATACTGGATCCCCTATCTCTTCTAAATCGACTCCTGTTTCTTCTTCTATCACATCAGACAAATCTTCACCCTCATAGAGAGAGGCTTTCAATGTATTCTTTCCACCTATCTGCTCTCTCCTCTGCATTTAACAGTGGAATTCCCGTTGCACTCTTAATGTTACCACCGTTCCTTTTAATGTCACCAAAGGTTGTTTCGACTTTCCTGTATGCTGAGTCTGTGCCTCCGACAATCATATCTCTTTCGGTGTCTTCACATTTCCTGCAGCCATTTCGTCTTAGCTTCCCTGCACTTCCTATTTATTTCATTCCTCAGCTACTTGTATTTCTGTATTCCTGATTTTCCCGGAACATGTTTGTATTTCCTCTTTTCATCAATCAACTGAAGTATTTCTTCTGCTAGCCATGGTTTCTTCGCAGCTACCTTCTTTGTACCTATGTTTTCCTTCCCAACTTCTGTGATGGCCCTTTTTAGACGTGTCCATTCCTCTTCAACTGTACTGCCTACAGCGCTATTCCTTATTACTGTATCTATAGCGTTAGAGAACTTCAAACGTATCTTGTCATTCCTTAGCCTTTTACAGATGTGAAAATTCATGTGCGGCTTTGAGCAATTGCCTTTTGCAAGATACTTAACTCCAGATGTTCACTATATACATACCTCTTCGCGACATTTGCTCGGAAATCGGTTGAGACTGACTTGCAGTCGTTTTATGACCACTGTTTTTACGCCTTGTGTCGAGGAACGTTCCCAAAGTAAGTTTCATCATTCATTTTGAAAATGATCGTTTACCACATGGCAAAAACAAACACTCGTTGCTGGTTCAACGACAGAAGAGGCGTCATGGAGGAGGAATGACGCAATCGCAGAGCGCCAATGGAGAAAGAGTAGCAACAGACCGGCCTGCCTAAGGTTATTCGAGAAAACATCACGATGGCAGACGGATGTGTACTGACAACGTAGTCACCAGTAGAGTGTGTGCAGTTGACCGGTATGAATGGGCACTAGAGACTAACGTGTTCGTCATCCATGAACGTCTACAGACAGTGTATGGTGGATAGTCATGTCTCTTCAAATGACGGGCACTGGTGTTGCATGTTCATCGAAGGAAGGCAGAGTATGGGGGATGAACATCGAAGTGGGCGTCCATCCACATCTACAATTGAAAATAGAATTGGTAGAGTACAGGACACGGTATTAGCGGACAGGCACGTAAAGGTGTCATACGTGGTGTTTGGCTGTGCTCAGGCCCATCACATGCCCCATGATGTGATAGGTTAAAGAAAAGTGTCTGCAAGAAAATGCCAGGGATTCTGACCGCAGATCACAAGAGTGCAGGAATGGGAATCAGCCTTGGTCATTTCATGCGGTATATGGGCGAGGGAAATGAGTTTCTGTTCAGAATCATCAAAGGCCGCCTCAATGACGAGGAAGGATCCCAATTCACCAGTGACAAAAAAATTCAAAGTGTCACCCTCTGCTGCTGGGAATGTTATGGCCACAGTGTTCTGAGACATGAAGGGTGTAGTCCCCTTGATTTCTTCCAGCAAGGGACCATCAATGTGGCATACTACTAAGTCACCTTCATGACACTCAGGTCCGCCATTTGACGAAAGAGACCAGGCCTCTTGAGTGAATATGTTGTGCTCTTGGATCACAACGCAAAATCACAAACAGCAAGGCTCACACAGTATCAGATTCGTCGCTTCTTATGAGAGGGAGCGGATCACTCTGCCTACATACCTGGTCTTGCCCCTTCGGACTTTCACTCTTTCTCTACATTGAAAGCCGCTCTCTCGGGATGTCATTTTCAAAGCAGTACTGAGTTGGAGCAGGCTGTGCGATAAATCCCTGTATCGCACAGCAGTGATACCATATCGAAAAATGGTGCCAAATGAATAATTCATGATGCCATGGTGTAGTCGTTTCTGCAATAAGGTTGCCGTGTGAAAAAACAGTTACGAAACTTTTTCTCGGAATATCCCTCGTAGATGATGGCTGCGAATGGTACGCCATTTCTTTTGGAAACTTTCTACAGAGGGCGCTCAAGCACGAACAAATCCCCCAACTTCATTTGCGGTGTGGTCCTAACACTAGAAACCCTTTCTGCCATTCTGCAACGTCCACACATCGATCCATCCCGCAACATCGATGCTATACAGCCGACTGGAACACAGATACCATTTCACTGCCATGCTTTACGACACCGAAGAAAGATCACATGACGGCCTGATACAACTCGACAGCATCTAGAGAGCTGAAGAGCGACCAGCGTGCACTTTTAAGATGGTGACTAATATTTCGTTGGGTGAGCGTATTTTTCAAAGCTGGATGTTTGTTGAGTTACTCGATTAGAGCAAAGAAGTTTCTAATTAAACTCTGTATTATCATGAACATTAAATTATGTACAGTATTACCCTCAGTACCCGGCCATACGTTGCTGTGGCTCAGTCTGGTTAAAAAGAAGGATCCAGGGCGCAGTGGGTCACGCGTCAGTTGGGAACATAATTATCTCCCGTTACAGAAAAGGGCTCACAAAAACGTCACATTGGACTCGCATTCGGGAGGATGACGGTTCAATCCCGCGTCCGGCCATCCTGATTTAGGTCCCCTGAAAGGGCACCGCCGATTTCCTTCTCCGTCCTTCCCTGATCCGACGAGACCTATGACCTCGCAGTTTGGTCTCTTCCCACAACCAACCCCCCACCCCCAAAACGTCCCCAATAAAGCCATATAATGGTTCCCTAGGCAAGCTCGCTCTTTTCAGCGGTCGAGTAGCCAACAGTTAAATTTCAGTCGCCGCGATGGCGCCAGTAACAGTCCACAGGCTAGGCCGTCGCCTTCCAGCTACGTTACGACCAATGGAGTGCTCATACGTTCTAGCCAAAACAGGACCTTCAAATCTCTACAATGCTGCCAGCAAGTGCCTTTCCCTCTGCTTGCCTCTATATCTCACCTGTCACTGGTCAAGCGCCCTCTTGCAAGCTGCAGGACAGAGACATATACAGGGGATCTATTATCGATAACTGAGCGTTAAGTTTGTCTTGTGCGCACGGCACAGTAGCGTAAACTAAAAGAGAGAATACCGTTGCAGGAGAACCGAGGTTCCAAGCGCTGATAGAAAGTACTGAAGCTCAAATGGTTATAGGCGAGAAAAGCTTGGTAAAGCCTAATTCAAATGGCTATAGGGACTATGGAACTTAACATCTGAGGACAGCAGTCCCAGTCCCCAGATGCAGAACACCAACATAAATCATAGACAACAACAATTATTACGAAAAAATTAAAAACGTAAAATAAAAATCTCAAACAAAAGTAAAATAAGCTCTAGGCAAAAGCATCATTAGAAACAAATCAATATAAAAATAAAAAAGAAATAAAAACAACTGAATTTCACACATCACTTACTTATAATAGTAACTATGTAAACATGTAATATTGCTGACCCACTGCCATCCAGGCTGTCAGAAAGGTAGCATATATGGAAAACAAGTAACACGCGATACACATCACCAGTGTACACCTGGGAGAAAGTAATAATTCCAAAACAGACAAGACATGACAGCAATGATGTTACATGTAAACTAAAACACCTAATGACATATTATACCTTTTCAGATCATAGTTACAAGACCATTATATTAAGCCCATTGCTTATTTATGTATTTACAGAGCACCTGACGATGGCAATTTGCCCAAAGGGGCTCATCGTGAATGAGATAAAATACAAACAATTTACATAGAAGTTTAGCTATTATTCATATTCATGTCATTAAAAGACATATTTTGCACTGCGAGCCGCAAAGAACAAAAGTTATTTCATTTGTAATAGTATGTGACTTCTCTTTCTGCGATCACAGTTGGTATTCAGTCCAGCGACCATATATAGCCTTCCCAAAGATAACTGGAGTATTGCATTCGCTGGTGTCTTAAGAAGATGCGGGCGCCATTCGTGTACAATTTCTTCTGTCATTGTTACCTGCGTTGGTAACTATATATCAGTTTCATCAATGGATTGAACTATCATTCCTCGCGCTTTGATTATTTGGTCCATGCCAGTAATACATCATAATAACGATGGACCTTGCAAACGAATCTAAATGCCAACAGCTCGTGTTAACCCTAAGCATGACTTTTACGAACATATACCGAAGTACACAAATAACTGTAATCAGTCACTTTTATTCATCTTTCTACTATGAATGTCGGATTATCGTACCTCCCTAATCAAATGAATCTAGTTATATTAATGAGACGTAGATGTTTAGGGATACATTTGTCGTAAAATGCAATAAATATGGGACTTAATTCCCAGACTCTACCGTGTAATTGCAAGTGTCACACTTACCTACACACATTTCATCAACGACTGATTATCATTCAATGTTTACTCAGATCTCTTCAGAATCGACTGTCATATAATTAGCTCCCCTATGCTGATTCGGATACTCTAACGAATCAGCCACAACACCCTCCTCAGCAAGTCATTTGTTGTTCCTAACTCATTGTACAGCACTCATAAGCAGTGGGCAATAACACATTTCTGAATTTCCCTGCATTTCTGAGATTTTGTTGGTGTCTAAAAATTCCAACTGTTCGACATTATAAACGGTAGCCAGAAACAATCTCAAAAGCTTGTAAGGCCGTTGCAGGATAGGTTGTGGTGAGACACAATTGTGAAGAAACAAGCCGATACGTTACGCCCTTTACACGTTGACTTGCATTGAAGTTTGCCAATCAGACCGTTACCCGCGAAAGTTCAAGCACCCTGCCAGATACAATTTGTGTCCGTTGCTCTCATAGTATAAATGATAGGGTATGAGACTGCTCGGGTTCGATCCTTACTACCGTCTCAGTCCAGCTCTTTATCGCTCTCTTCTGTAGTTTTAGGAAACCAGAAGAAGAACTTGTTTGGCGACACCGTCTCTGGAAGGCGGCTTGAAATTGTGCGCTCAACGACCTGACTGGCTAACTTCAACGCTAATTAACTCGGAAGCGGCTCAACGTGTCGAACTGTTCTCTTAACACTTATTTCTCAGCACAACCTATCCTGCAACATCCTCACAAGATTTTTGCACTGTTTCTGGTCACCCTGTGTATGTTCTCCTTTGAGAGAACACACGTTGTCCTACTCTGTAAACTTTTTACGGCTTCTGAGAGGAAAAAAACAACATATAATTGCATATATTCCAAGAATATCCAACGGCACCCTCACCCAGTACTTACTGTACAATATTAATAATGGCAGTTACATAACAGTTCGTAAGATCGCGCCCAAGGCATGTTGGGGCCCCTCATCAAGGGTAGCGTATTGTCTTATGCCAAGTAGAGAATCGATAGATGAGTTTCGAGCATTTCCTCCTGTCCCTCAGGAATTATTTTATTTTATAGAGATCGTTACAAAACGGAAACGTAGCCTTCCTAAATTACAGAATTACGGAATGTACAGGATTGTCTCGATTTATAACTTTCAGAACACACCTTTAGAAATCGATCTGTGTTTTGTACGGCCGATATTCTCATTGTTAGATATGATTCTACTGGTTCACATTTTTGATTCAGAACCTGATTTTTGGAGAAGATTTCAGGACTCTTATGCCTAATTTCACGTGTATAATTTCATAAACGAATAGGGTTTTGGAACAGCGTATTTTTATTTAACTGAGAAATCTCGCAGTGTCATGTGGGATAGCCAGCAATTTCAAGTAAACTGAACTAGGTATTTCAGAAGTGAAATTATCGCATCATACATCTTCAAGAGAATTTTATGGCAGTCAGAGAGAAAAAGAAGAGACGTAGAGAAGGCAGTTTTAAATGAGAAAACTGTCTCTTATAAATAATTCATGACGCCCTTGCTGTTTCACTGGAGGTACGCACATGTGAAGTTATAGCAGATGTTATAAAGGAACGCAAACATTGGACAAGCGCCGTTTGTACAGCGAGGAGGACCCGGCGTTGGAGAGAAAAGCGGCGCAGCGAGAGAAACGTAATATCTCTGACCTGGGGATCAAGTCCCTGGAAAATTCCCTGCTACGAGGACTGAGAAACAATTGAAGCGCAGTAATGCTGCCGTTTTCACTTTTGTTTTTCGAAGGGAACTCTATATTTCTTCTTACTTGATTCCGACGAGAGGTTCAGTTGAAGTGGCAATAATTTTAGAATAAGCGCTGGAGGAGAGAGCAAGAACTTCGTCTTTTATTAGCGCTGCTCACCTTTGCAATCAAAGTTACTAGTACTAGGTTTCGACACGAACAGATTTCGCTGAACTGGAGAACTATTTGGTTTCATATATTCACAAACGTACTGAATGAGAAGTGTACGCAGTGCGAAAATGTTGTTTATACCGAAGATGAATTACTGGTGTGATACTTTGTACACTAAAGAAAAGCAACGTTGTTTGCTAAACAAGAGCTTATGTACACTTCAGTAATAGTTTACGATGTTTTGTTCACTTTCGCCAGTATGTACACTCTAGTGGTTGAAATCTGCCACTTGAGAAGCGGTAGTACAACTAAACTGCACACCAGCCTCTCAAAACAAAGGGAACAGCAGTGATAATGTTTCTAGTAGCCTTGGAAGCATCGTATTCGATACACTAGCAGATATGAACATTGCCAGGTGGCCTTTTCCGGGTTGAACATGCGAATCTGTTTGAGCAGGAAGGGTAGTGCCACAATCCTAAGTGCCCAAATTTTTCTCGGTAAGTTAAATTCATTGTACATCAAAGACTTACATTTACTAGAGAAAACAAACCACAGGTAGTAATAAAGTTTTAAGTACACTGGACTCGCATTCGGGAGGACGACGGTTCAATCCCGCGTCCGGCCATCCTGATTTAGGTTTTCCGTGATTTCCCTAAAGCGCTCCAGGCAAATGCCGGGATGGTTCCTTTCAAAGGGCACGGCCGACTTCCTTCCCCGTCCTTCTCTAATCCGATGAGACCGATGACCTCGCTATCTGGTCTCCTTCCCCAAAACAACCAACCAACCAAAGTTTTAAGTAGCATCTTGAAAAAAAGTTACTGACTTTTAGTCTATCTGCAGCCTTGGTGCACACTGAAGTACTCGAAGCCAATCATTTTTCAACATTTTAGGCGACATTTTGAAACTGACAAACATCGATACCCGCTGCGTACCGTGGCTGCTCACACCAATTGACCTAATGCAGCAGCGGAAATGTTGAAGTGTTGTTGGTGGTCAGGCGAATACAAATTATTTCTGTAGCTATATAATCGCTACGGACGAGTTACGTGTGTGTGTATAAGCTCACCGGGCAAAAAATTAGCAACGCACGCGCGCACTCACATATGAATCGTCAAGCCTTTACAGATGGCGCAAAAGTCGATTCACGTGTTGAGCCGCAAGCGCAACTGCCTCTACGTGAGCATAAGGTAGTAGCGTTGAGTGAGACATTTCTTTTGAAGCGGTCATTTTACTTAAATGTAAGGACGTCCAGAGTGGAAAAAAGGGGCAATGGTGTTTGGCCGCGTCCATGGCCGTACGGTGTGTGAAGGTGATGGATCATTTCGTGGTTCGTGGCGGAGTGTTCAACGTCTCTACAAGCAGTGGTGTAACATGATGTCAGAATTGAGGTCAGAAAAAGATCATGACTGAGATGGACTAGAGACAGGTCTAGCGGGTATTTAATCAACATCGCTTCCAAACCCGACAGGAATTGCTGTAGGCTGTGAATGAATGCCCTCCACAGATTGTTATAGAAAGAGAAAATTGCAATAGGGACTGCATGTAACGAACATTTGGAGTCCCTGACATCGCAAGACGGAATACTCACCAGTCACAGAAATACAACAGCGAAAGTTCATCGGTCTGGAAGATTGTGTGACTGGTTTTCTGAATACTCCCTCCCTATTAGACTTCGACTGGCCTGTAAAATCATTTGGCTGGAACCCACAGAAAACCTGTGGAACATGTTGGGGCAGCGAGTGAAATGCTGCCGTCATCATCACCGCTGCAGTTTTGGTAGAAGTGCGCTGTCAGATCATCAGCGAGTGGCTTAAGCTGGATGCGACGTACTTACGCATCCTTGGCACTCACATCCTTAGCGAACCCAAACAGTTTTCAATACAAGGGGCGATATTACAGGGTATTAAATAACGCCTGTAACATTTCTCTAGAGCTTGCTAACTTTCTGTCCAATGAGTTTATGACCCCGAGACAAAGGAACAAAGCAGGTGGTGAAGAAAAGTGGATTCACCACCGCCGACAGAGGCGAAGATCCAACTAACATTGCGCAAGACGAGGCTGAGTGCTTTTGCGAACTGCCACGTGTTATGCTAACTAAGCTAACCGAACACGCTCGTAAGGGGGAAATCGTCACAGAAGAATACAAGAATACTACCGGAATCTCCTGACAAGACCACGGGACTAAGTGGGCGTTTTTGTTCTACGTCAATGCTCCAGTTAATTCCGCACGGGACACAGTACTCCACACTTCTCCTTTCGGCAATCAAATTTAATCTCACGCTTCGCGTTGCCCTAATATACCACCGAGAGGCTTGTTCCGCTTACCTGAGACAAAGAAATCATTGCACAGCCAGCATTTCTACGGTGACAAGGAAGTGATTCGCGAGGTGAAACTTTTCCTGAACAAACAAAAATGGAGACATCAGCACCCACTGTTGGTTCAAATGGCTCTGAGCACTGTGGGACTTATCTGAGGTCATCAGCCTCCTAGAACTTAGAACTACTTAAAACTAACTGACCTAAGGACATCACACACACACCCATGCCCGAGGCAGGATTCGAACCTGGCGACCGTAGCGGTCGCGCGGTTCCAGACTGTAGCGCCTAGAACCGCTGGGCCACTCCGGCCGGCCTACATATTGAAAGCCGCGCCCGAAAAGGCTCTGGACTTGTGGGTCCACCTGACGACATCTCACGAGGCGTTCCGCCACCATGCATTGTACTGCACACGACTATCGAATTACTTAGGCTCATTAATTCGAGGATCCTACTGCCCATTGGGACGTTCCGAGTACTAGAAGTCACACTTGAAAATTATTCATGCCCGAGGCAGGATTCGAACCTGCGACCGTAGCAGTCACGCGGTTTCCGACTGAAGCGCCTAGAACCGCTCGGCCACCCATTGTTGAGAAAAGTGAGTAGCACTGCAGGACGAATATGTAAAGAGGAGTGAACACCATCTCCATCTTTCAGGGCCGCAGCTTGATGTTTTCGAATTGATAATGAAACGTCCCCTTTGAACTATTTATACATGACTGTGCTTAAACTGACACACAATATTTTTAGCGCAACGCAATCTGACTTTCAAAAAATCCCTACAAAAAAATGGCCCTGACTAACATTAACCTATACCTTTCACAAATCACTTACCTCATAAAAATCTTCGTTACTGGAACTACTGCAATACAGCGAGCGTCACTACTGCCAGCTAAATAAAAGATTCAAACTACGGAAGGCACTAACTACTGATAGGGATAGTTAGCAAATGAAAGATATTAATAGAGAACAAACAATGTATTTACCTTAATATCATCAAAAGTCATAGTATATATAGGAGTTCATAACATCTATTCTTACAAATATCAAAACTCCGCCATTTCTCTCTCCACATCCACCACTGCTGGCGGCTCACCTCCAACTGCGCAACGCTACGCGCTTTTCACATCCAGCTGCCGCTGCCCAACACTACAATGGCAGACAACAATGCAAACTAGCCACAGACTGCACACAGCACAGCCAGTGATTTTCATACAGAGCTCTACGTAACATTGACAATAAGAAAACATAAACAGCCTACTTACAATAATTAGATGTTTATGACTACTAGGTTGCTAAGAGGCAACGCTAACATTGATAGACCGCCTATGTAGATAAGTGATCAGCGTGTCTGACTGCATTATGGAGGACGAGTTCGATTTCTGATGCAGTTATGTATTTTTCCTTGATGAGAGAGCTGGGTCGCGAGGGACTGAGCCTCGAGATGCCAATTGTGTAGTTTACTGAGCGTCGATAAGGGCTCCAAGATCGGGAAAGCTGGTCATAGCCATGGCAGCAGTGTCCACAAACTATGCCCCTCCATACCACATCCAGATGTCGTCATTAGCACAGGACACACGATGGCCATTCAGCGCTGAGTGGCCAACAGGGCCAGTAGACGGAGCATTAACATTAACTGGTTTCCATAGGTTACAAAATCATGACCTTCTTAGTCTGTTGCGTGTTCCATAGGTTACTGTGTGATATAATGATATGGAATGAGTCATTTACGAAATTTAACGTTATCGATATTAGAATACAGATGCAGACGTACGTCTAAACATGAGTTTGCTTAATAGAAAATAATATTTTGTTTAATCACACAAGTTAGTATGTGTCCTTGAAGAAGGACGTTTTTCCACTAGGCTCCGTTTAAAATATTTAATTTGCACTACTAGGTTCGAGCACTGTCCGTTCTCAAGTGCACCTGTAATAAGAAATGTAGCCACATTGCTGTTGTTTCGTGAAAAAAATCACTTTCTGTATATATCTCTGCACAGGACGGTCGCCCACAGTCATCGTCTTGAAACTTCCTGGCAGATTAAAAATGCATGCTGGACCAAGACTAGAACTCGGGACCTTTGCTTTTCTCGGGCAAGTGCTGAGCTACCCAAGCACGACTTACAACCGCTTCTCACAGCTTCAATTCTTCCAGTACCTCGTCTCCTACCTTCCATACTTCACAGAAGCTCTTTTGCGAACCTTACAGAACTAGTACTCCTGGAAGAAAGGATATTCTGCAAGGTTTGCAGAGGAGCTTCTGTGAATTTTGGAAGGTAGGAGACGAGGTACTGGCAGAATTGAAGCTGTGAGAACGGGTCATGAGTCGTGCTTGGGTAGCTCAGTTGGTAGAGCACTTGTCCGCGAAAGGCAGAGGTCCCGAACCGGGTCTCGGTCCGGCACACAGTTTTAATCTGCCAGGAAGTTTTATGTCAACGAACACTACGCTGCAGAGTGAAAATCTCATTCTAGTCATCGTCTTGTTATATCTGTTTCAAATCACACTTGCTCATCTAATTCTCACGTGTGCATGAGCAAGGGTATGTAGAGTGATTCATGACAGAAATTACAAGGTGAGGACCGATGGCGACTGCTGTGCACAAATATGTATGGCAAAGTGATTTTTTAACGAAACAGCTGTGTATCCATCCCCTTCACTTTCGTGGACATTGCCCGAAACTAGTAGCGGAAATGAAATGTTTTAAACGCAGCGTGGAGGAATAGGGCTCTCTATCAAATTTACTGAGGCTTAGAGGCCCACCCAGAAACAACGGTTTTCGGTATGTGACCTAGAACAAATAACCTATTAGTCTCTATGTAGAAGTTCTTCTAAGAAGTTGGGAACGTTTCACGGGAGGACTTTTTCCTGATTATTTTCAAATTAAGACTTTTCTGTATGGCAGACATTCAATATCAATGGGTAACTGATCAGAGATCGGTGAACAAAATTCAGTTTTAATGTGGCGAAATGAAGGTCATTTTTTCTAATACTGTCATTATTCCATGTGAAATCTGATAGATTATTTACAATACATTCCACGATGGAGTGCTGAAAAGCAATGCCTTCGAATTTTTCTTGTGAAAACTGGCCATTTGTTGGGAGAAATGTTTTGTCATCAGGGTGACTATATTGAGAAATAAACATGTAGATATGAAGAATAAAGCTGTAGTACGTTAATGACGTTTGCTTTATGCAGAGTTTTTGAAATGAAACAAAAAGATATGTCATTGACATTCTGCACCTTTGTTCTTGATGTCTAGATACTTGTTTTTCAACGGAATCACCCTGACGACGGACACAGTTCCCCGTTTTGATGATGGCGTAAATGTAGAAAGTTTGACTATGTTGACAGAGCCACAACCTCACTTCTGTTTGCACCACTTCATCACTAATAAAAAATGGTTCAAATGGCTCTAAGTACTATGGGACTTGACACCTGAGGTCATCAGTCCTCTAGACTTAGAACTACTTAAACCTAAATAACCTAAGGCATCACACACATCCACACGCGGGGCAGGATTCGAACCTGCGACCTTAGCAGGCGCGCGGTTCCGGACTGAAGCACCTAGAACCGCTCGGCCACAGCGGACGGCTCATCACTAACAAATCGGAGTGTTAGCAGGTGTTTGCAAATAGGTGAAAACTGATTCATGTTAATTCAGTACGGTATGGCAGAAGATCGATGACAGTGTATCCAAGGCCTCGGATTGTTACAAATTTCGCAGTGATTACATATGGTCTTGCAATGTTAGGAGAGGGTGCTCCATGTGTGAACGAACTCTTCGCAATCGAAACTCGGTTCACTTTTTCTCACTCACCGACGTACTTACGTTACATACGGCCATGTTAAACGCTACAATTCGAAACCCTCTAGCGGCAGAGAGTTGCAAATATGTAGACATGGAAGATATAGATCTGGTCACGAAAACTGACAACGGCCGGGAGACCGGTGTGCTGTCCAAATGCTCCTCCGTATCCTGTTACACCTTAGGGCTGAGGATGACACGGTGGCCGGTAGATGCTGTTGGGCCGTCAAGACCTGCTTGGAGGGTGTTTGTTTGTTTTGAAGAATATAGATGCAGAATATCGATAAAATTTGTTCTATTTAAAAAGATTTAAGAAATTTCACATAAAAATTCGGAGACATTACTTTTCAGCAGGCTCTCGTAAAAACCTAATTCTTTAAAGGCTTCAACGGTGCCTTATAAATGCACTACAGGGAAACAAGCGAGACAGATAAAAGCGAGCAATGATAAACGAATGTGGAACATAACTACATATTTTCTAAAACTGTCAGCTAAGCGGTGGGATCTCGCAATGTAGCAAGACTGAGGGCAGATGTTTCAGCATCCGATTGCGCAAATGTCGAAAGTACTTTCCACTTCATGGACAGAGTATCCAGGTGGCATGAATACAATATGCTCGCTAACATAACGCCTACAACAAGGTACATTGGATTGAATACTGACTGCCAGACGTTAATGTTACGTGTTGGCTGGTCCAGAAAACTGGCAAAAGTGAGGCTGAACGAATTACTGGGCCATGTATTCAAAATATTTCCGCATCTAACGAGTAACCTGATCAAATATTGGGCTCCCTCTCGACACATACAGAATGATTGTTCAAAATCCGGTACTTACCTTAAAGAATCGAACACCGACGTATAAAATAGCTTCAAAGGTCTGATAATTTTGCAAATGAGTTAAAGTGTTAAATGTTTGACGTTAGGCAAGTAAAACTTCAAACGCGAGACATAATGAGGCGGAACAAGTCATAGGATACCTCCTAATATCGCGTCGGAGCTGTTTTCGCCCGGCGTAGTGCATCAACTCCAAGTGGTATGGACTCAACAAGTCCTTGACAGTCTTCTACAGAAATACTGAACCATGTTCTCTCTACAGTCGTCCATAATTCCGAAAGTGTAACAGGTGCAGGATTTTGTTCGCAAACTACCTCTCGATCATGTCCCACAAATGACCATAAATGTGGTCCGGTGACATGTCTGGGAATATGAAGTCATTGAATAGCTGTAAATGGCCTCCGAGTACCCGAATATAATCGTTTCCAGTAAATTATCGGTTCAGTTTGAACAGCGAACTCATCCATTCCAATTAAGCACAGCCCACATCATTATGGAGCCACCTCCTGCTTGCACCATGGGTCCACGGATTCGTGGAGTTTGCGCCACACTCGAACCCTACCATCAGCTCTTATCAACTGGAAACAGGACTCATCTGACCAGGTCACGGTTTCCCAGTCGCCTAGGGTCCAAGCGATATGGTGACGAGTCCAGGAGAGGCTGCTGGCGACGTAGTGCTCTTAGCAAAGGCACTCAGGTCGGCCGTCTGCTGCCAAAGCTCATTAAAGCCCATTTTCGATGCACTGTCCTAACGGATACATTCGTTGTCCTTCCCGCACTGATTTCTGTTGTCGCTTCACGCAGTGTTACGTGTCTGTTCGTTCTGGAAACTCTACGCAAACGCCACTGCTGCCGATAGGTAAGTGCAGGCCGTTGGCGTTGGCCGTGGTGAGAGATAATGCCTGAAATTTGGTATTCTCGGTACACTCTAGACACTGCGGATCTCTTAATATTGAATTCCATAACGATTTCCGAAACTGAATGTCCCACGCGTCTAGCTCCAACTACCATTCCACGTTCAAAGCTGATACCTGTCGTGCGGAAGTAATCACGTCGGAAACCTATTCACGTGAATCACCTGAGTACCGAGAGCTCCGCTAATGCACTTCCCTTTTATACCCTGTATACATGACACAACAGCCACCTGTGAATGTGCATATTGCTATCTGGTGACTTTTGTCACCTAGGTATAAAGCTTACAGAGGTTTGAAATGCAAATCGCTAAAAGCCCTCATTGCCAAACGCTGGAGGAGGGTATTCTGGGTAATTTGCACTCCGTTCCAAAGGGTGACGGTTCGTAGTGATCCGATACAAGCGATATCGCTTCAGTCGATCATTCGCCTCGATAGCGACACACACGAGCCATTTCCCAAGCAATTTCAAACCTGTATGACGGACGTCACTGTATTGAGAAGTTCTACTATGGTAAATGAAACGCTATGTGCAACTATGCTAGATAGTTTTAATCAGCTGCCTTGTTTCTTCATATACTCTATCTCTTCTCCATACAATATATGACTGGAGTTATCGTAATCAGGAGTGCTGTAATTTGACAGCATTTGTGGAGGCACATCGAGCTGTCAATACAGACAGTGCAGATTTGTGCAGTTAACTGTAAGACTAATGAATGAAAAAGAAATTGAGAAATGCAGTGGCTGTTGACATGTGAACACCCTCCCCCCTTCCAGACTTGTAAGAATTTAAAGAAACGGAAATTTTCATTTATTACACCGTTTTGAAACTTTTTTCTTGGCAGCTGAAGGTTGCCAATATATTACACTTTTCACTGATGCCAGTAGGTGGTGTACGTTTCTCCATTGTGCTAATACAATTCGTTTTTCATTCATTAGTCCTCATTCCCTGTTTCATTCATTAGTCTTACAGTTAATTACAAGAATTTACACAATTTGTTTTGAAAGCTCGATTTATCTATAGCAATGTTACTAATAACACCACTACTGTTACCATAACTCTCACTATAAATCGTACGGGGGCCAATTACATTATATGAAATGATATTAGGCTTCAGTATAGTTCTATAATAGTTTCGCCTTAGACACTTAAGGTGAAATTCGCACTTAACACTATGATTCGTCGTTCCGCCCAGAAGCTATGAACTTTAATAATACCTGTAATTGTTTCATATATTCACTACTGACGAATAAAATACACTCCTGGAAATTGAAATAAGAACACCGTGAATTCATTGTCCCAGGAAGGGGAAACTTTATTGACACATTCCTGGGATCAGATACATCACATGATCACACTGACAGAACCACAGGCACATAGACACAGGCAACAGAGCATGCACAATGTCGGCACTAAAACAGTGTATGTCCACCTTTCGCAGCAATGAAGGCTGCTATTCTCCCATGGAGACGATCGTAGAGATGCTGGATGTAGTCCTGTGGAACGGCTTGCCATGCCATTTCCACCTGGCGCCTCAGTTGGACCAGCGTTCGTGCTGGACGTGCAGACCGCGTGAGACGACGCTTCATCCAGTCCCAAACATGCTCAATGGGGGACAGATCCGGAGATCTTGCTGGCCAGGGTAGTTGACTTACACCTTCTAGAGCACGTTGGGTGGCACAGGATACATGCGGACGTGCATTGTCCTGTTGGAACAGCAAGTTCCCTTGCCGGTCTAGGAATGGTAGAACGATGGGTTCGATGACGGTTTGGATGTACCGTGCACTATTCAGTGTCCCCTCGACTATCACCAGTGGTGTACGGCCAGTGTAGGAGATCGCTCCCCACACCATGATGCCGGGTGTTGGCCCTGTGTGCCTCGGTCGTATGCAGTCCTGATTGTGGCGCTCACCTGCACGGCGCCAAACACGCATACGACCATCATTGGCACCAAGGCAGAAGCGACTCTCATCGCTGAAGACGACACGTCTCCATTCGTCCCTCCATTCACGCCTGTCGCGACACCACTGGAGGCGGGCTGCACGATGTTGGGGCGTGAGCGGAAGACGGCCTAACGGTGTGCGGGACTGTAGCCCAGCTTCATGGAGACGGTTGCGAATGGTCCTCGCCGATACCCCAGGAGCAACAGTGTCCCTAATTTGCTGGGAAGTGGCGGTGCGGTCCCCTACGGCACTGCGTAGGATCCTACGGTCTTGGCGTGCATCCGTGCGTCGCTGCGGTCCGGTCCCAGGTCGACGGGCACGTGCACCTTCCGCCGACCACTGGCGACAACATCGATGTACTGTGGAGACCTCACGCCCCACGTGTTGAGCAATTCGGCGTTACGTCCACCCGGCCTCCCGCATGCCCACTATACTCCCTCGCTCAAAGTCCGTCAACTGCACATACGGTTCACGTCCACGCTGTCGCGGCATGCTACCAGTGTTAAAGACTGCGATGGAGCTCCGTATGCCACGGCAAACCGGCTGACACTGACGGCGGCGGTGCACAAATGCTGCGCAGCTAGCGCCGTTCGACTGCCAACACCGCGGTTCCTGGTGTGTCCGCTGTTCCGTGCGTGTGATCATTGCTTGTACAGCCCTCTCGCAGTGTCCGGAGCAAGTATGGTGGGTCTGACACACCGGTGTCAATGTGTTCTTTTCTCCATTTCCAGGAGTGTAGCTACACCACGAAGATAACGTGCTACAGACGTGAAATTTAACCGACAGGAAGAAGATGCTGTGATATGCAAATGATTAGCTTTTCAGAGCATTCACACGAGATTCGCGCCGGTGGCGACACCTACAACGTGCTGACAGGAGGGAATTTTCCAACCGATTGCTCATACACAAACAGCAGTTGACCGGCGTTGCCTGGTGAAACGTTGTTGTGATGCCTCGTGTAAGGAGGAGGCTGCTCGCGTTGGTAGAGATCTAATGACTGTTACCAGAATATGGAATCGGTGGGTTCAGGAGCGTAATACGGAACGCCGTGCTGGATCCCAACGGCCTCGTATCACCAGCAGTTGAGATGACAGGCATCATATCCGCATGGCTGTAACGGATCGTGCAGCCACCTGTCGATCCCTGAGTCAACAGATGGGGACGTTTGCAAGACAACAACCATCTGCATGAACAATTCGACGACGTCTGCAGCAGCATGGACTATCAGCTCGGAGACCATGGCTGTGGTTACCCTTGACCCTGCATCACCGACAGGAGCGCCTGCGATGGTGTACTCAACGACGAACCTGGGTGCACGAATGGCAAAACGTCCTTTTTTCGGATGAATCCAGGTTCTGTTTATAGCATCATGATGGTCGCATCCGTGTTTGGCAACATCGCGGTGAACGCACATTGGAAGCGTGTATTCGTCATCGCCATACTGGCGTATCAAACGGAGTTATGGTATGGGATGTCATTGGTTACACGTGTCAGGCACCTCTTGTTCGCATTGACGGCACTTTGAAGAGTGGACGTTACATTTCAGATGTGTTACGACCCGTGGTTCCACCCTTTATTCGATCCTTGTGAAACCCTACATTTCAGTAGGATAATGCACGACCGCATATTGCAGGTCCTGTACGGGCCTTTCTGGATACAGAAAATGTTCGACTGCTACACTGGCCAGCACATTCTCCAGAGCTCTCACCAACTCTAAACGTCGGTTCAATGGTGACCGCGCAACTGGCTCGTCACAATACGCCAGGCACTACTCTTGATGAACTGTGGTATCGCGTTGTAGCTGCATTGGCACCTGTACCTGTACACGCCATCCAAGGTCTGTTTGACTCAATACCCAGGCGTATCAAGGCCGTTATTACGGCCACAGGTGGTTGTTCTGGGTACTGATTTCTCATGATCTATGCACCCAAATTGCGTGAAAACGTAATCACATGTCGGTTCTAGTATAATATATTCGTCCAATGAATACCCGTTTATCATCTGCATTTCTTCTTGGTGTAGCAATTTTAATGGCCAGTAGTGTAGCTTCAAGTCACTTGATGGAGCCCAATGTGACGGGACTACTATTATGAATTCCTAATCAATGCTACATCATATTAATATGATCACCTCCGATGCTGACGTCAACGTGCAATAACCACTCACGGACTGCAGGTTGCAACACTAGCAGTTGAGGGTATACAAAACTTGTCAGGGGATGCGGGAAACAGTGCAGTCGTTGTCTTAATGGAGAAACGTAGCGATTTATCTAAGTAAATTTTTTACTATCCGGACATCCACAAGTGTTCTGCAACACGTTCATGGTAAACAACTCCGTCGTAGTTGTAAAGTACTTTATTAACCGAAGTCTTGCACGGCAGAAATCACTATACAACACCACGATTTCCGGGACTTAGCCCCATCATCAGGTGTATCAGATATTTCAGATACCCCTGATGATGGGGATAAGACCCCGAATCCCTGTGGTCTACAGCGACTTCTGCCATGCAAGACTTCGGTCAATAAAGTACCTTAAAAACTGCTGCGGATCTGTTTAGCATGAACATGATTTATCTGAGGTGCAATAGGGCATGATCATTAGTTCTCGTACTACGGTTGGGGGCGCTTCCGAAACGGTGAAGTTTGTAGTGGGTTCGGCAGCCGCTGTGTTTAAAGTGTACCTTGCATGGAAAAATGGTGCTGTTCAAAACCGGCGCCGAGGCGACTGTGGTGCAACACGGATTATAGATAACAAGGGTGAACATAGTTGCAGAGATGTGTACTGGCGAAAAAAGACGTGCAACTGTTGACCAATTGAAACTTACTGGCAGACTAAAACTGTGTGTCGGACCGAAACTCAATCTCGGGACCTTTGCCTTCCGCGGGCAAGTGCTCTACCATCTGAGCTACCCAAGCACTACTCGCGACCCGTCCTCACAGCTTCAATTCTTCCAGTACCTCTTCTCCTACCTTCGAAGGCAAAGATCCCGAGTTCGAGTCCCGGTCGGGTACATGGTTTTAATCTATCAGGAAGTTTCGTATCAGTGCACACTCCGCTGCAGAGTAAAAATCTCATTCTGGAAAAATCTCCCAGGCTGTGGCTAAGCCACGTCTCCGCAATGTCCTTTCTTCCAGGAGTGCTAGTTCTGCATAGTTGGCGGAAGAGCTTCTGTGAAGCTTGGAAGGTAGGAGACGAGGCACTGGCAGAATTGGGGCTGTGAGGAGGGGCCGTGAGTCACGATATACAATGTATAAAACTATAGAAGATGTTGAAATGACTACGTCTGCAGCTGATAAAAAGAAGAATACTATAAAATCTGTCGCTGCACACTCGCTACTTGATGGACCATCAGTCTTCTGTGGATGCATATTGAACTTCAGCATTGACATTAATGATTCCTTCACACATGGCAACGGATGGTTGACAGTTGCTATTGTACGAGGTGGTTCTGGTGTTCCAAATGTAACTGGACTTGAGAGCTTTGTGGACCGTGATATCATCGCATATAGGGGCCGTGAGTCATGCTTGGGTAGCTCAGATGTTAGAGCACTTGCCACGGAAGGCAAAGGTCCCGAGTTTGAGTCTCGGTCCGGCACACAGTTTTAATCTGCCAGGAAGTTTCACATCGGCGCACACTACGCTGCAGAGAGAAGATCTCATTCTGCTGAGCAAGTGACTACCCAGATGAACCACGGACTACATACTGTGTCTCCTCAACGACCATTCAGAGAACGGTGCCGCTTATGGGCCTCTCCAGCAGGAGCCTGGTTTATGCACCCGTGCTGACGTGTTCACCGGCGACAATTCAGTTGACATGAGGTTGCAGTATTATCGTGCAGAGTGGCGACAGATGATATTTTGAGATGACTCACATCAGGCAGAGCGTCATTACCCTGTAGGACGTCAAATGTCTGAAAGCAAACTCCTTGCAACAAATTTATAGTCTGGGAAACGATGCGCATCAGATCAAACAAGTATGCATATATCTATGGGGACATTTTCCACCCCTATATATAATCTTTTTCCTCGGTTTACCCACAGGACAACGCAACGTGCCACACAGCTGGCATTGTGCTTGCATGGTCTGAAGAACAAGGATGATTTCGTTGTACTCCACTGGCCGGATTGAAACCCAATCGAGAACCTGTGGGGTCACCCGACCTGTCCGTTCGCACCATGGATCATCAATTGAGAAACCTAATGGAATGTTCAATTATTCTCTTTGTCAAAATCATACAGCTTTACAGCAGGCCAAATGCAGAGAACTGGAAGTGGCAAATTGTTGTCTTCAACGACTTGTTTGTGAAGAATAATGTGGTTGGATACTGTCAATTTTTTCCTGCGTTACGAATACAGCGAACTTAAAAAGACAGAAATATTAAGCGAAAAATAAATAAAGAAAAGTAATACATTATTCCAATTGGGGATCAATCTTGTGTATCTTGCATTAGGAATCCAATACGCCACCTAAGACGATACAGGCCATAACGTGTTCATATGGTGTGTTTACATCAAAATGGTGATCCTACAAATACTCGTAAACAAACGTAGTGGCCACTGACTCATTTTTATCTGTGCGAGTGAGCTTCAACGACATTTTACGCACGTTCTCAATCTTTGTAACACCAAAAAACAATTTTCACTGGTTTTTGCTGAAGTATTTGAACTACAAACCACTTATAAGCCATTTTCCCAAACTAGACACTACCGTGAATGAGCTTTATGGCAGGAGCAGCGTTATAGCCAGTGACAACACCAGCATCACATGATCAAATGGATTGTTTAAGTGGGCTTTCAAATTGTTTGAATTTCATTACCCTTTTTTTTAAATACTGAACTTTATGAGGAGAAAAGTGTTTTATGAACGTAAAATGACGTAACTATCTATTTATGAAGATATGCAGAAAACAGATACCCTATTATGAACCACTGACCACACCATACACGTAGCTACAGAGGCATTGCGCATGACGAAAAATTGTCGTAATATCGATACAACACGTTCGAAAATGTCAGGTGGCATATAACTTCCTCCCTCGTGCAAAATGAATCAAGAAACATACACCTATCATCTAACATCCGTCTTGCGTAACGAGCACGACGCTAAAATTAGTGAAATTCAGGCTCAAGGATTACAAACAATCTTCCTTCATGTCTGTCATCAGCGATTGGAATAGGGAGTAAATGGTGCAGCTACATCATATACTCTCGGCCACACAACAGAAACTTGTAAATATAGACTCATTAACAGGAACGCACAACCGGTATTAGCTGTCTATCAAACATGGCGAGAAAACCACAGATTTCGCACGACCTCTCGATGTTCATTGACGAATATGGATTACATGTCGGTACCAGACTTTGACTGTCCTCTTCCTTTAATTGGAGATAAGCATTACTAAATGGCTGAAACGGTAACTCTTCCGGTCATTCCAAGCTGCAGGTTGCCTATCTATCGGCTTCTAAGGGCAACAAAAATTAGATTCAATTTAACTTCATTTAATTTTTAGTATTTTCATTTAATTATTAACCAGATTTAAAAATTTAAAACGCTGCCGTTATTTTCTGGTCAAGAGGTATAATATTACGCTTTATAGGATGAAACTAATTAGTACTGAACACCATGCGACTTAAAAATAAATCATTGCTTGGTGAAATGTCTTATGTAATTTTTTTATTTATCATCCCCCTTCAGCAAATTAAACTTTTGTTCCTTTCCCGAAAATGTGGTCTGCTGTCTATCAGTAATGGAAGATGTAACAGTGCAAGCTTTGCCAAATCTGTCTTTCACTTAAGACTGTGGATAAGCTTCATGAAATATTTGTAAACGACAAAAGGAAAGTATTTGGAAGTTATATGCAATAGTTTTACTGAGATAGGAAAGAAATGACCAGTACTAACATAAACTATTACCTTTTCACATACCACAAAATTTATTTTTTTACACACTCTTTAAATTACTTCAGATCCACTCTTTTCCTTTCTTAACGAAATACTTTCAATAACAGTCCAAGGAGAAAGATAAGTAGAATAGTGCTCACATGACTGATAATTCTCCACGGACACCAACACACAGCTGTTGTTAGACAAAACGAAATCTTTACGCTACAATAAGCACTCAGCTAACGCCTGCAGAAAAGTAAAACTAATGCAGGTTACCTTCTTTCCAAATGAGGCGTCGCTCTATAAAATCCTCTGAAGTCATCCTCCATCCTCATTTACACGTCACAGAGCATCTCAATTCTCTGTGCAGTGCGTTCTCCATCCAGCTCGAGACTCTACTTTCATACAATACTCTCTCTCACTCGCAGTCTTACAACTGCTTCTTACCAGAAAAATGATCGCATGGCATTGTTGGCCGGGAGAGCCCATGCGGGGGAGTTCGGCCACCGTATTTCAAGTCCTTCTTAGATGACGCCACTTCGGTGACTTGCGAGTCAATGACGATGAAATGATGATAATGGACACTCAACACCCAGTCATCTCGAGGCAGAGAAAATACCTGACCGCGCCGGCAATCGAACCCGGGACCCCGTGCGCGGGAATCGCGAACGCTACCGCAAGACCACGAACTGCGCAGCTGCGGACCTCCTTCAGACTACTTCGCTCGGTGGAGTTCTACTTAATAATACTACAAGCTTTGGTAGCCAAAGAAAATCTGTTACTCATGTACTCGACTATGCAAAGGTGCTCGTAGTGTAAACGTTCCAAATAAACTGTCAAATGTAACAAACAAACTCATAATTTTTACTCCTTTCAACGGTTAATTCACAAAGTCACATGTTAGAGTTAAAAATTTTGTATATGCCTTGAGGCGGCGTAACTCACGGTACGTAGAATTTATGCATTTTTTGATACTGATAGCACTTAGCAGTTTCTAGCAAAATTTAAACATAATTTAAAATCTTTTCTAAACATCTTGTCGCTGACAGTCACAAAAAATAATCATGAAATAAATGTACATTTATCACTTAATACATTTCCGCGGTTGGATAAGATGTACACTACTGGCCATTAAAATTGCTACACCACGAAGACGACGTACTACAGACGTGAAATGTAACCGACAGGAAGAAGATGCTGCGGTATGAAAATGATTAGCTTTTCAGAGCATTCACACAAGGTGCTGACACGAGGAAAGTTTCCAACCGATTTCTCATACACAAACAGCAGTTGACCAGCGTTGCTTGGTGAAACATTATTGTGATGCCTCGTGTAGGGAGGAGTGTTATAACCAGGAATAACACAATAACCTCTCCAGTCTGGTTTATTAAATCACAAATCACTTTTTAACAATTATGTTAGCCAAGGTCTACCCAGGCTCACACCCAGAAGTAAAATTTGGTTATACCAATGTCCAAATGTGCATGGTGGGGTGCACGTCCCGTAATTATTGGTTGGTTGGTTGGTTGGTTGGTTCGGGGAAGGAGACCAGACAGCGAGGTCATCGGTCTCATCGGATTAGGGAAGGACGGGGAAGGAAGTCGGCCGTGCCCTTTGAAAGGAACCATCCCGGCATTTGCCTGGAGCGATTTAGGGAAATCACGGAAAACCTAAATCAGGATGGCCGGACGCGGGATTGAACCGTCGTCCTCCCGAATGCGAGTCCAGTGTCTAACCACTGCGCCACCTCGCTCGGTCAGTAATTATTCCCAAGTCCAGTAAAGTTCAGTTTCTCCGAGTGAAGTCGCAAGATTTCCGTCGAGCAGCCAGGTAACCTCGAAAGGGCGGCGAGTCATCCACAAGCAGCTGGAACACGGCGTACTGCACATCCCGATGAGAACTGTCGTTTGCGGCGGCGGCCGGTTTTATATAAGGCTTGCTAGTTAATGGAGCCGTCGGCTGGGGTCACTGTTTTCCAGGGAAAACCAGTCGCAATGTTTCCTGTCGTAGCCAATTGCTGTGTGCTGACAAACGCGCGCGCGCGAAGGCGGCCAGCGATGGTAGCCGCGAGCCGCCCGGAGAAGTGCGGCCAGCGATATTTCTCGGCCACGTAAGGGAGCGTGCGTGTGAAGACGGCCAGCGAAGGAAGCAGCGGGCCGCCCAGAGAAGTGCGGCCAGCGATGTATTTGGCGGCCGCGTACTGGAGCGCGTTGTTCGGTGTTTGTTTGAAGCGGTGTATACCACAAGGAGAAATGCGTACCATCACGTTTCCGACTTTGATAAAGGTCGGATTGTAGCCTATCGCGATTGCGGTTTATCGTATCATGACATTGCTGCTCGCGTTGGTCGAGATCCAATGACTGTTAGCAGAATATGGAATCGGTGGGTTCAGGAGTGTAATACGGAACGCCGTGCTGGATCCCAACGGCCTCGTATCACTACCAGTCGAGATGACAAGCATCTTATCCGCATGACTGTAACGGAACGTGCAGCCACGTCTCGATCCCTGAGTCAACAGATGGGGACGTTTGCAAGACAACAATCATCTGCACGAACAGTTCGACGACGTTTGCAGCAGCATGAACTATCAGCTCGGAGACCGTGGCTACGGTTACCCTTGACGCTGCATCACAGACAGGAGCGCCTGCGATGGTGTACTCAACGACGAACCTGGGTGCACGAATAGCAAAACGTCATTTTTTCGGATGAATCCAGGTTCTGTTTACAGCATCATGATGGTCGCATCCGTGTTTGGCGACATCGCCGTGAACGCACATTGGAAGCATGTATTCGTCTTAAAAAAAATGGTTCAAATGGCTCTGAGCACTATGGGACTTAACATCTATGGTCATCAGTCCCCTAGAACTTAGAACTAACTGACCTAAGGTCGTCACACAACACCCAGTAGTCTTCACCATAATGGTGTATCACCTGGCGTGTTGGTATGGGGTGCCATTGGTTACGCGTCTCGGTCACCTCTTGTTCGCATTGACGGCACTTTGAACAGTGAATGCTACATTTCAGATGTGTTACGACCCGTGGCTCTACCCTTCATTCGATCCCTGCGAAACCCTACATTTCAGCAGGATAATGCACGACCGCATGTTACAAGTCCTGCACGGGCCTTTGTGGATAAAGAAAATGTTCGACTGCTGCAAGCAGCATCGACGTATAACAATGAATGCACCAGCAAGATTACATCATTGGAGGCCATATAGTTCATGTGATATGATGTCATAAACATAGAGACGAGTGGTACACGTGAGAGTTCGATTTTTAAAGGAAAGGGGTAGGATTACCGGTTCATTCTAATCCAAATACCTATCACAGTGTCACCTCTGCCCTATATTGTGTCGTAACTGAATTGATATTCCCAATAGGCTGAAGAAATCTAGACAATCCATGCTTTCAGAATGACTTTTCACTCTGCAGGCCTGTGTGTGCTGATTTGAAACTTCCTGGTGGTTTCAAACTGTATACAGCATCTGGAGTCAACTCCAGAACCTTTGCCTTTCATGCATGAAAATGTTACATCCACGCGTGACTGCCGACCTGCCATCAAAGCCTTACTTCCACCTGTACTTCCAGTCGTCATGTATGTCCTCCGGCGTACTTTGCACCGTGGTGCCCTAGACATCAGGTTCCAGCACCACCACACACAACTTATTCGTCATACTGGTTGTAGCGACCTCAGTCCGTACACTGCATATAACAAGGAACTTAGCAGCCCCAGAACTCCTCGGCCAGACCAGCAGAGGGCACCAACAGCACTCCGGACAAGTCACCTGGTGGCATACACAGTGACGGTAGAAGTCTCTGCAACCCGCACCTCTTCATGCGTACGCCATGCCACGTGCCAAAAGTAGGCCCACAAGTATCCTGCTGCTAGGCAGTTATTTATTGCAGTGCATGAGCTCGGCAGAGCAATTCCGTGCAGCCAGTAACTTGAAGATATACACTACAGCGTTCCAAGGACTGGGTCATCGGCTATGACAGCGTGCCGCCTCCTCAGCTGGGAATCCAAGTTATCACCAACATGCTCATTGAGACTTGGTATGATTGTACTGTTATTCTTCTAGCCGACAGTTAGTGTCAGACTGGAAATTTCAGCCTTTGTTGGTATTAGATATTTCGTTATTTTTGGCTCTCACTAGGTATTTAGCGAAGTACACCATAAGAGTTTTTAAGTATATATTCTTCTTGACTGAAGCTACGTTTTGGCCTTTGGTTTCAAACCTAAAGTGAGAAACTACTTTTTCTATTTTAATCTAAAGTTAGTAGGACTCCAGTACTCTGCTCATTAAAGAGTTAGAGACTACAGAATCTTAATTCACTGTTTTTAACGTAAAGCTGTTAAAACTGTAAGTTTGTGTTCGCTGAAGCATGTGTAAATCTTCCAAGTATCACACAACATACTTATTTACTTAATGATTTTGGAAGTATAAGTGCATTCATTATTTACAAAACATCATTTATTTTGTTTCAATTACTGAATGACAATCATTCATTTTATTTCACTTATTAAGGAACTATCCTTTCTTTTGTTGTATTGTGGAACATATTTTCTGGAAGATTGTGTTCAATAAATATTTGGTTGTTCGCTGAATCTGGGCAGTTTACTTATGCCCGTCAGTGGCTCTATCGTTTCTGGGAGAGAGGACATTGCACACGAAAGTCAAGGATTCCGGGTTGTAATAATGGTCCGGTACAGAGTTATAATCTGCCAAGATGTTTGATATCCTTAGTTTCCAAAATCACTTCAGGAGTTCCTTCAGCTTCTTTATCCATCTGAACTGTTTCAGTGTGTCTAATGATCCAGATGCCAGCATCGTATTGAAGTATAAGCTTTATTTATTTATTTACGCCTCCATCCACCCCCCCCCCCCGCCCCCCTCCCCGCCATGAACCATGCAACTTGCCGTTGGTGGGGAGGCTTGCGTGCCTCAGCGATACAGATAGTCGTACCGTAGGGGCAGCCACAACGGAGGGGTATCTGTTGAGGCCAGAAAAACGTGTGGTTCCTGAAGAGGGGCAGCAGCCTTTTCAATAGTAGCAGGGGCAACTGTCTGGATGTCTGACTGATCTGGTCTTGTAACACTAACCAAAACGGCCTTTCTGTGCTGGTACTGCGAACGGCTGAAAGCAAGGGAAACTACAGCTGTAATTTTTACCGAGGGCATGCACATTCACTGTATGGTGAAATGATGATGGCGTCCTATTGGGTAAAATATTCCGGAGGTATGATACTCCCCCATTTAGATCTCCGGGCGGGGACTACTGAGGAGGACGTTGTTATCAGGAGAAAGAAAACTGGCGTTCTACGGATCGGAGAGTGGAGTATCAGATGCCTTAATCGGGCAGGTGGGTTTGAAAATTTAAAAAGAGAAATGGGTAAGTTAAAGTTAGATATAGTGGGAATTAGCGCAGTTCGGTGGCAGGAGGAACAAGACTTGTGGTCAGGTGAATACAGGGTTATAAATACAAAATCAAAGAGGGGTAATGCAGTAGTAGGTTTGATAATGAGTAGGAAAATAGGAATGCGAGTAAGCTACTACTAACCGCATAGTGAAGGCATTTTTGTGGCCAAGATAGATACGAAGGCCAAGCCTACCACAGCAGTACAAGTTTATATGCCAACTAGCTCCGCATATGACCAAGAGATTGATGAAATATATGATGAGATAGAAGATATTATTCAGCTAGTGAAGGGAGACGAAAATTTCAGTCACGGGTGACTGGAACTCGATAGTAGGAAAAGCAAGAGAAGGAAACGTAGTAGATGAATATGGTATGGGAGTAAGGAATGAAAGAGGAAGCCGCCTGGTAGAATTTTGCACAGAGCATAACTGAATCATATTTAACACTTGGTTCAAGAATCATGAAAGAAGGTTGTATACATGGAAGAAGCCTGGACATACTGAAAGGCCTCTGATAGGTTATATAATGGTAAGACAGAGATTCAGGAACCAAGTTTTAAATTATAAGACATTTCCAGGGACAGATGTGGATTCTGGCCACAATCTACGGGTTATGAACTGTAGATTGAAACTGAAGAAACTGCGAAAAAGGTGGGAATTTGAGGAGATGGGACCTGGATAAACTGAAAGAACCAGAGGTTGTAGAGAGTATCATGGAGAGCATCAGGGAACGATTGACAAGAACGGGGGAAAGAAGTACAGCAGAAGAAGAATGGGTAGCTTTGAGAGATGAAATAGTGAAGGCAGCAGAGAATGACGTAGGTAAAAAAACGAGGACTAATAGAAATCCTCGGGTAACAGAAGAGACATTGAATTTAATTGATGATAGGAGAAAATGCAAAAATACAGTAAAAAAGAAATATAAAAGTCTCAAAAATGAGATCGACATGAAGTGCAAAATGGTTAAGCAGGGATGGCTAGGGGACAAATGTAAGGATGTAGAGGCTCACTAGGAGTAAGATAGATACAGCCTACAGGAAAATTAACGAGACATTTGGAGAAAACAGAACCACTTGTATGAATATTAAGAGCTCAGATGGAAACCCAGTTCTAAGCAAAAAGGGAAAGCAGAAAGGTGGAAAGAGTATATAGAGGGTCTATACAAGGGCGATGTTCTTGAGGACAAAAAAATGGTTCAAATGGCTCTGAGCACTAAGGGACTTAACATCTATGGTCATCAGTCCTCTAGATCCTAGAACTACTTAAACCTAACTAACCTAAGGATATCACACAACACCCAGCCATCATCTTGAGGACAATATTATGGAAATAGAAGATAGTGTAGATGAAGATGAAATAGGAGATATGATACTGCGTGAAGAGTTTGACAGAGCACTGAAAGACCTAAGACGAAAGAAGGCCCCGGGAGTAGACAACATTCCATTAGAACTACTAACAACCTTGGGAGAGTCAGACCTAACAAAACTCTACTGTCTAGTGAGCAAGATGTATGAGACAGGCGAAATACTTTCAGACGCAGGTGTTGACAGATGTGAAAATTACCGAACTATCTGTTTAATAAGCCACGGCTGCAAAATACCAACACGAATTCTTTACAGACGAATGGAAAAACTTGTAGAAGCCGACCTCGGGGAAGATCAGTTTGGATACCGTAGAAATGTTGGAACACATGAGGCAATAATGACCATACAACTTATCTTAGAAAATAGATTAAGGAAAGGAAAACCTACGTTTCTAGCATTTGTAGACATAGTGAAAGCTTTTGACAATGTTGACTGGAATACTCTCTTCCAAATTCTGAAGGTGGCAGGGGTAAAATACAGGGAGCGAAAGGATATTTACAATTTGTACAGAAACCAGATGGCAGTTATAAGAGTCGAGGGACAGGAAAGGGAAGCAGTGGTTGGGAAGGGAGTGAGGCAGGGTTGTAGCCTCTCCCCGATGTTATTCAATCTGTATATTGAGCAAGCAGTAAAGGAAACAAAAGAAAAATTCGGAGTAGGTATTAAAATTCATGGAGAAGAAATAAAAACTTTAAGGTTCGCTGATGACATTGTAATTCTGTCAGAGACAGCAAAGGACTTGGAAGAGCAGTTGAACGGAATGGACAGTGTTTTGAAAGGAGGCTATTAGATGAAAATCAACAAAAGCAAAACGAGGATAATGGAATGTAGTCGAATTAAGTCGGGTGATGCTGAGGGAATTAGATTAGGAAATGAGACACTTAAAGCAGTAAAGGAGTTTTGCTATTTGGGGAGCAAAATAACTGATGATGGTCGAAGTAGAGAGGATATAAAATGTAGACTGGCAATGGCAAGGAAAGGGTTTCTGAAGAAGAGAAATTTGTTAACATCGGGTATAGATTTAAATGTCAGGAAGTCGTTTATGAAAGTATATGTATGGAGTGTAGCCATGTATGGAAGTGAAACATGGACGATAACTAGTTTGGACAAGAAGAGAATAGAAGCTTTCGTAATGTGGTGCCACAGAAGAATGCTGAAGATTAGCTGGGTAGATATAACTAATGAGGAGGTACTGAATAGGATTGGAGAGAAGAGAAGTTTGTGGCACAACTTGATTAGAAGAAGGGATCGGTTGGTAGGACATGTTCTGAGGCACCAAGGGATCACAAATTTAGTATTGGAGGGCAGCCCGGAGGGTAAAAATCGTAGAGGGAGACCAAGAGATGAATACACTAAGCAGATTCAGAAGGATGTAGGTTCCAGTAGGTACTGTGAGATGAAGAAGCTTGCACAGGATAGAGTAGCGTGGAGAGCTGCATCAAACCAGTCTCAGGATTGAAGACCACAACAACAACAACAACAAGAACAAGAACAAACTGCGAGTAGTGAGCAACACTAGGATAATGGCATAGTACTAGTGTAAGCTGAAGTATTGAAATAAACAGGAATAAGTCACCAAATAACAAAATAATTACTGTTTCGTAATATTTGTGTTTTTTTAATGTGTGTGAAACTATATTCAAAGAGAATTCATGCTTTCTAGTTTTTCTCATTTGTATGTCATCCTCATGTTGTCTCCTTTAGCAGGAAACCGATTACCTGTATTCTCTACTGTGATCTTTATTCCACCAAGATCTTTACACAAGAGTTACAGGCACGCTCTAAGCTTGATAACTTTACTGTTATGAAAGTACAAAATGTAAACAAATGTAGTATTTGAGGCAGTTTTAATCGCAAGTCAAAGAGATACTCCGCGAGCCATCTTACAGTATGTGGCTGAGAATACTTTGTAGTTCAGTATTACTTTCCCTTTTCCTGTTCCAGTCGCTGATACGTAGATCGCGCAAAAACAATTGCTGGTGATCCTCCGTGTGGTCTTAAATCTCTCTAATTTTACCTTCATGGTCTTTTCGCCAGGTGTTCGTATGAGGAAGCAACATATTGGCCGACTTCTCTAGCAACGAACACTCTCGGAACTTCAGAAGTTGACCACACCGTGTTGCAGAACGCTCCTCTTGCACGTCTGCCACTTGAGTCAGCTGAGCATCTCCGGACGCTTTCGTGTTTACTATATGAACATGTAACGTAGCGTGCAGCTCTTCTTTGGATATTCTCTGTTTCCTCTATCCGTCCTGTCTGGTACGGTTCCCATACTGGCAAGCAATATTCATGTATTGGTCGATCGAGTGTTTTGTAAGTCACTTCATTTGTTGCAGGAGTACACTTCCTAAGGATTCTTTCAATGAGACTTTGGCATATGCTTGCCCGCGATTAGTATAATGTGGTCGTTTCAATTCAAAACGCTCTGTTCACATACTCCTAGGCCATTTATGGAAGCAACCGCTTCCATTGATTGTTCTGCAGTTGTGTAATCATAAAATGGTCGTTCAGTCTATGTATAAGCAATAGGTTACCTTTTTGTTGTTGGGGGTCAATTGTATGATGTATCATGCAGCCTAACTTGCCGTGATAGTGTGTGTGTGTGAGAGAGAGAGAGAGTGAGAGACAGAGATATTGTTTATTAGTCTGTGACGGTCAGCGCTCACATAATTATTCATAGGATATAGAGCTTTTGTTCTTGTTAAGGATAATTTTACGAGAAGAGAGCCATTCTTGTGATGTAAAAATCGACGCCATTGCGTTTTTTTGATTCACATTGTAAAATATATCTGTATATGGAAGGAAATCAGTTAATAGAACAATAAAATATTGTTCATTTCAAGAAGGTACATGTTATTCTACAACCAGCATATACTTCTGTTGTGATTAAATAATAAATACCAGCTTGAGAACATTTCCGACGGGAGCGTGTAGTTCTAGTGAAATAGTTCAATGCTTTCTTCAAAAAAGAAGTCACTTCATGTATCATTCAAATCCACAATTGCACCTAGACATTTCTCAGAACTGAAAGCAATCTGATTGCTACGCAACAGAGCCCAGAAGAATATTTCTCCGTACTTTGGTTACCACTTTCAGCTCGACACGGTATCTGCAGCAGCTGGAGCAGATTTCTACAACAGCGGAAGCGTGTAATCGCTATAAGTTTCACACATCGCCCTGTGTAAGCTGTATTTACCCACAGCAGTGAACATACAGTTACTCAGACACATAGAAAGTCAATACAAGGTGGTGTGGGAAACATTTCAGTATAAAGGTCTTGTAGAGCTAAACAGTAATTAGCCTAGTAGTAGCAGTAAACATTTTTTTTTTTTTTTTTTTTCAAAGGAGCCTTTATAATTGCCACTGCAAGACCCAAGTGCCTATCCTCAACAATTCTTCCTGCTGTTCGCTACAAGCTTCCAGGGTTGCAACTTTCCTGCATACAACAGAATAATTCGCGAAAAACGTAGTGGAACGTCCGACGTTATCTGGGAGGTTATTCATATTTATTGTGGACAGCAGTGATCCTATAATATTCCGTTGGGACACATCCGAACTTCATTTTACGTCTCAATGCTCCTCTCCATTGAGAAATGTGTGTTCTGTTCTGCTTGTTAGGAACTCGTTGGTCCAATCACACAGTTGGTCTGCTATTCTGTATGCTCCGATTTTTTTCCAAGATTCTAGAAGAGACCGACGTCAGAGTATATGCCTATAATTTTGTGCCTCTATTCCAGGAAACTGGAGTCACTTGTACATTTTTGCAATCACTAGAAGCATTTCGCTCCTCCAGAGATCTATGGTTCACTGCTATTATAAGACGGGCAAGTTCTTTCGCACAAACTTCTTGAGTCAAACTGATTTCCCGCACGTCGCAAGACCTTTAAAATGTGTGTAGATTCCTGCTGAGGTTATCGGTCCCAGGACTTACACTTACTTACAGTAACTTATGCTAAGAACAACACACAAACTCATGCCCGAGGGAGGACTCGAAACTCCGGTGCGAGTGGCCGCGCAATCCGTCACATGGAGACTCAAACCGCGCGGGCACTACGCTCGGCGAGACCTTTCCTTGGTCACTTATTCATATACTGTTCGGGAAACATTTTTGGAAAATGACGCTAGTTTTTTATTCGCACTGTTGATAGTCTACGATATTTGTTTATTCTGTGAACTAGCTTTCAGCTTATAATGTCACCAACAGCCAATTAATGACTGCCGTCGGAAGGTAACATGCATGCTGGCGAGCCGTCAATTGGAGCAAAATAACTGAAATCGTTTCGTGTCGGCTTAGCTGGGTGGAGTAAGGCCAGCGTGGTTGCTGGTGAGAGAGGAGCGGATACCAGTCACCGTAAGTACACCCTAACAAGTGATTTTTTCCAGGCCTCTGCGACTGTATCGACTTTAAATTGTTTGTGACTATCAAGATTAAATTTCGGCGACGATAATTAACGTGTTTAATTTTCCTTACGATACACCTTATTCACACTTCAGCTTTCATAGCGCCTCATTTCTGTTAAATTATTGTCCCATGTCAATAAAATTGATACCCTGTTTCAGTTGGCAGTATTACTGGTATATACGACTTATTATTTATGTTCTTTTCGTTCAAATGTTGAAAAACGTCTTCTACATCTACCGCTACACACATACTCCTCAAGCCACAAAACGTTGCATATCATAGGTTAACCTGTACACTCCTAGGCATTTTCTCTCCTTTTCCAATCTCAAAAGGAAGGAAAAACGACTATCTGTATGCCTCCATACGGGCGCTAATTCTGTCGTCTTATCTTCGTGGTCCATATGCGAATAGGTGGCAATAGAAACGGTCTGCAGTCAGTTTAAATGTCTGTTCTCTAAATTTTCTCAACAGCGTTCTTCGAAAAGAACGTCGCGTTCCCTCCATGGATTCCCATTCGATTTCCCGAATCATCTCCGTGTACTTACATGTTTTCGAACCTACGGATAGCAACCCGCCTCTGAACTGCTTCAATGCCTTCCTTTTTTCCGATCTGATGCGGATCCCATACAATCGAGCAACAGTCAAAAAGAGTCGCACCAATGATATATATCTCCCATTTAATTGCAACCATCCCATTAGCGTGCGAAAAACATTACAAAAAGGGCACAGGAATAAAAGGAAAAAAACATTATGTCTAGGCAGAACATCCTTGCATGCACTACAATTTGTTGAACAGGTTGCGGGTAACGATGTAGGGCTGTAATCAGACAGACAGTTTATGATCGATAGGCGATATATTCCTGCAGTTTCTTACCAGAAACAACCTACCAATAAGCTGTCAAAACCTTAGCAACCTATGAGCTGAGAAAAGAAAAATAGTGAAAGTGCATAGGACGCGTTAGACACCAGTGACCACAACTGACGGGAACCCATCAGCGCTACCACTCGATTTTATAGTACTGAAAGAAATGCATACGAAAGTTTTCCATGTAGGAATATGCCTACCATAATTATTTAACGTTCGAATCCGATGTAACCATCAGTCCATCACACTAGTGAAAGTTTATGTTTCCAGTACAGTTCGCACAATGAGATTGTCCAAAACCAAAGTGCAAAATGTGCTTTTTCTAAAAGCCACGACTTAGCCGAAAATACTCTCGGTCGGCAATTTTGTCATTCACTTTTTTCGAGCAAATGTGATTCGGCATAGCTTTGCTACCGATTAACTCTTCTGCTCTAAATTCCTCACCCAACATGTCAAGTGTTTCCCTATTGTAGGAACACGAAAAGAGCAAGTAGAAACAACACTACCTAGATCAAGATGGCTTACACGATGCTTGTGCACAACGTGATGGGTATACCAAGAAAAGTCATAACAACATCGAACGACTGGTGTCGTGTGGTACTGTAATGTCCTTGGGAATAACGGAATGATCCACAGTTTGCTTGTTTTACAGTGTTTTAAATGGAATTCATGTGATGCGCAGTTCAAATTCGTAACACAAGAGAAATTCCAACATCAGCTGCTCTCGCACATTGAAATAAACTTAATGGTGGCAAATGAAAATTTGAGTCGGACTCGAAACCAGGTATCCAAATTATCCTGAGCAGTCGCCTTAACCTCTTCTGCTGTCCGAGCAGACTTCCCATTCATCCCCAATTCTCATATATCGCACACTAAAAACACTATGTGATCAAAAGTATCCGGACACCGGGCTCAAAATGACTTACACGTTCGTGTCGCCCTCCGTAGGTAATGCTGGAATTCAATATGGCGTTGTCCCACCCTTAGCCTTGGTGACAGCTTCCACTCTCGCAGGCATACGTTCAATCAGGTGCTGGAAGGTTTCTTGGAGAATTGCAGCCCGTTCTTCACAAAGTGCTACACTGAGGTATCGATGTCGGTCGGGGAGGCCTGGCACGAAGTTGGCGTTCCAAAACAGACCAATGGTGTTATGTATGATTTAGGTCAGGAGTCTGTGCAGGCCAGTCCATTACAGGGATGTTACTGTCGTGTAACCACTCCGCCACAGGCCGTGCTCTGTGAACAGGTGCCCGATCGTGTTGAAAGATGCAATCGCCATCCCCGAATTGCTCTTCAACAGTGGGTAGCAAGAAGGTGCTTAAGACATCAATGTAGGCCTGAGCTGTGATAGTGGCAAGCAAAACAACGAAGAGTGCAACGCCCTCCGTGAAAAAGATGACGACATTATAACAAGCCCCTCCTTCGAATTTTACTGTTGGCGCTACACATGCTGCCAGATGACGTTCACCGGGCATTCGCCATATCGACACCTAACCATCGGATCGCTACATTGTGTACCATGAATCGTCACTCCACACAACGTTTTTATACTGTCCAATCGTCCAATGTTTACGTTCCTTACACCAAGCGAGGAATTGTTTGGCATTTACCTGTGTGACGCGTGGCTTATGAGCAGCCGCTCGACGATTAAAACCAAATTTACTCACCTACCGCCTATCTGTCATAGTACTTGCAGTGGATCCTGATGCAGTTTGGAATTCCTATGTGATAATCCTGATAGATGTCTGCCTATTACACATTACGACCCTCTTCACCCATGATGTAATCTAATTGAAATCTTCTCGAATCTCCCGACCTTTTCCAAGTATACCTCCTCCTCTTGTGATTCTTGAACAGGGTATTCGCTATTACTAGCTGAAACTTGTTACAGAACTCAATTAGTCTTTCTCCTCTTTCATTCCTTGTCCCAAGCCCATATTCTCCTGTAACCTTTTCTTCTACTCCTTCCCCTACAACTGCATTCCAGTCGCCCATGACTATTAGATTTTCGTCCCCCTTTACATACTGCATTACCCTTTCAATATCCTCATACACTTTCTCTATCTGTTCATCTTCAGCTTGCGACGTCGGCATGTATATCTGAACTATCGTTGTCGGTGTTGGTCTGCTGTCGATTCTGATTAGAACAACCCGGTCACTGAACTGTTCACAGTAACACACCCTCTGCCCTACCTTCCTGTTCATAACGAATCCTACACCTGTTATACCATTTTCTGCTGCTGTTGATATTACCCGATACTGATCTGACCAGAAATCCTTGTCTTCCTTCCACTTCACTTCACTGACCCCTACTATATCTAGATAGAGCCTTTGCATTTCCCGTTTCAGATTTTCTAGTTTCCCTACCACGTTCAAGCTTCTGACATTCCACGACCCCGACTCGTAGAACGTTATCCTTTCGTTGATTATTCAATCTTTTCCTCTTGGTAACCGTCCGCATCTCGTGGTCGTGCGGTAGCGTTCTCGCTTCCCACGTCCGGGTTCCCGGGTTCGATTCGCGGCGGGGTCAGGGATTTTCTCTGCCTCGTGATGACTGGGTGTTGTGTGATGTCCTTAGGTTAGTTAGGTTTAAGTAGTTCTAAGTTCTAGGGGACTGATGACCATAGATGTTAAGAGAGTCTGCGAGATTCTGAAAGGTACCGACAGGGATGTGGAGCTGTGCCAACTCGAATATCGTGGTCAGATGCGTTAGGTTTCTCGGCCGAAGGTCCATGGCGCGTACAGCCCGATAGAGGTCGTCCCACAAATTCTTGATTGGGACTAAATCCTGGGAAACTTCCTGGCAGATTAAAACTGTGTGCCGGACCGAGACTCGAACTCGGGACCTTTTCCTTTCGCGGGCAAATGCTCTACCAACTGAGCTATCCAAGCTCAGTTGGTGGAGCACTTGCCCGCGAAAGGCAAAGAGCCCGAGTTCGAGTCTCGGTCCGGCACACAGTTTTAATCTGCCAGGAAGTTTCACATCAGCGCACACTCCGCTACACTGTGAAAATCTCATTCTGTAAATCCTGGGAGTTTCGTGGCCAGAACAAAACGACAAGTCATCCTGACGCTCTTTGAACCAAGCATGTACACTGTCAGTTGTGTGACACATTGCGTTGTCCTACTGGCAGATGTCATTCTGCCAAGTAAAAACAAACTGATGTAATGTTGAGCATGGCCCCAAGGATAGATGCATACTTCTGTCGATCCATTGTGCCTTCCAGAAGGACGAGATCACCCAGGGACTGGCATCCCACCAGTACCGTTTGGACGATCGTTGCAGTTTGTTTGCTTACAGACGTTTCCGTACACGTCAACAGCCGTCTGTCCAATGGACCACAAACCAAGATTCCCCGGAAAAGGTCACCTGTCGCCACTCAACGGACGTCCAGTTGCGGTACTGGCGTGCAGATTTCAGCCTGTCTCATTGATTAACAGCAGTCAGCGTGTGTGATTGAATCAGGGCCTGTTGAGGAGGCTTACGTGCAGCAACGTTCACTAAACAGTCGTTGAGGAGACCATTTTTACTAACCACTTAGTTCAAGTGGACAGTCGGTTCTTCAAGTTAGACGTCTGTTCATGCTTACACGTCTCTACAGCCGTCGTTCATCCTTGTCATCTATGGCCCGTGTTGCACCATGATTGCCACGGCGCAACGCGAATTTGCCATGCGCGGTGTACTTTAACCACAGCGGCAAGCGGATTGTTTACTGAACTGTTTTGAGAATGCTTCCACCGTCAGCTCGAACCCAAGGACCTTGCCCTTTTGACACCGTTTCTGCATTACGACAACGACTGCACTGTTTCCCAACACCCTTCCCCCCCCCCCCCCCCCCCCCCCCACACACACACACACCCCGACACGCTTTATATAGTATAGGCTACCCTCGACTACTAGTGCCGTCACCTGCCAATTGTGTGTGGTTAGTGCACCTTGACGTCGAACATATGCGCTGGTCACGTTAATGTGACTGGACCGTGTACTTAGGTTGCGGTTACTCAAGTCGTATCCCTTAAGGGAGAATCGCTGTATTTGGTATTTCAATTTAAACAGTACAATTTGTTTTGTGTACGCTGAATCTTTATTTTTTTCAGCTATCAACGAGCATCCACAAAAATACAAAAACCTTTTCTCAAAATGTGTTTTCCATCTATTTGGAATCTGTACCTTCGGTACGACTAAGATGCCTAGTTTTCTAATATGTAACCAATGTAGCCTAAGTCGTACTCAGGATAAGAGGTCAGTGACTACATAATAAATACATGAAAAGAAAAATTACAAACTACGAACGTAATATTACTTCCATTCTTACTCGTAGTCAAATTAGGTAAAGAAAACAAAATACAAATTCTTAACAAATTAAAATGCTCTGATTGCTGTACCACAAATCAGTTAGTTTGAACAAAGAAGTATTTCTTAAATTTAGACGTCAGCGCATAGGTCATGTACCCAAAATTTACTTTTCGTACACTGAAACTCGTCTTCTTTTCGATACTTCGTACACAGATGACAAAACCAGTTTACTCCGTCCTTTATTTTTTTTATCTTTGTTAAATTTCTCATCTATCTGTACCTTTTATATAGATTTGCGTCCTAGTTCCTTCTTTTCATTTTCTTTTTCTTTGCCTTCAGTTTCCTTACTGTAATGACTTGATGTTAATTCAAATGTTAGTTTTTATCGTTGCCTACTTTCATTGATAACTCTTACTGTACGCGGGGTAGGAGATCAAGTGTTCAGTTGAGAGGTCACTATTCTTTTATTATTAATTTCGGCAACTGTTGCAATATTGTATTCGGGTGCACATTCTTTAGACATCGTAGAAAGTCCAGACCGATCATTCAGTGGTGTTGCAACATTAGGTGCCTTCCAGATTTTCACATTATTGCTTCAGTTCCATCAGCTGGTCATGGTGTGGTTGATCAACAACTTGTACAGCAGCAGCTACAAAAACCTCTTCTGTGACGAAATTTCCATCACATGATGATAAGCTGTTTCGTACAACCTTTTACTGCTGTGTCCATACAAACTGATCTGGGGTATGCGTTACTCAGGATTTGCCGTAGCCACAAAGATGCCGCTTCAATGCAGCTGATTTTTGTATTAAAAAGAACGATCTGTCCAATAGGTGTGGAAGATGAGTCGTGTGAGCAGGAAATAATGATTATCCCATGATCACGAGCCAGCTGAAATACCTCTAAAATTTTCGTCAGTCCTCTTAGTAAAAGCAAAATTAGCTTCTGATACCTGTTTTCTTCCTTTGTACGTTTTATGAATCGTTCCAGCCATCGGAGGAATATTTCTCGGGTTATCACCAATCTGTAGAGCAGCCATATGGTGTGTTCCAGCCATCGGAGGAATATTTCTCGGGTTATCATCAATCTGTAGAGCAGCCATATGGTGTGTCTGGTGAAGCTCACATTTTAAGACGTCATTCATTCCGCTGCGCTTAAAATTTAACGTCGTAAGTATGAGTTCGACCTCTGCATTCAGTGCACATACACAGGTATTTCTAAACTCCTTTCTCCGCTCACTGTGATTGGGCCGTATTCAGTTGGTGTCTAATCGATTGATGGATCATCCACTGGCACGACTTAGCGACACATCTACCGTATCAAACCAGTACTAAAGACAGAACCTCAATGCTTTCTACTGTTTGTTGATCCAATACAATTATTTTATCATAACATTCTTTTCCGAAATTGCTTACGAAACAGTGAGAGAATATATCTTTACCCCATGTGTGTGATATCTGTTGTTTCGGACGTGTTCGAAATAATGGACACCACATATAAAAAGAAAAGTTTAAATTTGTGTCAGTAATAAAAAGTCCGCCCAACAGATGTTGTGTGACCACTTGTAAAGGACATTATTTGGCGAGACTGAAAGTGCAAGACTTTCATTTTAGAAGGAAGAACCGTTATTAGAGAAATGAAAACTGGTTACCCCGAGGGAAGATTTAACTACAACAAAAATAAAAAAGGTAAGTTATTTCGGTTTCTTTGTGTGTATATTGTAGTACGAAGTCAACAATGTGAAGCTTAACTTTAAATTTACACGTAACTTAGCACTTACTGTGTAACTGTTTTGGCGTTATTATTATTGTTGTTATTGATATACCTTAAATTTTCTAATGAGATGCTTTCGTGTGTTCCACGTAACGTGTTTAGAGAGGTAGTTTTGTCATTTATTTTGAGCAGTGGAGGTTATTACCATCACATTGGTGCCCAAGTTCGTAGCATTTTTCCATAAGTTCAATAAACGTAACAATACACGTAACAGAGACTTCAGTCATCAATAATACATTCCACTTCACTATTTATTACAGTCTGCCAACGGTGGAGTAACTTTATAGCTTCGCAACTGTAAAAATCACTTGGTTTGGAGGCAAAGAACTCATCGAGCCATGTTCGGACTTTATTTTCATCCGGAAAGGAAGTTGCTTGGAAGTTTAGTCGGTGGAGAGCAAAAAGGCGAAAATCTGAGGGCGCACTATCAGGTGGATAACGTGGATGTGGAATCACTTCCCAACCCACCTCTTGTACAGTGTTTCTTGTTAGCCTAGCAGAATACGGGTGGGCGTTATCGTGGAGTAGCATCACTTCACAGAGTCTTTCTGGTCCTTGTTCTTGGTCTGCGTCTGAAGACGTCTCAGTTGTTCATAATAAATGTTAACACTGTTGATATACCTCGGGGAAGCAATTCATAGTATACCGCAGCTCCTCTGTTCCATCAGATGTGTAACATTATCTTCTGTGGATGAACACAGGTCTTTGTATGAGGAACTGCAGCTATGTTCGTGCACAACCAATCCTTTCTTTTCCTTATGATAGAGTCAAGACACCATTTGTCGTCAACAATAACGGTGCAGGATAAGGATGGTCGGTGTTGTTCACGAGCCAGCTGATGGAGAGCGAGTAGAGATGCACCCGCTGACTTTTGTGATTTGGCTTACGGTACCCAGACACTCGATTGCTGAACCTTCCCCCTTGCATACCAATGTAGTTCAGTGGTCGAATGATCACATTTCATCACATGTGACACCTCTCGAGTGCACTGATGCATATCATTATGGATTAATGCGTTTAAACGAGCTGCATTAAACCCTGAAGGTCTTCTTGAAAATGAAGAGTGACTAATGTCAAAACGATCCTCCTTGAAACTAGAAAACCATGTTCTTGCTGTCCTTTGACCAATGGCACTATCCCATGCACAGTGGAAACGTTTCTGGTTGCATCCGCTGCAGTTGCCCATGTATTGAATTCAAACTGAAGAATATGTCGGAAATGTACAGACTTCTCCAATTGAAACTCCATTTTCTAGTGTCCACAACTCCACTAACTATCTCCAAACGACAAAAGGACAATGTGTAAACTCAAATAGCAAGAGTAAATGACAATCTATAAATAAACCCATAGCAACCGGAATACCAACACGAGAAACTAAAAAGCTGCACACTTTTGCACCAGTCTAACATGTTAATTGAGTTGCTGGTAGAAATTTGACAAAGCGTTGCGTTTAGCACATGCTGTATTAGTGTTGCAGCACTCTAATAGCAAAGTTCTCGAGTCTCAGCTAAAAGGAAGGTAGAAAGACTAGAGGTTTTCGTGTTGTCGCCAAGTGATTAGAGAAGGGAGTCTATTTTGCTGTTTTGTTATTTGGGCGTTTCAGAATAACAACAGTGTTTCTCGAATAATGTGACGTGAGAAACCCCCAATATGAATGGCCAGAGACTGAGGTCCTTCAGATAACTAATACTTCATAAATACCAGAATTACCAGAAACAGTACTAAAATGTAATATTCAGCATTTACAAACACGTATGTAGCTAAAAACGTGTGTATAGGCCGAATTAAACCACATGTTAATTTGTAAATTCTACATTTCCAGTGTCGAAGCAGGTACGTGTTAGTGTATTAGTGCATGAAATTTTATTTAGTGAGCGTATGGCAATACACATGAACGGCGACTAGCAATTGCGGATTAGATAGTTTTACAAATTTTTACAAAAATATATTAATTTCATGATTTATATTTTAAAAAATAAGTATATAAATTAATTCGGAGTGCAGGAACGTCAGAGTGCATTGGAAGCTCTGGGCTTTTGAGTAATTTTTGGTATTCCTTGAGGAGGGCACTCTGTCTTCGGAGGTCTGGTGGCGCAATGTTGCTTAGAGGTGGTAACCAGTATAGAGGAGCAGATTTGATGCAGCTTGTTATTGTCATTGCTGCATTTAGCTCCAAGTCAATTTTTCTCACATGTGTGCTACTGAGCCACACTGGGGCACAGTATTTGGCAACACAATAGACCAGCCCTAAGGCAGCGCATTGCAGGTTCGTAGCTCTTGCGCCTCATGAGGTACCACTCAATTTCGGTATAATGTTATTGAGTGATCTCAGCTTTGCTGCGGTGTTTTCTAAGCGCTTCCTGTAAGAGAGGGTTCTATCAAGAGTCGCTCCTAGATATTTTGGAGAGTCTTGGTGGTGAAGGGCCTGACCATTATAGGTGACATTCAACTTCGCTTTGGCCAGTCTGTTTTTAAGGGGAAAGCAGCTGACTTCAGTCTTCGTTGGATTAGGTATCAGTCTCCTCTTTTTGAAGTATTCATCTATTGTGCTTAGATCTGCGGATAGGATCTCCTCGCCAGCTTCAAGAATTCTCTGCTGGGTGGCCAAGGCCAGATCGTCTGCATAGATGAACTTCCTTTGCTCTGCTTCAGGGAGGTCAGATGTATACAAGTTGGACAGAATTGGCGCCAAAACTGAGCCTTGAGGAAGACCATTATTAAGTTTTTTTCTGTCTGCTTAGTTGGTTGCCAAGGACTACTTGGTAGTATCTCTCAGACAGCATGTTGTTTATGACCCTGCTTTTGGTTTGGCCTGTATGACACTGGCGAGTTTGTACAAGAGTCCTTGTGTCCATACTGTATCATAGACAGCTGTAAGATCAATAAAAGCCACTGACATTTTAAGGGGATGATGGAATCCACCTACTATGTGTGTAGTTAAGCTGAGTACTCCGTCTGCGCAGCTTCTGTTTGGCGTGAATACTGCCTCTTCAATGGAAATAACTTCATGGATCTCTGGACCGATTCGGTTGAGGATAACTCTTTCCAAAAGCTTGTAGGAGCAGCTCAGGAGGGCGATTGGGTGACAGATGGCAGTTTTGTTCGCTGGTTTACTCGGCTTCAGTATTGCTATGAGCTTTGCTTTTTTTGAAGGCTTTTGGAATGTTCCCTGATAGCACAATATTAGTGAAAAAACTTGCAAGCCATCTACAAATCCTGTTTCCACAATTCATGAGGAACTCTGGGTGTATCCCATCAAATCCTGGGGCTTTATCTTTGTGAAGTCTCTGGAGAACTGATTTACTGGATGCCTTCTGCTTCATGTTTCTAAGCTTTTTGTTAACCATTCTTGTGTGTGACTTACGTGGGGGTGCTTTGGAGAAAGAACTTATTCTTTTCGCAGTCTGGTCTGGTGTTACTTCAGGATGTTTTCGGGTGGGTGGTCGACTTCCTCCTATTTTTCTCAAGAGGTTACACGCCACTCTGCTTGACCTCTTAAAATCCGGAATTTTTGTTTTTCGCTCCCAGCACTCTTTACGAGCTTTATCAAGGTGTTTTAGGCGTTCTGCAGCAGTTCCACTGTCATTGGTAGTTAACTAAGACTGATACAGATCTTCATAGTCATTACTCCAGCCTGGGGTATATTCTCTCCGTAATCCTCTAGGCACGCATTTTTTTGCTGTTGTTAGAACTGCTGCGACGAATGTTGCATAATTTTCACTTAGTGATAGATCCATCCGATCACTTTATCAAGTTCTTTGGAGAATTTAGGCCAGCCTGCTTTTTTGAAGTTCCATCTTGGTCTAGGCACTGATGTGATTACAGGAATTTCACTTCTAGAATTAGTGGCCGGTTTTGGCTTTTTGGGAAACCTCCAAGGACTGTCCTTACTGTATGTAGAGGTTGTCCCTGGTAGCCTTGTGTTACAAAACATAGGTCAGGGTTGGAATCCTTGCTCCAGGGTGCAGATTTAAATGTTCCCTTGCCCTTTGAGTCAAAAAGTAGGCTAAGGTTGTTATGTTCAGCCCAATTTGCCAGGTTCTCGCCATTTCCATCGGTATCGCTATATTTACAATTGCTGTGATGGCTGTTGAGGTCGCCAATGTATACGCTTGGCTGCGAGGAAACGGGAAGAACATGATCTGGTCAGTTATCTGCTGGAGGCTTGTAGACATTTGTTACGGTAACATCTTCAACTTTAACTGAGACACTCTCCATATTTTGCACGGAGTTTGCAGATATCAGATGCGCTTTTTCATTGTTACTGCGTATATAGGTAGCACAGGCATAGCTCTGGTGGTATGTAGCTCCCAGGAGTTCATAGCCAGTTTTTGCTCGTTATCTATGTGAGTTGCTTGAATGACAGCCACATCTACGTTGTTTTCGAGTAGCAGACGAGAGAGATGTTGTGATTTAGATCGACTGAGCCTTTCGATGTTGAGCTGTAAAATCCGAATGTTATGGCTTAGGTGTCTGGTTTGTTGATTCTGAGAAGAACCATTGTGAAGCAGTTTTGCGTTCATGTTTAAGACAGGAGATCTGTAGCAGATAAGTCTGGCTGCCAGCTCTGATACTTGATTAGCACCACCCAGGGGTACGTGCAGCTTATAGTGTGCTGCAGACGCGAGTCCATGAAACAATTTATATAAATTTGATGCTATTAAAATATTGATGTATGTCACTACAAATATAGAAATTAGCCAGGAAAAAGCGTTTCTAGAAGTGCCTAACACTAGAAGCTGCTGTGGATTGATCAGAGTTGTATGATAAATCCTGGTATGTGGGCTGCTCAGCCGATAGTCCTCCCTAATCTAGAAGGCGTTGCTAGAAGGCAATGAAACAAGCAAAATATCCTTATAAACAGAGATCCAGAAACCAATGGCTTCGCAGATATGTTATATATTACGACTGAGCACATGAACACCTTCCAAAAGAGTTCCCGAGGATCCAAACTGCGGATATACACTACAGGATAAACACATTACAAGAAGTGTTCCACATGGCCACCGTTCACGTGAAAGCAGTGTTCAAAGCATTTCGTCGTCGATAACCAGACACGTTCAAAAATCCCCAGTCATTAACAGTGTATTCGTGGAGTTCATAAACAATATCAACAGAGCAACAATACATAAAAGTATTTGACAACCTCCTCCCCCCCAAAAAGAGAAAAAATGCAACGGGCTCAAGTCGAGGATACTGGGAGGCCATGGTATTGGCGAGCCAAGACCGATATGCTCGTTGTGGAAGATTCATCGTCTAATTTTTCGTAAAACTCCACTTCGACGACCGACCGTAATAAACACACACATTCGTCAGCGTTGTAAGTTAGCAGATGATGTTTTAGCTAGTGCTCTCTTCAGTGTAAATCTTCAACACGCTGCCTCTTGAAACACCATACACATCGCTTCCTTGTCAGTCTGCGACCGACAGCTGGAAGGAGTAGTAGAAGATACAGAAAATACCCAGTGAAGAGCGGAGCGTTTCGACACGGGTTCAGTTAGTACGCAGAAGTGCGTTAAGGAGATACTCGACAAATTCCTGTGGCAGACACAACAACATAGGCGTTTTGTACGGCGCATAAGTTTGCTGTTAAGATTTCCAGAGTATTCTTCGCAACAACTGTCGGTCAACTGGTTACTTTCTCTCACGTACTCCACGGGAAGTACATCGACGAGTAAATTGCAGAAGTTAGAACCAATATGGAGACTGACCGACAATCGCTCATTCCGTGCACGATTCACAGATGAAAGAGGAGAGGAGGAAATGCTTGTGGAACGAGAACTACCCTCCGCCACAGACAAGGATGTGGGATTGTGGTACAGATGCAGACGTACATTTTATGCATTACCTGCAGCCGACACTTGCAGTTACGGAGCTAACCTGCACGGGCGGTTCAGCGACCCCACAGCATTAGAAGTTCCGTGGGGTTGCAGCAGTGCTGCAGCACCTCCATCCCCGCGTGCAACGGACGGTAATTGGATTGCGGACACACTAAGCGGCGGCTTGGGGGCGGCACTCAGGCGCTCAAACCCCCACCCCACCCCCGCGTCTCCACCCCCGTAGCGCGGCGCGCAATATTTAAAAGGTAAACTCTGCTTACCGCCCGGGCGAGCAGAGTGCTTGCAGCGGCAAGGACGGAAAAGAAGGGGGCCACGAAGGAAAAAAGAAATAATATTATACGAGGGCGAAAAATACTAGAGTCGAGGGGCGGACGCGACGAGGGGAGTAAGAAAGGCCGAAGGGGAGTGAGTCACCTTTTTAGGGAAGCATAGAGTGCGGACACCGAGCGCAGAAATTATCAGCGTTTGTTGGCCCGTGTGTGTAGGCGCGAGGGAGCGCGCACGGCCGCGCCTTTTTTTTCTGTGGAGTTCCGACGCTGCGATCTCCCTCGCTCCGAAGAATCCGGCTGGCAAATTGCTTTAAATTATTCTCCTCTTGTCTGTTTAGGCGTTCTGGGAGGATCAGGCGGAAGGGAAATCAGCAAGAAATTCTGCCGCTGTGGTCGCTTTTTGATTGGTGGATCCTGGCGACAGGAAATCGCCTGCGCATCTCCCTCCCTACGATCGAGAAAAGTGGGGAAGCCATCTTTATGAGAAGCGCTTACTACTCTTCCTATTTTTCTGTCTATCTGATAATGTGTGTTGCCGAGCGCAATATGCATCTTTATTCAGTTAACCACTGCACGCACTAGATGATCTGTACTTGATAACCCTGTCCACTGCTTTATGTTATTTGCGTTTAACTAAAAAAATCCTCTTCTCCTTTTCGTCTTATACACTTGATTTTCCCCTCCATAATCAAATGCAGAAGCGTGTGGTGTACCGTAAGATATGTCCTAAGTATGTCTTCATTTAAAGGTGATTTTCGTGTCTAGTTGTTTATGTATTCGTCGCATTACTTCGGTGTTTTCTTATTTTATTTTATTTTATATTATTTTATTACAGACGGAGCCCGTTTCACCAGGTACAGTTATTGCACATAACTGTAGAAACAGGACAGCGGGAATCGCCTACGATATTGCGGAGACTGAAAGTGCTATTGATGTGCGGTTTTCACAGAATGGATTGGTAGTCAGCGGCTCGTATTGTTAGCAAGTCAACAGCCTGTAATAATACTTAGAAATTTCGTATTTTTTGCAGAAATACAATTTTTTTAATGGAACAGTGCATATTGTCATTCACAAACTAAAAGTAGGATGAATCAGAATGTCAGCGGTGTCTGTTACGGGTTTCTAGTGCGAGTCGTTTACGAGATCTCATATTTTGAAAAGTTCCCACACCAACACTTGTACAAAACCTGTGGTAGTAAACACTAAAAAACAAGGCAAGTGGGTAGACTAGGTGTGCGGCTCCTGACCAGTAGCGACACAGCTGACCATCACACATTATGTTCAAAATGACCACCAGCAGCGGCAATACGAGCTTCAGGTATAGTACCGAATGACTTCTACAACGTACTGCATTTCATCAGAGAAGTTCGAGCAGGCTGCAGTAATATATCGTTGCATAGCATCGAATATAATTGGTATTTCTTTGTGGACGGTGTCTTTCAGCTTTTCCCACAGAAAAAAGTCGGCAGGCGTCCAGGGGGGAGAAGGCCGAGGTACAGATTGTCTCCATCCGATACAACGGTTTGGAAACAATTCGTGCTGTAGTACATCGTGCACTACGGGCTGGACAGCCATTACATTGGTTCCTTGTCTGCAGTGGAATGTCTTCTAGCATTCGCAGAAGATGGTCTGTTGGGAGGCTGCGTTACTTGTGTAATTTCAGTGTTCCGTCTATGAAACTCGGGCCTATGAGCTGATGGTTCGCTACCCCACACCACACGTTTACATTGCATGGACGCTGACGTAGACCAACAGCGTAAAAGAGTCGCTCTAGAATCCTGCAACCAACTCCAGTGACACTCTAATTTACCCTACATTTAGTTCGTTAATATCAATAGACATTGTTCCACTTAAAAAAGTGTAGTTTTGCACAAAAAGACTCCTTCTGAGTATTATTGCAATATGTTTATCGGCTAACAATACGAGCCCCTGATTACCAATCCATTCTATGAAAACCGCATATCAATGGCAATTACCATTTCCGCAATATTTGAGATGCAAGTTTTAGATGATTCACCCTGTATAAAACACATTAAACGAGATAAGGAGTCAACAGATTACTTTAGTCTGACTGCACCGTTACAATAAAATCCGCGAAGTTTTACCATCAAATCGAATTGTATACGTACATAATTTAGCATTAAAGATATCCTCAAATTTTAAAGTTCCATTTTACAAAGGCGAATGAAATGCCAATCACGTTTGTCAACGGACCTATTCGTGGGACTAAGACTCGCCCTATGACAAAAATAGTCCTTCACTTTTAAAATATTGTCTAGTGGAATTGTTTTTGGATTACAGTATTTATCGCATTCTACGAACATATGTAGAATGTCCTCTTCAGTGAGTTAGGAATCACAGTTCAAAGAAGGAATGAAATTTAACGGATGCTTTATTTTACTGGCGTTCATATGATCTGCTCTTAGTCAATTAATCACTTTTCCCCTTCTTGTAAGCTCCAAGCTGAAAAACCAACTGTGGGGTAGAATTTGTTGATGAACCGCGCAACATCATGTTCCTTTGATTTTACACTGTGTGTCCAGTCACTTTTTACATTCAGTTTTTGTTTGACTGGGGAATATATTACGAAAATCACTGTATGGCGCGGGTATGTCGCTGAGAAGCAGACGCTGTACCATTTTCACAAGTTGATCTACAAGTTTGTTGCCCCTACTTCCAGCCTGTCCCAGTATCCATTGAAGATGAACCCGTTGACCTAGCTCCTTTGCTCGAGTGAGACATCGCAGGATAAGCAGGATTTACTTCGGCTGCCCTTGTAAGAGACTGTAGGGCACTCATCTGGACCAGATCGACCCGTAAGTCGACTATGTAAAGTATTGCTTGACGAATGCCACACAACACCGCAGTTACTTCAGTATTAATTATTCTTACTGTCCACAGTATTAAATCCTGGACATTCTATCTCTTGCTGTTGGCATATTTAGTGTCCATCCTTCAGAATAATTAGAAATGGCTAGATATCTCATCTTAAAAATCGAACTTGAAGGTTCAGGTCTAGATCTGTACTTCTGAGAATTTTATTGACCTTCTCTATGCGACATTCTATCTACATGTGTGACTTCAAATATTCACAGAAACACGTTCCAAAAACTTAAACTTGTCTACACTTTGTCTTAAGTAGTAATCGAGTCGGAGATTTGCATTTGTAAAGGAATAGAGCTGTCGTGTGACAATAAGAAAACACTTCTTTCTGGTATTTGTCTTTATACCCAGATTACTGATGTAATCCCCTACCGTTCTGACAAGTTGTCGAAGGTCATCTAAACGATTGGTAATAAATATTGTATTATCAGGATAGTGAATATTGTTGGCGAAGACACCATTAATCTGTATGCCTTGTTCTGTGACACCAATTGCAGTAAAAATTGATTAACAGGGGTGAAAAAACGCTTCCATGTCGGACTTCTTATTATTGCTTTACTTAGAAGGACCTAAGCGGTGATTTAGAGTTCATTAATAGAAATAATAAACAGTTTTATATATTTTCATTACGTGATTCAGCCACATGTGCAGCATAAAGTAGCTAAGAGAGGCCACCTAAAATGTGTCCAGAGTGAGTAAATGCGTCATGGTATGGTTTTCGCTAATACACAGTTGACAGCGTGGAGAATTTTGTTACGTACGGAAGTAATTCTTAACGTTTATTTGCTGCCTAATACCGATACTGGCATTTTTTTCTAAAGGTGAGCTATATACTTCTGTGGCCCCATGATGACCCTTCGAAGAGAGGTCTAACGACATTTATGGAAATTGATCAAACAGAATCAAGAGTGGAATCTCCACTATTCTCTCAAGATTCGAATGGCCATCTATAAAACAGCTTCAGATGTTTGATTACAAATGAGTTAGTTTTAAGAAAAGCTAGTTTCTTAAGTCTCACAATGTTTATGATATCATCTTTCCCGAACAATGTGTCGTACCCTAATATAATTTTACGGGAGCATTAAGTGGTTATTAAACTGGTGTGTCGGTGATATTAACTCCCATATGACTCTGTCAACCTTGGAAAATTATTATTTTCTTCTTGAGGTCATAGGGTATTCTGTATGTCTCGAATATCTTGAATACTAGATTAAAGAGATTAGTTTTTTTACGGCATGTATTGGATTTCTGTATGTGCCGTGTTCTGATTCCCGGTTGACGTAACCCTGACCAAAGAGTGTTTCAATTACCGTGCATAGCAACATCCGAGGGTGGTTTCATTCGTGCCTTCAAATGACGATGTGTTCACCTGTCAAAATATGGGCGGTTGTCGAGGACGTTATAGTGCCACATTCCTGTAACTTATTTGAACACAGGATACGCAGAGAGAGGTTTCAGTTTCATAGTCTCACAAAAATACGAAATCCATTCTGTCAACATGAACGTTGTACTAACTGCTGCAGTTTTTTAAATAATTGTAATGTGGACTTGCAAAAGTATGCAAGTTTACAGAAGATGTGAAAAAAGGACTATGGGCATGTTAAAAATGTGTTTCAGTCGTATAAAAGCGTCATGAAACAAGCGGAATCTGTTTCAAACTAACTCTCATACGTCATGGACATTAATGATCGCCCAGTATTATCAGCATACAGGCACAGATTGTATTTGGACAACTATCTGCCATAAAACATACTGTTTTGTTGTGAACATTACTTTCTGCGTACCAATACAAGGCATGAAGATCGTGCTTCAAAGCATTTGAGATTTACTATTGTCATATCCGCAGGGTTTCGTGGCTTTATCTGGTTTTTGTAGCTTTGTTCATTTTTATCCATGCGTCTCAGCTTCTTTGGTCAGAAAGCAGCTTTCTACTTTACTTAAAAATGGAAAAGTCTCTGACCAGAGACAATGAAGTGTTTTCTGAAATTTCGGTGATTGAACCGTTGATTAGTTCTCACTCTGGGTGAGCTATCTGAAATGCATGGGACGTCATGCATATGTTTAAGAATAGCTTAGTTGCTCTGGGCAGTCAATAGTAATTTCCTTACGCCGGCAAGAGAAATATGACCTTTGATGAACTAGACGTCCTAGTACGTGCCTTTCCATTTGTGTTAACAAAACTAACTGTACTTCCTTTGAAGGTTTTGACTCCCCTCCCTTTTATTTTTTGATCTAGACATTTTAACACGATTGTCAAGAGTTTCGAAAAATTGAAATTCCGTATCGTTACTGAGCCTTGCCGCGAATCATTAGGTCGCGCCGCGCTCTACATTGTATTTCTCTTTAGTCAGAGGGTGTGAATGGCGGCCTGGTATTCCAGGAGGGCTCGCTCTCTTGTAGTTCACTCGTGGAACAGAGAAGTTTGCGGAGGTGCAAAGCCGGCAGTGGGGTCACAATGTCACTCTCTGTTGCCTCGAAATGTGTACATATGTAGGCCTAAGAAAGAACTGATTATAGGCTAATAAAAAGGAAATTTAAATTGCCTTTCACTTAACTGGGTGTCCCATTTCCTCCCGTATTTCTCTCCAGATTGCTCTCTTCCTTCCAGCGTCGCTGTAGTGACAGTCACTCATCTCGTATAGTCCTTGTCTACTGGCGATTAGGTATGCCTCATATTATGGGTCCATGCATCGTCGCCGAAGTCCTTCCTGATGCTCGTGGCCCGTTCTGGCTGTGGCGACTTGGACGGATCAGAATGGGGCCAGATGCGCGGAATGAAGGTGGATTCACACTTGTCGGAAAGTCACCGTCACGTCTGTCACGTGGAAACATTGTCATCTGCACTTCAAATGGTGGCGTTAACACATGCCGTCAACGTCACATCAAAGTTTTCTCGGAAAGAACGTTTCGAGGGGCCATTGACGAAGCCACGCGATATTTCGCTGTTGCTCTCGTCAAGTAGCACCTACAAATTTATTTTGTTTAGTCCAGCATATTCTGAAGTTGTGCTAGTGTATCTGTGGTTGAGACCACCTGTATCTGCTATTGTGTATATGTTTCAGTTCTGTTTCTCATTTCTTATACTATAGCAAGTTTTTGGCATATTTTGTTATTGTTATTCTTATTGCATATACACGAAATGTAATTCGAAGATTACTTGATAGAGCTAGTTCTTAATAGTCGACAGCTGTACGACATGAGTGACCGTCACTACAACGATACTGTAGGGAAGGAAACGATATGGAGAGAAATAGGGGAGGAAAACGGACGCCCAGTTAAGTGAAAGGCAATTTCAATTTCATTTTTATTAGGCTATAATCAGTCCTTCCTTAGGCCTATATGCTTACAAATTTCGCCAGAAGGATGAATGTTTGAATCCACCTTGCAGTAAACGTAGTGTTCACCAGATTTCATAAATACACAGCTGTTAATATACTGATCAGTTGCAGATGTTGAATGTGCTATTAAATAAATCGCATATTAATGTGTTGATAAAATTCGGATTGGATACGGTACAGTAGTTATGAGCATATCCCAGATATCTCTGGGCACTTTTTCACTCTTCTGAGTTAGAATTCATCAGATTTGCTGACAGACATGTTTTAATATTACACGTAAGACTCTGAAACTAAAGTAGGCTACCTTGCGTCTAATGTGGTATCTATTGGCATTCCCTTAGAAATATTAATTTCGTTGATAATAAGGAATCATATGCGAAAAGCTACAGAGTTGTAAGCCATATAAATTCGCTAAATAAATTAATGCGTCATTTAAGCTGAATGTATATTATAGGGAAATACATGGATGAACATTCAGGTACCTGAGATTTGAAGAATCACTGCAGATGATGCGATCTGAGGAAGCACAAGCAGAGAGTTCTTTCATGAACCACAAAATCTGAAGAGGAATTGTTTTAAAAAGAAGAAACTAGAAACATTAAAAGAAGAGGCTAATATTCACAGCTCATATGTTTAACAATTTCAAATCCACTTGTTCAGCCCAGGAAAAAATCCGTAACTCGAGTTGTGGAATACATAACATCCTCGATTAGAGTTACTGCAGAGCTTGAACGGACTGGACACATAGCAAACTATCTTGCCCCAAGGCTACAACGCGCGACATGACGAAGTTAGCCACAGGAAAACTCCGAAAACGTGCTCACCCGTAATAAATATCCGGCAAGCTGCTAGACAACAGAGGTAGACGTTGGTGTGATGGCCGCTTTCCGCCAGTCGTAGGACTCCCTCTCTGCTAGCGGCTATCGAGAAGACGGCTGCTACGGCTATAAACGTCATGCGCTGGAGGTGGATTCACACGCGCCGGAACGTCAGCGTCACGTAACCGTCACGGTTTTGAGCGTTGACGTCAGAGCAATTCCTGATCATTCGCACTACACGGCACGTCAACGTCGAAAGAAAGTCGTGACTTTAGAGCTGGTTCATAAAATACTCGTCAGAGACGCTATATTGTAGCTCATTGTAGACCGTCATAAAATGCCGAAATTTAAAGCTGCTTGCAAATTGCTGTTGCACTAGATGATGAGGAACGGAACAGCGAGCAAAAAGAGTCTGGGTTGGAAAAATATTAAGAAATCGAGACAGTGAAGGGGAGTTTCACACTCTTTACAAGGTGCAGGATATGGAGAAGTCATCGTTCTATAAATATTTCAGAATGTCTAAACAACAGTTTTTTCCTATTAAGCAAGATACAAGTAAAAATTATGAAGGGGATTTCTAGATTTAGGTGTCCAATATCATGACGACATAAGCTGTTGGTTTGCTTAATAGTCAGAAATGTTCCACATGATTTAAATGTATGAGATTTATTGTGTTCTCCTTAATTTTGGCTTCCAGGAAATTAGTTTTTAAACAGTTCCTTCAGATGTGTATAACCCCTACTGGTATTCTTTCTGTATTTGCCCATGAACAGTTGATGCATAAGTTGTTACAGAAACTGACTCATTCATACACTACATGGTTAGTACAAAAAGCATTGATGTGTTACAAAAACTATCCAAGTTGCTAGGAGATACACCCAGATAACCAGCAAAAGTGTTCGAAGCATGTATAAATAGTGAGCAGTATCATACTTGCTTTGAGCACTTTCGCAGATTATCTGGGTGTATCTCCTAGCAAATACTGTAGAGGAACGGTTTTGAAAAAAAAAAAAAAACTAGTTAGATACAGAAACAGGAACATTAAAAAAAAGAGAGGCTAATGTTCACAGCACACATGTTTAACAATTTAAAACCCACTAGTTCGGCCCAGGAAAATCAAATTTATAACGTCAGTAACTCGAGGCGTGGAACACACAGTATCGTCGGTGAAGGCCACTGAAAAGCTCGAAAGGACTGGACCGATAGTAAACTATCTTGCCCCAAAGCCACAACGGGCGGCGTGATTATTCAGCGTAACTTGTAAAAATTGAGCAAGTGAATTCTTCTCCCTCTGTGTGTGTTGGCGGGAGCTCCCATCCTCACTTAGCACTGTGACTCATTGCACCGTATACCTTAAGTAGATTTAATACGCCGAAGCGGATGTGTTTTTCGTGCCTCATTTACAGGTTTGGCATGCAAGCTGTATTGGGATTTCTCTCATATGTTAAAGAAGTTGATTCTTATTGGGTTCAAGTTATTTGTTGTGGTGGTAGCTTGGGCTCCTGTGCGTCATTACTCAACTGTTGTCTCTAGAGAACTGTTTTAAAATAACTATGACTGTGTGCCTTTATTTATAGAGGGAGTGACGCATTTTCGTTAAAATTACTGGGGTTTATAATCAATTTTAAGTATGTAATTAATTTGCCTGTCAAAGTTGTTAATTGATTTAAGAGTGCGTTATACTTTTTGTTTGAATGCAAGTTCGTTCGCCAAAGTTTTGACCTTTGTGTTATTGGTCTCGTTGCGTAACAGATTTACCTTCTGAATCTAAATCTGTTAGGATTGGGTCAAGGTGTATATTTTCTTCACTGTTTTGAACAAAAAGTGTATTATTAATTTTTGTTTCTTGATTACGCTCAAGGTAAAAGTCAATTGAGTTTTAAGAAGAGTCTCGGTACCAATTACAGACCTATTGTTACTGTATGCATTTCAACGTTTTTTAATGCGTATGTTTTAGAGTGAAAGGGTGAACTCTTTAATGAACCTAACTTGTGGAGCGTCTCGATTAGCCGGAAATGTCGGAGATTAAAGTTTTTCACTTCAATTTCAGCTGGAATTATTCATTGCACTGTTAATTTCACACTGTCATTATTTCAATGATTGTACTTAAAATTTATTTGTGGCACAAATGATGTTCAGTTCCTGATCGCCCAGTCCTTCCATCAGCAAGCCAAGCAATCAGCTGGCCGCATGTCAGTTATCATACTGCTGTAAACCCTTTACCGAGAAGTGGTAAATTACCCCAAAGAAAAAGTCTCCTCAATTCACTAAGCTTCTTTTTGCAAAACTAAGTATGAATTTTAAGTCCAGAATCGTCTGATTATTAGTTTGAGATAGAACATTTTGTTTCGCTTAACATGTGTTGAAGAAGGTCACAGGTACAAAGTTAAGAAGAAGTGCTTTATGCACCGTTCGTCCAAACGTTTCCGAGATTTATTTTATTCCTGGCGTATAAGCGACGTTAACGCAGTAATTAGGTGGCAGACTGAACGAACATTTTTATACAACAGTTGTTCATTCGACCAATCGACTGTTGGTAGGCACTTAGTTAGTGGACGTGCGATCATAGTGTACTGGCATTGTTGTGTCACAAAACCAAATGGAGCAACATCTCTAAACCAAGAGTTCAAGACATTCTTCAGAATGTTTTGGAGAAGAGAAAAGTGTATGCAAAGTTCGTCCCGCAAACCTGACACTCGAAGAAAGACATCGACACGTGGACAATTGCCGCGACTGGATCGAAATGCGAAACGCAGATAATCCTTTCCTGGAAAAATCGTCATGGGTAAAAAGACTTGGTGTTATCAATACGAATATGCCACGAAACGACAAAGTGCAAAAATTCACATGAAGGATAAACGTTATGACAACATAACTGACATTCAAGCAAATGTAATGCGGGAGCTGTATAAGATCTCAATGAAGCATTTTTCTCACAGGTGCACATGATTTTTATGAGCTTTCTGTGAGCTGTACTCGAGTGGAGGGGGGGGGGGGGGGGAGTGTGGTAGGGAGGCAATTGGAGACAATATAGAGCCCCTGAAACATTAGAACCATCATATTAACATTTCTCTGTTTTTTTTTTTTTTTTTCATCCAATCACAAAGAGTGTACGACTGATGGCGTGGGTCATAGCCAACATAGCAGATTGATGTTTGAGATAAATGAGCATTTAGCTCAGAACCTCTACCCGTTTCTGAATGCCGAGTTACAGTTGAGCACCTTCACATGAGCTAGTCAACCAGTCAGAAACTGCCACATCTCCATCCCAATGATAACATTCATATCCATAAAAGAATTGTCATATCCTAATTTTTTTTTTCAACCTTTAGTATTATATTCATACATCTTCTGTCCTTTAGTGTTGTGTATTTTCCTTTTGTACTGTGTTTGATACTCATCATCTTGCAAATTGTAATCTAACACTGTGATGTAAAATGTTTGGTGCCTAGCATGAGTGGCAAGAGCTTGATTTGACAATGACTAAAGATTTGGGTGTGTTCATAGTATCTTTTTTTCTAATAGTGTTTTTGATTTCCTAGCCAGTAATATTTCCTGTGGATATGTCAGTTGTTACCTAACGATGCGACAAAAAGCTGAAAACTGTTTCGAAACAAACAAATATTAGTGAAACAAAAACCGACTTTGTTTCTATTTCAAACACAATTAAGTATGAAAATTACCTTTAACCACATTGTTATGCTGTGAAGAGATATCGTTTCTTCTGCATAACAAGGATAACATGTTTTGCTATGTCAAAGTCTCCATTCACGATGCAACAAAACAGTCTTAGATCTCGTGACCTTTCATCCAATATCCAGGACTCGAAACACATTCTGGGTGACTTTAGATTTAAACGGTGAGTTTACTACCGTCTGCGATTCAGAATCAGCTTTCTGGTCAGTGATAATCAATGAAATCAGGTCATTTGGGGCAGCAAACGCAGCTCTTGGCTAATTACGCCATGTTAAGCAGGCTGTGCCGCGATCAGCCCCTCACTTGACTCATAACGCGGTTACTGGCCAATTCATCAGCGCCCACCCACCCTCAGTAGTCCAATAACGGCGCCGGACGTGCGCGCCACACCAGGCACATGCAGCTCCAACCCTTCAGCACTGCAAGCACTTGGCCTGCTCGTGATGCAGCCATTAGCCCTGTGGGCAGCCTCACCATCACTGACACGAGCAGTTACTGATTCATCTTAAGGCCACTGCTACCCTCTGCACAACTGGAGAGCAGCAACAAAGAGAATACCATAGGACTCAATTTTGGGTAGGCTCGTATTCGTTATGCTGTAAACGAGCATGACCTTGCACTGGATCAGGACTGGTACCTTCTACAGTCGATATTAATCTGCAGGGTAATTAAATTTCCGAAATACATTTCTCTAGGTAACATATTTAAGGGATTAGCAATCCCAAGATCACAAGCTAATATAGGCACTGGATAAGCCATTACGAATGTGAAATGTTGGTACATTAATAAAGGTGTAGCAGTCAGAATGGTGAATGCAAGTATGCAATGTGCATGCATTGTGTTCTACAGATGATGGATGTCACTTTGTGGGGTGGAGTCTCATACCTATTGCACTTGTCCAGCCAATTCAGGGATGGTTAAGCTGGTTTGATTGACGTTGTAGTTGTCGTCCTTTGACGTCCCATATTTGGTCGATAGGAGATTGATATGGAGATATGGTGATCAAGCAACATGTCGACACCCTGTAGAGAATATTGGGTTACAACAATGGGGTGTGGGCGAGTATTATCCTGTTGGAAAATACTTCCTCAAATGCTGTTCATGAATGGCGCCCAACAGGTCGAATCACCAGTCTGATGTACAAATTTGCAGTCAGCTTGCATGTGATAACCACTAGAATACTCCTACTGTCATACGAAATTGTGCATCATATCATAACACCAGGTATAGCTCCAGTGCGTCTAGCACGCAGATAGTTTGGTTCCATCCCTCAACTGGGATCCTTCCAACCACAACACAGCCATTACAGCCTGTATTTTGATATTTGTAAAGATTTTACTTTGTTTGGTTTTCCTACATATCGGAATTTTATTTTCGTGCAGATATCTGCCACCATCCTTCCCAGATGATGAGTGTTCTCAGTACTTTGGTTCGCAGAGTACCCATCGTTCATGTTTACAGCATTCTGTAGAATGGGCATTTACAATTAAAAAGAGCTTCGGGGCCAACGAGTATTTTCCACAGGAGATTCTTAAGACTTAAGGAATAAAACCTAAAGAGGACATAAGGAACGCGGAAGAAGACATAGATTGAAATCAATAACTTTCCTACTATATGTAACAATCCTGTCGTCAGAACTATGACGGATCCTCACCAAGCACCAAGTGACAGTCATTTTTCGCTCTTCACTGAAAACAGTAGCACTCCTGTTTCAGTTGTTTTGAAGCTATTGTTGGTTAGGATTTACAAGATCCCCTGCGAGCGTGGCCATCATGCACTGAACACAGAACTACAGAACTCCATAGCTACTTAAATTCTTTTGGCCATAATTTTATTAATACAGATTGCGATTTCAGCTTGTGCAAGTCGTGGAATCCTGCGCTTCTTTAAAGAAATTTATAAATGCACTGCCTCATTGTAGCTTAAAATGATACATCTACTTCCCAGCGTGGATCGAGTCAGGCGCTCGAAGAACACTCTTTTGCCGCCAATCAACTTCTTCGGCGCCCGTGAGTCTGTTGCCTCATGCACAGTGGCGGGTTCAAAAGTACGGAGCGGGTGCTTTAGCGCCAGTCTATCGACTCTCTCTGAAGATGGTCGAATGGTATACGGTCAAAATATCAGAAGAAGGAACCCAATTTATGCGGCTGCATACCCGAAATTTAAGGGAGTGGAGATCAGTATGGTCGAATAAACATGTTTGCCAATTTGCCGACTAAAACAAAATGTTTAACAGGCAGTAAAGCAGTTTTTAAAACCAACCTAAAATCAACTCCTTCCAATACGTAGGAGAATTTTTATTTAAAAATCGACAACCTACAGCCTAAAAAAGAGACAGAAAAAAGCCGCCATTAGTTTTTAGTATAGTTGTGTGAGTAAAACTGGAAAATAATATGTTCGTTAGTGTTAAATTTAGGTCAGTGTACCATTGAGGAATATAAAAATGGCCAGCATGTAGCCATTCATTGAGAATAATCGTCTATACATTCCCTCTACCCTCACTCGATCCATAAAGATTCGTTAAAAAAAATTATTCAGACTATGTATGAAAATGTAACTAGCTAACTAGGGCCGCTCAACCACACACAAGCTCATAATAAAAGTTCATCCACCAGTCCAACGTAATACTTACAAACAGCAAAGGTGTAAATAAACTGTGGTAGTGGCATACATATACATTCTAAGGCTAGCGCCTCATCAATGCAACCACTTTCTTCTGTCATCGGCTGTTGTAATTTTCATGTCATTCTCCCCTATTCCTGATGCCTTCAAAATACTTCACCCTATGCCATCCTCTTCCTTTCTTTCTCAGCACAGCCACTTCAAGAACATTAATGAGGAAGGTCTTATGTCTGATGACATGTCCACTGAATTTTATTTTTCTGTTTTCCACTTCCTTTAGCAAATAAATTATACGGCATTACTATTCCAGCTGAAGATCATATCTATGATTCATAGTTCCCATTAATATCATAATAAAGAAGTTGAAAAAGTGGTAGATAGAGGCTGGCCGAAGCATGAGGCGGACGGGTCGTGTGTCGTGGCTTAACTGATAAGAACATTTCCTGCAAAGAGGAAGACTCCAGTTAGGAATTCTGATCTAGCACACAGTTTTTATCTCACAGGTAATTTAGAATGGAAAAAGAGAGTGGCACAGTGAATTACCAGCATAATTGCAAAATTAGAGAACGTTTGTTTCTTCAGGCGCGTTTATTCAAGACAGCGAAAGAAAATTTATTTTAAAACATACTTTCAGGTTGTAACTATTTTTTTACGTAGTTGTCGTTCAAACTTGAACATTTGTTTTGGCACTGCACGTGCTTTCCTATGCCTTCTGCATACTCAGTTCCACCAAGTCGTTGAACAAATCACTAACGTCCTCATTCAGTTCGTTGCCATTTCCATATGTTTCGCGCCAAATAAAATCTTCGAAATTGGGAAAAAGAAGGTAATCAACTGAGGCCAAGTATGGCTACTAAGAGGATGTTCAAAAACGTCTCACTTAAACTTCCAAAGCAAGTGCTTCATCAGTGGAGCAGAATTCGGGCATGCGTTATTGTGAAGAAGCGCTGCCACAAGAGAACAATGCAAACCATTTGTTCTGAATGATGCGTCGTAGTCGGTGAGGAGTCTGACAGTAGACCGCTGCATTTATGGCCTCTCCTCTAAGTGTGAAGTCAGTGAATAGGACGCCTTTTTTCAGTGACGGCCCGTGATAGTGCGTTAATGTGCTAGGCATATTGTGAATATCGCACTGAAGTTATGCCATTTCTCTTCCAACCGGGGCCGGAAATAGCAATAAATTATGCCAGTTCTCTTCGAATGCGTGCTTCCATGTAAACAAAATGGAAGAAAACATTTTTAATAGTTCTTTAACTAGAAACCAGTGCCGAGTGCTAAAATGATGGTCAGCCACGCTACGATCAGCCGGGCGGTGTCGCCGAGCCATTCTAGGCGCTACAGTCTGGAACCGCGCGACCGCTACGGTCGCAGGTTCGAATCCTGTCTCGGGCAAGGATGTGTGTGATGTCCTTAGGTTAGTTAGGTTTAAGTAGTTGTAAGTCTAGGGGACTGATGAACTCAGAAGTCCTATAGTGCTCAGAGCCATTTGAACCATTTTTGAACACGCTACGATCAACTCTGAGAAATGACGTAGATGTGTGTATCTGGCTATGCATTCTTTGACGTGACGTCATCCTTGCCAGTAATGAGGGTGCTACGATGCTCACAGTGCCAAGTCAGTTTTTTTTTTTTTTTGGGGTGGTACTACGTGTTAATTATTGTGCAGGCGTAGAGCATGAGGGATGTTAGAAATACCGATGCCATAGCCCAGCCTTCAAGTGCACCGACCGGTACTTTGTGAATTCAGGCTCGTTCCTCAGACCATTATTTTTTCTTTTCTCATTTTTTTATTTTCCGCAGTGTTCAACTATTAATTAGATATAAAATTTATCTTTTCTATTTCTACAGAAGTTCTCTCTACTTTATGTGGAGAGTGTGGCTTTCTTGTCGCTGTACTGATTGCCTAATGCTGCTACTTGTACTGAGAGACCGCGCTATAGTCGCAATAAATTACTTGTCACCCGACTTTCAGTAAATTATTGAGTAAAGACGTCATCACAGTGCAGCTCACAATGATATATCGATATACCAACACAGATCAACTGCGGAGTCATAGATACAACTCGCGCATTATGCACGTCTCTGCCGCCGACCAACGTCTCTGGCGCATTTGCATCTGTGGGCCGCATGCGCAGTCGCGCGGTACAGCAGTATAAAGGGACGAAGCGAGCACTGGAGCGGCAGTCTTGCGGCTCACTCTGAAGATGGCTGAACGTTATACAGCCGAAATATTAGAAGAAGAAGGAGATTTCTTGCGGCTGCACACCCGAAACTTAATGGAACAGTCTTTGCGCCGCCAAAACCTGAAGATTCACAAGAAATATACAGTTTGACCTCCTCTGTAAATAAAGGATTGAATTTATTTTCGTTATTCATCATAGTGACTGTGCTGCATCAAATGAAGCATTGCAAGAAATTTGAAGGAGTTTACAAAGGTAATAATGAATTGAGATTTGCTTAAGTTTGTCGTTAGACCCCCATAGTGCTCAGAGCCATTTGTCGTTAGACCATATACTATGGTGTATCAAAGAAGATAAGATATCGAAGTATTATTTAAAACTGAGAGCAGAATGATATCTCACGTTGTTCTTCAGCAATTGGCTTTTCTGTCCATCAAATGGTCGCGCAATGTGCTCCTAATTCTGTCCGTGTAGACTGGCCAGCTGCTATGAAATATAATATTTATCACTCAATTCTAAGAAATCTCTGTCCACCTGCTTTGCTGAGAGAATGCCGGCACGGTAGCTGAGCGTGTTCGGTCCTCTGTAATAAAAAACTCAGTGAATGTATCAACGACTAACTTGAATGGGTGTTATGGAACGACAGTCCCTAGCAAATGCAACAAACAATAACGAACAACATGAGATTAACGAAAAAGAGTGGTAACGTGCTTGCCTACCATACAGGGGCCCCGGTACGATTCTCGGCGGGTTGGAGATTTTCTCCGCTCGTGAACTGCGTGTTGTGTTGTCCTAATGATCATCTCATCACCGAAACCCAAGTCACCCAATGTGACGTTACTTGAAATAAGACTTGCAACCTGGCGGGCGAATTTCCGTTGATGGGGCCTCCCAGCGATCAGTGCCGAACGATCATGTTTTATAAGAAATTTTTTCGGTAGAAAATACGATTCTGGCGCATCTTTTATTTTGATATCTTTGCTCGATAGAGGACAGAATTTCTTTTATGTTTCGTTATAGTTACAGTGCTGCACAAAATGAGGCAAAGCATTCTACAAAAATTTAGAGTTTGCAAAGGAAAAAAAACTCATTTTGTGAACTTTGCATATGAATAATTTTCGCCCATACGTTGCTCTGAAAGAAATGTAGATGTTATATAGAAATTTTATTGAAAACTGATAGTACAACGATATCTCATATCGTTCTCCAGTTACTGGTTTTTATATGCGGCAGACGGTCGTGTGAGATAGATACGTTTCTGTCCTTGTGCATCGGGAATCATGTGGTCATAAGAATCTTCATGTTTAATATACGGTTCAAGATATCGAAACGAGTCTTCTTTGCAAATGACAGCACGCAAAGAAGCAAGCACCTGCCATGGTAAAAACTTGAAACCTTGTTATTCGCCAAGATATAAGCAACTCGTCCAAAGCAGTTAGAGGGTGGTGGCGATGAAATAACTATTTGGCTCCTCAAATCGAAACGTTCTTCCCACTGACCGTCGGATATTCACTAAGAAAAGTTCTCTCCATCAGTGCGCTATTACAAGAAATAACACAGCAATAAAACTGGAGCAAATGGTAAGAACTGAGTTAGAAACGTATATTTTATTTGATATTTAAGGAAATATTAGATTACAGTGAAAAATGGAAGAAATAATGAAACAAAAATGTTTGATAAACGGGATGACACTGAACAAATGTAGAAAGTCTTTACAACAGACAAAAACTACAAATAAATATTTGAACTCGATATGACTTAATAAAAATTTCTATGTTTAGGGTGATAGTTTCTATGAGTGCCTTACATTCAACAGAAAAAAAGAGTCCGTCATGGAGGACTAGGTGGGAAATATTTGCTGGTATGAAATAGAAGTATATGTTACATGTTTTAGGGTGGCGCAGAAAGTAATGGGCTGTTCTGCTGTTACAAATGGATATGAATACGTGGAAGTTGATGCACGTGTGAAATGCAGTGCATATGTATTCGGTGTCTTGGAGTGAAACAGTTTCATTTCCACCTGTACTGCAGTTACATCCTCTTTGCGTGTTGCCGTGGGAAATATACACCCTGCATGGGGGCTTAATTTAATTTATGATTGAAAATATTTTTAGTAGCTGTATGTCCGTCCGATTACGCAGTGTCTCGTAATCGGTTCGCCCTGACTAGTATTATTACGCAATCTGACTGCAACAAACAATGTAAGGAAATTTTCGTAAACACAGTTAATTAATTAAGTCCCCAGCAACTATAAAACCTACAAAATCCAAGCACAAATGTAACTGTTCTGTATGTGGGAGTGTGACTCAACGTCCACATCTGGCACGGTTCTTTTCCAACAAGACAAGAATTTTTAAATACCAACTATGCTGACGTGACAAAAGAAATTTAGAAAAACTATAATTACGCAAGAAAACCAGAATTACACTCTAATGCAAGAACACAAACCAGATGCTTTGTTGACTGAACCTGTAGTGACGCATTATTTCAGACACACAAATAATAAAAGAACATTGTGGATTTTACCTTCATATATATTGACGAAAGGCACTCATTACAATAACATCTGCTATCTCTCCCATCAAATAACTGCATAAAACATGGAACAACACCCTTTACTACAACATCTTACTCCGACTTCACGACAAGCAGTGCCCACTAGCACATCTCGGCACGAACTCTTAACACACACTGTCCTCTACGAGCTCTCTACTAGCACTGACTTCTACGAACTCCCGACAACCACTGACTACGACGAGCTCTAAACAAGCACTGTGGAGGCGGCTTAATAGTACTCTTTGGCGCAATCTCTGGCGCAGTGGCACAGTGTAGCCACCTTTCATATGCCCCTCCTCCACAGGCCAGAATTTGATGGTATTTTTGCCAGCATTGGTGGTGAAAATACCACCAAATTCGTCCAGAAAAATACAGACAAAAATAAAAGATAATATTAATACCTAAATATCACATAATTAGTTAAAAATTTTGGCTTTGCACTGACCTTTCACTAACCTAATATATGAAATACAGTAAGCAATACAACTTCTTTTCATGCATGTGGCTTTACATAATAGTTTACACAATATACAAAGAATCAGTTTATACAAATGTTCACATAAAATGCTTTCAATGATTAGTTTATACAAAAAAAAGATACTAACAGGTGACATCTTTTCAGTAGAAGCAGTCCATCAGTTGCACCCAGTAAAGTTTAGCAGGTACACCCAGCAACAAGTCACATTAGTTCAGTAGAAGCAGTTCATCAGTGGCACCCAGCAATGTTAAGCAGGTGCAGACACCAACAAGTGACATCATTTCAGTAGAAACAGTTCATCAGTTGCACCCAGCAATGTTGAGCAGGTGCAGACAGCAACAAGTGACTTCATTTCAGTAAAAACAGTTCATCAGTTGCACCCAGCAATGTTGAGCAGGTGCAGACACCAACAAGTGACTTCGTTTCAGTAGAAGCAGTCCATTAGTTGCACCCAGCAATGTTGAGCAGGTGCACCCAGCAACAAGTGACATTATTTCAGTAGAAGCAGTTCCATCTGTGGCACCCAGTAAAGTTGCAGAGGTACACACAGCAACAAGTCACATTAGTTCAGTAGAAGCAGTTCATCAGTGGCACCCAGCAATGTTGAGTAGGTGCAGACAGCAACAAGTGACTTCATTTTAGTAGAAGCAGTCAATCAGTTGCACCCAGCAATGTTGAGCAGGTGCAGACAGCAAAAAGTCACATCTCTCAGCAGAAGCAGTTCCACAAAATTCACTAGCACTGATCACACTGTTCATCAGAGTTTATGAGCAGAAATTAAACATGTCCTAGTGGCACCAATCATGTAGAAAAGGTACAAATAACAGTCCATAATTTTTTTTTTTTTTTTTTTTACAATCACTGATCACACAGTTCATCAGCAGAAATTAAACACGACCAAATGTCACACATCATGTTGAAAAAGTGCCGGTAACAGTTCAGAATATTTATCTTCACTAATCAGACAGTTCAGGCATGAACAATAGTTTGAATGCACATACAAATGCTTTTACAGTAACATACAAATCATAACAAACACACAAATGATGTCAGATAATTGTCCTATTAACTATTACAATACACAAATACCAGTAAACCTATAATATTTATGGGTGTCAGTGCAAGCCACTACAAATAAATAAAATAATATTTAGGAGATAGGTGGGTAGGATTAGTAAAGGAAAACACACAAAACACACTCATTCATCTTTCATTCACATTAAGTACTACTGTGTAATTGAATAGTGTTAACTGTGTAAATGTAATTCTGTTAAAATCTGATGTTCATCATGTGTATCAAGTAGTACTGGCAGCAATGTATAACAGTCAATAATAGTTAAGTCAACGTCATAGTCATCATGTCAAGACCAATGTTTGCCAAGCCAGATCAAAATGTACTGTTGTTGAACAACTGTCAGTGAGCCAAGATATGCAATTACTTCCTCTCTCCAAAAAAAGTATATACTGCTTAGTTATTTAACAAAGTGTGTGTATAGACTATCTTCCTTCTATTTTAGTGTTCTAGTCTGCTCCCTTCATCCTCCTTGTTCCATAAGACCAACAAAAAAAATATGCTCCTCACTTACTTTACCTCTTATACACCAAAACTCCAATAATCATCAGCTTCACACAATCTCAATAATACCTCAATAATACCTCTTCAATACGTCTTATCATCAATATCATTTACCTTACCTCTTGTCCACAAAAACTCCAATAATCATCTACTTCATATAATCTCTATACCTCAATAATACGTCGATAAATATAAACCTCAGCACCAATATCATTTCACTTCCATAACAACTCTTTCCTCTAGTCAGTCTCCTCGAACAAGTACAGACAAAATCCTACTGCAACTTCAATTCAGCATCCCATACAATCCGAAGACACATTGTCAACACACAACCTCTGTGTAATCCATCTGAGCCCAATCTTCTACTCATTATAAATTATAAGATACATTTTGGTTCCTTGTCCATCATTAAATAAAAGAAATGCATACCTGACCTCTAACAGACTTAGTTCGAATAACTCTCAGTAATTAAGTACGATTACGGAGTGTGAATAATCATAATGTTTCACAGTGTGTACACCACTTCAAGAATTATGGCAAACAGAAGCAAACATGTGGAGTATTTCTTGTGTCAAGTGTCACTTCCTATTTCAATTGCTCACGAAAAATGCAGTGTAATAACTATTAATGGTCTAAACCTAGTAATGGTATGTCATGTCGTTAGTTTCCTTGCCATTAGCATACATTTATACAGCTTCCATAAAACCTCCAGCTCATGTGACTTCTATTAAGTTTCTTGTACTAATGTCGTTCGTCGAATTATAGCAGTTCATTTTCTTATCCTAAAAATATAAGGCACTGAGCGTAAGCAAAACAAGCAATAGCGAGTAAATATACCAGTAGAGAACAGAATGTCAACAAGTGTATGCAGCACAATTCTTACAACGAGGCTCTGCCAAGCGAACAATCTATAATTAATACCATAGTGTGACCTAAACTCTATGTTTGTACACCTTATATCAGCATTTCTATATACCAAATTAAAGAGCAGTTATGGCAACAAACAGAAATGTATAAATATGTAATCCATACGCATAGCAGTAAACATATATCTTACGTAATAAACAGGTCATTAGCATCATATCAGCATAAGCAAATAAATGTTCATAAGTCATCTTAATAAGTAAACATGAAGGCGCAAGCAGATAAATCACAAAGTATAACCTACATACATAATCACAGTCAGCACAATTAATCAGATGACAATTATAATTTAAATAAATAAGCACAGCAGGCACATAATAGAAAAATATGACATCAGTGAAAAAGCAGTGCAGCCAAGCGATGCATAGTATATACAAGTCACAACCCAGTTCATTAATAATCATTGTCAAAATCAGTTACCGTACGCAAGCACGTCGCTTCACACGTAAATTCATAGAACATGAAATTAGCACAAAGTATGAATCACGTAATCGTGAGCAGCAAATTACGTCTAAAGTACGTACCTAAGTGGAAACATGTTACCTGAAAAATAAACTCAATTAATAGTTACCCTTTTTTAGTTTATTACTTTCTTCTTCGAAATTACATTCTTCCTGAAAATTTCTCGATAGCAAGTCGTCTTAACGTCGGACACGCACAGAATTTACCTGAAGGTCTTAAATACTTTATAGAACCGTATCCTGAAAAATACTGAATGTTAATAACACAATTCAACAAGTCCTTATAGCTTTATACAGAATTTAATCGGAGAAATTAGACTGAGTATTTGTTTACGGCTGTCAGTGCATTCGCACTGAGCGCTCGATCAGCTGTAGGCGCGTGACGTAGGAAGCAATTGTTCGCGGTCAACGACTGCCTTGTGCGGCGCGCAGACTTGACTGTTGCTTTGAGTATGTGCCGCCGCCAAAACACAGCGCGGTATCCTTGTACTCTCTGCATGTTTACATCTAGCTGTTGATTTCTCACAAGTATGTCATTCTACAAAAATTTTTACATTAGATATATGATGTATTCCTTTAGAGTGTCGTGATTTAAGAGTTTCTACTTCGACAGTGTTATCATGAATAATTTTGCGAACCCTATATGGACCGTTATAAAGCAGAAAAAATTTGCGACACAAGCCTTTTCCTTTGTGAGATAAACGATGAGACTTAATTAATACCTTTTGACCAACTGAAAAAACTTTTACACGACCAGGACGTTTCGCTGTTTCTCTCTTCTAGCAGCCGCAGATGCAATATTTTGTAGAGCCAGGTTGACAACTTCAGAATGTCGCAGTTTCCGTGAAGGCGGAAAAGGAACGATTTCAGAAATGCGATTTGTTGGTACTTTATTTTTTAATATCAATAGAGGCGGTAAAGAAGTTGAGTCATTAGGAAGTTCATTCAGAATGTTTTGAAAAATATGAAGATACTGATCCCAAGTTCTGTGATTCTGATGACAATAAAGACGACACAATTTATTGATTTCCTTCATCCATCTCTCTGAAGCGTTAGATTGAGGGTGAAAAAGTGAGATGAAGATTGGTTTAATTTTACGACGGTGTAGAGTACGAAGCCAAATTTTAGAACGAAACTGTGATCCATTATCTGATATAACCTTATCAACGTGACCGACTTCTTTAAGAAAATGTTTGATAAAAGCGTTAGATACTGAACGAGCTGTTGCTTTGCGTAAAGGTGTAAAACACACATATTTTGATGTCAGTTCCACTACTACGAAAATGTACGCAAAACCATTAGTAGAACGAACCACTGGACCAAACAAATCGACTGCAGCCATCTCCTTTAATTTCGCTGGAATGATGGGAAACAACGGTGCTCTGAGAGAAATCGTTGGAGGCTTAGCCATTTGACATAATTTGCATTTGGCATGAACAGATCGAATACGTTTTTCCATCTTACTGAAGTAACAATTTTCTCGTAATTTATGAAAGCATTTTCTGGACCCAAAGTGTGCATAACTGAAATGCGTATACCAAATCAATTTATTGACCCACTCATCAGGAATACAAACTAACCAAACGAAGCTGTCGACCGATTTTCGTTTAAAAAGAACTTTCCAGATAGATCGCAAAACGAGGTGTGGCCAAATCGTCCAAACTAACAAAGCGCCTAGGAAAATTAGAGACACCAAGGAAACTACGAACGTCACGTTTTGTGCTAGGAACAGCATAATTACGAATAGCGTCTAATTTTTCTGGATCAGGGAGAATACCTTCTGTAGAAATAATGTGACCGAGAAATTTCACCTGAGAACGACCAAATTCAGTTTTTTCCAAGTTCACTGTCATGCCAACTCGTGCAAAAATACGTAACAATGAATCCAAAATTTTGTTGTGCTCACTCCAAGAACGTTTAGCAATAAGAATATCGGCAACATATGAAGTAATATTATCACGAAGATAAACAGGTAACATTTCGTTTAAACTACAATGAATGCTGCAATAGGTACAGTAAGTCCAATCGGTAATTTCCAAAGTCACTTTTGGGTACAATTAGTCATATTCGGTTATTGTTCACTTACTCACTAGATAGATTGATAGTCGAAGAGTTGGTTTGACAGATGCAAAGAATAGTAAAAGAGTAGGCAGCGGTCCAGAAAACTAAAAGAGAAATAGCACCACTACAGCTCGGGGCCCTATGCTCGCTACGGCACATATTCACTTAGAGTAGTGAAACCCCTGAGGACTTTAATAACTGCACATAATTTCCAGTTTGTGACTTAATGGCAACTTTGGCGGAAGTGCGTACATAAATTGATCTAGCCATGAACATGGATGTATGTCATCCTTAGAATTGCGGAAGATCTTAAATTTCCGGACAGTCAAAAAGTGTTTATAGTCAAAGTTTTCGCCTCGTGGCGACAAAGACCTATCGCGTCTGTCCCAGTCCGAATGTCGATTATTGTTAAATTCACGCGCCTGGCGCTCTCTTGTTGCATCCCGTAAATGAAATAAATTACTTTCTTCATACCCCTCTGCTAAACTAGCACTTGTCAATTTATCTGAGATCTCCTCAACTCTTTCCGATGAGTCACTTAATTGTTCTTTCTGTCTATTTACGTCTTCTGTAAATGTCGCGACTCGGGTTTCAGTATTGTCACATTTGGTAGCTAGCTGTTCATATTGTTGTGTTAGGTTATTTAATCTGTCATTTGGTACGGATCCTTCGATTCTCTCAAATATTTCTTCCTTATCCTTTGCACGTTGTAAATTTAACTCTGAAAAATTCTGTACTATCACGCGATCTCTTTCTTCCTGTTCTCTATCCTGTTCCCTTTGTCTGATTTCTACTGCAATTAATCTATTATTGTGAGAATTCAGAATCGGTTGTACTTCTTCTCTGATTTCTTTCTTTAATTCATCTTTCATATTTTTGAAACATGTCCCAATTCGTGAATCTAACCGTGTTTCCAAAGTTCCTATCTCTGCTTTTAATTCAGATCCTAACTGTGATCCCACATTTAATATAGCACTCATCAACTGCTCCATAGTAACTGTTTCAAAATTCTTTTCACCCCTCACATTTCCCACAAAACCAGCTTCCTTCTGCATGGCTGTAAAGCTATATGTGTTCGATACTATTCCAGAATCTTCTATCGTTACTCTCGTATTCTGTGAATTTTCTGATTGAGAAAAATTTTGAAATGGTTCCGGACTATTTTCCCGACTTATTACATTGTTTTCCACTTCATTATCCATCATAATGTTTTCCTCTGTTGGCGAGTTCGCCATGTTAACAATTTCGTTATTCTCACTATTCATCATTTTTGCCTTTTTCATAGACCGCGTAATCATTTACAAAACATAAAAAAATTCGTCACTGTTCGAAAATCCCACACAATGACTCCTTATCTCCAACAATACTATTCACACGAGATGTTTCCTTCAAACACGATTAACGAACAATTGAAATAATTGCACTGGATTTTCAAACCCGTTGACAAGACAACAATTTAAATTCTGAGAAAAAAATATCATTAGAAGAATGACAATTACCAAATCTACACATGCAAAATAGACTACAATTACTAACTACAAATTACTACAACAATACTACTGTCTACTATTTTTACAGTCAGAAGAATCCAAGGGACGATCCGAAGCAGCGGTCGCCACGTGCATGGGGGCTTAATTTAATTTATGATTGAAAATATTTTTAGTAGCTGTATGTCCGTCCGATTACGCAGTGTCTCGTAATCGGTTCGCCCTGACTAGTATTATTACGCAATCTGACTGCAACAAACAATGTAAGGAAATTTTCGTAAACACAGTTAATTAATTAAGTCCCCAGCAACTATAAAACCTACAAAATCCAAGCACAAATGTAACTGTTCTGTATGTGGGAGTGTGACTCAACGTCCACATCTGGCACGGTTCTTTTCCAACAAGACAAGAATTTTTAAATACCAACTATGCTGACGTGACAAAAGAAATTTAGAAAAACTATAATTACGCAAGAAAACCAGAATTACACTCTAATGCAAGAACACAAACCAGATGCTTTGTTGACTGAACCTGTAGTGACGCATTATTTCAGACACACAAATAATAAAAGAACATTGTGGATTTTACCTTCATATATATTGACGAAAGGCACTCATTACAATAACATCTGCTATCTCTCCCATCAAATAACTGCATAAAACATGGAACAACACCCTTTACTACAACATCTTACTCCGACTTCACGACAAGCAGTGCCCACTAGCACATCTCGGCACGAACTCTTAACACACACTGTCCTCTACGAGCTCTCTACTAGCACTGACTTCTACGAACTCCCGACAACCACTGACTACGACGAGCTCTAAACAAGCACTGTGGAGGCGGCTTAATAGTACTCTTTGGCGCAATCTCTGGCGCAGTGGCACAGTGTAGCCATCTTTCAACCCATGGCTACTTGAGGCACAAAACCACATAGCCTCCATCAAGAGTATAAATTATGAAATTTGACTGAAGTGGATAGGCAAATAAGGTACAGTGGTTACCGGTGCATTCCTGTGCCCAGCTATTGGTACGACGAGCACGTTGTCTTAACTGAACATGAACTACAGCTGTGTCGCATGAGCGATACGTGCTGTTACGGACAGATATCAGAAATTCAGGCTCTCGCATGTTCGTGCCATGGGAATTTAGCTCCTGCATATAAATAAATGTTTACGGTTTGTATTTTCAACAGTCGACGCGTACCAAACTCATTACTGCTCAGTTTAAATTCCTTTCAGTCAAGTTTTGAACCGTAAATCTAACCTGTAAGTAAGTATTTTAAGCCACTATGACTGGCAGCCATATGCTCAAAGATAAAGTTTCTAACAATACAAATGACCGCCGGCCGGTGTGGACGAGCGGTTCTAGGCGCTGCAGTCTGGAACCGCGCGTCCGCTACGGTCGCCGGTTCGAATCCTGCCTCGCGCGTGGATGTGTGTGATTACTTACTTTACTTTTCCGTGTCCAGATCAAATTGATGTGTGTGATGTCCTTAGGTTAGTTAGGTTTAAGTAGTTCTAAGTTCTAGTGGACTGATGACCTCAGATGTTAAGTCCCATAGTGCTCAGAGCCATTTGAACCAATACAAATGACCTAAATCCTCCGATATAACATTTTAAATACTCTCGCATTGATTCCAATTCCCGAATTATAGATGGAATATTTTCAGTTGAAAACTGAAGGAGTATTGTGTAATTGCTTGAGAAAATAACATGGCTCAACTATCGAGATGCGGATGAAGAATTTCATGGTTTGTGCTTCTTCGACTGTGATCATTCCTGTTATCTTCTTGACGATGCTTACGAATATTACATATCTTTCCATGTTGTTTGCAAAATAATTTAAGTGGAAATACTACAATAACAATACTCTATAAATCTCAAATGATTGCACGCGTCATCTGGAAATGAAGTAGCAGACGCTAACCAATCAGGATTACTGTTTGTTGTTACTGGTTGACATTACTCCAGTACGCTACGTACAATTTTGACAACTATTGCACATGTATTTTGCTGATTTTTGTACTTTTTCCGCTTGCTTACATGAGTCGAAGAAAACAGTTATTAGTACATTAATGGGCGTTTGGGATATAGTGAACTGTAACACACTGCCCTGTAGTATTTCATGTATAGTCGACATTTAATTACAGCTTTACTTATTTATGAAGTGAGTGATTTATCATCTACAATTTGGGTGATGGAATAGTTGCCTGTTACGTAATTGAGGATATCGGAGGGTGAAAAGATTATTTTATCTTACATGGGCATGTGATCAGAGTTCCTAGCGGCGTAATCCTCCTATATTAGATTCTCGGATTAGTTCCCGCGTCCGATCTGGATAAAATTTCGAGCTTTAAACGAAATTCTTCGTTGTCATTGTTATGAACACCTGACTGTCGTGGCAGAGGTTGTAGTGTCCACGTATAGCACTGAGACGGTCGGTGTAATTATCACTAAGTGCCGGCCGGTTCGGCCGAGCGGTTCTAGGCGCTTCAGTTCGGAACCGAATTGCTAACACGGTCGCAGGTTCGAATCCTGCCTCGAGCATGGATGTGTGTGATGTCCTTAGGTTAGTTAGGTTTAAGTAGTTCTAAGTCTAGGAGACTGATGACCTCAGATGTTAAGTCCCATAGTGCTCAGAGCCATTTTAACCATTTACGACTAAGTCATGCATTCACGGATTGTGCCCATGACTGCACTGCTGTCGGAAACGATCTCGTAGGAACGTAAATAGTTTTCCGAATGTCTCTGTGTCTTCTAAGCTAAGAAGACTAAGAAAGTGTTATGCCGAGTTAAGGGCAGTGTCGGTCTCAGGGTCCCTGCAATTTAGAACCGGCCAGAGTATCCGACCGTTTACTGTTTGGTGTGCAGATCTCCAAAGGCACTGTAAGAATCGGCAACTGTTGAGCACAGTCTCAAAGACAAAGACAGAATGTAGTAGTAGTAGTAGTAGTAGCAGCAGTAGTAGTATGGTATTCTGCCTTACGGCAGGTCTTGTCGTAGGTTAATCCTCTTCCACTTTTGTCTGTCCATAGCCAGTCTTTTCATTTGTGAACATTTGTCTCCTTTGATATTGTCCAGAATTTGATATCTTCTTTTTCCTCTTCCCCTTTTCCCCTCCACCATTCCTTCCATTCCTTCCTTCAATAAACAGCTCCTCCTCAAACAATGTCCAGTCCAGTTCAGTTTCCGCTTTGTGATGACCTTCAGCGTGTTTCTTTCTTCTCCAACTCTTCTTTATATTTCTTCATTCCTTACTCGGTCTTCCCATTTCATTTTTTCAGTCTTCTCCATATTCACACCTCTAATACCTCCAATCTTCTTTCATCTTCCGTCCAGGTGTCCGTACCATACAGTGCAATGATCCAGTGCAGCATTTGGCAAGAATTTTCCTCAGATATTTGTTTAGTGGTCCGCAAAGTAATTTCTGTTCCCTCTTGAATCCTTCTTCTGCCATTGCAATTCTTTTCCTAATTTCTGTTGAGCAGTAAATATCATCCATTATAACACTTCCCAAGTAAATGAAGTTATTAATTTGCTCTATTTCTTCTCCCCCTGTTTTCATATGGCATTTTCTCCCCTTTCCTCCATTTTCAAAGCTTTTTCAATGCTTGATGAAACTAAACTCGTTTCCCATGGTTCTGTATATGGGAATTTTCTCATTAAATAAACAGTACGAATTTGAATGTGGAAGCGAGGTCTGAGAAAAAGAGAAATGCACAGAATTGTTCACGTTCCTGCGAGACCTATGGCGCCATCGGAACGGGCACTGAAATAATCACCGAAGGAATGACGTATGATGATGGACGCCGACCAATTGCAAGCCAGATGTGCGCTATAAATGGTCACCACAACAGCAGCTACTCCTGACAATGAACATGACAGATCGGGCAATATCTCAATATTTTATCTATATTTGATGCGGCTGCTCAACCTTTATTTGTTGACAGGGCCATTAAAAATATTGCAGTACGTGTTTTTTTTTGCCTGCTGCGTCATAGACTGGGCATAATGGCAACCACATATCGCGGTGAGATATTTGTTATTATTATTGTAATTTTTTGAGTGTTTCTGGGGAGAAGACATGGCATGCTACAGGAAGAAGGCTTCTCATTTTCTCGTTAGAAATGAGCTTGCCCGGGCATTCGTGCAGTGGTCTGGCTTGACCATAGGACTTTAGCCACAGAGGCTTTAGAGAAGTGACATGGGCCCACAGCACATCGCTGTTTGCGAACGTTGCTTGCGTTCTGTTGCTGCTCCGCACTTCGCTGGCAAAAGTTGTTTTCTCCTTTGAAGGCAGTGTGCCGCCAAGCCACTGTAAGCCCCTAGTGTATCACTTCCAAGATGCTACTCCAGGCGAGTGTAAAATGAATGTGCGCAACGGAAAATACTGAACGCGAAAATGAAGATTTGGCCCTGCCTGACCACCCCCAGAAGCAGATCTTAGAATCTCTTAGTGGTGATACTATCTCCTTATCCTTGCTCTTTAACATATGAATTACAACATAAACATAAATGATTTATTAAGGGAACTAGTAACTACAAATGATATATGCTGTTTCTGCTTATACATTTATTGTGGATTAATCCGCCTTTCAATATTATAAATGTTTATATATCAACGTGCAATGGACATAAAGAAATACAAATGGATTTCCTAACTAATATAATTGATCAGTTGTCCACATCTGCTCCATTTTATGGCTACTAGATCAAATATAAATACTGCGAGATGACTGACATCACCTACGTACCGAACACTAGAAGACACCACTCCCAAAGATGATCTACAGTGGTGTGCAACCTCAGGGTAAGTAAAATTTAAGTGATCATAGCTGTTTAGCGTTATAGCCCTAATAAGCCATAGCAATTAGCAATATCACCGTATGTACTGCGTCTAGTGCGTCGGAGTGATTGTTCTCATATACGTCTGCAACTACAGAAGAACTCCAGTAACAAAATAAAAAAAAATCTCACTCAAACATTAGAATGGCAGGAGAGGGTCCTCTGACTAGTATAATGTAATATTGTCTTCTCTTCTCTGTGTTCTACTGACGAGAAACGCGAACTCCCAGCCACAAGGACGGAGTTGAGATAACCTCTCAACGGGAGTATAGGCAGAACAAGTGCTCTCAATCGCTGAACGCTGCGTACTCAACGACGACTCCCTACCTGGAGGCGAAATCCAGAATCGTATAAATTCGCAACAGTACAGTGCCTAACCGTTCTAACTATAAAATCTCCTGAGATCAAAGACAGCAAGCCCATCTGTAGCAACAGAGCTGATTCTGAGCGACTGTCAGACAACGGCGCCGGCCGGAGTGGCCGAGCGGTTCTAGGCGCTACGGTCTGGAACTGCGCGACCGCTACGGTCGCAGGTTCGAATCCTGCCTCGGGCATGGATGTGTGTGATGTCCTTACGTTCGTTAGGTTTAAGTAGTTCTAAGTTGTAGGGGACTGATGACCTCAGAAGTTAAGTCCCATAGTGCTCAGAGCCATTTGAACCATTTTTGAACCAGACAACGGCGCTCGAAACGGAAGAAACCTCTTTCTCTCCACCGCTGGCTTCCTAGCAAAGCTCAGCTCTCGTCCCTTGTAACTGCAGAAATCGAATCATGTTCTCGAAACCACCGAATATTCTCCCTCTCTACAGATTCTTCCGCCCTCCGACAAACCATATTTTAGTGTTTTGTCCTCCAGCGCGGAAAGTTTGTGAGGAAATACCTACCCTCGTTAATTAATTAGGAATATTTACAATGGTAAGCTTCTCAGAGTAAAAATTCTCGGAAATAACCCAGCGTGCATGATTTCTGAGGTAACGCTTCCTCGTTCCTCTCTGCTGTGTCCACGATTTTCAGAGTTTCCGAAGTATTATCCAGTTGTCCTCCAGCCTCGCTGCAATACAGGCCAGCCGCCACTGTATTGTGCTTCAGTGCTCAGGTGCCCCTACCGTCCGTCTTCGCTACTTCCTGTGTCAAGCAGGATCAACACACCTGTGCGGGCTTTTCCATCCAGGGCTTCAGTTACGCCTGCCATTTCATTTTAAATGGCGGACCAACCTCTACTAGTATAGACAATCATTCATTACACCATTTTGATAATAAAGACACTCTGTCACCTTTCATACAAGGTGTACGTGACAAGTCAGTCTTCTTTAAATGTTCATATATACGTTGTACAACCGATCAAATGATACCTAATTCCGGTTGTAAATCACGGCGAAGTACGTAGATGAGTGTTTGTAAGGTGCGAAATTATAGCCACCTTACACACTGAGCGTGTCAAATTCACACCCTTGTATGCAGGTGTAAGAACGAAAATCCACGGCTTTACTCAGACGCCATGAGAAAATTCGGAACTGTGCACTACACATTACGTTATGCTATCAAATGCCTCTTAACCGCTACCAGGTCTGAGCCTGAAAGGATTGACCAATAAGTGAAACTTCGGTAGCAGTCGATACCAAGCTCTTGCACGTTAAGATGTGTTCTGTTAACCAAGAATGGCAAACACCTGCTGGTGTTCCCTGCATTGGTGTAAATAAAGCAATATTCTGCAGGTAATGTTGGCTGCAGCACTGTGTTATCCCTTCCGCACGGAGTTTTCCAAAAAGTTGGGAGCTGATTTTATACGCGGAGAATTTCGGACTTGCGATCCTAAGTGAAGGGAGAGAGACTTCTGTTCCTAGCGCCGAGTCCGGCTTCCGCTTGCTGACACTGATTCGGATTATCTTTAATTGGTGACGATAAGAGCGGTTTGGCGCGCGTTTGCCAACATTGGAGAAAGTGTGGTATTTTGCGTTACCGCTATCCACTTTCCGAGTAACTCACAATTTCCAGGATTTGCCAAGCAACCTGTGTTGCCTGATTAATATTATTGTTTAGTTTGTTTTGGAATAGTTCGTTTTGTATTTGCGAGCTGCACAGATTAGGAAACCTAGAAAAGTTTCCCAGGCTGTCTTCCACGAACATGTACTTTCTCACTCGATTAAATTGAGCTCCTAGAGGGCTTTGTGATCCTGCATTTTAGGCGACGTTCTTGGAGAAATTTCACAGACAATTTTACAACAGGTTATTTTCATTTCATTGGAAACCTATTGTCTGTCAGCTTAATGTTGTATGTGTCAAGATATCAGAGTAAATAAATAACTTGATTTGAATCTTAGGACCGAACTCTTCTCCTGCAACTGATCCTGTTAAGGCAACCTCCTAAACATAAATATAACTGCATTCTCTGCATATCTAATTTGTTTCTTTCATTGTAAAAGTGTTCTGTTGCTTTGCAGTGACTAAACCTTCCGATTATTCAATTTATGCTTAGGTATTGTGATTTGTTGTTTAAATGATGAGTAACGAGCACTGCAATGGCTTGTCTGTATGGAAGGTATCGTAAGTGAAGTCGGATTGCATACCAAACACACCAAACGGAAAAAAATAGCTCATACATTTCAGTACAACAGACTACATTTTTTGTGCAACAGTGTAACACTGTGTAATAAGGATGCAAAATTTGATAACAAGGATTAGTTCACAATGCACTGCCGATGCAAGCAGTTAAGTCTCTTTTCTTGAAATGAAATCTGAGACAGGGGCTAAGTTGTGAACTACAGTTATCTTCTCATTTATGATGTTGCCGTACAGCGACAGGCTATGAAGAAAGAGACACTTTGTATGTACATAGTACGGCGTTGAAGTTCTTTGACAAATCTTCTATAGAAGTAGGATAATCCACTAGCTTTTATAAAAAATATGATAAAAATATTCCGCTACAGCATCAAAAATCTTATAAAACATCTTTTAGATGCTAAATTTGTATACAGGACATAAATTTTGATCATAGCGCCCATTCGTCCTGCTAAAATTTCTCCACAAAACTCATTCTCTTATATTACAAAAAGCAATTTTTGACACTTTTCCCAACACTTTTTCCCCAATATTACGTATGTCTGTAATTTGTGGTGGAAGCAGGTTTTCAAAACTGAAGGAGATAAAGACGTACATCAAAGCAACACTCCCTATAAATGATTGTATGGATTGTCTTCTCTATCCATTGTAATTGATATCTTAACTACAGGTACATTCCATTTCTTCACTAATTCAGTCATACAGAGAAGAGAATAAACTTTTATTTTCAGATACTACTGCTGAACTTTATGTGGCGGAAATGACAAATAACACCCCTGTGAAACATGTAGTTTATTTTGAACTGTCACTACCGCAGTAAGCAGCATTTTCTACTGCACTACGTTTTTAGCCTTTTTCATCTACGAGATTCCTGACAGTGTGTGGTTGGGGACTGTTTACTTTGATTGGTCCTTTGTTTATGTGACTGTTTCGTTCTTGGCGCTCTAGTGAGAAACTTTGAACCTCTATATTTCTCAAGTTATTCAACCTTCTGACATAACGATCGTTTGGCAGGCATGCTAGCTGCAGTTTACAAGTTGTGCGTGATGTATGCTTGTGCGTTGGTTTCAGAAGTCGAGCTGCACCTCTACTACACGGTGACCATTCACAACGGATGTCCTGTCATCCTGTCCGTTCTTGTTGTCAGTGTTTCCCATGTATTCTTTTCTCTCCCGATTCTGTGATGTACCTCCTCATTTCTTACCTTGTTTATCTATCTAAGTTTCAAGATTTTTCTGTAGCATGACGTGTCAAATAATTCTCTTCTGTTCCTGTTTTCTCACAGCCCATGTCTCATTAGCATACAAGCTGTTCTCCAAACGTACATTCTCAGAAATATCTTCTCCAGATTAAGACCTATGTTTGATACTAGTAAACTTCTCTTGGCCATGGATACCCTTTTCGCCTGTGCTAGTCTGCTTCTTATGTCCTCCTTGTTCCATCCGTCATTAATTATTTTGCTGTTTAGGTAGTAGAAGTCCTTGACTTCATCTACTTTGTAATCACCAAACCTGATGTTGAGTTTCTCGCTGTTCTCATTTCTGCTACTTTTGATTACTTTCGTCTTCCCTGGATTTAGTCTTAATCCAAATTATGTACTCATTAGATTGTTCATTCCATTCAACAGGTCGTGTAATTCTTCTTCGTTATTACTGATGACAGCAAAGTCAGCAGCGAATCGTATCATTGATATCCTTTTCCCTTGAACTTTAACGCCACTCTTGAACCATTCTTTTATTTCCGTCACTTCTTCTTGGAAATACAGACAAAGTCACCAGCGAATCGATTCATTGATATCCTTTCACCATGAATTTTAATGCCACTCTTGAACCAGTCTTTTACTTCCTTCACTTCTACTTGGAAGTATAGACTGATCAGTAGTAGCGAAAGAGTACATCCCTGTCTTAGATCTTTTTAGTGCAAGCTCTTCGTTCTTGGTCCACCAATATTATTGCTCACTCCTGATACTTGAACGTACTGTGTAGTACCAGTCATTCCCTAAAGCTTTCCGCATTTTTGTCAGAATGCCTGTCTTCTTGCAACATTTGACATTGTCGAACACTTTTATCAGGTCGACAAATTCTATAAACGTATCTTGATTTTTCTTTAGTATTGCTCCCATTATCAATGGCAGCGTCAGAACTGCTGTCTGTTGCGTTTACCTTTCCTAAAACCAAGCTGATCGTCATCTAAGAACAGATCCTCAGTTTAATTTTTCATTTTTCTATATATTATATTGTTGTCAACACTTTGGATACCTGAGCTATAAGCTGATTGTGCAATATTTCTCGTACTTGTCCGCTCTTGATATCTTCGGAATTATGTAGATGATGTTTTCCGAACGAGTGGTGGTATATTGCTAGGAAGTCCTTCTTTCGTCGATCAGCCTGTAGTAACTGCTGCAGTAAATGGTTAATCCCTGCCCCACGCTGCCGACTGCCCTGTGTTCAGCTGTGGGGCGACGAGGCCGCGGCGTACGCGTTACCGACGAAGTGTCAGCAGTGGAGTCAGAGGAGGAAAGTAAGAGGCTCGCCAGCTCACTGTACGGCCAGGCGGCTCGGCGACCCGGCGCACCCGCTGCCAGCCTGCCTGCCGGCTGTACTAATGCGGCCGCTGTTTACACGTCCCCTGACCGCAGCGGCCGCCGCGCGCTGCAATACTGTTCGTTCCCCGGCGGCGTGGCCAATTTGTGGCAGGAAATTGCAGGCCCGTGGCGGCATCAATCTTAACCGCAGGCGCAGCGCGCGCGGGGGACGCGCCTGCTGTCTGCCCAGAGCGGAGCCGGCGTCGCCCGGCGGCCGTAAACAATGCCCCAGAGGTGCGGTGGCAGCCGGCAGCGGCGCCGAACGCACAGACACACGAGCCGGAAGCAGCAGAACGCGCGCCAAGCGGGGACTCTGGTCAGAAATGAACAAAAAGCAACCGACAGTTATTTGTATTATTTCCTTCGCCGTTGTGGCCGAGTAGTCCTAGGCGATTCACTCCGGAATCACGCTGCTGCTACGGTGGCAGGTTCGAATACTGCCTCGGGCATGGATATGTGTGATGTCCTTAGGTGAGTTAGGTTTAAGTAGTTCTAAGTCTAGGGGACTGATGACCTCAGATGTTAAGTCCCGTAGTGCTTCGAGCAATTTGAACCATTTGAGCCTTCGCCGTTTTGAGTTCCGCCTGAAACTACGCAAGCTACTGCGCGACAGAGACATCTAATTGTACAGCAAAGTATTTCAACTAGTGTACTGCATTGTATAGCACTCACAGCGTTCAAAGTAACAATCTGCGCTGAGATTGTGTTACATGATTGGTTGGCTGATTTGGGGGAGGGGACCAAACAGAGAGATCATCGGGCCCATCGGATTAGGGATGGGTGGGGAAGGAATACGGACGTGCCCTTTCAAAGGATCCGTCCCGGCATTTGCCTGAAACGATTCAGGGAAATCACGGAAAACCTAAATCAGGATGGCCGGAAGCCGGTTTCAACCGTCGTCCTCATGAGTGCGAGTCCAGTGTGCTAACCATTCCGTCACCTCGCTCTATGTGTTACGTGGTTGTAGCTGACTGTGACATGTTTTTTTTTTTTTTGTATTGATCATGCTGACGAGGCCGGTGACGATGAACGTATTTTTATCTAAAGTTATCGTAGCGTAGAAATCCTTGAATATCACAGGAGATACTGAATTTAATTGATGAGAGGAGAAAATACAAAAATGCAGCAAATGAAGTAGGGGAAAAGGAAGCATGCGATGGCGGCGTTGACGATACACACGTCGACGAGACATAGTGCTTCAATGCTGTTGCAGTTAGAGCTCACAGCGGAATGGTTCCGCTGGCGTGCACTGGTATTCATGTATGGATGAAAGGACTTGGTGTACTTGCAGAAAATGTAACTGTAACTGGAGATATTACTCTGTACTATAATTATTAATAAAGTGTTATCCTTGACTTCTGTAACCGGGGAGCGTACATCGCGAACCGGGGGCTCAAGGAAATGGAACAGCCCAAGCAGTTATATTAAATGTGTGGTGTCACCGCCAGACACCACACTTGCTAGGTGGTAGCCTTTAATTCGGCCGCGGTCTGTTAGTATACGTCGGACCCGCGTGTCGCCACTATCAGTGATTGCAGAACGAGCGCCGCCACACGGCAGGTCTAGAGAGACTTCCTAGCACTCGCCCCAGTTGTACAGCCGACTTTGCTAGCGATGGTTCACTGCCTACTACCGTTCTCATTTGCAGAGACGATAGTTTAGCATAGCCTTCAGCTACGACCTAGCAAGGCGCCATTATCAGTTACTATTGATATTGTGAATCATGTACCGTCAAGAGCGACGTTCATCATTAATGGATTAAAGTTAAGTATTCCACCAGCTACGTCCGTTTTTTTCTAAATTCTAATTTCCATGTCCTGTTCCAGACCTCACGCCAGCCTGCGTGATCTAAAACGCGTGCCTTTCGGCCTCCTCTAGTAACACGGTGTTGGCTCTCCTGCCAACCACAACGAAATGGACCTATATTCTTCGGTGGCTGCAGGGTTAATTTTACTCTGGACGTCGCTACCGGAAATTCTGGTAGTGGTTGGTGTACCCTAGCCATCGTTCGTTGTGAAAACGCCTCCCTTCCTGGATTTGAATCTTTCTAAGAACTGAGACTGACAGGAAGTGCAAAGTGACTAAGCAGAAATGGTTAGAGGACTAATATAAGGATTTAGATGCATGTATCACTACGGGAAGAACAGATAGCGCCAGCAGAAAAATTAAAAAGGGCTTTGGAGAAAAGAGAAGCAGCGATAGCAATATCATGACCTCCGATGGAAAACGAGTGCTAAGCAATGAAGGAAAAGCTGAAATGTGGAAGGAGTATAAAGAGATTCCATACAAGGGAGATGAACTTGCAGGTAATATTATACGTAGAAATGGAAGAGGACGAAGATGAGATGGGAGACATGATGCTGTGACAACAATTTGCAGAACACTGAAAGATCTAAGTCAAAACAAGGGCAAGGGAGTAGACGACAAGCCGACAAACGTCCCAATATCCTCGGGAGAGCTAAAAAACGACAAAACTCTTATGTCTCGTGTAGAAGATATATGAAAAATGCTTAACACCCTCAGACTTCAAGAAGAATGTAGTAATCCCAGTTCCAAAGAAAGCAGGTGCTAACAGGTGGTAATATTACCGAACTATTAGTCTAATAAGACATGGTTTTGTTCGATGCGAATCTTGGGGAAGATCCGTTTGGATTTCGAAGAAATGTGGTCACGCGCTAGGCAACATTGACACTACGACTTATCTTAGAGAATAGGTTAAGCAAATACAAACCTATGTTTATAGCACTTGTAGCTTTAGAAAAAGCTTTTGAGTATGTTGAATACTCTCTTTCAAATTCTGAAGTTAGCAGGTGTAAAATACAGGGAGCGAAGGGCCATTTACAACTTGTACAGAAACCATACGGCAACTATAAGAGCCGAGGTGCATGAAGGGGAATCAGTGGTTGAGGAGGGAATGAAACAGTGCCGTAGCCTCAAACGGATGCTATTCAATCCGTACACTGAGCAAGCAGTAAAGGAAATCAAAGAAAAATTTGGAATAGGAATTAAAGTTCATGGAGATGAAATAAAGGACTTGGAAGAACAGATGAACGGAATGGACAGTGCTTTGAAGGTGAATGTAAGGTGAACATCTACAAAAGCAAAACAAGTATAATGCGGTGTAGTCGAATTAAATCAAATGACGGTGAGGAAATTAGATTAGAAAATGAGACACGTAAAGTAGTAGACAAGTTTTGCTATAACTGATGATGGCCGATGTAGAGAGGATATAAAAGGCAACAAAAGTGTGGCCATCTACGGAAGTGAAATATGGACGATAAAAAAATTAGGCAACAAGATAACAATAGCTTTTGAAAAGCAGTGCTACAGAAAAATGTTGAAGATCATGTGGGTAGACCAAGTAACTAATGAGGAGGTACTGAGTAGGAATGAAGAGAATAGAAATTTGTGGCACACCTTGCCTAATAGAAGGAATCGGTTGATAGATCACATTTGAGACACCAAGAGATAATGAATTTCGTATTCGAGGGAAGCGTTGGGGGTAAATATCATAGAGGGAGACAAAGAGATGAATACAGTAAGCAGATTCAGAAATAATGTAAGTAGCAGTAGTTATTGTGAGATGGAGAAGCTTCCACAGTATGGAGTGGCTTGGAGAGCAGCAGGAGACCAGTCTTTGGACTGAAGACCAGAAGAGGAAACTCCAACGTGAATGTGAGTGTTGCACTACTGTTGTTACGAATGGTTTAGAAATGAAACAAATTGAGCAGTATAAACATTAGACGGAACTTTATAAAATTTTTGGCCCAGATTTGTTTGTTAATTAGGACTAAAATTTGTTTTTGGCGTTACAAAATGGTTCAAATGACTCTGAGCACTATGGGACTTAACATCTGTGGTCATCAGTCCCCTAGAACTTAGAACTACTTAAACCTAACTAACCTAAGGACATCACACACATCTATACCCAAGGCAGGATTCGAACCTGCGACCGTAGAGGTTACGCGGTTCCGGACTGAAACGCCTAGAACCGCACGACCATTGCGTTACAGGTTCATGGAAATTTCGATATGTGGAATTGTTTCTAGGAAAACTGTGAAATTGCTTTCAAATATACGTTATGGAGAAATGGGTGGTTGTATATCCCAGAGGTTAAAAAGTGAATCCACAACTTTAAAACAATTGCTTGTTTACATTTTGCCAACTTCTTCTTGTATTCGTTGTTTACTACGATAATAAAGGATCAGTGGACAAAGTTCAAAACCACCGTACAATATGCACTAGATGGGTTTGTGCCAAGCAAGATCGTATGAGATGGAGAGGAGCCACCGTGGTACAACCGAGTTAGAAAACTGCTGCTGAAGCATAGGGAACTTCACAGCAAACATAAACATAGCCAAAGCCTTGCAGACAAACAAAAATCACGCAAAGCGAAATGTTGTGTGAGGAGGGCTATGCGAGATGCGTTCAATGAATTCGAAAGTAAAGTTCTATGTACTGACTTGGCAGAAAATCGTAAGAAAAAATGGCTCTGAGCACTATGGGACTTAACATCTATGGTCATCAGTCCCCTAGAACTTAGAACTACTTAAACCTAACTAACCTAAGGACATCACACACATCCATGCCCGAGGCAGGATTCGAACCTACGACCGTAGCAGTCGCGCGGTTCCGTACTGAGCGCCTAGAACCGCGAGACCACCGCGGCCGGCAAAATCGTAAGAGATTTTGGGCTTATGTGAAAGCGGTAGGTGGATCAAAATGTCCAGACACTCTGTGACCAAAGTGGTACTGAAACAGAGGATGACAGACTAAAGGCCGAAATGCTAAATGTCTTTTCCCAAAGCTGTTTCACAGAGGAAGATTGCACTGTAGTTTCCTCTCTAGATTGTCGCACAGATGACAAAATGGTAAATATCGAAATAGGCGACAGAGAGATAGAGAAACAATTGTAATCGCTTCATAGAGGAAAGGCCGCTGGATCTGATTGGATACCAGTTCGATTTTACACAGAGTACGCGAAGGAACTTGCTCCCGTTCTTGCAGCGGTGTACCGCTGGTCTCTAGAAGAGCGTAGCGTTCCAAAGGATTGGAAAAGGGCACAGGTCATCCGCGTTTTTAAGAAGGGACGTCGAACAGATGTGCAGAACTATAAACCTATATCTCTAACGTCAATCAGTTGTAGAATTTTGGAACACGTATTATGTTCGAGTATAATGACTTTTCTGGAGACTAGAAATCTACTCTGTAGGAATCAGCATGGGTTTCGAAAAAGACGATCGTGTGAAACCCAGCTCGCGCTATTCTTCCACGAGCCTCAGAGGGCCATAGACACGGGTTCCTAGGTAGATGCCGTGTTTCTTGACTTCAGCAAGGCGTTCGATACAGTTCCCCACAGTCGTTTAATGAACAAAGTAAGAGCATATGGACTATCAGACCAATTGTGTGATTGGATTGAAGAGTTCCTAGATAACAGAACGCAGTATGTCGTTCTCAATGGAGAGAAGTCTTCCGAAGTAAGAGTGATTTCAGGTGTCCCACAGGGGAGTGTCGTAGGACCGTTGCTATTCACAGTATACATAAATGATCTTGTGGGTAACATCGGAAGTTCACTGAGTCTTTTTGTCGATGATGCTGTGGTATATCGAGAGGTTGTAACAATGGAAAATTGTACTGAAATGCTGGAGGATCTGCAACGAATTGACGCATGGTGCAGGGAATGGCAATTGAATCTCAATGTAGACAAGTGTAATGTGCTGCGAATACATAGAAAGAAAGATCCCTTATCATTTAGCTACAATATAGCAGGTCAGCAACTGGATGCAGTTAATTCCATAAATTATCTGGAAGTACTCATTAGGAGTGATTTAAATGGAATGATCATATAAACTTGATCGTCGGTAAAGCAGATGCCAGACTGAGATTCATTGGAAGAATCCTACGGAAATGCAATCCGAAAACAAAGGAAGTAGGTTACAGTACATTTGTTCGGCCACTGCTTCAATATTGCTCACCAGTGTGGGATCCGAACCAGACAGGGTTGATAGAAGGGATAGAGAAGATCCAACGGAGAGTAGCGCGCTTCGTTTCAGGATCATTTAGTAATCGCGAAAGCGTTACGGAGATGATAGATAAACTCCACTGGAAGACTTTGCAGGAGAGACGCTCAGTAGCTCGGTACGGGCTTTTGTTGAAGTTTCGAGAACATACCTTCACCGAGGAGTCAAGCAGTATATTGCTCCCTCCTACGTATATCTCGCCAAGAGACCATGAGGATAAAATCAGAGAGATTAGAGCCCACACAGAGGCATACCGACAATCTTTCTTTCCAGGAACAATACGAGACTGGAATAGAAGGGAGAACCGACAGAGGTACTCGAAGTACCCTCCGCCACACACCGTCTGGTGGCTTGCGAAGTATGGGTGTAGATGTAGATGTAGAAAGATTAACTTGGTGAAATATTTTAACAGCACATTCCTAAAAGAAATCACTTCCTTAAAGTAATCGATTGCTTACTTGTTGCCAAATTTTTCTTTATACGTTGCTTTTTGCCATCGGACTTCTGACTGGTTTCATGCGCTCCGACAAGAATTCCTCTCCTGTGCTAACCTTTTCATCTTAGAGTAGCAGTTGCAACCTATACCCAAGATTATCTGCTAGATGTATTTCGGTCTCTGTCTTACTCTACAGATTTTACATTCTACATTTCCCTCTAATAGCATGGAGGTTAGTCCCTGATGTGTTAATAAATGATCTTATTATTAATGTTTTCCAGATATTGCTTTCCTCGCAAGTTTTGCAGAGAACTTTTCACATCTCACCTTCTCAGTCCATCTAATTTTCAACACACATTTGTAGCGCCATATCTGAAACGCTTCTATTCCCGTTTATTCCAGTTTTCCCACAGTCAATGTTTCACTACCATACAACATAGGGCTCCAAAAGTACGTTCTCAGAAATTTCGTCCTCAAATTAAGGCCTGTGTTTGATATTAGTAGACTCTTCTTGGCCAGAAATGCCATTTTCGGCTGTGCCAGTCTGCTTTTGATGTCCTCCTTGCTTCGTCCGACATTGTTTATTTTCCTGCCTAGGTAGCAGAATTCCTTACTACTAATTCGTGACTTTCGATCCTGATGCTAAGTTTCTCTCTGTTCTCATTTCTGCTACATCTCATTACTATCGCGTTCCTTCGATTTACTCTCATTCCATATTCTGTACTCACTAAACTCTTCATTTCAATCAGGAGAATCTGTAGTTTTTCTTCACTTTCACTGAGGATAGCAGCTTCAGCCAATCTTATCACTCACATATATTCACCTTGAATGTTAATTCCACTCTTGAATGTTTGTTTCCATCATTGCTTCTTCGATATTTAAATTGAACAGAAGGAGCAAATGACTACACCCTTTTTAATCCGAGCACTTCTTTCTTGGTCTTACATTCTTATTATTACGTTTTGGCTCTTCTACATGTTGTATATTATCCATCTAGCCCTATAGCTCACCCTCATTTTCCTCAGAATTCCGAACATCTTCCATCATTTGACACACACTCGAACGCTTTTTCCAGATCGACCAGTCCTATCGACGTGTCTTGATTTTTCTTTAGTCTAGTTTCCAATATCAACCGCAACGTTAGAACTGCCTCTCTGGTGCCTTTACCTTTTCTAAAGACAAACTGATCCTCATCTAAGAAGAGGACCTGAGCTCTCTTTTCCATGTTCTTGTATATTATTCTTGTCAGCAACTTAGATGCATGAGCTGTTAAGCTGGTTGTTCGGCAATTCTCATGCTTGTCTGTTCTTGCAATCTTCGAAATTGTGTGGATGATACTTTTCCGAAAGTGAGATGGTATATCGCCAGGCTCATGGATTCTACACAACAGTGTGAATGGTCATTTTGCTGCTACTTCCCCCAAAGATTTAGGAAATTCTGATGTAATGTTATCTTTCCCTTCTGCGTTATTGGACCTTAAGTCTTCCGACGCCCTTTTAAAATCTGGCGCTAACACTAGATCCCCTATTTCTGCTATATTGATTCCTGTCCCTTCTTCTATTATATTAGACAAATATTTCTCCTCATAGAGCCCCTTCAGTATACTCCTTCCACCTATCAGTTCTCTCCTCTACATTTAATACTGGAGTTCCTATTGCACTCTTAATATAACCACCGTTGCGTTTAATTTAACATAACGTTGTTTTGACTTTTCTATTCGCTGAGATGTTCCTTCCGAAAATGATTTTATTTTTCAATTTGCTCACATTTCTCATGCAGCCATTTCGTCTTGGTTTCCTTGCTCTTCCTATTTCTTTCATTCCTCATCGACTTGCATTTCTGTGTTCCTGAATCATACTGAACAATTTGTACTTCCTTCTTTCATCGATCAGCTGAAGCCTTTCATCTGTGATACATGGTTTCTTCGCAGTCACTTCTTTGTATCTACGTTTTTATTTTCCACTTCTGTGACTGCCTTTTTTTTAGAGATATCCATTCACCTTCAACTGAACTGCCTACTGAGCCATTCCTTATCGCAGTATCTATAGCCTTAGAGAATAAGCGTATCTTATAATTCATTAGTAATTCTGCATCCTACTTCTTTGCATATTGGTTCTTCCCAACTAATCTCTTAAATTCCAGCCTACTCGTAATTACTACTAAATTGTGATCTGAGTCTCTATCTACTCTCGGGTAAGCCTTGCAATCTAGTGTCCGATTTCGGAATTTATGTCTGACTCTGGTGTAATCTAATTGAAATCTTCCCGTATCCTCCGGCCTTTTCAAAGTATACTTGTGATTTCTGAACACGGTATTCACTATTACTTACCGAAATTTATTGGAGAACTAAGTCTTTCTCCTTTCTCATTGCCAATAACAAGCCCGTATTCTCCCCTAATACTTACTTCTGCTCCTTCCACGCCAACTACATTCCATTCCCCCGTAACTACTAGATTTTCATCTGCGGTTACGTACTGTATTACCCTTTCAATATTCTAATATATATTATCTCTTCATCTTCAGCTTGCAACATCGGTTTGTATACCTGAACTATCGTCGTCGGTGTTGGTTTGCTGCTGATTTTGGTGTGAACAGCCCTATCACTGAAGTGTTCACGGTAACACACTCTCTGCCCTACACAACGAATCCTACGCCCGTTACATCATTTTCTGCTGCTTTTGATATTACCCTGTACTCATCTGACCAGAAATCCTTGTCTTCTTTCCATTTCGCTCCACTGACGCCCACTATCTCTAGACTAAGTCTTAGCATTTTCCCTTTTAAGATTTTCTAGCTTTCCAATCACGTTCAACCTTCTGACACTCCACGCGCCGATTCGTAGAACACTGTCCTTTCATTGGTTATTCAGCCTTTTTGTCATGGGCACCTCCCCCTGAGCCCAGCGCTCCTGACAGTCCTGTCCCGGTGATCCGAATGGTCGACTTGTCCGGATGTTTTGTCAATATACAGATCATCATGACACTTTTTCAATTACAGGCCACATGTCCTGTGGGTATTTTTGTTGGTTCGTCCGCTTTAAGGGTCAGATTCTCACATCAAGGGAAAGAGAGCACCCTGAAACTCTGTCCTCTCCTCCGGCCTGTTTGTCAAGGCCTTTGTCAGAATGAGGGTGATTTCTTATACCGTAATTCTTTGGCTACCAATACTGAGAATTTTTATACCGAATTGAAGTAGTGATAGGATTCGCACACGGGACCGAGGTCGTTTTGATTACTAATCAAAGACGCTACCCCAAGACCACGGGCGCGTTACTATGATGACAAAACATCAATTTTGTGAAAAAAAAATTTAATTTAACTTTATCCGTATTTTGCAGCTGCAGTCGTGATTGTATTCATTACACTGGCATTATGAAATAAAAAAGTCTTTAGACACGAATATTTGTGATAAATTTTATTTTTGTAAAATTTGTGAATGAAGGAGTTTTTTAGTTTCGAAGTTAATTATTTTATAATATTCTTGGGACGCGAAGGCTTGACCTATAAAATTTCTTGACGATTTGGGTATACAGGGTGAGTCAGAGGAAACGATAAATCTTTCAGGAGATGGTGGCACAGAGTTATTGGAAGAAAATGTTACGTAGAACATGTGCTCAGTTTTATTGTTTACAGAGAAAAAGCTGTTAGAATGTATTCCAAAAAATACTCAGAGAAAATGTTAAGCAAAGGCTAACGATTAGATTCAAAGTTGATAGCCATAAATTCCACAGTCAACACCCCCTGAAATTCCCCGTTGCAGGGTTTAATTGTAGATGCAATATGGTGGTCTGTGTAAAATAAGTTTTTGACACTGAAAGCCTTGTCTTCAGAAGAAGAATAGAGGCTGATGGTTCTCCCACACCCCTTGCATCAGTAATTCGGCGGGTAAATTCGATAAGAGCCAATCATAATGCTAGATTCATTCACAAGACAGCCTTTGTGCTGGGACATAGGAGAGTCTACAAACTGATTCGAACAAGATAGAGGCAAGATATGTACGGAAAGTTCTGAGAAAGCAAGTGTTCAAAGACAAATTGGAGCATACCATCAACTTTGGCGGGGATGCTTTCAGTCATCTGCCACTGTCGCATTAGGACATCTCCAGACCTGTAGCTGTAGGATACCAAAAATTCATGACATTTTTTTCCTCTTCTGTATGGCAGTGCTTCGAATTCTGTTTGCGTAATTGTTCTGACTCGCCCTCCATCTGTGCTTAGACGGTGATCTATTTCCAAACATGGAGAATGCTGTTATGATTAAGGCTGTTTTTGCAAGCGTGCACAGGCTTTTAGCTGTGTGAACGTTTAACATTTCTGAGAGGTATATTCACAGCAGGACGAGCATTCCACCGCGAGGCGTGAGCCGTGCTGGGTATGCAAGCATGGCTGGACACGTCACGCATGGTCCACTAGAATCGCTAGGGAGAAAGCAGCTTGTGCTATTCTGGAACTGGTTTCTATAGTGCGGTCTGTGACGTCAGTATCCATCCAGTATAGCAGCAGCAACAGTAAACACTTGTGCCACCCGGATCGTTTCGCGTATTGGATCAGTTTGAGCACGCCTTGGAGTTCTGTGGCAAGGTGGACATGGGTGTGTGATGTACCTCACGTGATCGGCGAGGATGTGACTGCGGAGGAGCTGCGGGCGGCTAGTTACTGGGACATGGTGGCAGGTGTGGTGCTGCAGGCCTAACACACTAGCCTGAAGGAGGGCAACCCATGGACGCCAGAGCTATGATGTGGTTGTGGCCAGGGGCAGCGGCGGCGGCAGGGGCGGCTGTGACGTCGGGCGTCGGGTGTCGAGTGGCGGGATGTCTTTTTTACTAGCGATCTTTTATTTGATCTGTATTCCATCGATTTGGCTGAACAACAGAATGCTGTGAATTAAAAAAAAAGACATCCCCATACATGTGAAAAATATCGATTTAATTAATTTGAATAAATTTTTTATATGAATGTGGTGTTAGCGGTACAACAGTTAAGGGGAGGGTGTGCGTGAGTGGGGTATATGGAGCAGAACAGCAGGTTAAGTGCAGAACACTAGGTTAATTTGCATAATTTTTATGTAAACGCAGTACAAAATCTTAAGGGGTTGGGTGACAAAGAAGAATGCGCCAGAAATGGCGTTTAAAAGCCCAATGGCGGTAGAGTAGTTTAAGGAAATGGGGGTGATATGGAAAAACCACTTAACAGAACAACAGGTTAAGTGCCAACAAAGGGTCCAAAATTATGTTAAGACACCCAGAGTACAGTGCTCAACCTTAGGCTATGCATTTTTGCTTCATGTCATTACTTCTTACAAGACTTACATGTTTCCAAACAGCAGAGAATGATGAGCAAGAGAAATCCAACCCCCAAACACAATTTTTTTAATAAATAAACAATATACCCCTGAATTTCCTGTTATAAGACCCTTCCTCTCCACCATCAGACCGCCATCTTCAATTACGTCACGGAAGGTAGGACAGCGCCCTGTGGATAATAGTACTTGAGTCATCAGCTGATGTCATGGCCGCCATCTTGGATGACATCATCAACTGACTTCATGGACACAATCTTGGATGACATCATCAACTGATGTCAGTTGATAACGTCATCGCCACCGTCTTGGATAACGATACTTTGGCGTAGAACCTCCCTTGCCCCAATACTAGCCCACACTGGACTGCTGTCGGGAGGTGAACTTTAATTATAACCTCCTGGTACCATATCGCCATACTCAGCATTTTGAAATACGTGTGGCATGCTTAAACGGTACAGTAGAATTCACCAACAAATCAAAATTCAGTCATAGTTGAAAAATTCGACTATCTAAACTCGAGCACAAATGCAAAACTTGAACTTCAAAACGAAAATGGCTATATGTTAACAAACCTCTAACGACTGGAGTACCAACATGGCAAATGAAAACTGATCTATGTACCCAACTGTATCACTGTAATCAATAAAAACAAGAAACATGTTATATAGAATATATCATGGAATTAGAAGTCTGACAAAATAAAAGATCCTTCAAAAATTTCTCGGTCTGAAAGACCTGAAACCTGGCACGCATTCCTTATTTAAAGTGACCTACACATTCTCATTAATAATTTTGACACCTGACCAAAGATTTTACTAAATGATCTACATTCAGGTGTCCTAACTGTTTTATTAAATGCACAGTAAATGAATTGCAGCAAAGGACAAGGAAGCATTCAGTACAACCCAATGTTTGATTGAAAAGCTTTGATGTCTAGACCCGAGGAAGTAGCGTTAGTATATGTTATATTTTTTAATGAGATCTTTTCATGCTTAGAGTTGTCTTATGCGTAAGATTCATGTTGCTAATAGTGTGTCATTCATTACGAAATGGATTCGCAAACTGCACATGCAATTTGACATCTACAATATATTTTATTAGTGACGTATGAAAATTTGTGCCGGACTGCGACTCAAACCCGGATTTCGCTTATCGCGAGCTATCGACTATGCTTGCACTTGGTGATTTGCGCACAGGGAGAGACAAATTTTTAGTGTTGTCATTTTAGCCCGTTGAGACATATGTACCAATCATTTACACGATGCCTATGATTATACAGTGTTGTATGTTCGTTAAATTTGTGAATGTGTGAAGCAAAAAACACTGTTTGAAGATCCGCAGCTGTTGTAAACATTACTCAAATATTTATGTGTCACTAATAAAACCAACATTTAAATTCAAACTGTATCCGCTATTAATGTATTCATTTCGCAATATTTACAACAGTTCTGAATCGCCAAACAGTCTCTGTATGCCTGTCTGGAGAACACTGTAATGTAACTACGAACGCTGTATAAATACATACATTGTGTAAGTCATTAGTATGTCATTCGCTACAGTGACCCATTTTTCTATTACTGTATTTCATAATATTTTTCTGACGATGGTTATTACAACTTAGACCGATTACCCGCAGTAGAAGGAATGTAAATTGCGATTTGGACTGTAGCCATTTATTTTAACTATACTGAAGACAGATATTGTCTCTGTGCTCCAGTAAGATGGTGAATAGTTATACTGAATTCTTGAGCATTTTGAGTTGCTTCAAAACCAAGGTTTTAGATCGTCGTTGTGGACTTTCATGGTATGAAGATGGCGGCTATAAGAGATTGATCCAGTGATCACAACAGCTAAAGATTCATAAAGTGGGAAAGAATATTACGATTTAATATCTGGTAGAAAATAGTCAAGTGCATAAATAAAAAGTGCACCTTCTCATCTGGCCGTCTCTCTTCAGACTTTCCTCTGGCAGTGGCTCGCTTCTTGTTATTTTCCAGATATAAAGAAGCCGCCATCAACCACAAGTGGCAGAGCAATATGCACCACCAATTCCAGCAGAACAACTTCCATTGCTCACTCGCATATTTCCTCGAGAGGACATTCGATACAATCTTCTGTAACGTTCTATATCTGGTTGTCTTGCGCAACAATACGTTCCGATGGCCCTGCAGTTTACTGGCAGCAATATCGATCTTGAGCGTTTCTTCTGCGTAGTGTAACTCGCTGTGCTGCACGTCAAACGGAATGTAACCTTTGTTCTTTGGTGACTCTACATGGAGCAAAACCACGAAGACAGAACACCGCAGATATATCCACAACAAGTAAACACATTGAAGTGCGGTTTTTAATAAATTCTAGCAGACAGTATGGTGTACACTCTAAGAAAAAACGAGACATTGCGCACCACTAAGAAATTATATAAATGGGACGGGATCGGTAAATGTAGTGTGCATGTAGAGAGAAAAATGTGATGAATTGTTCAAGAAAAAGAGCTTCACAAATTGTGAAAGTCAGTAACGCTCTGTCTGATCACAGAATAACGAATAACACCGCAGGAAACCACCCTCCCATCGTCATAAGGAAAAGAGGTCCCACAAACGTCTGCGCTATTTTACTAAATATACACTCCTGGAAATGGAAAAAAGAACACATTGACACCGGTGTGTCAGACCCACCATACTTGCTCCGGACACTGCGAGAGGGCTGTACAAGCAATGATCACACGCACGGCACAGGAACCACGGTGTTGGCCGTCGAATGGCGCTAGCTGCGCAGCATTTGTGCACCGCCGCCGTCAGTGTCAGCCAGTTTGCCGTGGCATACGGAGCTCCATCGCAGTCTTTAACACTGGTAGCATGCCGCGACAGCGTGGACGTGAACCGTATGTGCAGCTGACGGACTTTGAGCGAGGGCGTATAGTGGGCATGCGGGAGGCCGGGTGGACGTACCGCTGAATTGCTCAACACGTGGGGCGTGAGGTCTCCACAGTACATCGATGTTGTCGCCAGTGGTCGGCGGAAGGTGCACGTGCCCGTCGACCTGGGACCGGACCGCAGTGACGCACGGATGCACGCCAAGACCGTAGGATCCTACGCAGTGCCGTAGGGGACCGCACCGCCACTTCCCAGCAAATTAGGGACACTGTTGCTCCTGGGGTATCGGCGAGGACCATTCGCAACCGTCTCCATGAAGCTGGGCTACGGTCCCGCACACCGTTAGGCCGTCTTCCGCTCACGCCCCAACATCGTGCAGCCCGCCTCCAGTGGTGTTGCGACAGGCGTGAATGGAGGGACGAATGGAGACGTGTCGTCTTCAGCGATGAGAGTCGCTTCTCCCTTGGTGCCAATGATGGTCGTATGCGTGTTTGGCGCCGTGCAGGTGAGCGCCACAATCAGGACTGCATACGACCGAGGCACACAGGGCCAACACCCGGCATCATGGTGTGGGGAGCGATCTCCTACACTGGCCGTACACCACTGGTGATCGTCGAGGGGACACTGAATAGTGCACGGTACATCCAAACCGTCATCGAACCCATCGTTCTACCATTCCTAGACCGGCAAGGGAACTTGCTGTTCCAACAGGACAATGCACGTCCGCATGTATCCCGTGCCACCCAACGTGCCCTAGAAGGTGTAAGTCAACTACCCTGGCCAGCAAGATCTCCGGATCTGTCCCCCATTGAGCATGTTTGGGACTGGATGAAGCGTCGTCTCACGCGGTCTGCACGTCCAGCACGAACGCTGGTCCAACTGAGGCGCCAGGTGGAAATGGCATGGCAAGCCGTTCCACAGGACTACATCCAGCATCTCTACGATCGTCTCCATGGGAGAATAGCAGCCTGCATTGCTGCGAAAGGTGGATATACACTGTACTAGTGCCGACATTGTGCATGCTCTGTTGCCTGTGTCTATGTGCCTGTGGTTCTGTCAGTGTGATCATGTGATGTATCTGACCCCAGGAATGTGTCAATAAAGTTTCCCCTTCCTGGGACAATGAATTCACGGTGTTCTTATTTCAATTTCCAGGAGTGTAAGTAGACACCTAACGCTGGAGCAGTTAGCATGTTTATCTATGCGCGGGGAGCCCAGCGGTCCGTGTTCAGAGGGTGTTTCTACTGCGCAAATTCTCGTGTATCTATTCAGACTCTCACATTGTGTAAGACACTTGAAAAAGTAGATGTACATTGCGAAACCCCCTGGCAGTGGCACAGTAGTTTACAGCGCTGTTACTGAAGTACTGTTTGATAAAGTCACATACATATTATGCCAAGGAAGTTTTCTTGAAAGTCTCTTCTCAATGCCACAGAAAAAGTATGTATTTTCTTTAAGAAAAAGAAAAATGGTTAAAATTACTACCAAACGTGAGGACATCTGCCACGTTTTCGACATAAACTGACGAGAATAGCACCTCGCCATATTTGATGATCTGCCCTACCTACCTAATATTGTATATGGTCGCCATTTTTATTCTACAGTTTTAATTCTTTGCGTTTATTCACCACCTACGACATGCATTTTACCCTTCAATTTATTAGTTGTAAAAACAAGAAATAAGTGATTTGAATTCATAGTGTACACATAATCTGTTTGTACATATGTAAGTGCTTCACAATATTACAAAGTTACTTGGATAATGGGGTGTAGTCGAATTAACTCAGCTGACGGTGAGGAAATTAGATTAGGAGACGAGACACTTAAAGTATCAGACGAGTGTTGCTATTTGGGCAATAAAATAACAGATGACGGTCGGAGTAGAGAAGATATCAAATATAGACTGGCAATGATAAGGAAAGCGTTTCTGAAGAACGGAAATTTGTTAGCATCAAATTTAGACATCAGTGCTACTAAATTTTTCTCTGAAGGTGTTTGTCTGGAGTGAAGCTCTCTACAGAAGCGAAACATGGACGGTAAAAAGTTTAGGCAGGAAGAGAATAGAAGCTGTTGAAATCTGCAACTACAGAAGAATCCTGAAGATCATACGTGTATATCAAGTAGTTAATGAGAACGTACTGAGTGGAATTAGAGAGAGCCGGCCGGAGTGGCCGTGCGGTTCTAGGCGCTACAGTCTGGAACCGAGCGACCGCTACGGTCGCAGGTTCGAATCCTCCCTCGGGCATGGATGTGTGTGATATCCTTAACTTAGTTAGGTTTAATTAGTTTTTAGTTCTTGGCGACTGATGACCTCAGAAGTTAAGTCGCATAGTGCTAAGAGCCATTTGAATTAGAGAGAAAAAAATAATGGCATAGGTTGACGAAAAGAAGAAATCGGTTGATAGGACACATTCTGAGACATCAAGAGAACACCAGTTTAGTACTGGAGGGAGTCGCGGGTGGGGTGGGGGGGTGGGGGAGGGGGGGAACGTGTAAAAATCATAGAGGGAAACTTAGAGACCAACTAGTAAGCAGGTAAGCAGATTGAGAAGGATGTCGGTTGCAGCAGATATTCGGAGATGAAGAGTTTTTCACAGGATGGAGCAGCATGGAGAGGTGCATCAAAAAAATCTTCGAACTGAAAAACACGACAATATTTGAAACCCAGGTAAGTGTTTCACGATTGGAAAGATCAAACATCAACACGTGGAAGGAATACCCATCAGATAGTTCGTTTTCACCAAATTAACATTTATGAAAAACATACTGTTCAGTTAAATTACAGATTAATAACATGAAAACCATCAGAATTAAAGTGACGTATAAAGTGACACACTACTGAGATTTACCAGCATAAGCAAAAGGAAACAGTATTCAATAAACACAAAGCGTCTCAGTTTATAACAGTAAAAATGACATTAGAATAGTAAGTTACTAAGTTCATGAGCTAATCCCACCAAACTCCACAGCCTACAGCCCTGGCGGCGGTCGCTCAACCCAGGTGTAGCTCCAAGGAACAAGACAACTACTCAGCTTTCGCTAGGTATGACAGACGATGCGGCAAAGCTCTTCCACGGCAATAACTTAGACCTCCGGCGTTGGTAACGGCCCAGAAGCCTTTAATCAGATCAGGGGAAACTCGCTAAGATTGACAGAGATTATTAGAATGGATTTTATCTTACACAATAAATACATATTCCTCTGTCTAGGGCCGGCCAGAGTGGCCGAGCGGTTCTAGGCGCTACAGTCTGGAGCCGCGTGACCGCTACGGTCGCAGGTTCGAATCCTGCCTCGGGCATGGATGTGTGTGATGTCCTTAGGTTAGTTAGGTTTAAGTAGTTCTGAGTTCTAGGGGACTGATGACCACAGCAGTTAAGTCCCATATTGCTCAGAGCCATTTTGAACCTCTGCCTAGATAAGATGATAAACTAGTACATGTAACTGACAAGGTGCAGGTACAAACAGAGCAGTCGCAGTTAAACCCTTAAGCAAGGTAGAAAATTTCACTCAGTAGTAGCCCTACGTAATTCAGTTACGACTAAAGCACATCAACGTAGGTTAAAACAAAATACACTTTACTAAATCACAATTAGATTACAAATTCATACCCAGCAACATGACATCACCAACAGGTACAGTGGCACTCACCGGTGTTACCACTTCAATTCATAACATTACACCCCAAGCGGACGCACACAAACTGTTTACCAAGTAACAGAATCACGTGGCTTCAGAGAAGACGCAGTAACAACTATTGGCCACTCTCAAGCCACGTCATACTGCAGAACTAACAAGTACATATTATTCACTGAACAAGACAATAATATTGCGCCAATTTTCCTTTAAACAATTAAACCTCGGGGCATAAGATCCACAGGCACCATCAAATATCCTTCTAACTCGTTTTCAAGTAGAGGCCCCCGTCACCAGAGCTCCATAGCACGACCTTCGTCACCATCTTTGGCGGCTGCCCAACATTCGACAAGTCGCTCGGCTATCCGGCTGGGTAGATCCGTTGTCAGACCCAAATCGGCGCAACCAAACCCTACCGCCAATCAGTGCTGCTCCAGCCCTCCTTACCTGTAACTTTTTTGAAATGAGAAAAGGCTGCAGCACGTAAAATTGAATGCCATTATTTGGACATGAAAAAATAAACTCTATTACAGGATCGACTAGAGACGAAAGTCTCAAAAGTGTTCCAAGTGCCACACTGTGAAACTAATATGCAGTTTCATGTGTTAATTCTCAGTCAAACTGGCTATCCTGTACAGTTTTTTTTCTTGCTTATTGTACGTAATGTGACATTAGCCCCCTGAAAATGTTATTTTTTCTGGAAAATTAAACGGAATAGAACATCTTTATCCGAATGCAGTTATATTTACTTTCACCAACAGACAAGCCACTGCGTATTGTGTTAGTGTAGTTTAGGGACTCTTGTTTCACTAGTATTTCTCTTAGGCGAAGACATTTCAGCTATTAAGAGTTCATATTTTTAGAAGTTTTGAACGTTATTTTAAGACTGGTGCAACAAAATAACTTCCCACTTGTTTAAGATGTAAGACATTTTCTCTACATCGCATGGATGAATACGTCACTAAATAAATAAACCTGTAATAACATTAGACCACACCATACTGTTTAACTCAGGAATAGTGATTGCAATCAGAATGTTGGGTAAGATCGATATATTCTCTTAGCCATTAAAATTGCTACACCAATAAGAAATGCAGATGATAAACGGGTATTCATTGGACAAATATGCTATACTAGAACTGACATTTGATTACATTTTCACGCAATTTGGGTGCATAGATGCTGAAAAAGCAGTACCCAGAACAACTACCTCCAGCCGTAATAACGGCCTTGATACGCCTGGGCATTGAGTCAAACAGAGCTTGGATGGCGTGTACAGGTACAGGTGCCCAATCAGCTGCAACACGATACAACAATTCATCAAGAGTAGTGACTGGCGTATTGTGACGAGCTAGTTGCTCAGCCACCATTGACCAGACGTTTTTAATTGGTGAGAGATCTGGAGAATGTGCTGGCCAGGGCAGCAATCGAACATTTTCTGTATCCAGAAAGGCCCGTACATGACTTGCCACATGCGGCCGTGCATTATCCTACTGAAGTGTAGGGTTTCGCAGGGACAGAATGAAGGGTAGAGCCATGGGTCGTAACACATCTGAAATGTAGCGTCCACAGTTCAAAGTGCCGTCAATGCGAGCAAGCGGTGACCGACATGTGTAACCAATGGCACCCCATACCATCACGGCGGGTGATACGCCAGTACGGCGATGACGAATACATGCTTCTAATGTGCGTTCAGCCCGATGTCGCCAAACACGGATGCCACCATCATGATGTTGTGTGTGTGTGTGTGTGAAATCTTATGGGACTTAACTGCTAAGCTTACACACTACTTAACCTAAATTATCCTAAGGACAAACACACACACCCATGCCCGAGGGGAGGACTCGAACCCCCGTCGGGACCAGCCGCACAGTCATGATGTTGTAAACAGAACCTGGATTCATCCGAAAAAATGAGGTTTTGGCATTCGTGCACCCAGGTTCGTCGTTGAGTACACCACTAAAGGCGCTCCTGTCTGTGATGCAGCGTCAAGGTTAACCGCAGCCATGGTCTCCGAGCTGATAGTCCATGCTGCTGCAAACGACGTCGAACTGTTCGGTCAGATGGTTGTTGTCTTGCAAACGTGCCCATCTGTTGACTCAGGGATCGAGACGTGGCTGCACTATCTGTTACAGCCATGCGTGTAAGATGTCTGTCATCTCGACTGCTAGTGATACGAGGCCGCTGGGATCCAGCACGGCGTTCAGTATTACCCTCCTGAACCCACCGATTCCATATTCTGCTAACAGTCATTGGATCTCGACCAACGTGAGCAGCAATGTCGCGATACGGTAAACCGTAATCGCGATAGGCTACAATCCGACCTTTATCAAAGTCGGAAACGTGATGGTACGCATTTCTCCTCCTTACACGAGGCATCACAACAACGTTTCACCAGGCAACACCGGTCAACTGCTGTTTGCGTATGAGAAATCGGTTGGAAACTTTCCTCATGTCAGCACGTTGTAGGTGTCGCCACCGGCGCCAACCTTGTGTGAATGCTATGAAAAGCTAACCATTTTGTATATCACAGCATCGTCTTCCTGTCGGTTAAATTTCGCGTCTGTAGCACGTCATCTTCGTGGTGTAGCAATTTTAATGACCAGTAGTGTACGTGTTATCTGCCGCCGACAGTCAAGATCTTTTCTTTGGTATATGCTGAAGCTGTATCGACATAAATTTGCAGTTTATATGTGTTAGATACAAACAAATAACTGTTAGAGCCCCACTTTTACAGGCCGTTTTCACGATGTCAACCTGACTTTCACCCGTGTACTCTCCCTGAATCGATGCAGAACGCAACATGTTTTGCAATTTACGCAAGTGTCCCACATAGAATTTTCAGTGGCGGTTCTCCGCCGGAGATATAAGACAAGATCTTGTCCACGGGCGCTGTCGTGTGTTGCGTGAGTGCCTTCTGCCGTGAATCAGTGCGCTGCGAGGCTGGATGCCTCATACTGGCACCAGCGCTGATCCCGCGAAACGCAAAAATGTGGGCCTACCGTGTTACCGCCGCCTTTCAGGGCTGCAGTTTGTCTGTAGTAGCAACGGAGTCACGTCGGCGCCACATTTCTTCCGCGAAGCCACTGGCAGTCCTCTCCCTCACGATATAACCCAGTCACAGCTTGCTCTATCCTCACAACTCTTCCCTACTGTCATTACATCTGTTACACTTCACTTTTTTTTTCAAACTTTTATGTGATACAAGCGTAGTCTCGTCGTGTCGCCCTCTTTTCTTTTTTTATTAGTGTAGCCTACTCAGGGGAACACGAAATAACTTACGCCTTCTTTCTTGTCTCCTTTCCGCCTTTCTAGTAGTTTCTCATGCTTTGCGTATATAGTTCTCTACTTCCTGCTGGAAGCCGCTGAAACTTTTTACTTTCGCTCTGAATTTTTCTCTTTCTCCTATTTCTTTCCTCTGTCAATTTCATCTCCTACAAGTTTGCTTTCACTTCTTTGGTCCACGCCTTTACGGTTTTGGGCACAGTCAAAAGAGTTAAAAATTCTGCTTGATACCTGTTTTGCTCTAATCTTCTTAGGTGCTCATAGAATAGAACTCTTTTCTGCCTCATTCGTTCTAACATTCCTTTTATAATTTCATGAGCTTGTTTACTGCGTCTTCATTTCCCTCTCACATTGTCATATTTTAGTCACAATATTTTATTATCTTTCTTTCCTCTCTGCCTAATTCATCTAATTGTTAGGCTGTATTTGACGAAACTCATTCTGAAGCGTAAAGGCAGTCTGGGCAAATGAAAGTGCTGCAGAGCCGGAGTTGTGCCCTTTACTTCGTTGTGCATGACCTATACACCAAGTCAACAGTAGATGTCGTGCATCTCTGAGGGTACTACACTATGCATTACCTTTACAAATACACGACAACTTAACACGAAATAAACATATAAAGAGACCACAGTTCAGTAAGATGAGCTTGAGAAATGTTCATTATTATTTGATTTATGTAGCTAAAAATTTATCTTTGTCTTTGTTTGATTTTCCACTCAGAAGTTTTGTAGGTCTCTGTACAGGGTTACGTCCTTTGATTCCAATGAGGGATTTGGCGTATGTTGGTATTGTTGCGAAGATACCCTGAGAATTCTTCCGTGGTACTTTGCTGTATCCTTAGTGAGCCGAAGGATGTATGGTTGATGTTTTCTTCGAATCCATGACGCCAGAATGTAGTTTGGACCATATGCAGACGATACAGATGATGTGGGATCTCTAATGAATGAATCTAAGACGTGACGTTGTCACTGAGAAGTTCTGACTGCAATTAATTTTTGTTTCCAAAGAAGGTTTTACAGATTGCGTGCCATTGTTGCATAATCTCTTTTCTAATTGTCTTGTGACTTGTCGTTCTATTGATTTCTAATCAGCATGCTTATGAAAGAGGTGACGGCCAACTGTGGTAGTTCATCGAATTTCACTAATCCAGAGTACATTCCTTCCTCATTCCGATCATCGACTTCTTCATTTCCCTTCATTCTACTGTGATACCTGATCGAGGACATGATGGTGCATCTATTCTGGCTTGAAAGTTTCTGTGCTGCTTCTAGCAGGTGGTAAACATGTTTTGCCGGTTACAAGTCTAAAGCCATTATTGTTTTGACGTCTCAGACTCGTTTAGCACAAGGGAGTCTCTCTAGGAATGCTGTCAGCTCAATTGTAAGTACATTTTTAATGCTTCAGCAAAGAGTCTGAGGTAGTAGCAATTTTGGTAATAGACCAACGAAAGGATAATGTTCCTGAAGTTTGAGGAAACGACGAAATTCAGCGCTCACCGGACGAAAATATTTTCTCCCAGTGTCGTATTATGCAACAGAAGTCTATAAATCCTTCGCACTTCTGTTACACCAATATGGGAATTCGTTTTTATTCAGAAAATAAACTGTTACAGTCTGTCCACCATAATACAAGTAGTAGTGAACTGTTCACTACATCTGCCGTGCAGAAGACTCATTGCAGTTCATGAAATAAATGTTAGATAGGTGAAACACGGCGCAGGTATACAGGAGGTTTATGGGTCTGATAAGACTAAATTAAAATAACAATTCATACCTACGAGAAGCGAGACATACTGTAGATAGCACAGAATAAGTGCTAAAAGAACTAAATGAAGCGAAGAGAGGCAAAGTCCTAGACATCTTGGACGGCATGGAAATTTATAAACATCTTAGGCGACAGCCCAGCAACTGTTGAAAGAGCAAACAGTTTTACATAATTTTAAAATAGGTCTTCAAAAGATATATTTTATTTTCCGTTGTAAATTCATATTTCCATAAAACACTGACGGAAAAGAATCACAACTTCAACAAATAATTAATGTACAGTAACGAAATTTTGAGAATGCTTTTTTCTTGGTAAAATTGGTAAATGATTAACATTGCAAGATAAGCAAGATAAGCTATTGCAAACGTGAATTGCTGGTACATTAATAACCAGTGTACCAGCCAGAGTGTTGACTGTAAGCATCAAAACGTGCATCCAGTGTGCTGTACAGGTGCATGATGTCACATTGGGGGGTGGAGTTCCATACCTGTTGCACTTGGTCGGTCAGTACGCGGACGGTTAATGTGCTCGACTGGAGAGAGACCTGGTGATGAAGAAGGCCTGGGCAACATGTCGATACTCAGTAGAGCAGTGGTATGCGGGCGTTCACTGTCCTGTTGGAAAATACCTTCTGGAATGCTGTTCATGAATGGCAGTACAACACGTCGAAATCACCAGACTGACGTGAAAATTTGTGGTCACGGTGCTTGGGATAATCACGAGTGTGTTCCTGCTCTAATACAATGTCGCTGCCCAGACCATAACTCGAGGCGGAGGTCCAGCGGGTCTAGCGCGCAGGCAGGATCGTTGCAGGCCCTCAACTGGGCTCCATCTAACCAACACATGGCCTTCACTAGCACTGAGTTCAGTGGAATACACGTTACAGGGCATCTGACTCGGGTGTGTCATTGAAGTAACAGATTTGTAACACTTCTTTGTGTCACTGTGGTGCCAACAGCTGCTCAAATTGCTGCTGCAGATACAGTACGATGCGCCAGATGTATGCGCCGAACAGCGTGGTCTTCACACCTCGGTAATGCCACCTGGCCGTTCGGCATCCGGTCTTCTTGCGACCGTACATTTTCGTGACCACCGCTGGCAGCTCTAATGTGTAGTGGGTACATTCCTGCCAAGTCTGTCTGCATTATCGGAAAAGGAGCATCCAGCACCTTTTAACTTTATTACACGACCTCGTTCAAACTTAGTGAGGTGTTGGTAATGGCCGGCCGGAGTGGTCGAGCGGTTAAAGACGCTACAGTCTGGAACCGCACGACCGCTACCGTCGCAGGTTCGAATCCTGCCTCGGGCATGGATGTGTGTGATGTCCTTAGGTTAGTTAGGTTTAAGTAGTTCTAAGTTCTAGGGGACTTACGACCACAGCAGTTGAGTCCCATAGTGCTCAGAGCCATTTGAACCATTTTGTTGGTAATGGCGTCGTTGTCACTTTAAAGGCGTTCTTGACGATATCAAACTCACCACGTCAATCTCATACATCACTAACGATCATGACAATTACAGCCTGTATTTAAAGCTAACCTGATTTGCATCGTAATAGCGGCACTACTACCTACACTCTTATGCTACTGGCCTGAAATTTGAATAGAGATCGTCTTTCAAATGTAGAAACACGCCTACTAACTTTTATTTATGACGCACGATTTCTTTGCGATTTTCTTTCTGTCAGTGTATTTTCAAAGGAATGTGCAGGGACTTATGATATTCTCTCCGATCGTGGATTTTATCTTACCGACCACCACACATTTCTTTGTAACCAGATCTATTTCAATTCTTTTTCTCTTTATCATTCTTTCATTCCTTCGTGTAACACTGACGAAGATAGGCTGGCGGTGATACAACTCTCTGCCTTGCTGCCACAAGCATTGAAATTAAATAATAGTTTCTAAAAATATTAAAGAAGATAAAATACATAATGTTTTCACATTTGCAGCCTTCCTGAAAAGAACGTTATTGATGAATCACTTCACTGCACTGAAACTGGAAGGATCTGTGAGTGACTCTGTTGGTGCTAAGTATGCTGTGTCAGTGGAACAGGGGTGTTGGTATTCGAGAATGGATTTAATGTGGTGGTGGCTGGTAGCGAGACATGAAATTTTTGGATGTGTGACTAGGATGTAGATCTAGAGGGAAGAGTACATAGCGAGATGTGCTGCTATAGGTATAGATAGTCAGATGTGTTGCTATATGCGCGGTCGTGTACTTTGATTGGAAACTGGAAGGGAAACAATGGCGTTTCTTTTGTCTTTTTTTGTTGCGGGGGGGGGGGGGAGGAGAGTGAACTCCATGGGACGTATAGGTTATACGGAGGTGTTCACTGTGTATGAGAGCGAAGATATAGTGATGACATATGACATAGTGAAGAATTCGTGTGGTGAAGGATAAACGAATGTGAAAAGCGGGCTCACTGCGTAGCTTTCTAATCGACGTGCAAGATCTTGGACGGTTTCAATGTCCAGGTTTAGTCACTTGGTAGTTCTAGTAGCTTGATCCATTGTGAGTTTTCTTTCGGAGTGTTAATTGGTTGGGTTCTTTGTTATTTTATGGTCGTAGGCTAGTCTGATGTATTTTAATATGTTAATTGATCGCCTCGGTCGGTCATAAATGGTTAGGAAAAGACATGAAGATGGATCCTACAGATGATTCGACCCACAATTAGTAATCGGGTTATGAATGGGTTTATGTTTCGTAGGTACTGGTTGCTTCAAGAGGTGGAATGGTTGGTATGGAACCGTTGACTTTAGTGAAGGGTGGAGAAGAGAAATGGGAAGAAGATGTCGTTACATGCTGGGGGAAATGCTAATCGGGTGGTTGTTTGGGTATGGCAGCAGTGAAAAGGATACATAAAGGTAGAGAAAGAACCGAGCCTTGGGGCGATCCTGTAGACAGGAAGACTGATGCTGTTCATGGTGAAAGAGTATGGGTGATTGCATAATAAATAGTTGGAAGGTCATACGTCTGGAATTTGAAGGGGCTACTAGATTCTCATACACGATCACAGGCTTTTTGTGTTCGACGGACAGAAATGTGGTGGATTTGTATTTTTTGAACTAATGAGTTAGGAGACGGGTGGGAGACAGGAGGTCATTAGAAATTAAGTTAGGAGGAAAGTGACATTAGTTAATAGGAAGAGCAATGACCTTATTTATATAATTATGTACGTGTTTGAAGACTGTCGATTCAAAGACCGCGTTAAAAACTGTGCACAGGCTGCTGGTTCCTCATGGAGAGTAGACACTGACAAGTCTGTGGTGATTACGGAAACATATAAAATGGTAACTTTCTCAGAAGTCGGGACAGTAACCTGTGCAGAGGATAACTTTATAGTGAATGAGAAGTTTTACTAGGGAAGATTGAGGACATTGTTTAGTTGTCTGTAGGTGATACAGTAGTGACCCACAGTAGCTTTTTTATGTTTTTTTCTGTAGTTTGTGTGGTAAGTTGTCTAGGTACTGGAAGGCATGAACGAAAGGTGCGGCATATGTAGTGGCTAGTTTATGGTGCGTTGGGAATAATGGATAATCAACGTATGGATTATCTGAAATTGTATTGGTGTTGGATGTCTGGATTGCATAGTGATTTGCTTTGTCTAGATTGTCGGGATAAATGTTATTAGGGAGCAGGGTTGCTGCTTTTCCGACCTGTATGTTTTAAGATGAAATAAGTCTGAAATGAAGATTACGAAAATAAGGAGAGAACGTCTCCGCCAAGGTATTACAGATTTGATTCAAGTTAGTCTAAGTTATTGTACGAATTATATAAATATTTTACATATTTGGTCCCATAACCGACACCGATTAAAGATTCTTGTCAGTTTCATTAATCCGTACTCAATGAGTTACGCATTGTCTCGAGCATACACACACAATATGTGTTTTCACGGGTCGATGTCGTAGTATCGTCTATGGGTAGTCATGGTGTTACAGAACTACGTGAAAGTAGCTGTAGACCGCATTCGATAGACACTGGTCTCACAATGTAGAAAGCCGTCTGACATAAACGTCTTTCATGTTATGTATCAATGCACGAGTTATGAACCACTCGAATGACTCAAACCGAGCGAGGTGGAGCAGTGGTTAGCACACTGTACTCGCATTCGGGAGGACGACGGATGAAATCCGCTTCCAACCATCCCGATTTAAGTTTTCCGTGATTTCCCAAAATCGCTTTAGGCAAATGCCTGTGTGGTTCCTTTAAAAGGGGGCGGACTGCGTCTTTCGTATTTCTTGAGACTATCCAAGTTTGTGTTAGGTCTCTAACGACCTCCTTGTCTATGGAACGTTAAACACTAATCTTTCTTCCCTGAAATGGCTTAAAGATAATATAGTCTATGCTATAATCTGCTAAAGAAGTCTTACCTTTGGTTGAGCAGTTAACGGCATGTCATGTGCAGTACTTTGAGGACAAAGTCGTGTCAGCCAATCCGGATACGTGTTGCAAAGTTTCATGTCGGTTGGGCAGTGTAACCTACAGGACGTCCTATTCCTCTCTTCTTCCACTTCGCTTGGTCTCCACAGAGTATTGCTTATGTCGTATTATCTGGCAACGGTTTGTACAGCTCAGAATTTTGTCTTGCAAATGACTTGATATAGACATTACTAAGCTGCAGCGTCGCGTGTTACTGGTGGGATCGTTCTTCACTTGTGCCGCGTTGGTACAATTCCATGTTCCATGATTTTTCAGCTGTTGCAGTAGAAAATGCTTTTCCTTTGTGTATACATGTGAGCATGGTAAAGTCCTTGCTCACATCGGGTCTTGTTCGAATATGCAAGAACCAATAAGCACATTTCAGTGAATCATCCAACAAAAGAGGTCGCCTTTCTTGACACTTCCCTACTCTTTAAATGGTATTACCGGGATTGTAAAGCATATGGGACTGTTTTCCTGACTTTTGTGAATGTGTGGTACTGTAAACGCAGGTACTCCTTTAGAGGACCTTTGTATATGCTGTTTATGAATTTTCATGTTTGGGTTCTGAATAATTACTGAAATTAATTAGAAAATTAAAAATATCTTACGAATTATTTCCTCCTGAAGTCATTTTCGAATTCTACGGTATTTTATGATCTTACGCACATTTTTCGGCTTATCGTTGTTCATGCTAGTGTTATGTGCGACTAAAACATATTTAAGAAAAGAATTATCTTCAGCGGAATTGATAATGCTTTAAATTGCCTATAGTAGACACAGTATATTCCTAATTTACACTGCTCTGTAAAACTTAAGAACGGGTTAGATAAAACAACATGTTAACTACTCCTTGGAAATGAATGAAAGTGCGGAAGAATGTTACCAGAAATCTCGCTAACCTTTACGGAAAGTTGGACATCATATGGCCTGAGGTCAGCAGACACTTCCGCCAGATAAAACTGGCGCTGCACTACGAAGCAGTTGAAGGAACGGGAAAAGACAGGGTATGTCAATTATCGACCATTTAAGGTCCACTATGGTGGTGCTCTTCATTACAACATGGGAAAAGAAAAACTTTGGATGACGTCACAATGAGAAGAATCATCAGGGAGGGCTTTGCAGCACAAAGGAGTGTTGGTGGTCTGCCACAGTGAACTGTAGTAGTAGATGAGCGCGACCTTGCGCTGCACGTTAGAAAGCAGGTGCAATTGCAATCACATTTAACTAGAGAACAAGGCACGCAATCTCACACTCCACTGTCGTACAGCGACTGCATGGGGTGGTGGTGTCTTTGCCCGACGACCAGTAAGTTGGAGCTCCGTTGACACCTGCCCATCGGCGGCATCGTTTGCAATTTTGCCAAGACCATAGGAATTGGAGGAGAGAGACGTATGGTCGCGTGGAATGAGAGCAGATTCACTCTGAGTAGTGATATTGGGTAGTTCCCATATGGCGAGAGGTACGACCATCTAGTGTACACAGGAACATTGTCGAACTTGATTGTTTTGGTGGTCCAGGTATTATGTCCTGAGGAGGCATAACGTTGAGTAGGCGTAATGACCTCAAAATCCTTGAACAGGGGGCACTAACCGGTGAAATTATGACAGTATACTGCTTATCTGCGTGATTATATTCATGGGTGTATTCGGCCTTCATTTTTATGGATGACAATGAGCGATCGTATCGAACAGCGCAGGTAGAGAAACTCTAGGAACGAGATAATATTTGGCGAATAGACTGTCCTACTTGTTCCCCCGACTTAAATCCCATCCAGCATGTGTGGAAAGCGTTAAGCAGATGTACTGCAGCACGTCCTCATTCACCAATGACCATCTGACAGTTGTCAACTGCGCTTGCGGGGGAATGGAACGCCTCATCATAAAAACTCCTTTCCCAATCTTGTGGCCAGTAGGAAAGCACGTTTCAGGGTAAGCATTGCTATCACTGGTGATCACGCACCCAATTAACCATTTTTGTATCGTCAGGTTTTAGGGCACACCATGTACAGTTCCATCTGCATAGCAGGCGTCTCTTCAACAATTAGAGAGACATTTACACTGAGAGGTTGTATTAGATTGTTTAGAAATATTGCTTGCAACTTATCATTCTTTGTTTTATGTTAATAGTATCCTTTATACGTACCATTTGTTGACTGTAGCGTGACTGTGTTGTTGTTTGTTCGTGGGTCAAATTTTATACAAAAGGGACTAATTTCAGGACATTAATTCCGGTGTACTAATTTGGTGATAAGGCTTTCAGTGTTCATGTATTTAAACTTCATACCATCGGTTGTCTCAAGTAGAATGAAACACACTGGGAAATACGTGTGACGAGCAAGAAATGCCAAGTCACGAAATCATTCTAGAAGTTAGCATTACCTATACGTGTCCAAGGGAGAGTTTCTTCTATATTTTGCTCGCCCTAGTTAATGACTTGACAATTACTTCATAAAATTATTAAGGCTTTCGTGGTCACTTGTTGACAAACTGCCTGTTGTCTTCAGTCTCAGATTCTTCTGCCGAAGTTTGTTTGATGATTTTACTGACGTTTCAAAAGCGCGAGTGGCTGGCGTTCTCAAAGCTTCACTCTCCATTGCTGGTGGTGGACTGTAGTTGAGCTCGCGGCTGAAGATTGTATGTATCTGGCGTATCAACGTCCAAGGGCTTTTCTGTGGGCATTTTCTGTACGGTTTTCCTCTTGCTACCTGCAACGATAGTTCGCTGCACCACAGGATTCCAGGATCCTTTCACCTTGAGGCTTTTTTCTTTCTCGTTGAAGCTATTCTCATGTTTGCGTATTTCTATAACTCTTCTGAAGAAGCAGGTGTGTGAGCTCTTCTCTCCATCCAGAACTTCCGTCTCGGCGAATTTTAATATGTTGTCGGCTTCACGCAGTATATGTTCTGACACGGCTGATTTCTCCACCTGGGCCAATCTGCAATGGATCGAAACGTTTTAATGTCAGTTTAGAACCTGACACAGACCTGAAAGTTGTGGTGGAAAAATCAAAATGTATGACAGTGTTCAAAGTCGGTAATCATACACTGCACGGACGTGCTACAGCAGGAAAAAACAGTGTATCAAACAACACCATAAGGATCATCTCTTGCGACTGATAATCAGTGGGATATGGACCTCCTACAGTTCCGGCGATGAATGTTTACACTGGTCTGCACAGATGGTTCAAATGGCTCTGAGCACTATGGGACTCAACTGCTGAGGTCATTAGTCCCCTACAACTTAGAACTAGTTAAACCTAACTAACCTAAGGACAGCATAAACATACATGCCCGAGGCGGGATTCGAACCTGCGACCGTAGCGGTCCTGCGGTTCCAGACTGCAGCGCCTTTAACCGCACGGCCACTTCGGCCGGCTGCACAGATGATTTCGATCTTTGGATACCTATATATTTAAAGAATCGGCACATATGCTCGATCCCAGCACACAGATAATTTATTTCATGATATATTGGAAGAGAGAGATATGGCAAAATCTTATCATGTTCTCTATCAGATGATGCTTGTAGAGTTTTTCTTTAGTGAATGGAACAAAATAACGATGATAGAGATAACGTATGGGCGGCAGACGTGAATGCACCCTAAGGGATACAGATCTTCTTCAGATCGCAATACCTGTGTGTTGTTTGGAAACACACCGGAATGCAATAGCAAAATCCTCGTCTTTCTTCCAGCTCCCATAACTGTTCATACCATCTTTTCCACTACCTCTTGTTGCAGGAGTAAGCTTTGTTTTGCGCTCGCCTTACACATCACACATGATTGGTAGAGCTACGACAACATGTTCCAGTTTCCACTGAGAGGTTAAATCATGGTCCTCTCCGTTTTAACTAAGCTCACCATGATTTTTCTCGACAGGTTGTAGAAAGTGGTAGGTATAGCACCCTCCGACTTCTGCTCGGTTCCATCTTAAATTGGAACGATCACTTGGACAAAGCTGCAGGCTGGGTGGCTCAGAGACTGAGGGACAACTACAGGATGCAGAGGGCCTTTCTAAACCATGTTGGAATTTTGCCATATGGGCTCCTGGTTTGAAAAAAAAAAAAAAAAAAAAAAAAAAAAGTGACTCGTTTCGAGATACGAGAGTGTCACAAATACACTCCTGGAAATTGAAATAAGAACACCGTGAATTCATTGTCCCAGGAAGGGGAAACTTTATTGACACATTCCTGGGGTCAGATACATCACATGATCACACTGACAGAACCACAGGCACATAGACACAGGCAACAGAGCATGCACAATGTCGGCACTAGTACAGTGTATATCCACCTTTCGCAGCAATGCAGGCTGCTATTCTCCCATGGAGACGATCGTAGAGATGCTGGATGCAGTCCTGTGGAACGGCTTGCCATGCCATTTCCACCTGGCGCCTCAGTTGGACCAGCGTTCGTTCTGGACGTGCAGACCGCGTGAGACGACGCTTCATCCAGTCCCAAACATGCTCAATGGGGGACAGATCCGGAGATCTTGCTGGCCAGGGTAGTTGACTTACACCTTCTAGAGCACGTTGGGTGGCACGAGATACATGCGGACGTGCATTGTCCTGTTGGAACAGCAAGTTCCCTTGCCGGTCTAGGAATGGTAGAACGATGGGTTCGATGACGGTTTGGATGTACCGTGCACTATTCAGTGTCCCCTCGACGATCACCAGTGGTGTACGGCCAGTGTAGGAGATCGCTCCCCACACCATGATGCCGGGTGTTGGCCCTGTGTGCCTCGGTCGTATGCAGTCCTGATTGTGGCGCTCACCTGCACGGCGCCAAACACGCATACGACCATCATTGGCACCAAGGCAGAAGCGACTCTCATCGCTGAAGACGACACGTCTCCATTCGTCCCTCCATTCACGCCTGTCGCGACACCACTGGAGGCGGGCTGCACGATGTTGGGGCGTGAGCGGAAGACGGCCTAACGGTGTGCGGGACCGTAGCCCAGCTTCATGGAGACGGTTGCGAATGGTCCTCGCCGATACCCCTGGAGCAACAGTGTCCCTAATTTGCTGGGAAGTGGCGGTGCGGTCCCCTACGGCACTGCGTAGGATCCTACGGTCTTGGCGTGCATCCGTGCGTCGCTGCGGTCCGGTCCCCGGTCGACGGGCACGTGCACCTTCCGCCGACCACTGGCGACAACATCGATGTACTGTGGAGACCTCACGCCCCACGTGTTGAGCAATTCGGCGGTACGTCCACCCGGCCTCCCGCATGCCCACTATACGCCCTCGCTCAAAGTCCGTCAACTGCACATACGGTTCACGTCCACACTGTCGCGGCATGGTACCAGTGTTAAAGACTGCGATGGAGCTCCGTATGCCACGGCAAACTGGCTGACACTGACGGCGGCGGTGCACAAATGCTGCGCAGCTAGCGCCATTCGACGGCCAACACCGCGGTTCCTGGTGTGTCCGCTGTGCCGTGCGTGTGGTCATTGCTTGTACAGCCCTCTCGCAGTGTCCGGAGCAAGTATGGTGGGTCTGACACACCGGTGTCAATATATTCTTTTTTCCATTTCCAGGAGTGTATGATTGTTATCATTAAAAAGATATTTCTGTAGGTACGTGGTTGAATGGAGAGACTTGATTCCAAATCACAGACAGCATATCTATCAGAAAGTGTAACACTATAGATATGAAAAGCCAGTGTAATGGTCATAGGAATTTGTGCATTTCTTAAGACCTCAATCTAGCATTAAATTTTTCAAAGTGATTCATATCATAGCACACCATCTACCGTATTTGGTCATTTTCAGTCAATCATCATCCTCCCTCCCCTACGGTCCAGTGGATATATTGCAGAACCTCTGACATGGGATCAACATACAAAGCGTTACAAATACTGTTTGTTAGCGTGAGAAATATCTAGCGCTAGAATGAGGAAGTTGCAAATGTCGGCTTAATACCACGTTCCTTAGCCGAATCACTTTTAAATTCGGTGGGAATGGTGATTTTATTACTAGCTTACGCCACTGGTGACGTGCACCCGCGCATTTGGTGTGTTAATACACACACAAGCGGTCACTGTCTATTTTCACTGTCGCAGTATTTTTGTGAAAGACCGCTTCATTTGGAAGCAATATCATACCTCGATTTGTAAAACATGTGTAGTATCTAAAATGGATGGCATTAGTGATAAATGTATGCGCAGACAGATATAAGACCAGTTTTTATGCAGGTTGACAGTAACATAGTCGTTGCGATCGCGTTTTATTAATGGCTCATCGCTTATAACATGCTTACCTCTGTCTTCTTACGACACACTGGTACCACTCACAAGAAGAAACAAATGAGGTATGTCCGTCCATCGCGGATTTTCGCTCAATATTATTTGTATCACCAGCTTACAGTTACTGGCAAAGTGTTATACACAGTAGGGGATGTATGATAAATTCGCTGTGATCAGGAGGCTTATAAAGTATGTGTAGGGGTGCAAAGCTACCATGGTCAGTGTTCCGACATGTGCAAAGAAAATTAGTGTGTCCTGTCGTAAGAAAGAGGTAAAACTGCCGTCGAAAATTGCGTTTTCAGTGCATCGATAGCTGTAATGGGGATGAAAGATTTTACATGGAAAATTATGTCCAGTTGTAAGAAGGATATAGATATTTATATTTCCAGAGCCACAGGCGTCGGGAGGGGGTATTTCCAACGCTTTGCTCATTGTCGAATCTCAACAGGTTGAGGCTGCAATCGTAAAATTTAATTGTAATTACAGTCATAAATATGTGGCTGCTTCCTACGACGATTCTGCCTGGCGTGTGGGGCGCGTGGTGAAGGTAGCCTATGGCGCGGAAGATAGACATTTATGGCTTATGGTGGGGGCTGTCGGCTTAAGGTGGGTACTATATGCAGCTCATCTAACCACGTCGCCCTCTAGGCAGCTGAATAGCGAACTCATTGTGTGTTGGACAGCCTTCGTCGTCACGTGTGTTGCGAGTATTCTTCATGGAAATTCGAGAAGATTCAATATGGGCATGTTTTTGCGGTAAACAGTAATTCCTTCCCACGTAAATTGACTGTTTCACTGCTTGTACTGCCATTCTACACATTTTCCAACTTCAGTTGGTTGAAAGAACGTCGATTTTGATGTGTGTAGCTTGTGTCTATATGTAGAAAAACAGGTGGAAGGGACGTTTGTAGTTCTCTAGACACAAGAAGCACCTTGGTTGACTTTAAGAGTGCCAGATTCATTTGAAATCTGTTATATCATTGACGTTGGTAATCGTTAAAAAATACAAGTGGGATTGCAGGATTCCTCTCTTTTCGATTTTTCGTGTAAAGTTTCTAGTTACTCAGTGGTTTGCAGCACGTCCCACATAATGACATTACTACAGTTTCGGGTTTCTAGAGACATAATTTCCACTCTTTATCTTGGGAATTACACTGTGCAAGCGATAGATATCATACTGCTATGTGGCTCATATCGATAACTAATGATACTCGGTCAAACCATGTGAAAATACATATGTTCTTGTAATCCCATAGTCTGGATACGGCTATAGGAAGTGTGGCAGCAAGCATGCAGGTCGAGGCAAGAATAAGTAATGCCTTTATGCTAGGGGAACCAGCGCAGCCTTCGTACACGAGTTCAGAGAGTGACTGAAATATATGGAGGGCGCTCTGATCGCTCATCAGGTCAGCGTGTGTAGTGGGTAGTTGACTCGTGACTGTTGGCCGCAGTGGATGTCCGACCGACCTAGCGTGAAATGTCTAATGTTGTGACTATATAAGGTTCATGTTCCTATATATTTTGTGGTCTGTCTGTCTTTGTGATATATGTACGAGTGTCTGATGGTTGACAGCTATAATCAGGATGCAGAAGAGACGATTTTGTATAGTGAAGGAGACGAATTGTGTCTACTACCTCGAAATGGTATGGTGGTGCAATCGTTTTTTGTGATATAGACTGATTGTAAATCGGTCTCACACCGAAAAATTCAAGCCCTCCTAGACAATAGCAGAGCAGTGTAATTGAGAAATTGTCTTTGGCGGTATTTTCTGTATTTTATAATATGTAGACCACTTTTTCAGTTTGGATTCCGTAGAAACACTGGAACACGTGAGGCAATACTGACCTTACGACTTATCTTAGAAGAAAGATTAAGGAAAGGCAAACCTACATTTCTAGCATTTGTAGACTTAGAGAAAGCTTTTGACAATGTTGACTGGAATACTCTCTTTCAAATTCTAAAGGTGGCAGGGGTAAAATACAGGGAGCGAAAAGCTATTTACAATTTGTACAGAAACCAGATGGCAGTTATAAGAGTCGAGGGACATGAAAGGGAAGCAGTGGTTGGGAAGGGAGTAAGACAGGGTTGTAGCCTCTCCCCGATGTTGTTCAATCTGTATATTGAGCAAGTAGTAAAGGAAACAAAAGAAAAATTCGGAGTAGGTATTAAAATTCATGGAGAAGAAATAAAAACTTTGAGGTTCGCCGATGACATTATAATTCTGTCAGAGACAGCAAAGGACTTGGAAGAGCAGTTGAATGGAATGGACAGTGTCTTGAAAGGAGGATATAAGATGAACATCAACAAAAGCAAAACAAGGATAATGGAATGTAGTCTAATTAAGTCGGGTGATGCTGAGGGAATTAGATTAGGAAATGAGGCACTTAAAGTAGTAAAGGAGTTTTGCTATTTGGGGAGCAAAATAACTGATGATGGTCGAAGTAGAGAGGATATAAAATGTAGGCTGGCAATGGCAAGGAAAGCGTTTCTGAAGAAGAGAAATTTGTTAACATCCAGTATTGATTTAAGTGTCAGGAAGTCATTTCTGAAAGTATTCGTATGGAGTGTAGCCATGTATGGAAGTGAAACATGGACGATAAATAGTTTGGACAAGAAGAGAATAGAAGCTTTCGAAATGTGGTGCTACAGAAGAATGCTGAAGATTAGATGGGTAGATCACATAACTAATGAGGAAGTATTGAATAGGATTGGGGAGAAGAGAAGTTTGTGGCACAACTTGACCAGAAGAAGGGATCGGTTGGTAGGACATGTTCTGAGGCATCAAGGGATCACCAATTTAGTATTGGAGGGCAGCGTGGAGGGTAAAAATCGTAGAGGGAGACCAAGAGATGAATACACTAAGCAGATTCAGAAGGATGTAGGTTGCAGTAGGTACTGGGAGATGAAAAAGCTTGCACAGGATAGAGTAGCATGGAGAGCTGCATCAAACCAGTCTCAGGACTGAAGACCACAACAACAACAGACCACTTTTGGAGGGATTAACTGTCAGTGCAGTATGACTGCTGTATATGGCTTTCCTTCACCAGCAGGAGCAGTTTGGCGGGCAAATTCAGTTAGAGTCAATCTGAAAGCTCCATTCACAGGAAGTTCGATGACGTCATAGAGTCACAGGGCATCTTTTTTGTCGGGGGAGTTGGAGCCCCAACATACTTGTTCGAACAAGTCAGGGGGCAAGGTATCTACGGAACCAATGAAGTGTTTTTGATGTTTCTGAGCAACAGACATATAATAACCTTTAAATTAACACACTGCCATTTGACTGTACTGCTGTTTATTAAATTACGACCCAAGTTTCGACCTTTTATGCCCTTTTCATGTGACTGAGTTTCTGTAATTAACTTACATTGCAATATATGTTAATTTTATAAACTCAATTACTTGAAAATGTCATAAATGGTCGAAACTTGGGTCATAATTTAATAAACAACAGTACAGTCAAATGCTGGTGTGTTAATTTAAAGAAAAAATATCTTTGCAATGTTCCATAACATCTGAGAGTCACGTGATGTCTTCTTTGTTTGAGTGTTCAGAGACAAGTCCTCCTCTGGTTCAAATGGTTGGATGCTGTCCCCCTCCCGCCGTTGTGGCTTTAGAGCAGCTCCAGGCCAACAGCTGTAGGACATAGAAAATTCACCGAAAACTGCAGCCATTTTTCTCGTCTGTAGGACAGTGCTACGAATTCTGTTTGTGTTTTTCACGCTCTGTTGCTGGACCCGAAATATATCGTGAAATTTTGGGTATGTAACTGTTCCGTTTTTCCCATCTGTGCTTATACAACAATGGGTTCCGAGAAGAGAGGAAAATGAAAAACCAGAGCCTTAACGTGCCTGACTCCAGCAGCAAATATAAACTATGTCCACTCAGCGTTCAAGACAAATGATGAATACCACAGCAGCTGTAGGACTCAGAAATTTTTATCTCTCTGGCAATGCCTTCAGACAAGCAGCTAAAACTTGAGAAGTGGTGAGCGTTCTGTTTAGAGTTACAGAAATATTCATTTTGACCTCCATATATCGTCGTTTTGGGCGTGTAAAATTCGATATTGAAGCTGATATCAGTTTCGGGATCTATTTCCCACAAAAGCGTGTGTAGTGTCTCAAGGTTGAAGACTGGGAGGTGTCACAAGTGTGCCACAAACATTTTAGAGTCTGTGTTCATATGCAGAGGTGCACATTACAAAACTGAAGCAAACTACTGTGCATCAATCTTTATGTAAGTGTATTTAGACATATTCAATTGGATATAATAACTCCTTAAGCAGCTTGTGCCCAAAGCCTGGGAGAGGCTGTGGTATTTCCCATAAAGCGTCGAAATGTTGAAACGTCCACCTAGAAAAATTATACATGACTGTGCTTAAACTGACACACAATAATTTTTAGCGCAACGCAATCTGACTTTCAATAATCCCTACAAAAGAATGGCTCTGACTAACATTAACCTATACCTTTCACAAATCACTTAACTCACAAAAATCTTCTTCACTCAAGCTACTGCAATACAGCGAGCGCCACTACTGCCAGCTAAATAAATGATTCAAATTACTGATAGGCATAGTTAGCAAATGAAAGATTTTGATAGAGAACAAACAATGTATTTACCTTAACAGTGTTGAAAAGTCATAATATATATATATATATATCAGTTCATGATATCCAGTCTTACAAATTTACTGTCTCTGTCCAGATCATCTGCTATCAAAACTCCGAAATCTCACTCCCCACATCCACCACTGCTGGCGGCTCACCTCCAACTGCGCAACGCTACACGCTGTTAACAGCCAACTGCCCAACACTACAATAGCCAACAACAATGCAAACCAGCCACAGACTGCACACAGCACAGCCAGTGATTTTCATTCAGAGCGCTACGTGGCGTTACCAATATAAAAACCTAAACAGCCTACTTACATAGCCCCCATGCTCCCCACAAATAATTTTACAAATTGATTTGGGCAGTGGCCAATACAGATTTGAAAAAAAATCCATAATTACGATAACAAAGAAATCAAATGCACATACTTATCCACCCAATGTTGGTCAAAAGCTAAAATTTTCTCACAGTCCATAAAGACAGTCCTGATCGTTCATCACAGTAAAATTGCAGTGTTTTCCTCAAAGTCTGAGTAGTAAAAGAAAATGCACACCGAAGTAGTGGATTTCCATGCAGTCTTGAAGAAGTAGTGTTGTCCTTCCAACAGAAAGATAATGCTGACTCTTCACATGCAGACAGGTAATGGTCCACAACAGAGCAAACCCACCGCAGAGTCAGTCGAAGTTTTGAAGAATATTGGTAGGTAGGTCGTCACAGAGCAGACCCACTTTAGTCCTGGTAGAGATTACGGTATTCGTGGGCCACCAGACGTGCAGACCCACTGTAGTCCTTGTAGAAATAATGGGATTGGTGGGCCATAAAAGATGCAGACCCACTGTAGTCCTTGTAGAAATAATGGTATTGGAGGGCCATCAAAGATGCAGACCCACTGTAGTCCTTGTAGAGATGGCTAGCAGCCATCCGTTGCGACTGTGCAGGTGCACAATCACCATCAAAGAGTCTTGCGGAGAATATAGCATGTCCATAAACCACCACTTGTGCACTCACAAAGTTTTTTTCTAATTGTCCTTAGAACCAGCAATGCTGTTAACCAGTCCCTTGCTGAATTGTTACCACACGTGCAAACACTATCAGTCCCTACTTCTCACATATTGTCCATATACTATGACCAACAGAAACGTGTGCAGTGAAATGTAACTTACAAGTTACTTAATTTGATGAACTGGTGTCCATTACAATTTTATAACATAGGAATACAATAACAAAGGTACAAAATACATCATTAAAGAACATAACAATACAGATAACATTTGCAGTAAAACAGGCTTTACAAAAGAATAGAAATAAACATTTACATCAGTGTTACAAGAATTATGACATAAGTACATACACAAAAGGTCAGAATAACTTCTGAAACATCAACTTCAACATGAGCATTAAAACAAAACAGAATAAATAATGTCTAAGCATCTTTACAAAGTAAATAAAATATTATCAGAAAAATTCTACAACGTAAATCTTATTAGCTAAACACATAAAGACAGGAAAAACACAAATTCACATAGTGTAATAACACAAAAATACAGGACAGGGTTAGTTTTTAGTGTGACATTTGGTACTGCAGTCCAACCCAAAACTTCATTCCGTAGATCTTTCCTCTTATTTCAACATTAGCTTCCACAAAAGAAAAAAGGTCCTATCCAAGCATGCTTTCTGTATTCTGTTCACATCCTCTTTCAAAAATACTTTTTCTTCACTGTACACTGCTTTTTTGGCCAAACCATTTTCTTATAGCTTCTCAGTGCATTTCTTCCAATTCATCGTAGTTAGTTTCTTATATAGTCTACCCACTCTTAAGTTAACTTAAATCTACTGAGCTCAGATATATATATATATATATATATATATATATATATATGTATATATATATATACACACTCCTGGAAATGGAGAAAAGAACACATTGACACCAGTGTGTCAGACCCACCATACTTGCTCCGGACACTGCGAGAAGGCTGTACAAGCAATGATCACATGCACGGCACAGCGGACACACCAGGAACCGCGGTGTTGGCCGTCGAATGGCGCTAGCTGCGCAGCATTTGTGCACCGCCGCCGTCAGTGTCAGCCAGTTTGCCGTGGCATACGGAGCTCCATCGCAGTCTTTAACACTGGTAGCATCCCGCGACAGCGTGGACGTGAACCGTATGTGCAGTTGACGGACTTTGAGCGAGGGCTTCTAGTGGGCATGCGGGAGGCCGGGTGGACGTACTGCCGAATTGCTCAACACGTGGGGCGTGAGGTCTCCACAGTACATCGATGTTGTCGCCAGTGGTCGGCGGAAGGTGCACGTGCCCGTCGACCTGGGACCGGACCGCAGCGACGCACGGATGCACGCCAAGACCGTAGGATGCTACGCAGTGCCGTAGGGGACCGCACCGCCACTTCCCAGCAAATTAGGGACACTGTTGCTCCTGGGGTATCGGCGAGGACCATTCGCAACCGTCTCCATGAAGCTGGGCTACGGTCCCGCACACCGTTAGGCCGTCTTCCGCTCACGCCCCAACATCGTGCAGCCCGCCTCCAGTGGTGTCGCGACAGGCGTGAATGGAGGGACGAATGGAGACGTGTCGTCTTCAGCGATGAGAGTCGCTTCTGCCTTGGTGCCAATGATGGTCGTATGCGTGTTTGGCGCCGTGCAGGTGAGCGCCACAATCAGGACTGCATACGACCGAGGCACACAGGGCCAACACCCGGCGTCATGGTGTGGGGAGCGATCTCCTACACTGGCCGTACACCACTGGTGATCGTCGAGGGGACACTGAATAGTGCACGGTACATCCAAACCGTCATCGAACCCATCGTTCTACCGTTCCTAGACCGGCAAGGGAACTTGCTGTTCCAACAGGACAATGCACGTCCGCATGTATCCCGTGCCACCCAACGTGCTCTAGAAGGTGTAAGTCAACTACCCTGGCCAGCAAGATCTCCGGATCTGTCCCCCATTGAGCATGTTTAGGACTGGATGAAGCGTCGTCTCACGCGGTCTGCACGTCCAGCACGAACGCTGGTCCAGCTGAGGCGCCAGGTGGGAATGGCATGGCAAGCCGTTCCACAGGACTACATCCAGCATCTCTACGATCGTCTCCATGGGAGAATAGCAGCCTGCATTGCTGCGAAAGGTGGATATACACTGTACTAGTGCCGACATTGTGCATGCTCTGTTGCCTGTGTCTATGTGCCTGTGGTTCTGTTAGTGTGATCATGTGATGTATCTGACCCCAGGAATGTGTCAATAAAATTTCCCCTTCCTGGGACAATGAATTCACGGTGTTCTTATTTCAATTTCCAGGAGTGTATATATATATATATATATATATATATATATATACATATATATATATATATATATATACACCAAGGGACGAGGCAATGCAGCAGCACATAACAAATTAACACAAACAGCAATGACAAAAAAATGGAAACAGGCAGCAGAATATATAAATTAGCAAAGCAATTGCAATATTACAACTAATATAAGGCAATGTGCAGCAAACAAGAAAAATAAATCCGTAGTAAAACTGGCTTAACAGAGAAATACAAAGTCAAATTCAGTAACACTATACCTGGCAAACAGCAGCAGCAAATGCTATAACTTATACCTAAACATGCCAAAGCTCAAGCAGAAAAAATATTACACTAAAGACAACAATGCAGATAAGGGAAATGTATATTCACATCTTAATGTCTATGTAATTAAAGTGGTGCACCACAACTTATTCTACAAAAGAAATTACAAAGTACTTGAAATGGAAGTTCTGTATGCAATTCCTGTGAAGGGAAATGTCTTTTTGTGTTCCTTCGTTTTTTTAAGTACATCATAAAGTTATTATTTACTGGATCTGTAGGCATAAAATATTTATATTAGTACATCTATAAAATTTTATTTTAATCAATGCTGCAGTGCAGCTAGAAACTAGATATTAAACAAAATAGGCAAAGCATGGCGTGAAACGTCATTCACTACCCATATGGCATTTCATAATGCATTAAACGATCTTTCAACTAGCAAGACAATAGACGTGAAATGTTTCCCATCATTTCATTTCAGTAAATATCATAAATTAAGAACTCTACAGTGTAATCATGTTTTTAAGTTTGAGCGTGTCGTATGTGCGATGCTGTCAATATCGCGGTTAATGGCCTCTTTTTTCTCCACCTAATGGCTTTTTCTCCAGGCGATGCACAGCTGGGCGTCAACGACGCATTACGTCGATGTCACTTAGCTTTCTTACCGATATTTACAACAGAAGTTTCCGCTACAGTGACAGTTTGATACAAATAAAATTTTACAAGTCGAGAAATTACAGTAGAAATGTGTAGAAACAAAATCCTTTAAATGTAACAGTGTCCAAAAAATTTTCGGTGGCATTCTGATACATTCACGCATGTACACACATTTCATAACTCTTAAAGTACGATTCTTGGTTTCCAACATCCTTTTTCACATATGAGAGACCCTAACCGCTATACATTACTCCTTACCTTATTACACATATACATATTCGTTGACACTACTTCAATATTTCATCATAATAAATACGTTGCATAATCAAATTCCTCATATAGCATCAGCTTATTGATCATAAACATACCTCAACAGCATAATACACATCGTCATTGTAATAATAACATCACAACACCTCAGTCAAATCTCAAAAACGTCGTAGTTTTCAGCAATAATTTCAAAACCTAAAACAATTCTCTTCTCATTTCAATAGTGTCATCTACCTCAAACGTACTTTGAAACTCATGACCCCATTCCAAATACATCATTCAAAGCTCACATAGTATCACAACGGTTCCGAAAAAATATGAACAGTTCACAAAGTACAGACAAAATACAATTTCATAAGTATGAAGTTATCCAACTGTGTAATTGCGTAAACATGTGTCACTGACATAGTAAAAAAAAATTGTTTCTCTGTTAAATAATCAGGTAGCTGTGTAATTCTGTGTTAGAGAAATATGGTACCGATGTGTAAAGTTGTATAAGTAAATACCATATTAGCTAGGGCTCCTTGTGCTTGCTAAACACATGGCACACTATGTAAGCGCGTACCCCCCTGAGGACTAATGTAATTACACCCTCAGGTGTTACAGATTACAGCAATTATGTATCACGGAAAATCGTTGTATCATTGTAATTCAAAAATCTTTAAAAATAAATGTTTTAAGTACAAAATTAATCACTCAAATACGTGTCCTTTAGCGCTAATTGTGCGCCTTGCCGTAAGATAATTCTGTGGAAGTGTCGTAGTTATCATCCTCTGTAAGCAAAGTTCTGCAGAGGTCAATGTACTCACCTCATCATAAACAAAAGTGAAATGCTTTGCGTAGTTATTATGCTTATTGCCGTGATGAAGAAAGTACTGTACTGTAACGTATTGTTGTGCTACGGAAAAGGCTGTCTCATTGTAACTATACCACAAAAGTTACTACTAAAACATGTTTTACTTTCCAGAAGAATTCAGAAAAACTGTGCAGATATAAAGCAGATACAGCACAAAAGCAACAATGTAAATTTTGTCACACATTAGTAGCGTCGTGATATAATCGTGTAGCTGTCAAGGAAACCAAATGCTAAGCCGTCTTTAATTCCACAGAAAGTACTTCAAATAAAAGAATGTCTTTTCAAGTAAACGTGATCGTGCAACTAACAAGCAAGAATATACAAATAACAACACTGTGTCGTCTGTTCACTATAACAATGCATTCGTAATTTCTGTTTAAATAAGTTCTCTTGGTTCTTGACTGGATATTTAACCTCAAACATTGTTGCATGTTAACAGTTTCTAATTCTGACAAAGCATACTAGAAATGTGAAGTGAAAAGTTTTATGGCAAAGACAAAGTTAAAAGCAGATTATCTTTGAATAAACGGTTTTACATGTGAAATATGGTGTAAACCTTTACTCTTCCTAGTATGCAGAGTTTTAACTTCAACGCAATTATCATGTGGTATACGTCGGATTCTGTAAGGTCCATTATAAACTAGAAAGAATTTGCGACTCAAGTGTTTCTTCTTATGTGACAATGAATGAGCTTTGATGAGAACTTTCTCACCAATATATAAATTTTTTGCATTTGCTTTACCGTGTAGTTTTCTCCTTTTGTCTGCTGCAGATTTTATATTTTTAATAGCCAAATCAATTATGTCATTGTGTCGAAGTTTACGTGTATTCGGGGAAGGTACAAGCTCTCTGATTCTGTTCGGTGGTTCTTCATTCTTCAGTACAAGAATTGGTGGTAAAGCAGTGGAGTCATGAGGCATTTCATTCAGCACGTTTTGAAATAACTGTAAATATCTGTCCCAATGTTGATGCTTTCTGTGACAATAAAGTCTGCAAAGCTTATTGATTTGTTTCATAATCCAGTCAGACGGGTTACAGTGTGGTGAGTACAATGAAATAAAAATAGGTTTGATTTTATGATTCCGAAGCATGCGTGACCAAACAGCAGACCTGAATTGTGCTCCGTTTCGTTATCTGAAATGACTTCACTAACGTTTCCAACTTCACGTAAGAAATTATTAACAAAGGCGTTGGATACAGACCGTCCAGTGGCTTTACGTAACGGAGTGAAAGAAACAAATTTTGAAGTAAGTTCAACTAGAACGTACGAAAATCCATTCAATGTTCTGACAAGGGGTCCCAAGAGATCAACAGCAGCAAATTCTTTTAATTTAGAAATAATGATAGGAAAAAACGGAGCACGATGTGAGATAGTAGATGGTTTCGCCTTTTGACGAAGTTTACAAATAGACAAGACTCTTCGAATTCTCTTTTCCGTATTGTTAAAATAACAAGTCGTTCCAAGAATATGATAACATTTTCGTGGAGCAAAATGTGCGTAGCTGAAATGAATGTACCAAATGAGCTTATTAACAAAATCTTCTGGAATGCAAAGTACCCATAGCTTGTCATCAACAGTGCAGCGTTTGAAGAGTATGTTGTATCTAACCAGATAATAATGCCGAATCTAAGTGTACGTCTTTTCATGCCATTTACTTTTGATGTCTTTCCCAATCGGATGTTTATCTTGTTCATGAGCCATGTCCTTTAAAGATGTGGTGATGAAGTTTTCAAAGGCGACTTTCTGAATGTAAAGAATACTGAAATTTTTCTCGAGGTTGCCTTCTGTGTTACTTTTCACAAGCCCAGGCGGTGCGCGTGACAGTGCGTCCGCAACAATCTTCTCCTTGCCGGGAATGTAGACTATTGTGAAGCGGAATTCTTGCAGAAACAATGCCCAACGTTTTAACCTGTCATGATTTAATTTCGAAGACATAAGAAATTGTAATGCGCGATGATCACTGTATACTTTTACGTCCTTGCCAGAAAGAAAGAAACGGAATTTGTTAAATGCCCAAACGATAGCTAAAGCTTCTAATTCAGTAACGGAATAATTTTTTTCAGATTTTGTTAGCACTCGGCTAGCAAAAGCAATGGTTTTCTGAACAGTAATGTCATTTTCTATGGCTTCTTTAAATAAATGGGCACCAAGACCGACTTTTGAAGAATCCGTGCTAAGGCAAAAATCTTGTGACAGATCTGGATGATCTAGTATTGGCGCGTTAAGTAGCGATTCTTTCAAAGAATTGAATTCCAACTGTGCTTGTTCATCCCAGTTCGAAATAGTATTTTTTCCAGTGAGAGAACAAAGTTTTGGTGTAACTAGAATTTGCATATTCAGAAAACGACGGTAAATATTTACAAGACCTAGAAAACTGCGGATTTGTTTTTTGTGGATGGAACTGGATTGGCTCTGATTGCTTCTAACTTTCCAGGATCAGGCTGAATGCCTTCAGAAGAAATGACATGTACCAAAAACCTCACCTTTGACCTACCGAATTCAGACTTTTCCAAGTTAACTGTAATTCCAGATTCTGCAAAAATACGTAACAAACTATTGAGGATGCGATTATGTTGTTCCCATGAGGCTTCTGCTATTAGAATATCATCCACATATAAGGTGATGTGATGTTTTAAGAAGTCAGGTAATATGGAATTTAGCCCGCGAATGAAATGTTCAAACCAAAAGGAAGTTTCCGAAATTGATAAAAAACGCCGAAACAAAGAAAAGCGGTGTATTTTCTACTTTCTGGATGAAGTTCGATCTGATAAAAGCTGGATCTGAGATCAATAGAAAACAACACTTTTACACCATTAAAATTTTGAACAAGTTCTCCCATCGTTTGCGGCCTGTCTGTTTCAAGAATAATGATAGTATTGATTTGTCTCGAATCTAAGACAAGTCTGATCGATCCATTTTTCTTCTCAACAACATGTAATGGATTGGTGTGTGAGCTTACTAATGGCTCAATAATGCCATCGTCTAGCATAGATTGTATTTCTGTTCTAACATGGTCCCTATAATGTGCTGGAATTATGTATGGTCTAATATAAAATTTAGTATGCTCACGAACACGAAATTGGTATTGAAATCCTTTGATTGTTCTTGTTTTGTGAGTAAAACCTGTGGAATGTGCTTGTAAAATCTAAAAAAGGTCCTGCCTATCAGTGTCATTACAGTTCTCAATTGTTTGAATTTTATTCTGAATTAACTCATTAGTTTCAAATATGCCGTCGATATCATCCCTGTCTGTACTTGTAGAGTGATTGTTAGTGTCTAGTTCCGTAAAAAATTCCGAACTGTTGTCTAACAGAAGGTAAGGCCGATTAATTCCTCGTCATGGTTTGAGAGCCAATCTTCAAATTTCAAAGCTATTGACTTACTTTCTTTCTCTAAACTTATTTCAGCGTCGTGAAATTTTAAGATTGCTTTGTATTCATTCAAAAAGTCTACTCCCAATATAATTTCCGTCGACAGTAATGGAACAATGAGAAAGTTCATAGAGAAGCTGTGGCTTTGACAAAAGAATTCTAAGTTGGTTTGTTGGCGTACATCTACACTTTTTCCAAAGATTGCACCTTGTAATTTAATCTTACGTAACGGAAGTGTGGGGCATTCGTTCGATTTGTTACATTTGCTAAAGGCTGTTTCACTAATTACTGAAATGGGACTGCCAGAGTCAAGCACTGCCGTAAATTTTACGTCATTTACTGTAATGTGAATCACAGGATATGCAATGTTGTTATGTTTTACGTCGTGTTCCTGGAGTAAGATGTCCCTAATGTCTTCCATTTTTCGTAATTACTAGCTACGGCAGCTGCGTCGTCAGTTTCATAAGTACGTTTTGGGGCTGCCAGCGGTATGAGTCATTGCCTATTGTCTCTTTGTTGGCGCGCGTCGTTATTGGGATTTGGAGACCTCACTTTTACAAATTCACCTTGTCGAGAGGGCCCTGCCCTGTTTGAATCCCGCCAGTTCTGATGCAATTCAGGTCTGTCGTTACGATCATATCGGCTGTCGTCTTATCGGTAGATTCCATAGTTTCCTTCTTGTCGGTCATGTGGTGGAGAATTTCTGCCTGAATCGTAACTGCACGCTGGACCGTTGCATCTGAAGTTATTCTGTCTCCCTTGATAATAATTATTTTGGTTCCCGTATTGTCTGTTTCTCTGATTGTCTCTGTGATAGTCATTACCGCGGAGAGGTGATCTTTCCCTGTAATTATTACTACTCTGCCAACGGTTGTCGTACGGGTGGTTTCTGTTTTGGTCATGATTTACGTTGTAAGAATAGTCTTGTCATGTCCATTTATTATTTCTGTCATCGCGGAATTGCGACGGATGTGTCCTGTAATTGTTGTGCTCCTGTTTTCGCGTTCCGCGATTGTCAGTGTCAATTTCCAATTCTTGTAACAGTCCCTGAAAAGCTTCTATGTCGTCTTTGCAACATCCTGCCTTAATAATATGTCGTAAATGTTCAGGCAATTTGATTAAGCAAATGTGGATGAGTTCTGAGGGGCTGTAAGGGTTTGACAGGTACTGATTCTTGTGCAACATGTCTTCAAAATATTTCACAAGACTGGAAAATTCAGATTGTTCGAAATGTTTCATCATTATGATGCTATGTTTTACCCGGTCTTGTGTGGCTTGAGACCAATATGCTGAGAGGAAGGCATGATAAAATTCTCCTTCACGGTGGCAATCGTGAATGACCGATCGCATTCTTACAGCTGGTTCATTCTCTAAATATTCACACATAAATTCTAATCTGTGCTCTAATGACCAGTTGGGAGGAAAACAATGAGATAATTGATGAAGCCACACTTGTGGATGAATGTCGTTCCCAGAATTCTTAAATGTTTTGAATTTACGCGTAGTAATGAACAGCTTATAGTCAAAATCATCGTGTCAGCGAGTCGCATGTCGGTCATTGTTACGTCATGTCGGCGGTTCCACCTTGCCAATTCCTTTCATAATTTCCGAAATGCACTGTGTTATTGTTTTGTGGCTTTTCCGTATTTCTAAGTCCCTCTTCCCGTGTTGGACCGCGAATGTCCTCTGAAATACGTAATTCTTGTATTACTTGTGCCAACTGATCTTGTACTTCCCGGATTTCTCTTTTGCGTTGCGTATTAACTTGATTCTGTTTGAATTTCTTAATTTGTTCATACTCTTCTGTGTCAGTGAAGGCTACAGGTCTTGTGTCACTCTGATCATCATCCACCTTTGTAGATAAGTTAGTGAACTGATCCGAAAGTTCGGCTAGTTTCTCCGATAGTGAACTGATTTCCTCAGTGTGTTTTTCTGAACCAAGTTTCTGAGTGTCCATTTATGTTGAAATCTTATCTACTGTGTCCTTTAAGTTTTCCTGAGTTTTTGCAATTTGTGTAACCGAATCGGTAGATGCAACTGAGTCAATTTTAGCTTGCAAGGTGTCGTGATTTTCATGAACAATAGTTTGCAGTTCCTTTACGGCTGCTTCGTGATTCTGTAATGCATTTTCATGACGCGAAAAAATAGGTTGTAAATGCTCACAAATTTCTGTTTTTACGTCATTACAGACTTTTTGACATTTCGATTCCATTTTATGTATCTCAGTAGTTAAATCTTCACGTGTTTGTTCAAGCGTGGTGTCTAACTTTTGAAGATTTAGTTCCATTGCGTCTAACTGTGCAGTGTTTGTCTCTGGTGTTGTTCCATTTTGTCTAACGTTTGAAGATTTCGTTCCATTGTGTGTAACTTTTGAAGATTTTGTTCCATTGTGTCTAACTGTTGCTGTGTTTGTCTCTGATTTTGTTTCATTTGTTGCATTAATTGCAATAATAATGTAACAGTGTCTGGAATCTGTTCCTCTATGCTTTTCGGCAGTGCATTTGCACCAGCAACATTCACATTTTGACGAGGAAAAAATGTGACTTGACTTATTTGAGAAAACGGTGACGACGCAAAACCTGAATCTACAGTATTTGCAAGATTGTGTCCTGTCATTTCGGATTCCTGTGGCGAACTGTTGCCGACCGATCGATTGACAATGCTTCTCTGTTCACTAATTGTTTCACTGTCTACACCATTATTTGCAGCCTGCTCCATTTCCCTATGCACAGTTACCAAATTACTAGTTTGAACATTAGTTAATTAATTACACAGTGGCGCTAACACACTACTTTCGTCTTCACCGTCATTTCTCAGTTTACTTTGGAGCCTAGTATTACGTTTTTCACACGCCATTATTGTCACAATATTTCACACGAAAACACAGAAAAGCACAATTTGAAGATCAAAGTAAAAAAAAAAAACACATAAACATAGCACTGAAAAATAAAATCTGGTTAATTGCTAGTGCAGCTGCGCAATACTTGGTGCAAATCCACATGCATGCCACAACTGGTTTACTGTACAACAATGAAAAACTACAACTACAAAGGAAATTCTCTCTATAATTACGCGCTAGCAATAAACAATAGCTACACTAATTACACAAACTACAAGGAAAAAATCAGAAGATTCCAGTGAGGTATCCTCGCCTAAGGGTCGACATATGAAACGTCCCCTTAGAAAAATTATACATGACTGTGCTGAAACTGACACACAATATTTTTTAGCGCAACGCAATCTGACTTTCAATAATCCCTACAAAAGAATGGCCCTGACTGACATTAACCTATACCTTTCACAAATCACTTACCTCACAAACATCTTCGTTACTCAAGTTACTGCAAAACAGCGAGCGCCACTACTGTCAGCTAAATAAAAGATTCATACTGCTGAAGGCACTAATTACCAATAGGCATAGTTAGCAAATGAAAGATTTTGATAAAGAACAAACAATGTATTTACCTTAACAGTGTTCAAAAGTCATAATATATATATCAGTTCATGATATCCAGTCTTACAAATTTACTGTCTCTGTCCAGATCACCCGCTATCAAAAGTCCGCCATCTCACTCCCCACATCCACCACTGCTGGCGGCTCACCTCCAACTGCGCAACGCTACGCGCTGTTAACAGCCAACTGCCCAACACTACAATAGCCAACAACAATGCAAACCAGCCACAGACTGCACACAGCACAGCCAATGATTTTCATACAGAGCACTATGTAGCGTTACCAATATAAAATCCTAAACAGCCTACTTACAATGTCTCAAGGATAGGGTGCCACAAGTGTGGCGCAATTTCTTATTCTTGTATCATCTGCAAAGCTCTCCCTCTCTTTCTCTCTGTTTCTCTTCGTGCAGTGGTACATTTACTTCCTGTGACATAGGACAAGGTATGTGTGTGACAATATTACGCACATTGCTTGAACACCAGATTTAATAACTCCTGAAGCAGTTTGTGTTCAACGACAATGAGCATCCGTTCAGGGGGATGAGAAGGAGGAAGACTGCGGCTATTCCCAGCACGACAGTAAATTTTTCGCGCGCAGTAGCCTTGCGGCTACCACGTGCCAGCGCTGCGGGCCCAACGCATGGTTTCTTCCAGCGGCCAGCGTTTCCAAGTCCCTCCGGCACACCCATACACTGGGCAGACTCGAGAAAGTTTTCCAGATACAGCTATGCTATATGTGACAGTATAACAACGTGGTTACATGCGATTTGAATGAAAAAGCGCCACAATTGTTTAACGTCGTGTAAATTGTTTAAAATACCAGCGTCAATTTCAAGGTGTATGACGATTTCAGAAATAAATATTCAATATACTTAAACAAAATATTTAGACCATGCCTTTTGCACACTGTATTAGCTTATCGTCTCCATATCATCCCAGTCTTGCAGCCAGACATGGACTGAGCGAATTTCCCGCCGTATTTTCTATCGACCGCCATCTTGGATTATGTGATGGGTGGGGAGACAGAGGGGAGAGCGGAGTGGCAACAGCTCCCTCTGGTAGCCTTGTTGTGAACCAGATCAGTTGGACTCTGGACCTGAAGGCGAACACAGCGTACAGAGCTACTATCTATGGTAACTCAAATTGTTTAAATAAGCGATATACCACAATGCATCCAAAATAAAGACTTATGTCCATTCTACCCAGCAGCCAAGCTCAAACTGAGTCCTTTTCCAGCCAGTTTCCATTTGAGTATGGAGAGGGGAGGGGTGGGGAGTGGAGAAGAGGGTATGGTAGGGGAGAGGAGGGAGAAGGGAAGGGAAGGGCGAGTTACATTAGTGGAGGTAGCCCAGTTTACCTATTTTCCCAAAAAATTTGAACTTCCCTCGATGATGTCAGTTAGATGTTGCCACATCTATGGACACCATCTTGCATCCGGTATCTTGAATAAATTTGGCAACAGTGCAGAGTGGGGTGGTGTCCCCGTAGCCCAGCTACTTCCATTCAAACCTCAGCCGATTTAGTATTCCCTCTAAACTCGAACTGTATGCACAGGCTCTACAACCTTGTTGGACATCACCTCAGAAGAGAACGAAACAGAGGACCCAGCCTGAAACCGAGGCATAGGTGTTTTAATGTAACTATATGCTTCCACAGACTGTTTCGAATCTCATATATGATTTATATATAGGCAGGCTGAAGCGACACATTTGCCTAGCGAGCAGTAGACTGGGATTTGAATACAGACAGCAGAACAAACATTCATTCCTCGTTTCAGTCTGCATATATAGATGTTTGAGATCGGTCTCTGGAACCGTATTGTTTCATCTGTATAAAATAGTTGGCGACTATATTTGTAATGTATCAGTTTACCGTAATGTATCGACTTACTGAGACATAATTTTCCTTTGCACGAGTTTATCAATCATTTCTGTAAAAGATCCTTGCCAAACACTAACTTTTTTACATATGATGCTTGAGAACATGAACGGTTTCATTGTCTCTGAGAATGAAGAAAAGCATGTTTAGTAAACTAGCACACTGTATTCAGAACAGCAGTAGGGGGAGAGCGAGTCATAGTCGAGTCTTGGGCGAGATGTGACAGGGATCGATTGGCTTAGCTGAGGAGCTCTATGTCGAAGCAAGTGTTTTCCTTTCGAAGATCAGATATTTTGAGATGTGGAGAATGGCTAAGAATTGATTATTGTTGCAGAAAAGCATTTTTGGAATTTGATTCTGACTCAAAAATAATTCAGCAACCTGAAGGTATTTGTGGCTTTGCTTTGCGTGATTTAGCGATTATTATATTTTGTTAATTCTCTTTGTAGCATGATTTTGAGTGTTAGGTGAAGAAGGAGATTTATTAGTCATATGTCCAATGTGTTAGCAAGTTCCATCCACTTCTGTTGGTTAAAAAGAAATTTTGATTTAATAATGTAAAAGTAAAGCTGATAGCAGCTTTACACTTCAGTAACGCTTGGTGTCTATGATAGGGTTAAAACGAATGAGTAATGTTACTAAAATAAGTTTAAATGTTAGATTTGAAATTTTGATCTAAGTATATAATTTCTTATCTCATTTTTGGTTTATAATCATTCTCTACCTTTTCTTAAATGTCAGACATTTGGAATACCTTTGGAATATAATGAGTACGAAGAGCATTGTTAGCAAATGAACCGAACGACGAATTGGTAAGGCGCTGCCTTTCTTGACAGGTGCTAAATTACAGCACACAGAGCAGTGCCTTTCTCTTCCAGTTTATTACGTCGCAGCAGCATTGTCACTGCCAGCTATACGGAAGAGAACTGCGTGCCCGTTGCAGGTGAGATATTATCAGGACTTAATTACAAAACTCATTTGGAAGGAGATTTCCTTGTTGCATACAGTGAAATAAACAGGACGTTAGCACGTTCTCGACACGCAATGTACAGCTGCTGTGAGTGAGCAGTTCTGAGACAAGGTTAGCTTCATTTATTAGTGTCAACGGTCAGAGTTTCTTTCACGAGAAATTTACAAATTATGTAATTTTCTTTTTATTTGTTACTCTCTGCAGTTTCGCATCATTAAATTTTTTCGTTCGATACTTTAAACCCATATTTGGCCCAATGCACTCCAAACAAAATATTGTAAAATAGTGCATATTTGGTCATATATTCCTACTTCTAAGCTACTGAAAGCTTTGGATCAAGGCAATCAGGTAGACACATGGTTTCTTGATTTCTTATTGTCAAAAGTAAGATCATGTGGGGTATTGACATTTGTGACTGGACTTAGGACTTTTTGTTGGGGAGGACGCAGCGTGTTACTTTGGATGGAGAGTCATCGTCAGATGTAGAAGTAACTTCAAGTGTACTCCAAGGAAGTGTTCTGGGACCCTTGCTGTTCATGTTGTATATTAATAATCTTGCAGACAATATTAACAGTAAAATCAAGGTTTTTGCACATAATGCTGTTACCTGTAATGAAGTACTGTATGAGAGAAGCTGCGTAAATATTCAGTCAGGCCTTGATAAGATTTCAATGTAGTGCAGAGATCGACAGTTTTCCCTAAATGTTCAGAAATGCAAAATTTTGCACCTCAAAAAACAAAGAAAAGAAAACATAGTATCATATGACTATAATATCAGTGAGTCACTGTTGAAATCGGCCATCTCATGCAAATACCTGGGTCTAACATTTTCTAGGGATATAAAGTCGAATGATCACATAGGTGCAGCCATGGGTAAAGCAGATGATAGACTTCAGGTGATTGGTAGAACACTGGAGAAATGCAACATGTCTGCAAAGGAGACTACTTACAAATTGCTCGTGTGACCCATCCTAGAATATTGCTCAAGTGTGTGGGACCTGTACCAAATAGGACTAACAGGGGATATTGAACGTATACAGAGAATGGCAGCATAAATGGTCAAAGATTTGTTTCACCCATGAGAGAGTGTCACAGAGATGCTGAAGGAACTTAACTGGCAGACTCTTGAAGATAGATGTAAACTGTCCCAAGAAGCCTACTAAAAACGCTTCATCAACCGGAATTAATAATGACTCTAGGAATGCACCACAGTCCTCTACACATCGCTCATATAGGGATCATGAGGACAAGATTATTACTGCACATACAGAGGCATTCAAACAACAAATCTTCCCGCGCTTCATACATGAGGGAAGAAACCCTAATAACTGGTGCAATGCGACGTACCCTCTGCCACGCACCTCACAATTGATTACAGAGTATAGATATAGATGTAGATGTGAAATTGACTGCTTGCTCGACTTGTAGAATGCATGCTATCTACACTGAAGTGTCACTGCTCAGAGACATCCTATACACAACTGCAGGCTACAAGTACCTGCAACCATGTACAGGTGCGTCAGAAATGTGGAAACACCGCCATAAATGCATATGTAATAGAATGACCGGAGCGGGTGACGTGGTCGGGGTTGTAGAGCGTGGCTGGGTGGAAGAAGTTGGCTGTTTTTAGCAACCTTCCTCTTTATTGTTGGTTCTCCCAATACAGTTTTCCGGTAGCTCAGCCCCACTGCTCGTGTCTTGGTGGAGACGTGCTGATGCATGAAGCCTGTGGAACGCGACGCCATGCTCGGTCAGTGACAGAGCAGGCGGTAGCAGGTTAGCAGCACGAGGCCCAGCGTAGCCCGCCTCCTGCAGACGCTGCGGCTCGTGACGACGCCGGGAGTCGCTGGTGCAGCAGCAGGCAACGCCCTCCGCTGGCCGATCCTCGGGGACAGCATCACTGATGACGACGACGTGACAGCAACCGCACACCCAATCGGTCGAACCCATGCCGACACCCACCTCTGATGCACTTAAATAGTGCAGACCGCTGCTGACTCCACCTGTTACGCGGCGCCTTGTTTAGTAGAACGTTCTCGAAGAGTTGGCTAATGTAACTGCGCCACACGCAGCCCACGCCTGCGTAATTCTGCTAATGCTGCATTCTGGCTGTTGATGGCTGCCGCGCATGTGCACAGATACCGACGCTCGTTAGAAGACTGTGTCATCTGCATAACCCGCTGGCCAGCCTTCGTCCGCCGTCTGCCGTGAGGCTGGCGCATCGCGCACTGAAACACACTAAATCACAATTTCGCACCATATTTCCTAAAAATAACCCCTTGTCCTCTACACATAAATGCAGATGCTAACCAAACCTGCAAGTTGCGCTGTTCTATCTGACCAGGAACAGTACAAGCACAATGTCCTCAATATGTTGAAAATGTCAGTCTTGGACAGAACAACGTTCTCTGTAGTTATGTCTTATGTCGGAGGTAGGTACTCGTAAATTCAAAAATGGGCAAATTTTTGGCGTTGCATCCATAAGCAAGAGAGCCGAAGTGTTTGGTATTTCAAGAGACATGTCAAACAGAGATTTATATGATGTACAGGGAAATGGGAAAAATATCATCTGCTACATTACAAAGCGGACGAAAGTCTGTGTTGAGTAATCGTGGCAGAAGATCATTTAGAAAGATTGTGACGAAAGCTAAGAGGATGATCGTTGCAACAGTCGCTTAAGAACTGAATGTCGCACTCTCGAGCCCCGTCATCACCAAAACAACGCGAAGTGAGCTCCATAAGCTGGGAACTGCAAAGACCAGCAGGAATTCCAAAACCACTCATCAATGATGCAAATGACTGTAACAGGAAAACGTGATGCTGAAGACAAAAAAGGTGCACTATGGAGCTCTGGAAGAAAATAAGTTGATCGGATCCGTCTTGTTTCACACTGATTTCAACTTCTCGCAGAGTTTACATCTGATGAGATAAAGATGGCGAGGGTTTGGTGAAGATGTAGGCAGGCATACCACGATATTACATGAGACCATCATTATCCTGCAAAGTTGCTTCATGGCAAATGACTGCTTGGTAATTTAGACAGAATGTTTGTTCCCCCGTGGTGATGCTGTGTTCGAAGAGCACAGGGCTCATGTTCAGACAGTTCGCATGGACCAAGATCTGCTTTGTGGGCACGAGGATGAATTATCATATCGCCACAGTGGCCAGAACAATATTATTGAGCCTTTGTGACCTGCTTTGGAGAGAAGGGAGCCTGATCGTATCTACCTCCGTCATCGATACCTGAAATTGTCACTATTTTGCAGGAAATATGGTACAAGATTCCCTTAGAAACCATGCAGGTCATGTAGCGACTGGAAGCTGTGTTGAATACCAACGGTTTTCTTACACCGTAATAGGCGTCTTTTTGTCCATCCCCCTTAGTTCCGAGGTAGACATCGTCACGATAACGCTCGACTATTACGTTATCTCTCCTGCGCTCTCACTGTCCTGGTCACCGAACCATAGTACCAGTTTCGTGTTTACATCCTCTCCTTCTAATCAGGGTACTAGACTCAAGTATCCACCATACTCCGTTATCCACTCACCGCCACGAATGAATCGCACAAAATTTTAGAAAAAAGTGGTAATTCGTAGACAGTTAGATGGAAATACGAATCTTAAAAGCAGTATCATTCTGAAAATTACCTAACATATGTTCTTCTTCACCCTTTTATACAGAGCAAGCATTGTCTAATATTTGTAAAGTACTTCTTGTGTGGCGCATGTATCGAAACTTACATAGTTTTTTTTTCAGATATCGTGATTTAACATGTACCTACTTATACCCGCGTCCCAAATCGGTTCGCGCACCACAGTGCCCGATAGTAAAATGTTCCAAAAAGCCGCGCGAGAATGCGGTTTTTCAGTGAATCATACCTCGTGTTCTTTGACCACAGAAATAAGGGTTCAAGTGTCATGGATAGCCCTTGACCTAGTGACCATCTGCGTAGCTATCGGAAGAATGGGAGTAATGTAGCTATCCTAAGGTTTGTCAATATTAAACCATTACACACCTTACACCTCCTTCAGACCAAGCAAATTGAGCAAATAGGTTGCTTCTTTTGCATTAGCTGTGGAGACGGGTTGACCTTACGTGGCCTGACACCATCTGTTCATTGATGCTTCCTGAGAAAACCTCACAAAAAAGATGATTTCTGCGTACGAAAAATACCAGTTGTCGGAACGGCAACTTCTGTAATTTCTATTCGTGGAAATCGTCAATATCTTTACCATACGTCGTCGGGGACCCTCGAAACCTTTCTGAGTATCAATATCCGTCACCGAGAGTCAGAGGTTCACAGTTACTGTATTTATGTGCCTAAAATATGCACGTAAAATATCCACGTAATATCCGATCTGAGGTGTGAATGTAGTTGTAACTGACGTACCGAACATATGGCAAAGGTTTCAGGGCCATCGCAAGATTCACGAAACTATGTTTTCAGTCAGATATTTTTCACCAATAAAATTTTACGTTTTGTTGTGTCCATATAGGGATCACTTCAGGCCTACACAAATATGTCCAGAGTGGTAGTGGAGTGACAAAAAATGGGCTACAAAGCGTCTTAACATGCCTGAAAAGCTACTTATGACTCACACGTGAGCCCCATTGCCGACTAATAGTCTACGTGTTTTACCTTTAATAATGCTTGGGCTCTAATAGCATATCATCCTAATGGGAACGCCTGGTGGCGGTTACTGGGTTCCTGTTCGTGTTTAACAGACCTCCGTTTGCTAATTTCCCTTAACTGCTGCACTCACGATACATATGGCCCAGCCTTTGACAATTTGTGCACTATGGTTGGCGGCACTTTTTTGCGATGTGTCCTGCCGATCGCATCTGAAACAACGAGCCCCTGTGGAAAATAGATTTTTTTTTCTTTTCTTGTACCTCATCGCTACGTCTATTTCCTCTAATGCAGCAGAAATGTTGACTGAATCAGTTAAATTCTTTTGAAATTCTGTCCCAAGACCGCGTGAAGTTTCGGGCGGCAGTCCTCGCAAAAAGGCATTTAAGGCTCTGTTCCCCGTGTCTTGTAAAATATACTTATTGGCTTCATCACTGGTTGACAGTTGGTAAATGTTACTATTAACTTTCCGTATTCAACCCAGAAGGCCATCTATTGTTTCGTTGTGTCTTTGGGACATGGTGTTTAACTGCTCCCTATAAAAACGGCAAATTTTCTGCTTTTTGTACCTTTTGAGCAGACCATGTTTCAATTCTTCAGCAGTTAATGCATTTTCTAACTCCTTGTGGTATAGTGCGTGTGCCTTAGCTTCCCCGATTAACCGTAACTTTGTCATTTGCAACATCTGTTCATCTGACCATGAACAAAGTTTAGTGCTGCTATCAAATCAGCAAAAAATGCTTCTATATCCTCGCTTGGCTTGCCTGAGAAGGATATCATAAGGGTGGCTGCTGATGAATCTACTATCGGAGGGGTTGAACCAGATATGGAACTATACTCAGATGATCGATTCCACAATTCATTATTGTCAGACCTCAATTGGGCTGCCTGATTAAGTAGGCTCTGAATAGCCTCGTGGGTGGAAACTCCTTGTGTCTTATTGTCTATAATGGTGATGCTTTCCTGTTTAACAAATGGTTATTCCCACAAATATGCTTCCTATTATCACAAGAACATAGACTCAGGTACGTAACAGATAACACTACAAATCTGATTACAATTCTGATCAAAATAACAAGAACATCTAACACCATCCAGAAAGAAATATTTTACTGTCACATTTCTTTGAAACAATGGAAGCTTTACATCGTTTATTTTTTATACTGCGAAAGAGTTACTTGAAAAGGAAAACCATCTGGGACCAATTTGCACTCACCAATGTACTGAAATACTGTCAGTTGGCAGCAGGTTGTCGTTTGCTGTGTGTGGGTTGTTCAAGGCCCGTCGCTTGCGGTGGTGTCATGAATTTCTTGTACCACAAATTCGCTACCATGTACAATTCAAAATAGTGCCAAGGTTAACTGACACCAAATGTAGCGGTTCAAAGTTTAGCGACACTAGACATTGAGCGTCGGTGACGAAGAGAAGCAAAGGACATTGTTTTGTCAGGGATGGCGGAGAGGGAAAGTGACACTTTGTGGGCGCTGGAATGGTTTCTTTACTTGGCTCAGAGGGTGAGGTGTGAGTGAAACGTTGAAGGTTCAACTATCAGTCAGTTATTGAGACATAAGACCCTTTAAAAAACAGAGTAATAAAATGTGTTTTAACTCACTCAAATCCTCAGTGCCGTGGAGCTGCGCGGGGTCGTACTGTGCAGATTCCAGTGGTCGCCCATACGGAGACGGCTTGTTTTGCAACAGAGCGCCAGGCGGTGTATGCTTCTTTTCAGCACTGCACCCGTGAGCTTGCCCCCCTAGCCACGCTGTCTAAAGTGTTGCTTCCCGGGCGGGAGGGCGTGACGGTCTGCCCGGCGAATTGGTGTCGAGATCCGGTGTGCCGGCCAGCTTGTGGATGGTTTTTAAGGCGGTTTCCCATCTGCTTTAGCGAATGCGGGCTGGTTTCCATTATTCCGCCTCAGTTGCATTATGTCGGCGACTGTGCGCAAACACTGTCTCCACATATGAGCACACTATAATTACTCTGTCAAGCAAACATTGGTCGGCCTCTGTGGCCGAGAGCTGCTAGGCGCTTCAGTCCGGAAACGCGCTGCTGCTACGGTCGCAGGTTCGAATCCTGTCTCGGGCATGGATGTGTCTGATGTCCTTAGGTTAGGTTTAAGTAGTCTAGGGGACTGATGACCTCAGTCCCATAGTGCTTAGAGCCATTTTTGAACGCAAACATTTGGCTTTACACTCGTCTGCTGTGAGACGTTCCCTGCGGTTCGGGAGGGAGGGGGGGGGGGGGGAGGGGGTTCACTGGGAGCCGAACCGCACTATAACCCTGGGTTTGGTGTGGGGCGGCGGTGGGGTGAGTGGACTGCTGTGGCCTGTTGTGGGGTTGTAAACCACTGAGGGCTACGGCGGGAAGCAGCCTCTCCGTCGCTTTTAGGTTCCCAGTTCAATACACAATACACACACAGTGTACCCGTGACCTGCTGCTGCGGTGACGTGGTCTTCTCCTTGTGAATTCGTTGGTTATGTTCTTAACAAGCGGCTATGACGTCGCGCGGAGTGAACCGTCCCGGAATCGAGTCAGCGACCCTCAGGTTCGGCGTCTTCTGGTGGTGATCATTAACATCTAGATTCACAGGTGACCCATTTGGTGAGACCGCAATCCTTTCATTCTCACCAGCCACCTGGGTAAGTACCACGCGAACTTCTTTCTGATATCATCCGGAAAGGAATCTTCCATATTGATCCATTGGCGCGTTATCGACATCTTCTGTCGAACGGCGTAGCGGCTAAGTAGTTGTTCCGAAGCATGACGTCTGCTGACTATCAAACCGTCCGTCCAGGCGACGTTTCTTCGTATCTTCTTTGCCCCCTCGAAAGACGTTCTGCTGCCCGTTTGTTGGAGGTATTTATTTTGTGTTTTCTTTGGTCTATGCTTTTCACGTTGGGCAGAAACGTGACCAATGTCGACCCAAGCACCGACTTTCCATTTTTATCTCTATGCTATCTATGCTATCGTGATCGGGCATTGCCCTGTTGTCCTCCTCCGCTTCACCAGCTGGTCACGCACGTGAGTTCAGTATGCTGACAAATCCTGGAGTGTTGGCCGCTGATGTGAGAACTGCCCTGGTCGTTATTTTCCTTGGAAGCAGCGATTGTCTACTCAATCATTGATCTTTCGACAGACTGACTGATGCTGCACAACTCTGCTGGTCATCGGCCTCCTCAATCGACTTATGCTGCTCCTGAATATTGTGGCTTAACGTGTCATAGTATCCAAAATGTTCACTTAACCTATAATGAGTCTTTAGGTATTTTCTACCGGATCTCTGCTTTGAAGAACCGTAAATAACACATAATTATTATACAGAACCATAAATAACATATAATTATTATACAAAACCATACATAACAAATAATTATTATACACCCTACAATTTAGATTATACAAGATCAGAGGGCCTGTAACACTTCCTCTGAGAACGCCAAATATCACTTCTGTTTTACTCAGTGACCTTGCGTCAGTTACTACAAACTGCGACATTTGTGACTCCATTCTACAAACTGCGACATTTGTGACTCCATTCTATCGTAGATTGCTTTGAAGCCACTTGTGAGGAACTGTGTCAAAAGTTTTGTGGAAATCTAGCAATATGGAATCAATTTGAGATCCCCTGTCGATAGCACTCATTACTTCGTGTGAATAACGACCTACGTGTGTTTCACGGGGACATTTTCTTCTGAATCCATGCTGACTGTGGGTCACTTGATCGTTTTGTTTGCTCGAATCAATATATGATCGAAAATCCTACTGCAAATCGATGTCAGTGACATGGTTCTGTAATTCAGCGAATTACTTCTATTTACTTTTTTTAGTATTGGTGGATCTTGTGCAACTTTGCAATCTTTAGATATGGATGTTTCGTCAAGCGAGCGGTTGCGTATGGTCAGTAAGTATGGACTAATAATTCAGCATACTCTGAAAGGAACCTAACTGGTATACAGTCTTCACTGGAAGACTTGCCTTTCTCAATCGAATTACATTGCTTCGCTGCATCGAGAGTATTTGCTTCTAATTTTACTCATGTTGGCAGCTGTTCTTGATTCTAATTTTATAATATCTACGTACTTCATCTTCTTCGGTGGAGGAATTTCGAAAAACAGTGCTGAGCAACACCACTATAGCCGCGTTGTCATCTGTGACATTGCCGTTCCTATCGTACAATGAAAGTATAGTGGCTTGCCACTGGTGTCCTTTCAGACGAACAGAATCTCTTGGATTTTCTGTCAGATTTAGAGGCAGGCTTTCAATGTGGAAACTAATAAAAGTGTCGTGTGCACTTTATCGGATACATTTTTCTTTCTTTTTGTGCTGCCTCTAACTGTAATTGATTTTAAGATATGAATATTGAACAACAAAAGGTGTAGAGGTAAGATTTCTTACAAAGAGGAGAACGTGCAGACTTATGGATTTCGACCTGATTGAAGAAACAATGAGTGGTTCCGGAATATCAAAAACCCTGCGGAAAACGAACGGGAAGAAATGGAATCTTCACGGCCAAAAGGTAGTTGGTTGGAAAGTTAATATTGTTTTAAACTGTATAATGATAATAGCGTCGATTATTAAGACGATGAAATCGTTTAGGAGGCGCATATTTCCATCTAAATCGGGAGGATTTACAGTTCAAATGCTCGCCCGACATTCTACTAAGGGCTGAAAGATGTATAAAGATAGATATCATGAAGAAAATGGAAACCTGCATCCATAATTCAATGAATTAAGATGCTGTACCAAATCGAAAAACAGAAGTTAAGAGCACTAAATTGTTCAATAGCCACAAGCCTAGTGAAATACAGTGGGTGCAATGCTAGGCAAATTACTACCTAGCTGTCATTAACAGAAACAGCGATGCTGATCGATGTCTTGACGCATACTGTACATCGTCCATATTGGAATAACATTAGGAAAGTTTATGTGCAGGTACAAACCAAGTTGTGCAGTGATATTCAGAAAATTCAGCCGCAGTCAGTGCTCTGTCTATATAGTGTTTTGACGTTATATGATGTAGTAGCTAAATCAGTAAAAGCGAGACAAATGAAGCTCGGAAAGAAGAAATAGTAACGAAATCCCGTGACTTTCAGAGATAATGTTACATAATTAGTGTAACACAATGATGCCAAAATATTTTAATGCATCCATCACAAGCAGTGTCGGACAGTTCCACAACCAACGTGTTGTTGCCCCACATTACAACAACAATTAGCACTGGACGTCAGCTTCTCGGTCACACACCCTTCCCCTCCTTCCCTCCCCCGCTGTCCTACCGATCACCCTAAACTCTCAGAAGTTGCATCTGTCGCATGATTATATTAGACATAAATAATGTGATTCGTAGCAGAACAAAACAAGTAATTTAGTTCTAAATTGGTTTCCCTTGGGGCCGGTTGTACAAACTCCGGTTAGCAGCTGGATAAGCTTTGTTCTCGCTAAAGCGCGCAATCCCCTTGTACCAACTAGTAACCGCAGTGTACACTCGTATTCACTTAATTGGCGATTTATGGCCGGGTCAGCGTGTTTAACTGGAGAATAAGTTTGGTCGAAGGCAGAAATAGCGATGGAATCAGTGATGAAAGGATTTTGGCAGAATGATTTGTTAGAGTGAGGAAGGAGAAGAAAGTGAGACGTCACGTCAGTTACTAAGACTAATATGACGTTCCGAATTTATGTCTAGATTTCTTCCGTTAATGGAAGACGTAATTAATCTTTCCGATTTCTTCAGTGAAAAACTGGAGCATATGGCTAACAGGTGAGAATATTTCTGTGTTTCCTGGCATATACTGTTTGCTTGTAGTAATATGCATTTGATGTCAATACTTCGTGAAAGATATACTATGGTGTTATTTATAAAAACTAGGAGCAAAAGAATGACAATTCATGCCGAAACAGTCTCGTTCTTCTGGCGTGTGTTGCAACTGCAGAATTATTAGAAAAAAACTACTTAATTTTATCTACAGACAATTCAAAAGCAGACCGAGCGCTATTTGCATTAAAAACTTTTTCATTGTTAGACAACATCATAATGTTTTCTTTCTAATGTAGCAGAAAGTTTGATATTATACTAATGTCCCGAATTGGCGAAACCACGTCTTTGGCAGAAAATAATGTTCACTCTTATCTCCCATTGGAACAACCACTTTCCATCTTTCAGCGACTGCTTCGCAACCACAAAATTGTATCCCTCTTAGCATTATTCCCATAAAAATGTCAGTTATTTGTGCTTACTCAGGCTGAGTTTAACATAGTAAAATTAACAGCAAAGTTGATATATTTTCCATCTTTGTTTTCTATGTAATACAAAGTTCTAGGATGCAGCTGTTGTGTTTCTTAGTATTATCCACATAAAGATATTAATATTTTTCATAAAATAATTGTTATCTGTGTGTTATAAAAACATAGATACATGTCCTTCATACAAAAGGAATCTTTAGCTACTGAAACTACGTAATCATAATGGAAGGAGTTGGTGGTAAGATATGCGTTTAAATTTATCTTGAACTGTTATGCAAATTGTCTCATGTCATTCTTTTCTTCCGTTCGGAAACGGCTCTGTTCCAATAATGATCATCCTGCTATTGACACTCAAATACTTTGCCTCTGGGGACTTCCCACTGTCCATTAGAGACTTCATTGGTATTATAAATAAACTGGAAGCAGCCGAGATCGCATAAATTTTTAATTCTGGTGACCGGTTTCGATCTTATTATAAGATCATCTTCAGACCTACAATAAACAAGGATCCTTATAAACATATAAGGGACGAAATCGTATATAGATAAAACAGTAAATAACGCTGATATACCATAGACGCCTGCTGGAAGCGGTGGCTCATGGCAACCCTCTTGCTTGTGGCTGGTGGTGTGCTGCAACGTGAAGGACGCCAGCTGCTAATTAAATACTTGAAGCCCCGCCCACCGTCTCCCGCATAATGTCATGGATAGCCAATCACGTAAGCTGCATTTCTGCCGCTTAAGAAAGTAGTGGGGTAGTTACTATTAAGTCGTTATTAACACCCATAGAACTTAATAAAACAAGTTAAAATCTCATAGCCTATATTGTAAAAAGGTAATGACTGCGACCTAAATAGTGTGACCCTCTATGTCGCACTGTTATCGACCAAAGCAAAGATGATAACAAGGACGCCACTCTAATAACCATGGCTACCTACTCGTCTTACTAGGGCCAAGGAGGCTATCTGTAAGGTTACCACGGAGACCCAACGAAGGTCGATCAGTACATGATATGGGTAAGTAGTATGAGCATGAGTTAATGTTATCATTAAAATTTTAATTAAAAGACATCTCGTCAAAATAAATGCTACATCTTGAATGTGATATCAGTTTTAGAATGTTACAGAAATTTATTACATACGAACTATATTTCCGTTACGGTCGTTGGTCTGCATAGAATGCCTCTTGATGGCTATCATGAGGATAAAATCAATGACATTATGCCACTAAAGAACAGAAAAAACCGCAGTCTGGACGGTCACGTCATGGGCGGAAGAAATAATGTCTGCGGTAACCATAATGTTATATTGAAAAATAGTGTTAATAAATATACCAATAACCGCTGGCATAGAGGGGGGGGGGGGGGGAAACACGCCTTGTCAAATAGTAAAACACAAAAGAAAAAGACTCTGAGCACTATGGGAATTAAGTTCTGAGGTCATCAGTCCCCTAGAACTTAGAACTACTTAAACCTAACTAACCTAAGGACATCACACACATCCATGTCCAAGGCAGGATTCGAACCTGCGACCATAGCGGTCGCGCGGTTCCAGAATGAAGCGCCTAGAACCGCTCGGCCACCCCGGCCGGCTAGGAAAACAAAGATAAGTGACATATAGCGTATACATAAGGCAAGAAAATTGATTGGTGCGCACAAGCACTTAATCCAACGTAATATGTGGTAAAACAACGTTCACAAGTTAATATAGTATACAAAATACAGAGCATGATAATCTGATACTAAACATATAGAAGAGCATAGGCACATTCGTCTGACGTAATGTCTGTCCATATGATATAATAAAATACAATAATTATAAACAAATATGGTAAGCAGTAGCGTAACAAACATAATCGACAATAATTGTGTAGTAAAAAACTATTAAAAGGAATCGTTACAGGTATGGTTATCGTGACATCTATACTCATCCAGACTAATGGAACATCGTGAAGCGTGAAGCACTTTAGAATAGTTCCTCAAACATATCAAAGAAATATTTTTCTATGAAATCCAGTTGTTCGTTAAGTAGAGTTTCTGGATCTTTTTTCCGATGTATATAAATAAATTTCGAGACCTTCAAGGGTATTAAGTAAAAGCCCTTTAGGGACGGTATGGAAAATACTCATGTTGTCATTAATAATCCCTTCAAAATGCTTATTTTGGTTAATGTGTTGCCCAAAGATAGACTTACCACGTGATGTTCCGATAGTATGTTCATGATACCTTATCTTAAAATTTCTACCAGTTTGGCCAACATAATGACTATCACAGTTATTACATGTGATTTTATATACCCCGGATTTTAAATATTTATTGTTCATAGTGAGTCTCAATCTATGTTGAAATGAATTGTTAGTAGTCAAGGCGATTGTAAGCTTTGTATCCATAAACATTTAATTGATTTTATCTGAAATATTGTCAAAATAGGTTATTTTGGTGAATTTGTATTTATTTTTCACTTTGCTTTGTGTTGGATTTTGAACAGAGTTGCTATTTTTCGCATAAAGTGTATCAATAAACTCAGTTTCATAACTGTTGGCTTTAGCAGTTTGTTTAAGTATAGTCAACTCGTTTCCCACAGCCTCATTTTTAATGGTAGTTTAGCGATCCTGTTGCATGGACTGGAATAAGGCTTTTTTGTATCTAGTGGCGTCCTTGTTATCATCTTTTCTTTGGTCGATAACAGTACATGATAGAGGGCCACACTACTTAGGTCGCAGTAATTACGTTTTTATACTATATTTTATAAGCTATAAGATTTTAACTTGTTTTATAAGTTCTATGGATGTTAATAATGACTTAATAGTAACTACCACGTTACTTTCTTAAGCGGCAGAAATGCAACTTACATAATTGGCTATCCACGATATTATGCCGGAGACGGTGGGCAGGGCTTCAAGTATTTAATCAGCAGCTGGCTTCCTTCACGTTGCAGTACACCACCAGCCACAAGCAAGAGGGTGGCCATGCGCCAACGCCTCCGGCAGACATCTATGGTATATCAGCGTTATTTACTTTTTTCTCTATGTACGATTTCGTCCATTATATGTTTATATGGATCCTTGTTCATTTTAGGTCTGAAGATGATCTTATAATAAGATCGAAACCAGCCACCATTTTAAAAAATATTATATGATCAAGACTGCTTCCAGTTTATTTATAATAATTATATATCGTTGTTTCCTATAATAAGAAGTATGTTCATTGGTATTGACATGGGAACAGTCAGCTGTATTACTAAGAGAATATGTAGGACACTGGAAAACATGCACAAGAGTCAGTTTTGTTAATATTCAAGTTCTCTGGCGTTATTAAATGAAAATAAAGTAAAGAAATGTAAATGGATCAATATACTTCTGTTCTTAAGTGGTTTATTTTAATTTTTCTTTCCTGATACTAATTTTTAGCTTTGTCTTTATTTTAAACAATACAACTCTTCCTCCTTTCTCTAGTTCTTGCCATGCTATTTCTTAATCGGCACCACCTGTAATTCTTCTAATCCTCACACAGTTGAGAACAGGTATTTTTATGCTGAAAACGAAACATATTATTGAGCTAAGATGACTGTAGAAAGGAAGGAAAACCACGGTGAAGGTGCCATGTTTGCAGCTACTTCCCCTACCCTCCCAGATTAGGTATAGATATAGAGGCTAGAGATTACTGCAAAAGCCCAAATTATGAATGCAATAGTTATTGGCAATAAGAATAGCCTCCAGTATTGAAAAGTACTCTTTGTCCCCTAGGATAATAAAAAAGGTTACTGTTGTTTATTGAAATGTTTACATCTTTTTCTTCATATATACCCCAATATAATTACTAATGCTCTTCACGTCATGGAAGCAGAATTTTCATATACCCAAGAACTGCAAAAGTGGATGTACAAATAGTCTTCGATAATTCACGAAACGTGCTTTATGGAGCTCACCCACAGCAGCTGCTGTAATGTAATCATTTTAAGATGCAAATACGACAATAAGCTAGCCAGTAACAATCTCAGTATTGTCAGAGAAATCAATCTTCATAATGTCTGTGTTGTCACAGTTCCTTAAAAATCATGAAAAGAACAGCTACTTCACAAAGCAGACCACATTTCATAGTTTCATCTATATTAGGTGCTTATATACAGTTCATCATCTACCGCACAACCACATTTGATGAAATGTCATTGTGTCTGGAAACGTTGCATCTGAATCAAACTGACTGTTGCTTACTTCCGTTTACAAGTTTATCAAATTGTGTGTTTCATTGTACAGAACTTGGAACTTATATTCCACCTATGGGACGGTAGCTTCTGCTACCTTTCTTCTGGCCATAATATTTACCTGTTTCCTTATCGAAAAAAAGGCGTACGTCGGCTGTAGCTGCTCTGTGGCTATATGTGAAGTTGTTCGTTAATGGAAACTGCTACATATTTCTTCTCATACTTTATTCCGAAATTTAGAAAGATCTCTTACGGGTCAAACAACAAATACTTGATGCTTTGACTAATTTCTACATATCTCGTTATGTAGTTATACATACAAATATCCCACAAACTTAGTTAAATGTTTTGAGCTAATACTTTTATTGAACGAGACCGCAGCCGTTTTCGTCTTTTCTACTACATTATTGAACTAATTTACAGTATCTACGAGGCTAAAAGTATTCTCAAGCGAGTAGTTTTCGGATCTGGAACACTTATCGCTCTTATTAGACAAGCTATTTCTGCAGGCGATGGCTAAATAAATGCGAAACAACGTACGCGAAAATACTCAGCGAGATCTTCAGTTATTGCCTACTTAAGTGGACGGAAATGCTATTCCTGGAATAACTAACCGGGCAATAAAATGGCGTCGTATAACTCGGATTCAAAGTGAACGTGGTTGATTTATTCCTCGGTTAGCCCTTGGATTTGTCCCGAGATTGTACAACAGGCTGGAATGGACTGATCAAAGATGAACCGGGAAACCAGTCGTAGTCTCCTGAAGAGCATTCTTGCCGACATTTAAGAGGTTTTCCTTAATCGTGTGCTTCTAAGATATTTCTTCGGAATGTTCTTGTGGTTGTAAGCGATATGAACGCACTCGACGGTAAATAATGGACGGAAGGATTCATGTAACGACATTATTTTGTTAGAGATTGCACTATCCTGCCGAACAAGGGATTTACGACCATAAGATATTCTTTTGAAGGCAACGCTAAGCACACAGCACCATTTAAACGTTTGTAAAAGCGTCTCCCTCGCAAAAACAGCGAGCGGGCTAATGAAGCCTTCCTGTAAATGAGCCCCTGTCCCGTCTCGCCGTGTCGAAGGACCTCTTCTTCTATCATTCAATGCGCCGTGTTACTCTTTCCGCTCGCTATATAAAGTCTTTGGTGCTGAAAGAGCCGCTTATCTGCTAAACTGACATCGGGAGGGGAGGAGCTGTGAATTCTCGTACTCGTTACATCAAAGCGCCAGGGTGCGGGGGCGGCTGGGGGTGGGTCTCCTTTCTCCCTTGAGCGCGCGGGCCGCTCGTTTTTCGAGTCGGCTGCACCCCTTCAGCTTCATCCAATTTATCCAATTTATTGACAGAAGAAGAAAGTTGGCGCAGCAATAACGTTCGGGAGATGCTGCGAAATAAGCCCCCTTGTGTCGGGCCAATCTGAGATAAGGCGCGCTGTTGGGGGCGTGGGGGTTGGCGGGTTGCTCCGAGGGGTTGGGGTGTCTCCGTATCTCTTCTCGATTCGGGGCAACGTTAGGCGGCAGAGGAAGAGGCTAAGCATGGCTCCGGTTCTCACGCACCTTTTGTTCTCCTAGAGAACTATGCGTCGTAGCTCTTTGATTTCCCAGTACGGAAAGCTAGAATGGAGTCTCCATTCATTAACAGTTAATTTCTAAGCACTTTTCCTAACATTGCACGGTCCCTTAAACTTCTCTGCAACAAATTATCAGCCTGGGAACTGAGTCACTGCGATCGTAAGTCTTCAATGAATCTCGATTTTCCAACCATGCTTAATCAGCCATTATTCAAAGTGCAAGAGGATAAGATTCGCTGGGTGCCTGATCGGGAATTTACATAGAGTGATCGAAAACTTTTCAACGGAATTGCAAAATCGTATGTATGGTAAGAACATGGAAGTGTGGAGAGGCGTTGTGAAAGAAGTCTAGCCACGACAAGAGTTTCCCTTACCATCAATTTCAGACGGCATGTTGAAGCTTGATGAAGGTTTAGCAGCGCACGCCAGCTATAATTTTTGGTACATATTCCATTAAAACAACCAAAGCAGTCCCTTTTTCGATCGAAGAAAAGGTGTTCATCATTTTTCCACTCGAGTAAGGTGTAGCCCAATAGCGCCACTGGTTGACACTATTTTAAGTTTGCGTTCGTGTGCGATATGCTGGTCTCGTGACCCATAATAAAGTACACACATGAAAAAAGGTATTCATAGATAGTTGTTCATGTAGAATAACTATTTATTAAAGCTACAGAGGTGTTACTTGGCAAACTAACAGCATCGTGTTTGCTTCCTGATCTGTAAATACCTACGAAAAGGATTACCAAAATAAGTCTCCTGAAGTATATATATATATATATATATATATATATATATATATATATATATATATATAATATTGTGTACCTACTGGTTTCAAACAGCTGGAAAAATCTATTCATACACAAACAGAAAAGTAAACTTAGAAACGACCAAGGAACCGCTTGTAGCGAGGAACGTCTTACACCTCAAAACAAAGGTTGGGATAATTTTAAGGAAAAAATACATAGAAAATGGGTCCTACATATTTCGTCATTTGTTGTTTCATGGATTCACGTTATTACTTAGCAATAATAATTATGATTGCAAATTAAAAACCTTCTCAAAAGAGCAACAACGCTCAGAATAATTCAAAGAACTTGAACAGTAGCAATTCACTAATAACAAACTTTAACAGTTTATACCATTAAGAACAGGGTTTGAAACCAGCGATATACAATCCCCAGATACAAGGAAGAAGTCACGCCAACTACACTACTGGCCATTAAAATTGCTACACCACGAAGATGACGTGCTACAGACGCGAAATTTAACCGACAGAAGAAGCTGCTGTCACACGCAAATGATCAGCTTTTCATAGCATTCACAAAAGGTTGGCGCCGGTGGCGACACCTACAACCTGCTGACATGAGGAAAGTTTCCAACCGATTTCCCATACACAAACAGCAGTTGACTGGCGTTGCCTGGTGAAACGGTGTTCTGATGCCTCGTGTAAGGAGGAGAAATGCGTACCATCACGTTTCCGACTTTGATAAAGGTCGGATTGTAGCCTATCGCGATTGCGGTTTATCGTATTGCGACATTCCTGCTCGCGTTGGTCGAGATCCAATGACTATTAGCAGAATATGGAATCGGTGGGTTCAGGAGGGTAATACGGAACGCCGTGCTGGACCGCAAAGACCTCGTGTCAGTAGCAGTCAAGATGACAGGCATCTTATCCGCATGGCTGTACGGATCGTGTAGCCACGTCTCGATCCCTGAGTCAACAGATGGGGACGTTTGCAAGAAAACAACCACATGCACGAACAGTTCGACGACGTTTGCAGCAACATGGACTATCAGCTCGGAGACGATGGCTGCTGTTACCCTTGACGCTGCATCACAGACAGGAGCGACTGGGTGCACGAATGGTAAAACGTCATTTTTTCGGATGAATCCAGGTTCTGTTTACAGCATCATGATGGTCGCATTTGTCTTTGGCGGCATCGCGGTGAACGCACATTGGAAGCGTGTATTCATCATCGCCATACTGGCGTATCTCCCGGCCTGATGGTATGCGGTGCTATTGGTTACACGTCTCGGTCACCTCTTGTTCGCATTGACGGCACATTGAACAATGGACGTTACATTTCAGATGTGTTACGACCCGTGGCTCTACCCATCATTCGATCCCTGCGAAACCCTACATTTCAGCAGGATAATGCACCACCACATGTTGCAGGTCCTGTACGGGCCCTTCTGGATACAGAAAATGTTCGACTGCTGCCCTGGCCAGCACATTCTCCAGATCTCTCACCAATTGAAAACATATGGTCAATGGTGGCCGAGCAACTAGCTCGTCACAATACGCCAGTCACTACTCTTGATGAACTGTGGTATCGTGTTGAAGCTGCATGGGCAGCTGTACCTTACACGCCATCCAAGCTCTGTTTGACTCAATTCTCAGGCGTATAAAGGCCGTTGTTACGGCCACAGGTGGTTGTTCTTGGTACTGATTTCTCGGGACCTATGCACCCAAATTGCTGTAAAATGTAATCAGATAGCAGTTCAATATATTTGTCCAATAAATACCAGTTTATCATCTGCATTTCTTTTTGGTGTAGCAATTTTAATGGCCAGTAGTGTATGTGTAATTGCAAACGCGTTTAATAAACTGATTTTTACCGGTAAAATAAATTACTGCCACTAAATGTACTAACAGTTACCAAGCATGGATAACACCTTAAACAAATATACAACGCCCGCCCAAAATACAAAAAGGATAACAAGTCATGCGACTGATTGTGGCTGTTGGAGGCCTCTTAACAATCTATCAGCCTTAATAAAATCCTTTAATCAATAAAATACACAATTCCTCAAAATACAAGCATTCTAGAGAAGCATACAATTTAAAATGTTAGTCCCAGGTGGCACACATCACTGAAAACATTGACAATGACTCTTAAATAAACATACAATCCCCGAAAATACAAGGAAAGCTGGGAAGACATAGAATTTAAATGTGGCTCCCATCTGGTACACACCAGCAGAAAGATTGATAATGACCCTTAAATAAATATATAATCCCCCAAAATACAATATAAGCTGGCAAATACAGCAGGTAGCTATCACAAACACTAGGCGACAAGCAGGCAAGTTTCACGATGAGAGGAGTTAGCTAATGATCGTGGATAGAAACGAACAATTTCAACAGTTCCTACTCATAAGTAAAAGGCTTTAAAACTTAACACGTTCCAGAACTAGCAATAAGGCTGCAGTGTTTAAACGAGTAGTTAAGGAGTAGGTATAGTGACGAGGAACTTTGAGCTTGCAGAACACGCTCCAACCTTATACGGCTGCTGAACTCACAGTATTGAATAGATCAATAGTCCCGGATTAACTGGCGACACTCCGCCGTGGCACGTACCAAACGATCAGATTTACTTAACTAGACCCAACACGAGGCGGCTGGGAGAGGCGCCACATTGCGGGCCAACCTAGGCGTTATGCGACAACCCTAATGTCACCGCAGCAGAAAGAACACACGCCTCTGCTCAGGAAACAGGAACGCTTCGTCCGTTCCAAAACTACTCTGCCAACACACATCAGAAGGGAACAGTAATCGGCCCAAATAGGGCTAAAGCCGAAAATGTCTAGGATGTAGGCCATATTAACTTATTCGGGAAGCGACTACATATACAACCTACAAGCTAAATACTCCTTAAAATTACTTGAAAATTAACAAGGAGAAATATTAGCGTATGCAAATCCAAATAGTAGAGTATACTCATCTATGAAAGGGTACCTTTCCTTTGACAAGACTACGCAACAATTTCAATTTCAACGACTTGCTTTGTAACAGAGAATGCTTATACTTGCACGGAATACGGCCTGAAACAACAGATTATCATCAGTTACACTGACCGATGACCACACATACAGTCACTCCGAGGCACGATAATATTACGGGTCCAGTTCCACATTAACACAAACGTGGCCTTACGATAACAAGTACAAAAACAAGAACACTTCACTCAGGTATCAAGGAGCCGTGAGCTCAATGATTCCACGCAGGGGTGTTACGTTAGGTTAGGATAGTGCCTCCAGTCGATACAGGCGGTCTTCGAGATGCCGTAAAATTTTAGATTGCGGAGTTGGCAGGGAAACTTGCTGAGCAGGTTGCAGGCGGCATCCATTGCTCTTCCCGCAACTCACTGCTGTCAAACGTTAATCCAGCCAACAATTCTTGCCTCCGACCGATAAAACCACTCGCGGCTTCTGCAGACCCGTGCCGAACAGTAGGAATCTCCCAACACCAACACCTTGCCAACCACGTGCCCTGCAGCTAACTGTCAGTACCAGGGCCCGCCAAAAACCAATAACACTTGCCTCGAGCAGAGACCCTAGCTCCCGACATATGGCCAGGATCGATATCGACAGCCAAGATAGTTAGTGGCGCCAGCGCAGCGCGATGCCCGTCGAAATTAAAGTTAGCACGACTCAACGCCTTCAGTGGCAAGCTGCATCTCGTGCTTTCTGTTCTGATGCGCGGTGAATGCTTTGCAACAACAAAATGGGCCGCAAAGGAAGAAAGCAGCTGTGGTTGACAGGCAAATAATTATCTCCCAATATGAAAATGGAAAATCATTTTCAGAAATAAGTAATATTGTTGCAAGACGTCAGGCAACTGGACACTCCTTAATATCGCAAATTAAAGAAAGAAATACTCTCATTAAAGGCGAAAGAAGATGTCGACGACAGAAGATAATTCAAAGAAAACGAAATACGTTTGACAAGAATGGTCAAAAAGATCCTAAATTGCTAAATTGACAGCTTCTGCGTGTTCTGCATATGTCAATGATCAGTCCGGGAAGAGAATCACACCAAAGGCTGTTCGCTATATTTTAAGTAGTCCAGGTTACGGAACTAGGATGACTAGGAGAAAACCATTCACCAGCAACATGAACAAGAAATGGAGGCTTGACTTTACTTGAGAGCATAAAAGCAAGAACACATGATTCTGTGACAAGCTGCTGTTCCGAGATGAATTAAATTTAACGTATTTGTGAAAACACAAAGTAAAAAGCTAGACTGCTCTCAAGCAATGTCAACAACAAGAATGGCAAAATATTACATCACACAATACCAAAATCACTGGTTCATACAGTGCCAAAAAAGTTAACAGAAGTGATAATACAAGACCAATGCCTACAAAGTATTAACAGTAGAACAAATACACTGTAATTCTCTTTGTATATATGAATATCTTTTCCCCACTTTGTGAAACCAACTGTTACAGAATTTTTATTTACTTTTGGCAGAAGTATAATTTAGTTAATGAATATACAGTTACAAAATTAACTATATGAAAAGAAGCGTAAATTCGCTACAAACTACGGCGTGCGCACACTTTTTTCAACACGTAAACGTCACTAGAGATAGTCGGATTTAGGTTATGACATGTTCGATATGCCTGCCATCATTGGCGATGATGTGGCGCAGACGAATAGCGAAATTCTGCATGATTCGCTGAATAGTTGGAACATAGATGCTGTCGATTACCTTCTGAATGGCTGTTTTCAGGTCAGCAATGGTTTTGGAGTTATTGCTGTACACCCTGTTTTTAATGTAGCCCCACAGAAAGGAGTCACATGCGCTCAGATCCATAGAATAAGGCGGCCTATCGAAGCGCATGCCAGTGGGCTCTGGGTACCCCAGAGCCAGAATGCGGTCCTCAAAGTGCTCCTCCGGGACAGCAAATAATCTCTTGCTTCGACGGTGTTTAACTCCTCGCATGAACCACATCTTGTCGAAATCAGGGTCGCTTTGGATAATGGGGTTTAAATCATTTTCCAAAATCTTCCCGTACCGTTCGATAGTCACCGTGCCATCGAGGAATATCACACCGATTATTCCATGATGGACATTGAACACCACACAGTACCCCGTTGAGGGTGAAGAGACTTCTGGATACCGGAAAGCTGATTCTCAATCCCCCAAATGCAACAATTTTGCTTATTGACGAACCCATCAAAATGAATGTATGCTTGATCGCTAAATCAAACTATACAATTCCCATCATACGCCGTTTCCTACAGTGTATTTTGAATGTCCAAAAGCACACCGTTCAGAAGTTATGACGATTTTATTTCATATAGTTCAATAACTATTTTCTGTATTTTATAAAAGTAAGTGTACAGTGTGCGTGCCGATAAAACTCAGAAACGAGTCCCGGCACAATCAAGGGAGTTACATGCTGTGGTAGCCGTCTAGCCCTCATCTACGAAGAAGGTTCCTGCTTTTACCTGTATGGCGTACTTTTGAAGCTATAAGGACCGGGAAGTTTTAGCCTCTAGAAATTTCTATAATGTTCGATAGTATTCAAGAACATTCCAGAATATTCGAGAGTAGTCGAGTTCATTCCACAACAGTTGAGAATGTTCCGGAATACTACATAACGATCCGGGATGTTCTGGAATGTTCGGGAATAGTCTGGAGCATTCGGCAAGATTCCAGAATGGACGGGAACTCGCGCAACAGCCAGGATCATTGTTCAACTCTCCAGAACACTATCGAAAGTTGTGGGATGTTCTGGTACATTGTGGACCATTCGAAGCCTTTTTGGTACGTTCTGAGATTCACCACTGGTGGGGCTACGCATTGGTAGGGGTATGTGAAGTAAGACCCGTACCGGGTTCAAAAGTCAGTTTCTTATCAGTGACCAAGGGAAGAACCGAAAAAGTAGAGCGGTAAAGAATAAAAACAAACAGTGAAATATGAATGAATATAAATAAAAGATGAAGTGTGAAATTTATGTGCTTAACATATTTGTGGATAAAAAGTTGACTTGATTTAGATTTTAAATAAAGCCCAGACATAAGAGAGGAGGAGATCTTGCCAGTTCTGAAGCAAAACAGCGAAATCAGAAAGAACAGCGAGAAAACTAAAGAGACGAAGAGCCCGAAGCACATTAAAGTTCCCAACGAATGAGAATGAGCACCGCGAGAAGCAGAGAGACAGAAGAACAATGAAACGAACGGATTGAAGAATCAAGAATTGCGACAGGGTCTTATAATAAAAGACAGCGTAATCAAGTCAGCCATGAATATACTCACCTAATACAAGCGCGGACAAGTTGACAGTACAGCCTAACAAATGAAGCATTCCACTACAACCCCGCGAAAGAATATAATAGCCATGAAGACGTCGAAATCGGAAAAATGGATGACATGTACCAGTTTTGCAACGCAAAAGAATTCATTAGAGAAACACCATGATTCTGTTGCGTGAATGGAAAAATTTGATTGGTGACTCCTTGAGAGAATCCGGGGCACCCGAGCTAGTCCTTTTACATGTAAAGATTAGGAAGGAAACTCTACACTGTTAATTTAGCAAATAACATATCTGGTTGTGATCTTTAGTTCCCATTAATAAAGTTCCTCCCATGAATCATGGACCTTGCCGTTGGTGGGGAGGCTTGCGTGCCTCAGCGATACAGATGGCCGTATCGTAGGTATCTGTTGAGAGGCCAGACAAAGGCGTGGCTCCTGAAGAGGGGCTGCAGCCTTTTCAGTAGTTGCAGGGGTAACAGTCTGGATGATTGACTGATCTGGCCTTGTAACACTAACCAAAACGGCCTTGCTGTGCTAGTACTGCGAACGGCCGAAAGCAACGGGAAACTACGGCCGCAATTTTTCCCGAGGGCATGCAACTTTACTGTATGGTTAAATGATGATGGCGTCCTCTTGGGTAAACTATTCCGGAGGTAAAATACTCCCCCATTCGGATCTCCGGGCGGGGACTACTCAAGAGGACGTCGTCATCAAGCGAAAGAAAACTGGCATTCTACGGATCGGAGCGTGGAATGTCAGATCCCTTAATCGGGCAGGGAGGTTAGAAAATTTAAAAATGGAAATGGATAGGTTAAAGTTAGATATAGTGGGAATTAGTGAAGTTCGGTGGCAGGAGGAACAAGACTTTTGGTCAGCTGATTACAGGGTTATAAATACAAAATCAAATAGGGGTAATGCAGGAGTAGGTTTAACAATGAATAAAATAATAGGAGTGCGGGTTAGCTACTACAAACAGCATAGTGAACGCATTATTGTGGCCAAGATAGACTCGACGTCCACACCTACTACAGTAGTACAAGTTTATATGCCAACTAGCTCTGCAGATGATGAAGAAATTGATGAAATATATGATGAGATTAAAGAAATTATTCAGGTAGTGAAGGGAGACGAAAATTTAATAGTCATGGGTGACTGGAATTCGACAGTAGGAAAATGGGGAGAAGGAAACATAGTAGGTGAATATGGATTGGGGCTAAGAAATGAAAGAGGAAGCCGCCTCGTAGAGTTTTCCACAGAGCACAACTTAATCATAGCTAACACTTGGTTCAAGAATCATGAAAGAAGGTTGTATACATGGAAGAATCCTGGAGATACTAGAAGGTATCAGATAGATTATATAATGGTAAGACAGATATTTAGGAACCATGTTTTAAATTGTAACACATTTCCAGTGGCAGATGTGGACTCTGACCACAATCTATTGGTTATGAACTGTAGATTAAAACTGAAGAAACTGCAAAAAAATGGGAATTTAAGGAGATGGGACCTGGATAAACTGACTAAACCAGAGGTTGTACAGAGTTTCAGGGAGAGCATTAAGGAATGATTGACAGGACTGGAGGAGAGAAGTATAGTAGAAGGATAATGGGTCGCTCTGAGGGATGAAATAGTGAAGGCAGCAGAGGATGAAGTAGGTAAAAAGACGAGGGCTAGTAGAAATCCTTGGATAACAGAAGAAATATTGAATTTAATTGATGAAAGGTGAAAATATAAAAATGCAGTTAATGATGCAGGCAAAAAGAAATACAAACGTCTCAAAAACGATATCGACAGGAAGTGCAAAATGGCTAAGCAGGCATGGCTAGAGTACAAATGTAAGGATGTAGAGGCTTATCTCACTAGGGGTAAGACAAATACTGACTACAGGAAAATTAAAGAGACCTTTGGAGAAAAGGGAACCACTTGTATGAATATCAAGAGCTCAGATGGAAACCCAGTTCTAAGCAAAGAAGGGAAAGCAGAAAGGTAGATGGAGTATATCGCGGGTCTATACAAGGGCGATGTACTTCAGGACAATATTATGGAAATGGAAGAGGATGTAGATGAAGATGAAATGGTAGATACGATATTGCGTGAAGAGTTTGACAGAACGCTGAAAGACCTGAGTCGAAACAAGGCCCCAGGAGTAGACAACATTCCATTAGAACTACTGACGGCCTTGGGAGAGCCAGTCCTGACAAAACTCTACCATCTGGTGAGCAACATGTATGAGATGGGCGAAATACCCTAAGACTTCAAGAAGAATATAATAATTCCAATCCCAAAGAAAGCAGGTGTTGACAGATGTGAAAATCACCGAACTATCTGTTTAATAAGTCACAGCTGCAAAATACTAACGCGAATTCTTTACAGACGAATGGAAAAACTGATAGAAGCCGACCTTGGGGAAGTACAGTTTGGATTCCGTAGAAATGTTGGAACACGTGAGGCAATACTGACCCTACGACTTATCTTAGAAGAAAGATTAAGGAAAGATAAACCTACGTTTCTAGCATTTGTAGACTTAGAGAAAGCTTTTGACCATGTTGACTGGAATACTCTCATTCAAATTCTAAAGGTGACATGGGAAAAATACACGGAGCGAAAGGCTGTTTACAATTTGTACAGAAACCAGATGGCAGTTATAAGAGTCGAGGGGCATGAAAGGGAAGCAGTGGTTGGGAGAGGAGTGAGACAGGGTTGTAGCCTCTCCCCAATGTTATTCAATCTGTATATTGAGCAAGCACTAAAGGAAACAAAAGAAAAATTTAGAGTATGTATTAAAATCCATGGAGAAGAAATAAAAACTTTGAGGTTCGCTAATGACATTGTAATACTATCACAGGCAGCAAAGAACTTGGAAGAGCAGTTGAACGGAATGGACAGTGTCTTGAAAGGAGGATATAAGATGAATATCAACAAAAGCAAAACGAGGATAATGGAATGTAGTCGAATTAAGTCGGGTGATGTTCAGGGAATTGGAGTTTTGCTATTTGGGGAGCAAAATAACTGATGATGGTCGAAGTAGAGAAGATATAAAATGTAGACTGGCAATGGCAGGGAAAGCGTTTCTGAAGAAGAGAAATTTGTTAACATCGAGTATAGATTTAAGTGTCGTTTCTGAAAGTATTTGTACGGAGTGTAGCCATGTACCGAAGTGAAACATTGACGAGAAATAGTTTGGACGAGAAGAGAATAGAAGCTTTCGAAATGTGGTGCTACAGAAGAATGCTGAAGATTAGGTGGGTAGATCACATAACTAATGAGGAGGTATTGAATAGAATTGAGGAGAAGAGGAGTTTGTGGCACAACTTGACAAAAAGGAGGGACCGGTTAGTTGGACATGTTCTGAGGCATCAAGGGATCACAAATTTAGCATTGGAGGGCAGCGTGGAGGGTAAAAATCGTAGAGAGAGACCAAGAGATGAATATACTAAGCAGATTCAGAAGGATGTATGTTGCAGTAAGTACTGGGAGATGAAGAATCTTGCACAGGATAGGGTAGCATGGAGAGCTGCATCAAACCAGTCTCAGGATTGAAGACCACAACAACAATAAATAAAGTTATTCTACGTGAACAACGGCGTGTAGATATTTCTTTTTCATGACTAAATCTTCTTTGAAACAATTTAAAATACCTGCCTACTTGACGTTGCCCTTTCTGTTGGTCGATATGTGTTTTCAGTATGTACAATCATTTACCAAATTTTTGTGGACGCTAGCTTACTGATATTGCCTTCTGAATGTGTTGTTCATTTTTGTTTAATTGTGTTGTTTCTGTTGAGTGAATAGGGTACGCATTGCTTATTCAGCGAATTGTATATGTACAGAAAAGGGTGTCAAATAATTCTGATTCGTGTGGCTAGATAACGCGAGGAAAGCACAGTGCATTATAGGAACAAGTCAGACCATGTAATTCATTCCCCCAGCCACAGCGAGCTGAAGGCCATCGCGGCTCTGAAAGGCGTAACTGTTGTCCTCAGATTTCACTAAAGCAATTATTCGAAGAATTAAAAAATAGTATCAGAAATTTTCTTTTTACAACTAACGAAAGTTTCTTCAGTCTTGGTCACAACTATGATGAGTACACATCATGTTACGTAGCCAAGTACCAATAGAGAGTTACGCTGAAGTTTAGTTGTAGGGTTCCTACTATTGGCACTACGCAGTTTTATCAGATAAGAGGAAAACAAAAATTTTAACCACAATGGAAATTATTGAAGGTTTTGGAGTGCAGGTAAAATCTGTTGGCCAACATAGCATTTTACTGGAGGAGAGAAGTGACGGACGAGTTAATATGGAGTTTCTCCTTCATTACTGTCCTCCCTGCATGTTCTCTCGCTAAGTTGGAGTCGTCTCGTGCTGAAAAGGCGGACCCTGCACAAAACTTACTTGAGCATTCGAGCGATGAAGCAAAGTCCGAAGCGAGAGTTATTACTACAACAAGGCAGAACACTACACCACCTACCGTACTATATGCTGTAACTATTCATCAGACAGAGCACTAATCATCTATCTTCGATCAGTTCGCAGTTTCTCATCAACTGTTTGCACGTTAATCAGTCTCGATGTTGGCGTGGCTACTCCGCTCTCATCAAGCACGTTTGTACTGCAGCTTTCAAAGTTTAGACACCGTCATCTGTTCTTTCTTTTACCCATTAATGTAATGTCATAAACAAGGGCCCAGCTGTAGATACATTCGCAGACAAAAATAGAGTTACAATACCCACTTCGAAACTGGTGTGAGCAACGAATATTGAAACCGTTGTTTTTTTTTTCCTCGTTTTTTTTTTTCATTGAGTGTCAAACGACTGCTGGCTTTGTATTAAAAGAAAGCAGTAGATGGCGCTGCATTTGCACCACGTTACTCTGCTGTCAACATATAAATATATTTTACAATACGCTGTGTTCGTCGATATGTTAGTTTTTGATACATTTGTTCATTTTTTTTTGGTTTGAGGTACGAATCCTATAATATAATACCACCAGTAACCACCCCACCCCAAATTCTTTTAAATATCAACCTTCCACGTATAAGAATACCCAAACCATCTTATTACTTTGCAGATATGTTAATGTATTAAATGTTTGACGTTAAGCATGTCAAATCTTTTTGGATATATAAGTGAATATTACTACTTTCAACACAATGGTGTTTGCATTAACCTGTGATTTTGTAGTATCAATCACTTTAATATGTTATCTAGACAAATATATTCCCGCAATTTCATTACTCTACCTTAACTATTTTTTCATGTTCAGTTTCTTTTCCTTCAATATATACATGGGGTAGGTGGGGGTAAAAGTACGCGTGGGGCAAGTGCATACATTACGTTCTCAGGTCCCTAAAACTGAAGTTCATCATTTTTCCAGCAGGCCGTGTATACATCATCATCTCGTCGGTTCTGTTCTGAAATCTGGATGTATGCCTATCTCTGTCTTCCTCTATAGCTTTTATCCTCTATAGCTGCTTCTAGCACCGTGGAAGTTATTCCGGGATGTCTTAACAGATGTCCCACCATCCTGCTCCTTCTTTCCAATGTTTTCCATACATTCCTTTCATCGCTGATTCAGAGGAGACCCTCCTCATTCCTCACCTAACCAGTCCACCTAATTTTCAACATACTTTGTAACGTAGCAAGTTATTTCGAGATGACATTCGTTGCAGTAAGGCACGCTGCCGTTTGGTACGGTGGCTGCAGGATGGCTGTGTTTATTTTGTCGCTTTATTCACAGCGCAGGTCACGCTGCCTGCCGTGAAAACTGCTTAGCGTAACAGTCAGTCAACACGAAGATTCATACCCTTTATGAATCTAAATAATCCATATTAGTTATTATCCGATTTTGTTCAAATCTGGTACACAGCCTTTTGTTATTATTGGAATGGTGCTGTAAACGTTTCAGATGTTTATATATAATAGTTCCGGAGATAGAGAAAATTACTTAAAAGTCCTAAAACCGACTCTTGTTTTTTTAAAACCAAGTCAGGAATAAATGCAAATTGACTTTCATTATCATTTGAAGCCATTACAAATTTATCAGTGCATAAAATCAATTAATTAGAATTTTCTTTTCAAAACTGTAGTCACTGTGCATTACATAATACAAAAATCGGTCAAAATTATTATTTGATTATATTTTGTTGTTGTGTGAGTGCGTGAGAATGTCGAGAGTGTGTATGTGGGACATAAATTAAATCCTAATGCGTCATATTTCATAAAAACCATGTACAAATAGACCGTGGAGAAGCTACGGTGCACCCATGATTCAGATGATGTGAACCGTTACCCTATTGCAAGGATAACAGTACGTAAAATTATTTTTAGGAAGGCTTCTAATACTCTTGTAATAACAATCAGGATTACGAACTACATCTACATTTATACTCCGCAAGCCACCCAACGGAGTGTGGCGGAGGGCACTTTACGTGCCATTGTCATTACCTCCCTTTTCTGTTCCAGTCGCGTATGGTTCGCGGGAAGAACGACTGCCAGAAAGCCTCCGTGCGCGCTCGAATCTCTCCAATTTTTCATTCGTGATCTCCTCGGGAGGTGTAAGTAGGGGGAAGCAATATATTCGATACCTCATCCAGAAACGCACCCTCTCTAACCCTGGACAGCAAGCTACACCGCGATACAGAGCGCCTCTCTTGCAGAGTCTGCCACTTGAGTTTGCTAAACATCTCCGTAACGCTATCACGCTTACCAAATAAACGAAACGCGCCGCTCTTCTTTGTATCTTCTCTATCTCCTCCGTCAACCCGATCTGGTACGGACACCACACTGATGAGAAGTACTCAAGTATAGGTCGAACGAGTGTTTTGTAAGCCACCTCCTTTGTTGATGGACTACATTTTCTAAGGACTCTCCCAATGAATCTCAACCTGGTACCCGTTGTTGTATGCGTAGCTGCTATAATGTTTCTGCTAGTTTCTTAAGAATAATTAGTGAAAACAAAAGTGCGTACTTTTATTTCCACTTACTATATATATATATATATATATATATATATATATATATATATATATATATATATATATATATATATAGGGGCCGTATATATATATATATATATATATATATATATATATATAAATATATTTGGAGTTTTCCAATATGTATGTGGAGTCAGCCTAAAGAAATGCTGTTCATTACATCTTTTATGCGGCACCCAGTGTGCCTGGAAAACGCCGGTATGGTTCCCATTGAAAGAAAAATAATTATTGAACTTTTAAAACAGAATTGTAATTGTCCATTCGATTCAACAGTCCCATATTATTCTAGTCTGACATTCGTTTCATCGATATGCATTAAGAGGGAGAGTAAAACTTGAGAACTAACCAGTACTCCAGCGGTGACCGCACCGCCTTGGCCCTCGCTGACCGCTCCGGTCGCAGGTTCGAATCCTGCCTCGGGCATGGATGTGTGTGATGTCCTTAGGTTAGTTAGGTTTAAGTAGTTCTAAGTTCTAGGGGACTGATGGCCTCAGAAGTTAAGTGCCATAGTGCTCAGAGCCATTTGAACCATTTGAACCCTCGCTGACTGCTACCGCCATGCAGCAACGCTGCTTGTTCGCTGCTGGAGTGCTGGTTATTCTTTATGTTTTACTATCCCTCTTGATACATATCGATGAAACGAATAATATGGGACCGATAAATCGCTTGGACACTTAAAAATCCGCTTTAAAAATCATTTTAGTCGCGACTGGAGACAAAACAACACTTTTCTGTAGGCAATGCGCGTGGCATCATAAACCTGAAGAGCAGTATTTGTTTTGGATACTTCCAGCTATACACTGCAAAAATGACATTGCACATATCCACCGAAACACCAGAGAAAATGTTCTAACTGGTGTTTCTCATACAATCGCTAAACCCTTCGTAAAGTTCCGGCTGCATATTTTCGAACTTCACGGAATACATCAAAATTTTCAGCTCTCTTGGTCGAGTTCTTTTTTCGAGGCATTTGTTCTTTGCACCCCCACCTCATCACAAACCTCATTCCACCATCTATGCTTTCTCTTTTTAGCTGTCAGGACTGCAGTATTAGCTGCTTGTTGGATGTTGGAGGCGATGTTCGTCCATTTATGAGATTCGAATGGCAGTTGCCGGTGATATTGCTCCAATACGTTTTGATTGAACTTCGCAACGTCATATTTATGAATTTTATTTCCTGTTTCAGGGCCCTATTGAGAGGGATGAATTTCATTGTGATCTTGGAGAGGTAATGATCCGAGTCAAACTGGGCCCCTCTCTGTACTTAATTGCTCTTCTAGAGATTGCTGCATGATCAATCTGTTTCTCTCCACACACATTGCCTGGTGATCGCCAAGTCTTCTGTTTACTTGGCTTGTGTTTGTAAACTGCTGTCATTATCTGAAGATTGGAGGATCGACACAGATTGACGAGTCTTATACCATTTCTGTTAGTCATCCTGTGAGCAGGGTACTTTCCAATTGGTGATCTGAATTGCGGTTCTGTTCCCGGCTGAGCGTTAAAGTCACCTAGTAGGATCTTTATGTTCTTAGATAGTATTTTCTCTAACTGTTCTTCAAGAAGGTTCCAGAACTGTTCAACTTCATCAGGTTACCTCCCATTAGGAAAGCTGGTGTACTCAGCGACTGTGATATTATTCATAAATTATAGAGCGCAGCAGTCAGTCGTCCTTCCTTTTTTTTTTGCAGGTTTTATTTGGCAAATCCAGATTTCGGCTAGTGCCTATTCAAAGAACTGTGACTCACTCTCGAACAACAGGGAACTGACATGAACTGAGACTAGAAAATAGGGCACTAGCCGAATTCTGGAACTGCCAAATAAAACTTGAAAAAAAAAAGACGACTGATTACTGCGCTCTATAATTTATAAATTGTGCAACTTTCTCGGGATTACGCCTGTTGTCTTCATTCATTGGTACATGCGCATTTCTCCGTGAGTATCCTTTGTTACCACACCTGAGAGTTAGGATAGAAAGTCTCTCAGAAGAGCTGAAGAACTCCACGATTAAACTGACAACCTTCTTATGAACAACAAAAGCTGTGCCAAGTACAGGCATGTTTTTACCTATTTTGACTGCCCTTTTGCTTTTATAAATCCTGTAACCTTCACTGTCCATTGTGTCTTCATCTAGGTATCTGGTTTCTAGAATGCCAAGGTGGTTATGTCATGTTTGTCCATTATCATCGTCAACTCTTTGTGTTTCCCAGCTTTCAATAGAGGATTAACGTACAAAATATCGAAATAGTAATTCTGTTTTATCTTGCATTTTGTATGCGTAGTCGCGTCTTCAAAGCATCTAGGTTCAGGCTCCCCAGAATCCACAGACCTGATTGCACTCCTAAGAGTGGTACTACCTGGGGTAGTGTCCTTTTGTGACGAAATTCCATAATGCTTGGTGGTTCAAACTAGTGTGGGTTGGACAACTCCTTCCCGGCAACTTGATAATAGGCCACTCGTCTGGAGTCAGGCGCCCTTCGCAGTCACTGCTCTGCAAAATAGACGCTGCTAAATAAAAATAGTTAATCCGCTTTATCCACCGTTGGGACATCGTCGTTTTCGATTTCTGCGTTCAAAACCGTTGGCCATTTTCACCGTCACTCTGGCAGGGGCCCTCACAAGGTACTATCAGCCGGACCAGCCGAACCAAGGTTTTGTTAAAGAGGTGTTACTCCTCTATCAACCCCCCCCCCCCCTTTCGTTCTGGCTTGTGACAGAGAGATCCTCACTCTAGCGGGGTTATTATTATTATCATTACAGGATTAATTAACACTGAACCAGATGAGATACCTACAAGAATCTATAACGATTATGCGAAAGACCTTACTCGTCTACTAGCAGTAATTTGTCGTACACAGAGGAGCCAAAGGAACTGGTACACAAGCCTGGTATGAAGTAATGCTGAAGAAAACTGACACCCTGAATCCTCCAGAGCTGCTCATAAATCCGTAAGAGTACGAGGGAGTGGCGATCTCTTCTGAACAGTACGTTGCAAGGCATCCCACATTTGCCCAATAATGTTGGTATCTGTGAAGGTTGGTGGCCAGCAGAAGAGTTTTCCTGGAGCCATTCTGTAGCAATTCTGGACGTATGGGGTGGCGCATTGTCGCCCTGGAATTGTCCAAGTCTGTCGGAATGCACAATGGACATGAATGGATGCAGGTGAGCAGACAGGATGCTTACGTACGTGTGATCTGTCAGTCGTATCTAGACGTATGAGGAGTGCCATATCACTTCAACCGCACACGCACCACACCATTACAGAGCTTCCGTCAGCTTTAACAGTCCCCTGCTGACATGCGGGATCCATGGATTCATGAGGTTTTCTTCATATCCGTACACGCCCATACTCTCGGTACGATTTGAAACGAGACTCATCCGACCAGGAAAAATGTTTCCTGTCATCAATAGTCCAATGTCGGTGTTGACGGGCCCAGGTGAGGTGTAAAGCTTCGTGTCGTGCAGTTATCAAGCGTACACGATAGGGCCTTGGGCTCCGAAAGCCCATATCGATGATGTCTCGTTGAATGGTTCACACGCTGACACTTGTTGATAGCCCGGCACTGAAGCCTGCAGCAATCTGCGGAAGGTTTACACTTCGGCCACGTTAAACAATTCCTTTCAGCTGTCGTTGGTCCCGTTCTTGCAGTATGTTTTCCTGACCGCAGCGATATCGGAGATTTGATGTTTTACCGGACTCCTGGATGCTGTAGGGAACTGACACCCTGAATACTGCAGAGCTGTTCATAAATCCGTAAGAGTACGAAGGAGTGGCGATCTCTTCTGAACAGTACGTTGCAAGGCATCCCACATTTGCCCAATAATGTTGGTGTCTGTGAAGGTTGGTGGCCAGAAGAACAGTTTTCCTGGAGCCACTATGTAGCAATTCTGGACGTGTGGGGTGGCGCATTGTCGCCCTGGAATTGTCCAAGTCTGTCGGAATGCACAATGGACATGAATGGATGCAGGTGAGCAGACAGGATGCTTACGTACGTGTGATCTGTCTGTAGCCATTGTAGCACCAATAACCATCTAACAACTGCTCCAGAGACTTTTTGTCTTATATAGGCGTTGCCGACCGCAGCGCCGTAATCTGCCTGTTTACATATCTCTGTATTTCAGTAAGCATGCCTACGCCAGTTTGGCACTTCAGTGCAGACCTCTTGAGCAACGAAGGTGACCTAGCTACTGGAAGAAAGAGCATGTTATTCCTGTTTTTAAGAAGGGGCGTAGAGCAGATGCACACAATTATAGACCTATATCGTTGACGTCAATCTGTTGCAGAATTATTGAACATGTTTTATGCTCAAGAATTATGACGTTCTTCGAGAAAGAAAATCTCCTCTATAAAAATCAACATGGATTCCGGAGACTGAGATCCTGCGAAACTCAGCTCGCACTGTTCTTCCTTGAGATCCACAGCGCCGTAGACAATGGCGCTCAGGTTGATGGCGTATTTCTTGACCTCAGGAAGAAAATTTGACACCATCTGGCACTGCTGTTTAGTGAAAAAAAAGAGAACGAGCTAAACGAGTATCGGAGCAGATTTGCGACTGGATTCAAGACTTCCTTCCATATAGAATTCACCATGTCGCTCTTAACGGAACGAAATCGGCAGATGAAAGGGTAATTTCCGGAATACCCCAGGATGTGTGACAGAATCGTTACTGGTACCAATATATAAATAAATGATCTAGTAGAAATCTTCGGATGCTCTCTAAGTATGTTCGCAGATGATTCGGCTGTCTATAAAGAAAGCAGCAACGCCAAAAGGCAGCATCGATTTGCAACACGACTTGCTGAGGATTGATGAATAGTGGAGGCTCTGGCAGTTGACCCTGGACGTAAGGAAGTGTACTATATTGCGCATACATAGGAAAATAAATCCCCTACTGTATAGCTACACTATTGATGGCAAATCGCTGGAAACAGTATTTGTCGAAAAATATCTAGGAACAACTATTCAGAGCGACCTTACGTGTAATGAGCACGTAAAACAAATAGTGCGAAAAACACATTCATAGAAACAGTCTTAAGGAAATGTAACTCATCCACAAAGGAAATGGCTTATAATGCGCTTGTTCGACCGATTCTTGAGTATTGCTCATCTATTTGGGATCCCTACCAGATAGGACTGATAGAAGAGGTAGAGGAGATCCAACGAAGTGCGGCACGCTTCGTCACATGATCGTTTTGTCGGCACTAGAGCGTTACATACATGCTCAACAAACTCCATCGGCAGTCGTTGCAAGAGAGGCGTTGTGCATCACGGAGAGATTTACAGTTGAAATTTTGAGGGAGAACAATTTCCGGGAACAGTGTGACAAATTATTTCGTCCACCCAAAACGTCTCGCGAAATGATCATAGGGAGAAAATTCGAGAAATTAGAGCCAGTGAAGAGGCTTACCGCTATTCTCGAGTTGAACACGATTGGAGGGCTTAGTTAGCGGTACAAAATGTACCGTCCGCCACACATCATTTGCTGGCTTGCGTAGTATGACGTAGATGAAGCATCTTTGGTATAAAGTTTTCTCTCCTTAAATCAACTTCTTAAGGTCATCTGAAATGCTTGGAGCATTCTGTTTGTCTACACTCTTACTCTGTTCCTAGTTCTCGTAGAGCAATTTTCCTGATTGTTTATGTAATATTCTCATACTCCCTTTCAACATTGTCATCTTCTGCACAGTTTCTAGTTAACACTCTAATCTTAGTTGAAATAAATCCTTGACGCTGAACTGCTTTAGGAGAAAGAGCTTGTCCCATGTCTGTTATAGTTTTTCTTAGTGGTTCTGGATAGTCACTTCTCCTGTTTTTGAGATTTGCTTCCAAACGGATATGTCATCTTCGACAAAACTAAGTAATGATCTGATCGACAATTGGCTCCCCGCATTGCTCTAGAGTTTTAAACTACCATATTGCATCTTTTCTTAGTAATGATGTAATCAGTTAATGATTTATGCTGTAATGATGGCCTTTCCTACGTATGTGAATATATGTATGTGAAAAATGTGTTTTCAGAATTCTTAAGTAATACTGGTTTCAGAATTCCATAAGATTTTCTCCATAACTATTAACAACACGTTCTCCGTATCTTCCTACAACTGCATCATTTACTTGTGAGTCCACTCTTGCATTAAGAGCTCCTGTTATTATTACTTCTTGATGGTTTTTAACTTGATAGAGTAGGTGGTCAACTTTCTGGTAGAAATTATCTCTCTTTTTCTGTGGCGTATCATCATTCGGTGCATATATTCCTATTATAACCGTTTCAATCACATATAACTTAATGGTGACAGTTACATTTCTTTCATATAAAATTGTGTAGTCCTGGATGTAAGTGCTCAGAATGTTATTAATTACAGTGGAAACACCTGCTTTTGGCCGCGCAGGGTAGCCGAGCGGTGTGAGACGTCTTGTCACGGTCCGCGCGGCTTCCCTCGTCGGAGGTTCGAGTCCTCCCGCGGGCATGGATGTGTGCCGTCCTTAGCGTAAGTTAGTCCAAGTTAGAATAAGTGGTGTGTAAGCTTTCCCGATGACGTCAGCAGTTGGGTCCCATAAGGCCTTACCACAAATTTCCAATTTCCAGAATGAGATTTTTCACTCTGCAGCGGAGTGTGCGCTGCTATGAAATTTACTGGCAGATTAAAACTGTGTGCCGGACCGAGACTCGAACTCGGGACCTTTGCCTTTCGCGGGCGAGTGTTCTACCAACTGAGCTATCCAAGCTGTGAGGACGAGGCGTGAGTCGTGCTTGGGTAGCTCAGTTGGTAGAGAACTTGCCCGCGAAAGGCAAAGGTCCCGAGTTCGAGTCTCGGTCCGGCACACAGTTTTAATCTGCCAGGAAGTTTCATATCAGCGCACACTCCGCTGCAGAGTGAAAATCTAATTCTGGAAACATCCCCTAGGCTGTGGTTATGCCATGTCTCCGCAATAACCTTTCTTTCAGGAGTGCTAGTTCTGCAAGGTTCGCAGGAGAGCTTCTGTAAAGTTTAGAAGGTAGGAGACGAGGTACTAGCAGAAGTGAAGCTGTGAGGACGGGGCGTGAGTCGTGCTTGTGTAGCTCAGTTTGTAGAGCACTTTCCCGCTAAAGGTAAGAGTCCCGAGTTCGAGTCTCGGTCCTGCACACAGTTTTAATCTGCCAAGAAGTTTCAATTTCCAATTTTTTTCCTGCTTTCGCCCGTTTATGTCTCTCAACTCTGGATCAAAACTGAATAAAATGTCCAAATTTATCTTTCCTTGTCCCTTTGTTTTAGTTCCAGGCGAAACAATTGTGTCCATATTCAGTCGATAAAGTTAATTCTTTATTTCAGTGTACTTACTCGTATTTGTCACGCTCTGAACTTTCTATGCACCCAATCTCGACGTCCGTTTCCTTGCCTGTGGTTGTCGTAATGTTTTTCCACTCACGTTTCGAGACTTCGCTTTAGATTCTCGAGCCTTCGAAAGTTTTTACGGGTAACGGGTGCTGGAACATTGACCCCCCCCCCCCCCATCCATAACCTGAAGGGCCAGAACTAGACATAAGGATTTACTCACCTAGGTGGATTGGCTGCAACCCACACACTCAGCGTCAGAACGATCTGCCACGGGTGATCCTGCCAATGTATAGCTCCAGCCGGCATAGTTCCGTGGGTCATTGAGGCCCACAAACCTCCTACCACGATAAAGTGGTAGTCCATGAGAAGGGAAATCATATACATAAAATAAGGTTAAAGAAGTGGTAGTGATGATTTTAATGCTGTTATTTAGAATAAAAGTTTCTCTCATATATAAATCAACACTAACACTTCTTTAACTTTATTTTGTAGTATTATTATGACTAATATTGTCATAGGACATGTGGCACGGCTTCAGATTTCTTCTTGTAGTAGACTCCTCATCGATCCACTGAAGATTTAATCCGGTGTCGTGAAATCGAGTGTCGCACGAAGGACAGCCATCTGCTCTATACCGATCTCTGCATCACTCACGCAACAAAGAAACACACAAAACTAACACGTTTTTGTTTAAATAGTTATTACTGTAAAGATAATTAACACGCATACATAACGTACTATATAGCATACGTTATTACATAGCTTGGAGGCGGAAAACTCCACAGTGGTACAGCCCAAATTCTTTATCGCTTTACTTGGCACTGATGGTTGCGCGCGGAAGTACGAGACACTGGTTCGGTTGGGGGCGCGCCTGACAGATTCGGCCAGTGGGAGGTGAGGTTATTGCAACAAGTCGGTCCCCGGGTATCAGCACCGCCTGTTGCCTGTGCCGTGTTTGCAGAAGCGCGCGCACCAGGGGCAGCTTGAGCAATTACCCAGCCTGCCCCGGGGCGAGAGCGGCCCTAGCTTCCAGTCCACCTCCCCCAGTCTCCCATCATTAATTTTAATTTACGCTACGCCTTCATGGCGGCTCCCGAAGGCTTAGTCTATCCCGAACCCTCTTCCTTTGCCGGATGGCTTTCATTACGTTAAACAGCCCTCCGCTTATAAAAATGCGTAAACTTTCTCAAGAAAATTTCACTGAGCGCCAGGCTCAGGCAGCTCTAACGTGTATTCATGGCAAATTTTCGTCTCGTCCTCAGTCTCTGTAACAAATATTTTGTAAAATCTAGCGTTCAAACCTCAACTGATGGTTTCTGCAAAACCCGAAACGGTTTTATTATTAGTATTTACATCCGCATTCATTCACTCTCTTCATAAGATATGTGACAGAAAGGACCCAAACAATTCTTGTTGTGTCATCTCTTAGTAACCCACAAGATATTTTCGAACGTACTTCAGACTAGGCAAGAGAAACGGTTACACACACAGCTGGATGAATACTAAAAAGGGTATAGCAAAGGACCTTCACGCGTTGAGAAGCGCATAAATGTTAAATGTACAAGTAAGAAATTCTTATTGATCTTCCTAAATTTCAGAATGGTTTATGATTCAAATTTTCTTGAAAGCCTGAAAGAATTACGCTTAGGTAATGAAACAACGGCATTTATCTTACAAACTCTTATTGACACAACATCCAAAGTGAAGTGTATGGGAAAGGTTCCATACGTTTCTGAAATCGGGTCGAGAGTCACAGAATAGATGAAGTCTCCTCGCCTCCACGTTTCAACTATGTGTTCGGGGATGGGATCCGCTAGTGGCGGAAAGGAACGAGAGACAAATATTTTGAAAAAGAATTCAGAACTGGCTATGAAAACATTGAATTCCCCAGTTGAATGCCTGGTCTTAACAGAAGACCTCGCAATGTTTTCAGATTGGCTAAACACAAGTCAAAGAGATGGCTACTGGTCATCCTCGAGAAAAATTGGTTTGAAATCAAACGGATGGAGAAATTTAAATACGTAGGAGAGTAGATAGAGGAGAAGACCTCTGAGAATACAAGGGTATGCATCACGCATCAGGAAAATTGAAATAGCATATTAACTAACAAAAAGTGCGAAAAAGAATAAATCAATAGCAGTTAATTCCTTGACATGATATGACGACGATAGGCCTTATATCTCGCAGAATGGTTTGCTATGAATAGAAAAAATCTCTCCCGAGAAATTAGAAATAAAATTTTGATTCAAATCCTAGGCCCAATCAAAGTAAATGGTGGTTTCAGGACACAACCATATACACTTATAGAAAAGATCGCAGTCACTTGTTTTTATGGCCATATTGGTCGTGCCTGTAAATTTAGCACAAAGTGCTTCTTGATGTACAGAACAGTGAATCCTGTCTGTTGATCATTGTAATTTTTTTCTCATTCATTGTTAACTAAATCTGTAAATGTTTTCCGCGTAGTATTTTAACATTGTTTCAGTGAAGATTTGCAGTACCTGTCCCCTATCTGACTGCATAATAAATATCGAGAATTCAACTCTGACCCAGGAGTAATCGCGGATAAACTGTGCAGAATTTTAATCAAAATTCAGCAATAATTTAACCAGTTGATGTAAATTTCACAACTGCAAGTAACTGATGTAACCTCACCTAACTTCCCCATCACCGTAAAATTTCCAAACCAGTTAACATCGACACCACACAAGGCCAGTTTTCCGCCTCATGTAGAACTCTCCAGGGCACAAGAATACAACGCACCGAGACAAGGCACCAGAATGGCGAAAGCATGCACAAACAAGAAACCACTCGTGGATCCAAACTGCAGAAAGCTTCCCATTGGCTACTAGACAATCCGAGTTCCCAAATATGGGAAAGCATCTCAGCGGACATGCAAAGAGGTTGCTCAAAGAATTAATTTCGATCAGTCGAATTGAGCACACATACGGATACTGTTGCGATGTACTGCAAGCAAAATATAGTAAAAATGAAATTGCAGAATGAACAGGCAGTTTTCAAGGATAGGATAATAGAAGCAAAAACCTTCCACTAAGCCTGTGCCTACAAACGAACCGTTAGCCAGACAATTGTGAATAAATGGGTACGCATCGACACTGATTTCAGTATCAAATATTGTCCTAGTTAATACAGATGGATTTGAAATCCAAACTTATCGATTAAGTCACACTTACTGGTGCTCAAAATCCAACTTAAGTCTACCTATCGACACACGTTCTAGTCACCACTAGGTACGTTCGATGTCAACGTGCAATTACTAGTCACAGACGGCAGATGGCAGCACTAACATGGTGGAGAGGGGGGAGGAGGGGAATGTATACAAATCGTGTGATGGACGCAGCAAACAGTTCACTCGTTGTCGTAATGCCGAAACGGATGGATCTATCCGACGACCAAAAGGATATCATCATTGTCTTTAGCGCCAAGGGTGAAAGTATTTCCGGAACGGCTAAGCTTGTAAACCGTCCACGTGCCGCTGTGGTTAAGTTATAGCATGCGTGGTAAAATGGTGCTATACAAAACCGACCCCAAGCGTGATGCACCACTGCCCATAGGTGACAGCGGTGAGTGGCGGTTGCGGAGATGTGCAACTGTTGAGAAACTGACCGCCCAGCTGAACCAAGAGGCTACGAAAAATGTCTCCTCAACAATCCTTCCCCGAACATTGATGGCTCCTTGTTCATACACCCATTTTGACTATGTTCATCGGCGACGGAAGCTGGAATTAGCACAACTATATTGCAACTGTACATCCACCGAGTGTCGACAGGTGGCCTTTCCTATCGGGCAAACGGCGCTTGGCGTGTACGGCCCTACAACTATCGTCGGAAGGATCCAGGCCACAGGAGGGAGCGTTTTGATCTGGGGAATGTTTTATGGCATTCCTTGGGCGATCTGGAAGACACAGTGGATCAATACAAGAATGCATCTATCCTTGGAGATCATGTTCTCCCACACACGGAGTTTAGTTTTTCGTCGGCGCGATGGCATTTACCAGCAGGACAATGCAACGTGTCACACAGCTCGCAGTGTACGTGTGTGGTTGGAAGTGTGTGGTTGGAAGAGACTTTGCCGTACTATCCTGCCCATCAAACTCCCCGGATTTAAACGTAACCGAGAATCCATGGGGCCACTTCGAGAGGACTGTCTGCACCATGAATCATGAACCAAGAAACTCAGCACAGCTGGCCACGGCACGGGAGTCGGAATGACTCCACATACCTGTCGGTATCGTCAAGAACCTCACTCACTGCTGGACGGTGTGACCGAGCGGTTCTAGGTGCTTCAGTCCGGAACCGCGCGACTGCTACGGTCGCAGGTTCGAATCCTTCCTCTGGCATGGATGTGTGTGATGTCGTTAGGTTAGTTAGGTTTAAGTAGTTCTGCGTTCTAGGGGACTGATGACCTAAGATGTTAAGTCCCATAGTGCTCAGAGACATTTGAACGTCACTGACTCTCTTCCTGTCTTCCTGCATGTCTGCGCCACCAAAGGTGGTTATGTAGACTTCCCGTAGGTGGTCTCTTTAAAGTGACTGGAACGTGTCATACTGATTCAGTGCCTTACATATTGCTATTTACTGAACACTCGTACCTATTAAAGGTGGGATTCCATTTGTCTTCATTTTCATGCAAGACCGCTCTCGTCTCTGTAATAAGCTCCAGACGATCTCATAAATCTGGATGACACTGGACGGTACGCTGCTCCAGTTCTTCAACAGTACCAAGGGTTACGCTGTGCACTTCACTTTTGAGGTGACCACAGGTACCAAATTTCAGAGGATCGTGGCTAAGTGAGCTTACAGGGAAGCTAGAGATCATTCCAACTTGGACAATATTGGCGCAACGGGTATCGTGTTACTGCAGCAGAAAAATGTGCCTGTTTGAAGACATGCGTGTACTAATGTACTACATTCTGAAATCAAGAGCTTTGGTTAAAATTTGAGGGCTGATATCTGGGGCGTGGTCTAAGAGTTTACAATTGAAATATATTTATTTTTTCCAATGACTGAAGAAACAGGATGTGTTGACGATCTTGTAGCTGTCCTAAATTTATGAAATTTATTCGCGGTCACAGAATCTTTCTGACATTAGTTGCAAATCCCTAATACGTGGAAGACATGAAAAATCGTGCCGGACTGGAACTCGAAACAGGATTTCCCGCTTGTCGCAAGCAGTCATCTTAATCACTTCAGCTATCTCAACACGCTTCCAGGATCGAGCCAAACTTCCATGTATCATTCTGTCTGCGAGTCGTAGCTCGCTGCTTCATTTGGATTCCCTCCACAAGGTTACAAGAAGCCAGACGTCACCAGTGTCTGTTCGTGTATACATTGTGAAAAATAAGTATTACGATGACGATTGTAATACTAAAGTTGAATATGTTTTTTTTTTCCTTGGAACCTTGTGGAGGGAATCCAAGTAAAGTTGCGAGCGATGTGGTTGTAGACAATATGACATATGGGAGTTTGGGTCAGTCCTCGATGCGTGTACAGATAGCCGAAGAGCTTAAGGGAACTGCTCGGGTCAAGCAGGAAATCCGGGTTCGAGACCCGGTCTGGCAAAAATTTTCTTGTGTCACCAATAGGTAATATATTCGTAACTAACGCAGCTAATATCAGAAAGATTCCGGAAGTGCGAATAAATTTCATGGACTACATTGGTGCCAACTAGGGTAATGTTTTTTACTGAGTCAGTGGTAGTTCGTGACAATAGTTTCACAATTACCTCACAAATGGTTCGTTTAAAACCCTATTTTTACTGGATTGTTTTGTTTCTGTTTTCGTATACTTTCACCCGTGTCAGTTTCCAGTGGTAGCCATTAAAATTGCAGTATCAGGAAAAATGGCAAACAACGAAGTATTACTTATTGTACGTGTACAATACAGTAGGAACAATACATGATTAAATTTGTAGGCATCTGAGCGTGTGCAGGGTGCGAGATTTAACACACAGAGATGCCACTTCATGCCGCATCGATGGCTCGAGCCCTCCCGGACAGGAAGTTGAACTTTTATGACAGTTGAGGATACGTCATACTATGCTGCTTCAGCTCTGTGCTAGAGTTCATCAGTCTTAGTGGATGGCAAGTTGTGCCAGTCTCTAGTCTCTAAGCAAGCCACTACCAGTTGGCTTCAGTAGGTGAGAACATGCCACCTAGGCAACAATCTCTGTAAGGGGGCAAGTCAATATAACGAGTAATATGCAGCTTTGCGTTATCTTGTTGAAAGATCACGACATGGAGGCTTCGGCTGTTTCTCAGTAACGTAGCGTCTTCTGTCCAGATTATTGGCTACAAGAACCAGAGGCGACCATGTTGTATATCCAACGGACTTCCATGTCCTCAGGCCAGGTTCAGGGCTCCAATGACGATGACGAATGAAATCTCACAATGTACAATCTCCTGATAGATTATACACCCGGGTACGCCGATCGTGATTGTGTATGCAGGTCCGAGACTCGCTTGAAAAGAGGACGTCGTGCCACTTCTGTGCCTAGTATTACTTTTAGGAGCACTACGGTCTCCGTTCCTCCTTGCTCCCACCTCAAGCGAAGCAATGGCAACTGTCGTTTTGTTAACAGTCTATTGTGCTCCAGACGTCATTGTTATGTCGAAAGTGAAGCTTCTCTTGGTGTAAGTAGAGTATCCAAATACTTGACATAGCTGTAAAATAATACACAACCAACGTATTTTCCTCTCAGATCGCCGAGATCCTGCTTGGCGTTCGGTTGGCCATCCAGAACCCATCGATTCCATTTTCACATGGCAATCGCGACATTCCGACCAACTGAGCAGAAGTGTCCCAGAGCGGCAAACCGCGGTCTCGATAGGCCATAATCCCGTCATTGTCGAATTGCAGCACAGGCTGATAAACATTTTTCCCATTTACATGAAGTATAGCTCGACTTTCTCACGACGTATCAACATTCAGAGGCTGTTTATATCTGAGGGACCCACTGAGTATATCTTTATATAGAGCACTTAGATGCACACTACGAGGAGCATTCAGTAAGTAATACAACATATCTTTCTTCTGAAATCAGTTGGATTTTATTCAGAATTGCAATACGCCATGTCATTCCCCACTCCTTTGGCTACAAATCCCTATTTCTCAAGATAATCTCCCTTCAGAGCGGCAGCCTTATGTCACCTGCTGGGAGGGCCTCTATGCCCCCATGGTACCATTCTACTGTACCAATCTACTGGTCGAACCGAGGGAGGTGGCGCTGTGGTTAGCACACTGGACTCGCATTCGGGAACACGACGGTTCAAATCCGGTTCCGGCCATCCTGATTTAGGTTTTCCGTGATTTTCCTAAATCACTTCAGTCAAATGCTGAGATGGTTCCTTTGAAAGGATACGAGTGATTTTCTTCACCATCCTTCCTTTCTTCGAGCTCGTGCTCCGCCTCTAATGAGCTCGTTGTCGACGGTACATCAAAAACTAATCTCCTCCTCATTTACAGGTAGAGTTTGAGCTCAATCAGTAACTTCCCTATTTTCCAAGTGCTGTCCATCGTGGAGTGCATCCTTTATTGGGCCTAACAGGTGCTCCTTCGTTGCTCTTTATGATATTCTATTAGATGGTGAAGAACCCAGTGGGCACACACTATTCCACTGAGTACCCCAACTGGTGGACGAGAGCGTGAGCCCTACCAGTAGAGACATCGAGTTGAGCAGTGAGGTGTTTGATTGTGACCCGTCGATCACCTCGGAAGAGGGTGTCCGCATGTTCTAACATTCGAGGAGTCACAGCTGCGTGCGACCATTCGGCACGTGAAAGGTAGGACACGTTCGCACGACCTTGTTCGATGATGACAAACGCCTCGGCCAACGACTCATACGCTTTTGTTCACTGCCAGGTCTCCGTAGACGTTCTGCAAGCGTCTTTAAACATCTGCGATGTTCTGCTTTTCCGCCAAGAGAAACCAAATGAGAGGTCTCTGGTTGGTATGCACCTCCGTTGCAGACGCCATTTTGAAGGGTACGTATAGCGCCACCACCAATTAGAAGTTAACGAAAGTACAGGGGATGAAGTGGGAGTATTTCAGGATAGCCCACAACAAATTCTGCATTTTTCCAACCAAAAATAGCTGAAGAAAACAAAATGTGTTGTGTTACATATTGAACGCCCTGGAGAGGATGTGCTGATATGGTATTGTGCATATACAGACATGCAGTATACTTCACACTGTAGTATACTTCATATCAATTTCACGTTTCTTGCATGTTGACTTCATAATTCTACAATTGTAATTACCAGGAATAATATTTTTTTTTGGGGGGGCGAGGGGGGGGGGGGGGGGGGTTGGTTGCGTGGATGTGTGGTTAGCAGTCTTCTGACTGGTTCGTTGTGGCATCCTATGAATTCCTCTCTTGTGCCAACCTTTTCTTCTTGCACCCTACGTCCTCAAATGTTTGCTCGATATATTCCAGTCCATCCCTTCCCCTACACTTTTTAACCTTTACAACTCCCTCTAGTACCATGTAAGTTATTCCTTGATGTCTTAACGTATATCCCACTATCCTGTCTCTTTTTTTCTTGTCAATGTTTTCCCTATGTTCCTCTCGTCATCGATTCTCCGCAATTCACATAGTTTTCGGTGTCCGTCTATAGCACCACATCTCATACGCTTAGATTTACTTCTGTTTCGGTTTTCCTGCTGTCCATGATTCACTACCATACAATGCTGTGCTCTCAGAAACGTTTTCTCAGATTAAGGTCGATGTTTGATACCACCGGTCTTCTCTTTTCCAGGAATGCCCTCTTTACGCGTGTTAATCTACTTTTTGTGTCCTCGTTGTTTCATCCATCTTGTCTTATTTTGCTTCCAAGGTAGTAGAATTCACTAGCTTCATCTACTTCGTTGTCCCTAGTTCTGACTGTATCGTATATTATCCGTCTTTCTCTATACCTTGCCCCTATTTCTCTCAGAATTTCAAAAATCTCGCACCATTTTAGATTTCCGAACACTGTTTTCAAGTTGACGAATCCTACGAATGTGTTTTGATTTTCCTTAAGTATTCCTTTCATTATCAATTCCCACGTCAGAACTGCCTCTCTGCTGCATTCAACTTCCCAAAAGCTATCCTGATCGTGACGTTGTTTTGTATATTATTCTTTTCAGGAAAATGGATGATTGAGTCGATAAGGTGAGTGTACATTGTTTATGACGCTTATCCGCACACTTGCTGTTTTGGGGGCAATGTAGTTGATATATATTCTTATTTGATGGTAGGCCCATGCCTTCAGACTCATATATTCTAAAAACGAACTTGTTTGCAATTTAATCTAATGATTTTAGAAATTTCTGAGGGGTATTGTCCATCCTATCTGCCTTATTCCATGGTTTGCTTTCCAAAGCTGTATCAAACTCTTACTCTAATGCTGGATCCCATACGTCATCCATCCTGTACAAAACGATTCTTTTAACAAACTGAAAAGCAGCCATAGCACTGCATTACCAGCGTGATAAATCTCCAGATCGTCAGACAGACGTCCACTCGACGATCTGACAGGCACACCACCTGTGAAGCCAGTGGCGCCGGCTCTGCCCTGGCGGACTGCGCAGTGCGCCCCACAGAGAGAAGAGGCGGCTCGCCTGCCCTCCCATGCTGGGCACGTCCGCCAATATAGCCAACTCTCCCAGCGGCTAACGGCGTCGCGATCGGCCAGCTGCCGTCGCCAAAAATATTTAATTTTGTGCCGCGAGGCTCCTCGTCCTCCCTGGTGGCCGGCCCGCTATCCGTGACCCGCGGCCCCAAACTGTTGACGTCACCCAACGTCACCGCCAGCCAGCACGTGGACACAATAGACCTCTTCCATACTAGAAAGAATCTCATGGAGTGTTTTCTTCTTATCAACACTAATAACAAATCTGTAAGGCCGTTGTGTCTATCTTTTTGTAGTTGAACAACTAATATTCAGAACTGCTATACGAATTTACATGAGGTTTCCGCAGGCGCCTCCAGCATACAGCACTCTGCTATGTGGTTTCCAGCAGGAAAGACGGGTTGCAGACGCAACTTATTAATTCTGAAGAGGGTCTAATACGATCGAAATATGTAACTTAACAAAAAGAGTACAAATGAAATCGAATAATAAATTATTTTAAACTTGAGCATAATTTTGGCCACCGTATCACAGAAAAAAGATATCGTGATTTAAGGTTTTACTAAAAATTTATTGTCTCTCTGTTCTGAGTTGCAAAGCATTTCGCTCTTGTTTCAGTATATGACCGAAAGACTCAGCCTTCAGAAATTGTGAAACGAACCATGTCGACCAGGAGCATGTGCCACAAAGAGCGCAGATTCGCCACGAGATGGAGAAATTCACAGGCGTCTATTGTGCTGAATGAAACCTAAGCGCTGTAGTGTGCGAGTAAGTCAGACGAGAACCTACTTCACAGGGGAAACCCGTAGAAGCTGTTTGTGCCCATGGAGACGTAGAAGAAATATCGCGGACCGAAGATCGCCCATAAAGGGAAACATTTAGGAAAACTATTTAATTCTGTAGTAATTCAGGGAATGAAGCCACAGTAATTTTAATCTACCATCTGTCATAAATTGTCATGTTGATCCCAATAAAACTTCAATATTGACCATATGTATAACAGTTTAGGATTTAGTGTTAAAGTCAAAGTAACAAGCTTAGTAACAAAGACCTGAATCATAAAATCTGAACGCTTTGGTCGATCGTAACGATATACATTTCACATAGAAGCGCATCATTAAAATGACAAATGTAGTAACAACTCCTCTGTAACTATTTGTTTAAAAGATATAGTAAATTCAAATTATCAGTATTTTCAATTAAGCATCAGATCATCATCTTAGTGAATCATTAGATAATAGATAATTTAATGTAAAGTTTAGCGCATAATAATTATTTTTGTTCTTTATTTATTTATCAGAAAGCTCACTATTGGCCGTGACATTTAAAATTAAGAAATAAATTGTATTTATTTTATGTAAAAGAAATTAACGTTCATTATGTAATGGATACTATTGTTACATTAATTAGAACTTGAAAGTGGTCAAGCTTTGAGTATCTGAATATGTTGAAGTGTAAAATGTACAGCGCTTAGGCCTCATTCAGCACAACAGACGCCAGTCAATTTCCCCACATCGTGCCAATTCTGCGCTCTTTATGGCACACGGTCCTGGACGACAGGGTTCGTTTCACAAATCCTGAAGGCTGAGTCTTTCGGTCATATACTTAAATGATAGCGGAATCATCGTTAACTCACACACCTCCACTTCATAATATGTTGGTGTGCCATATATGTTATGAAGTAGCACTCAATTTTATGCGACACAAATTCATAATACAATAACATAAATATCCTAAGCACCAGATCAATAGTGTTATTATTTCTAATTGTGATGATGCAGCATGCTTTAAATTTGAAGTAACTTACGTCTAACATAAATCACGAATTGCGGCATATTAATTAAATGCCAAATAAAACGATACATTTATCAAAATTGACTGTCTTTGAAATGCCTCAGAAGTATCAACGCTAGTGCGCTCACTTTCACACAGCGTTTTCTTCACAACGAAGTCTCCAGCGGCGCTGCATAGATTCCTTGCCGAGTACTGTCCCGAAATTCTGTATGGCTTTGCATTCTATCGGCATCGTTTCGTGGGAACAATTGTGTTAAAATTCGAATCGGGCGTAGAAACCAGAAAACAAACACTTTCCGAAACCACCCAGGATCTGCACTGAACACTTCCCCCAGTGGAATCGATACAAACATATCTAAACTACACAGTAAAGAATTGATTTACAGCGTTTGCAAGATGCTCGTAAATTCTTAAATAGCTCTGACATGGTATTCATGTCCCGCTAGAGACATGCATCTCGTGACAGATTCTCAATCGACTTCATCGACAAATTAATATTTCCTTTTAATTTAAATAACTCGCTTAGACTCAAAACTAAAAATAAATATAAACAAATCTCACCCCTAGTTTAATTCCATGCAGTGAATCTGCGTACACAAATAGATACGCCATACAACAATAAATTATTCCTCCAAAATAATCTCAGATAAGTGAATAAACATATATCTGTCTCCCTATGTAAGCATTATTAATTTTCATTTTCCAGATTTCTCCGACCTCCATGCATCCAAATTGGCGTGACCATAGCTTATAATTTGGAAATTACAACAAACATAAAGCCATCCAAAAATTTAAGCCTTACGCTTACATATACATAAATAAATCCCTTATATATCCCCAAAACCTAAATTATATGCATGCTGTGCACTGACTTTTGACTTGATACTGCTCACAAAATCCAAAGCTCTGACCTCCTCGCATCCAAATGTACGTCCAAACTATCTATTTATAATTGCAATGACCTTGTGAAAAAAAATCCTTATGTAACGAAACAACATACAAGCAACAATAAATCCTGAAATAAGACATAGCAATTACCCCTCCAAATAATCATATCATCTAAGCACAGATACACTCATTTCTTAACCTGCTTTCCCCTTCTCAATGTACAGTCTCAATTCTGTCACATTTCTTAATCCTAGAAGTTTTCCTGAAACAGGGTATTTGAGGAGGTAGGCATTAGGATGCGGACGTTCGGCCACTACAAATGACCCATAGTACAGCTCAGACAAGTTTTATATTTCTCCCTCCACTTCGCTGGACTTTTCTATTGTACGTACTAGGACTTTGTCTACTATTCTTTATTTAATTGGTTTGTACCACCCATCATGCCGTTTTTTCCTTTCCGCTGCCAACTTCATTTTTTCTCCCTCCTAGACCTCTCGCTATCTTAAACATCTCTCGAGCCCACTAAATGGTACAAATGGCTCTGAGAACTATGAGACTTAACTTCTGAGGTCATCAGATAAAGCATTATTTTTTACTTTCACATCAGTACAAACACGTTCGCAAACAGCACTTTCAACAGCCTCTGATACATCATACAACTCGCTACATAAAACCTCATTTACATCCGTCGACAAATCACCAATATAAGAACCGTTCGTAGTTTCACCATCCTCTGCCGTTACATCACCTAAATTGTAGCTACAGAGCCGTGTAAATTCAGAATCAACAGCACCATTAAACTCTGCTTCGTTTTTATTTAAACCTGAGCATAATACATTTTCCTCACCTACACGAACCTGCGCCACATTAATTACAGATCGCACATCAGATTCAGATCCACGTTCATTCTCAAACAAACATTCAATATCCACAGATCCATCCAGAATTTTTACCTTCATTAGTAGAAAGATAAGCACAGATTTCTTTATATTTACTAAGATGGTATGTGTTCTGTCCGAAAGAACAGATACCATCATAGTAAATATATAGTTAAGCCTCACCGGCCACTTGAGCATCTTCTTCTCCTGTGCGAATGCACAAACATTGCCCGAACTCTTACGGGAATCGGCAACGCGCCGCGAATAATGAGTATAATGGGCGGGAGCACTACGAATGTAGTGCGGGACAATACGTTGAGAATGTAGGTTTCGCGGGAGGCGTGCAAGAGATAGTCTCTGCAGTCGCGGTATCTGCTGTGTCCTCGGTGGCTCAGCTGGATAGAGCGTCTGCCATGTAAGCAGGAGATCCCGGGTTCGAGTCCCGGTCGCGGCACACATTTTCATCTGTCCCCGTTGTATGTCAACGCCTGTAAGCAGCTAAGGGTGTTCATTCCATTGTAACAAATTTCTTTCTCTGAAGTATCAATACCAGCAGCTTCAACTGTCGTAACTTTAGCAAATTAAACATCATTACTACCTTCCTTCAAAAATAATTCACCAATATACGCCGATACACTTATTTCGTTCCCGTCCTGAAAATCTGCAGATTGATTATACTGATATTAATTTGTACAGGCGCCCATTAAAAAATAAAGTCTTGCCGATGATTTGTTGTCAACTATGTTTAAAATTGCAACAAGTGTCCCACAGTTGTACATTACAAAATGCCCTTCCATTTGAGCCAAATCCATCCTTAATGGAGGAGGGAATGTAATATATTCGTACACAGTCGAAAATCATGCCAGTTATCCTGAATCCTGGATTCAACAATAATATAGGTCGTTTTGGATTACTTTTTGCGTGACCTCCTTCAAACCCCTGCCAAAGGTTTAGAGTGCTAGACGTGTCTTACGTCAACAGGACATTTTTCCTGGTAGGCCTTCATATGTGTACCAAGCATAGTCGAAATTTCTTCATGTGATCCGTAGGGATATCTTAGGTTGACAGTATTTTATTCCACCTAGGCAGTCATAATTATGTGTATAAAGTTTGGCTGATACTTGTTCAGGCTATACAGAGTTGCACTTACAAATCCCCACTTTCTCACACTCCAACATTTGTGGCTTTCGCAGCCACGATTGCTTTATTGTCAGTCAAAGCAAACTACACTCAGTATCAACCAAGTGACGTAATTATTGAATGTAGATTGGCATACGTGACTGAGGAGCTCTATAAAAACCACTTTTCACACGCCACCATAGCTCTGTGGGCTCCCTTCTTTAGCTAACGTGGAGGCAGTGGAGCGATCATGTGCTCTAATCGGTTACTTGGATGCCGAAACAAATTCCGTTACTTATTATTTATTAAATAAGATATCAAATAGAAGTTTGTATAGTGCTAAACAGCCTCTCGTCAATGCAGTCATTAGAAAGTAAGAACGAAAATTAGTACACTGACGGAAAATATCGTAACACCAAAAAATAATTAATGCAGAGTAAAGAAATTTCGGGAATACATTTGCATAGGTAACGGATTTAAGTGATTAACATTGCAGGATCACGGGCTAACGTAAGCGAGATAATCCATTGAACTGTAAAATTCTTGTAAATTTATAACCAGTGTAACCGCCAGAATGTAGAATGTGAGCATGCAGACGTGCATTCATTATATTGTACAGGTGTCGGATATCAGTTTATGATATGGAGTTCCATGCCTGTTGCACCTGGATCCTTAATACAGAGACGGTTAATGCTGGTTGTGGTCGAAGCAGGAGTTGTCATATGTGCTCTATTGCGGACAGATATTGTGATCGATCAGACCAAGCCAGCATTTCGATATCCAGTAGAGCATGTTGGGTTACAACAGCGGTATATGGGCAGCGTTATCCTGTTGGAAAACACCTCTGGAATGCTGTTCATGAACTGCAGCACAACAGCTCGAATCAACAGACTGACGTACAGCTTTTCAGTCAGGAAGCGTGGGATGACCTCGAGAGTGCTCCTGCTGTCATACGAAGTCGCACCCCTAACCTTAATTCCAGCTGCAGGTCCAGTATGTCTAGCCCGCAGATATGTTGGTTGCAGATCCTCAACTGGCCTCCTTCTAAACAGCACAAGGTCATCACTGGCATCGAGGCAGACCTCGCTGCCCTCCAGTGAGCTCTTGCTAGACACCACCGAAGTCGCAAATGTCGGTGATTTGGGGTCAGTGGAATGAACGCTACACGGTGTATGGCTCACAGCTGTCCTTGGGGAAACTGATTTGTAACAGCTCTTTGTGTCATTGTCTTACAACTGCTGCTCAGATTGCTGCTGCAGATGCAGTATGATGCACAAGAGCCATATGCTAAACATGATGGCCTGCCTTCTCGGAAGTACCACGTGGCCTTCCCTACCCAGAGGCTCTTACGACCGTACACTACCGTGGCCACCTATGCCACCATTCATGTACAGTGGCTACATTCCTGGCTAGTCTTCCTCCAGTATCTTAGGAGGAACACCCAGCTTCTCATATCCCTATTACGTGACCTCGTTCACTAAGTGAGGTGCTGATAATCGTGTCTTTGTTGCCTTAAAGGCATTCATGATGACATCAAGTCATCACGTCAAATCTGGAAGGTAACTAACTTTGAAGACGCTAGGTTTGCCACCAAATGCGACTGGCGTGAAAACTGAATAGATATCATCTTCCAGATGTGGAAGCTCACCTACCAAGTTTCGTTTAAGTCACACAACTCCTTCTTGATGTTGCGATTTTTTTTTTTAGGTGAGTGTACAATATTTGAAACGTATGAAAATCTATGAACAGCCTAAGTCATTTCCTGCGTTGTGTTGTAGTCACGATCAATGCCACATGAGGGTGATCAGTGCTGGTGGGAACAATTGTAGCCTTCACTGTGGCCAATGATGATGTGGTTCGAGTTCAACTGTTGCCCACAGCCAGTGAGAACGTATTTCAGTTATGCCTGGCCATGCCGATAAGAAAAAAATCAGTTGTTTTTGAAGCTGAATGTTTTATTTCTGTCTAGCAAACATGCTTCGCCTATTCATGATAGACATCATCAGTAGTCTACAACATAAATAAAATTATTTAACTATAACATATTTTGGTAAAAGATTTCTAGTGATTATTTGTAACTGTTTTAAATTATCTAATTATTTACAACTAAGTGGTTGTGTTTTTCTTACACTTATATTAATTTCTGAATCCTTTTCATGGGTTCGTATGCTCTGCATGTATTAGATGTATGTAGTGTAAGTTTTCAATTAATGTCCAATTAATAGTTAACATTTAAACATGTCACAACACATAAACTCTAGCGTCGCTTACTGCGTATGTTCTTGCTCACATGTGGTAGTGTGAATCGGAGATCATCGAAGCCGTTGAGAGTGAGAAAGAGGGAGAGGAATTGAGGGAGGGTGAGTAATGGGTATTCTTTTTGTGTTTTTGTATTTTTTTTCATTTTTGTCATGGTAAATTATGAATTAGTGAAAATACTGTCCTCCTTCTGTTGCTTTTTTGACGTTTAACATATTTTCAATGTTATTTATGGCCTTTGGTATGAAATATGTTTCCTGTAGAGGGAGCATTTCCTTTCCCCCGTTATTAAGGTACATGATTGCCAAGTCAGTTTGTACCCCGGTGACGTGGCGGTTTTCTTTTGTTAGATATTTTGCATATGGGGAGTGAGTAATTTCAGTCTTCATTGTCTTTATGTTTTCTTTGCGACTGATATTAAAATTTTTCACAATGATATGAATTTATTTAGATTTGCAGCTGTTAGATTTAATTAATACATTCTTGAACTGTTGTGTTCATCTTTTCCTTCTGTCACTCTTTTTGGTCTCTTTTGTACTGTGTTACTTATGTTGAAGAGTATATCCATTTTATATTGTTTGGAGATGTTATTGTCTTGTACTGGTTGTGTGGTTTGGTGTGGTATGCTTCTGTATAAACTTTATGGCGCTGTTTTTCTTTGATTATTTCGCATGAGAAACCCGTTTTGTAGCCAATATCCTATCAGATATGCATACACCAGGTGGAGACAATTCTTGTAGACAGCACGTACACACATACCTTCCAATAGGTCACGCGACGTGGCAACAGGTCCTTTGTCTCAGCGATGCTGCACCATTCAGTGTATGTTTGTTGCTCGTTTATAGCTGTCTGTGTTGTTATTAAAAAAGCGCTGATCGCTTTTCCTACCTTCTACAATACCTCAATGTTTCAAAGCTATGGAAATTTTACGAACAATCGTGCCTCCTCTTTGCAAAAGTGACATTTAAAAACCAAAGAAATTACTACCGCTACTGTGGCAAACTGATATACTGTGTGTTTACGCGGTTCATAATAATAAAATAAACCTGTTATAATCGGAACAAAAAAAACCGAAGACCACCGGTTATTCAGAATTAAAATAACGGTGTCGAATTTAACTGGTCCCTTTTTGATATCCATGGTATGACGTCAACATTACTGGCTATTGGAGGAAGATGGCTGCTCCATCACACATCACTTACTATCTCATTCACAGCCATCCGCTTAAAATAAATCGAGAAATCTCCCATCAGGAGCAAAATGTGACACTGGCAGCGTGCTGCCTTTCCGAGCTGTTACAGGAGGCTTTCGTTTCCTCGTGTCCCTAATTCGGGATTTCCGCACACTGCGGGTCCTCACTGGCGGATGTGTCGATCTTGCGGCCGGTTCCGTCTAATTATATCAGTCTGCGGCAGGCCTCTCCAAGTATGCGATCCCCGAGCCGAAAGCAGGCCTCTGCGTTTCGGCTGGAGTAAGGATTTGTTTTCGTAGCGGAGTAATCTTTTCATAAGCCAGGCGGAGATCCCCAGAAGAATTAATCCTCCTCCGCCTTCGCCGGCTTCTCCTCGGAACGAGTTCATTCAATTTCGCGTTTGCGTTAAGAGCATTTCTCTTCCCTGGATGGTTTTCCTCGACCGAGAGCTTAATTTCGAGAGTAATTAGCTGGCAGCTCGAGATCTGTTCCATTAATGCTGCGCGCTCGCTCGCAGTCTTTTCGTACGCTGTGTTATGCTGGAAATGAATCAAGGGCTTACAGCGCAGTCACAGAAATTTCCCGACGGACGAATCGGTGCTCGGGAACGTTCCGCAGTCGTAGAACAATAGAAGTCAATATTTTCCCTGCAGCACACTCGAAGATTTTTCCTCAGTGGTTATAATGCGCGGCTGAGAGAAGGGAGCACTTGATCCGTTAGCGCGTCTGTTGACATTTTACTGAGTACCACGTGTAAATTACACAAACCAAGGATGTAGAGTGGAAACAACAAAATACAGAAAAATAGCTGCAAGACAAAATACTAGTCAGATGCAAAGTGTGTGGTCGGATCTTACACTAGAGTCGCTATCAAGAAGCTATGGACACGGTGGCTGACATAGTTTTGAAGGATTTTCAGAACTACTAACTTGGGAAGGTAACTTCCAGTAAACAAAAGGTCTTGGAGTCAAGACAGTTTAAATACTCATAGAATATGGTACTCGTCACTCTACTGCCAGGCTGGGAGTGTGTCATGTGCTATTCGGAACTGATTTAAAATTGTTACTGTCTGAACTATTTTCCTGGCAATTCATAAAATAGTTAACCCTTGTTATTAACAACATCGCTTGGAGAGGAATTCCGCCTTATGCGAGACACTGCCTTATAGTTTTCTTTTCAGCTGGACATCTTGCAGCACTTTTTGCTCTGCCTTCAATGGGTTTATTTGTTTATTTTTTCGGCAAAATTGTTGTTGCATGTTAACTCTTGTATGATTTATTAATCTTTCGGCACAAGATATTTACATTTGTAAAAGGACCGATCATTAGCAAATATTTTACATTAGTTTGAATACAGTACGGAGTTGAGATGTATGTCAAGGTCTCGAGGCATTCTATGTTGTTTATTTACGATATGTCTAAGGGTTTCAGTTTTATGAGAAAATTGGAAATAAATTGGATTTATGCATTTGTTTACGTACCTCACATGAAGCTATTGGTTGTTTATACTGGGTGCCTTAAATCTACTACGCAGTCTACAGCTTTTCATCTGCAAAGATTTTTCTGTCCAGTGTTCATTTTCGACTGAGAATCGCAATATATAAGATTATTTAGCGTGTTACTTACAGTTTTCGATGATATGGTGTGTTTCCCCTTATTTGTGCGGAGGTAACACTCGTATTTCTTACACTGTTGTCGTTATACATGCATTTTGTAAGATAAACGCAAAATACTTCTTTTCAAAAAAGCAGATAAAAGTTCCCTGACACAGTCTCCACTCTTTCCAATCGACTATGTAAATGTAGATCAGATGTGATTTAAATTGAAAGAAACAATCTCGAGGGCAGTTGAGTGATGTATCCAATGTTATTTATAATCCGTCTTGATTGCAAACAATGTTTATTCACATGACCGGTTTTGGTTCCTCTAGAACCATCTTCAGATCTGCAATTTCGGTTACAGGAGTAGCCCGTTCATACACAGCAACCTTCACATGCTGCGTCACATGTGTTTACAGATGATGCTGTCATTTACCGTCTTATAAAGTCATAATATGATCAAAACAAATTGCAAAACAATTTAGTACAGGTATCTGTTTGATAAGATAAGTGGCAATTGACTCTAAATAATAAAAATTTGAAGTCATACACACAAATAGTAAAAGAATTCGAATATAGAATAAAACACACAATCAACTAAATACTTAAAGATTACAATTACGGATAACTTATAATGGTGCGATCACGTAGATAATGTGGAGAAAGCAAACCAAAGACTGCGATTTCCTGCAAAACAGAAAATGTAACAGGTCTACTAAAGAGACTACTCACTCTAGGCTTCTCCGTCCTTTTCTGGAGTATTGCTGTGCGGTGAGGTATCCGCGTCAGGTAAGTTTAACGGAGGACATCGAAAAAGTTGAAAGAACGTTGGCTTGTTTTTACTATCGCGAAATAGGGTAGAGATGTGATACGTGAATTGGGATGACAATCGTTAAAACAAAGGCGTTTTTCGTTGCGACAGGATCATGTCATAAAATTTCAATTATCAACTTTCTCCTGAGAATATGAAAGTATAATTTAGCGCCCATCTACATAGGGAGGAATGCTCATTATAATAAAATCAGAGAAATTGGTGCTCACAGGGAGAGATTTAAGTAATCACTTTGCCGCTCGCTGTTCGACAATGGAGTGGTAGAGAAATAGCTTGAAGATGGTTCGACGGATCCTCTGTCAGGCACTTAATTGTGAATTGCAGCATAATGATGTAGATGGAGATTTAGATGTAAATGTTTGCCAAGCACACAGTTTCTGTCCCCATTACGTGTTGTTATGGTTCCGTGGTATTCATTTCTTTCGTGGTGTGTTTGTTTGGGACGTGGTGCATAGATTTGAAATGTTGACATCTCCGCTGTGTAGCTCTTATATTTTGTGTGTGTGTGTGTGTGTGTGTGTGTCTGTCTGTCTGAGATACACACACACACACACACACACACACACACACACACACACTCACACACACACACACACAAGAGTTACACAGCAGAGATCTACGCCCCACGTCCCAAACAAAGACACCAAGAAAGAAGTGAATGCCACAGAGCCATTTCAACACGTAGTGGAGACAGAACTGTGTGTGTGTGTGTGTGTGTGTGTGTGTCTGTCTGTCTGTGTCTGTATCTCAGACACACACACACACACACACACACACACACACACATACACACACACACACACACACACACACACACAGAGAGAGAGAGAGAGAGAGAGAGAGAGAGAGAGTTATGGAGAGGCAGGTAGAGTTAATAGTGTGGAATATGGGTATAGTTCTTAGATGCTACAAGGAGGTGCTGTGATGTGTACTCATTTATAGTACTTCATTTCTGCGTGCTATTGATTCTTCATATAACAGTTTTCTTCTTTTGTTGCTGCTGCTAGTTTTAAGAATGTTTAAATCAGTTTTTATGACCGTTAGATGGTGATTCTGGGCTAATAGGTGATCTGCAAAAACGGAGTGTCAGCTATTACTTATGAATGATTCGAGATGCTCTGCGTACCTGATTCTAAAAGTCCTGCATATTTGACCCACACATACAGATTAACCGTAGTTGCTAATTAGTTGGCGTATACTAGACAGCCTATATTTGTCAATGTTGAAAGTGTTTCTTCCAAGTTTTATCTGTATTGTGTTGATGGTTCTGTATTCTATGTCCAGTCTTTGTCTCTTTAAGTATCTTGCCCAATCTGTGTAACTTTGTTGCAGTAAGTCATTATGTGTTACATGTTGCTTACTGTTTGATGATTTGTTGTGAGTTGTGTTGTCTCTGCATGTGTGTATGTTGCCTGTTTTTGTACTTTTGGCTTTATTTTATTTACTGTCTTTGGATCAAACTCATTCTCATGTTAGTTTGATTTATTGTCTTCAGTTCTTCTGTGTAGTCGTATTTGCTTATAAATGCTTTGTTCAGTTTGTGTAGTAAAAGTCTGGAACTGATTTCTTTACGGAGTGACTGGATCGATTATGAATGATGGTCCTAGTAATTGTAAGTTTCCTATGAATTGTGAATTGAGTTTTGTTCTTACGATATATTGATAATTTTTGCTTTTGGTTCATCTAACTACAACTGAATGAAACACAATTTTCGTGCCATACGCGTTTCGCCTTAATTCTCTGCAAGGCATCTTCAGTGGCCTGCAATATGTACGTATTTTTACTCTTTAGTTTACATTTTGGGCAAGGTACCTATAAGTTATAAACAGTTCTGATGGTTGGTTTTTTCTATGACTTTTCTACATGTATAAAATCGTCCACGCAACCTGTAAGTAGAAGTTAAAATATTACAACGTCATAGAAAAAAACCAACCACCAGAAATGTTTATAACCTATAGATACAATGGGCCAAAATGTAAACTAAATAGTAAAAATATGTACATATTCCAGGTCGCTGAAGATGCCCTGCAGAGAATAAAGGCGAAACGCGTATGGCAGCAAACTTGTGTTTCATTCAGTTGTGGTTAGACGGTCCAAAAGTAAAAATTATCAATATACCGAAATATTACACGCAACTGAGGAAGACAGGACTACAAAAGTTTTAACAGGTGTTGTTTCTCTTGGTACGATGACATCTGTGAAATAGAGTTTTTCATCTGTATTTGTTTCAATGGGAACAGTATTTGTGGATGGATAGTGTCCGCATGAAGTTGTTTTATACGACAATGTGATTCACCTGTTAGGCAACTTATCTGTGCTAATATTCTATTTCCACTGTTTTGGCTTAATTGTTTTGTTGAAAAAGTAATTTTCTCTGTGTTTGATGAAAATGTCAGCTGGGAGGCCATTGATTGGGAATCCTACACGTAGTCCTTCTAGTTAAGAGTAAAACTTGTTGCTGAATGTGGAGTAGCTTTAATCTGTGATCTTGAGTACGGCTGATATATGTATGTGTGCTGCAGGTATGATTCCTGTTTCTTAATTATTTATGCACTCTAAAACAGGAAAAAAATGTGAAGTACATATTCAAACAAACTGATAATAACAGTTTCAGAAAAATTGAATGATTTTTTTTAAAGAGAAAGAGCTTCACGAACTGAGTAGGTCAATTACGCCTGTTGGTATGTCTCTCGCTTCTATGCACACAGTTATTAGGCTTGGAATTAAACAAGAGAGTTATTGGGTGTCCTCCTGAGGGATATCATGCCAAATTCTGTTAAATTGGGGCGTTTGATCGTTGATATCCCGAACTGGTTGAAGGGCTCTGTCCATAGTGATTCAAATGTTCTTGACTGAGGAGAGACTCAGCGACCTTGCTGGCCAAGGTATGGCTTGACAAGCACGAAGGCAAATAGTAGAAACTCCAGGTTGTGCCGGCGGGCATTATCTTACTGAAAAGTAAGCGCAGGATGGCTTGTCATCAACAAAAGAGGAGTAGAATATCGTCGACGTACCGCTGTGCCGTAGACGAAAACCAAAGGATTCCTGTTATGAAAAGAAAAGGCACGCCATACCATCCCTCCTGGCTGTCAGGCCATATGGCGGGCGACAGTCAGGTTGGTATTCCACCGCTGCCAAGGGCGTCTCCAAGCGCATCTTCGGCCTGGAGCCTCATTGACTGTGGTAGAATGATCTTCAGTGATGAGTCATACTTTGCACTGAGCCCCGATGACCAGCAAAGATGCCCGGACAGTGCTGTGGTACCAACCTGACTGTCGTCATCCGTATGGCCCAAGAACCGTGAATGATGATCTGGGGTACCATTTGTTGTTTGGTTGTTATCCACGGCACGCTTATAGCACAGCTATCCACTTTTTGTTGCCCTCTATGGAAATCCATCCAGTGCTCACATTTCAGCAAGACAATGTCTGACAGTGCATTGCGAGAATTTCTTCTGCTCCTCTTCCTGCTTGTGAAACCTTAGCTTGGTCATAAGGTCTCCGGATCCCGGGAGTGGCGATCTGGGGTACCATTTGTTTTCGTATCAGGACCCTTTTGTTTGTTATCCACGGCACCCGTATAGTACAGCGATATGTAGACGATGTTCAATCCACTTTTTGTTGCCCTTTATGGAAAGCCATCCTGGGCTTACATTTCAGCAAGATAATGCCTTCCAGCTCATAGCGAGCATTTCTTCTGCTCGTCTTTCTGCTTGTCTGCTTCTGCTGTGTCTCCGGATGTCTCCCCAATTGAGAACGTTCGGAGAATTCTGTGACAGGGCCCACCAGCCAGCTGGGTATTTTGACGATCTAACGTCACGATTGGACAGAATTTGGCACGATATCTCTCGACATCCAACAAGCCTATCAAGCCAAATAACTGCTTGCATAAGGGTCAGTGGTAGACCAACGCATTATTAACAATTTGTGAACCTCTTTCTCCTGAATGAATCATTCAGTTTTTTCTGAAATTATAATCATTTATTTGTCTGTTCATGAAGATCATATCTACCTATTTACGTTCCATTCGGATAGATCATTCATGGTACAACTTTTTTTTTTGCTTAGAATGTCCGAAATTAATGGTTTCTTCTTTTGGAATGTGTGTATACATGGAAATTATGTCAAACGAAATTAATATTGCTGGGTTTGGTTTGTTTTCATTTCTTTTTTTTATTAAACTACTTAGGGTCTTCAGGCCTCTGTTTTCAGTGTTTGTGTATTGTCTGTACCACTGTGTGTGTGTCTATTTTGCTAAAAGTAAGTCGGTGCATTGATAAAGTTTGTCAATGGTCAAACTGCGATATCTGGTTTGCGAATTTCAGGCAAATATTTTAGAGTGGAGGGCCTTGGGATTTTCTATATAATTCTCTCAATCTCTATGTCTCTGGAATCAGTTTTTTTTCCGAAGTTTTCTGTATGCTGTTTGGTATCGGCTTGTTGGATCATTTGCTTATTCTGAGCTGGTGTTGCTGCGGATGGATTGTAATGTTTTGTCAGTGTATTTCTGTTCATTTACGAGTACAGTTGAATTGCCCTTCTTAAATTTTCTATAACAGCATTTTGCTGCAGTAATTTTTTTCTACAGCTTTCTGTAGGCTTTTTCTTCAGCTGTCGTTGTTTTATTTTATGAACGTTTGGTTCTCCTTGTTTATGTGTTTTATTACCTTTGAAGCTACTTCTTTTGTTAGGTTTGCATTTCATTCTGATGTTTTCTGTCCTTCCTTTTGTTTCATTATATGTTATATTTCTGCTATGAATGCATCATAAAGCAACAATAAGTGTACAGTCACATCCACATTGATCCACATGACGCATATTCATCTTTTGTAATAGTTTTTGGATGCACAGAATTGTTTTGTGAATACGCATCGGTGTTTCTCTCGCTAAAGCGAGAGAGCATTAGCAACTATTATGAACCCTCACAGTGAGAAACGACATTGGGTTTGCTTATTGACTGATGCACGCAGATGCATAATTTTCAATTACAAAAGCTGAAGAACTCTTTATTAAATGTCATGGTGTAAATATTATAATGCTCAGAAAGGAGCCAATAGCAGAACAGGGCAACAAATTGTCGTTACGCTGCGAAGGTAAACCGACCAGAAAGATCTCAGCCTACCAAGCTATCAGCATTCCATCGGGTCTTCAGCAAAATACGTGAAAGTATAATTACCTAACGTATCCATTAACTCTTTGCAACATATCTATCCATTTGCAATAGCCACTGTGAGTATCGTCCTGACTCTCCCATGGACGACAGACTTCCTTGCCTTACCGCTGTATCTCTCGTCAACCAAATAACAGAAACCCACCATATTTGTCCCCCTCAGTTTCCAAACGAATTTTTGGCTTGATATGGCATTCTGGACTGTTCCATGACAACAAGCATAAGCAGACGCAAATAACTATGTCCGTTTTGTAGTACTCTTCATACACCAACGACATGCATTTTTTAAAATCAACCACACTTTCATCTAGCTGCTGGTGTGCCTCCACTCTTTGTCCCCTCTGTTTAGTCTTCTTTTCATTGTAGACATTCCCACGCCTCCACCCCTGTCTACCACCTACAACATGTTGAACATAACCGTCCACCTAGGTATTTCTCCTAAAATACGCAAATCCTTCTAAATATTAGAAAAAACATGAATTCTACCTTACTTTCTGCATTCCACTACCCTATCAGCTCGCAGTGTATACGAGCTCGTCCATTTCTGTAACTACTTGTTAGCTTTGCCTACTTGATTACTTTCTTTATCATTACTTTTTCTCCTTGTCTGTTACAGGTTCTTAATTATCATTATACGACGATCACTCAGGTGGAGTTCATTAACCACAACTGACAGCAACGATACTGTTAGTTTATTATATGCTTCGTTGGAACAGGTAGTTGCATTACAGTAGCATATTTATGTCACAAGACTGGAATAAAAATCCACTTCCATGAATGCTTCAAGCTTACATGACATTCACTCCCTGATAATTATTATTGAGTACTATTATTGCAGGCAACGGTTTTACCACAGCGGATATATTGTTCCCGTCAGATCAACGAAGTTAAGCGCTGTCGCGATTAGCCAGCACTTGGATGGGTGACCATCCGGGCCGTCTTCTGTTGTTGCCATTTTTCGTGGTGCACTCAGACTCTTGATGCCAACTGAGGTACCGAACAGTAGCGGCTCCGGTGAAAGAATACCATGAGAACGACCGGGAGAGCGGTGTGCTGACTACACGACCCACCTTTCCACACCCTCAGCTGAGGATGACACAGCGGTCGGATGGTTCTGATGGGCCACTTGTGGCCTGAAGACGGAATGCTTATTTTTATTATTATTGCCCTTTCCCTATGTGCGGCAGTAGAAGTCAGTGCACTTAACCGCTACCTTTCGAGTAGCTCTAATACGCTGTTCACGATCATTCGCTTTTGTATATCACACTTCAACCACTGCTGCACTGGAGTGCGCTCCAAACACGCAACAATGAAATTGCTTAACTAGACTTTGTCGCACCTCATAGAGGTTGTATCTGTTCACGTACAGATCAGTGTGCAGTAACTTTGACCTTAAAACCTCTTCTTCGCAAGGGCGTCCATACCCGCTGGCAATGAAAGCCTCGCCATCCGTCTTCCAAAATAATAAAATACTCCACATCTCCAGGTCTAGCTCCCCCCACCTCCTCCACTCACCCCCTACATATTACTGGTGGGCACCATCGTTTCTTGGATACGTCTCAGTACAATACATCACTAGGAAAATCCAGTCCCAGCATCAAATACCCTACCGATTAATAACCAATCGCCACTATAACGGCAACCTACTACTCATACACGTTCATGCATTATACATTCCCTTCCAGCGGAACTTCAGCAAATTCCCACCACGCAACCATCAAATTGGAACAGAGATATGTCCTTCGTCTATACTCCTCTCTCCAACTCAATTTAACAACGGCCCATTTCCTTCCTCCTCACTAATGCTACTTGTCCCAGCAGTTCCACAGGGCCTCATTCTAGTATCCATCATTCCACTTCCATAATTTTCATCATACCACCATTATACACTATATGATCAAAAGTATCCAGACATATGTTTGTAAAAATTCATACGACGTTTGCCCATTGTTTGCTTGACCTCTGCTGGGTACACTTTCAGTGAGGTGTCTGAATGTCTATGGAGAAGTGGCAGTCCATTCATTCTAAGGGCATCCATATTGGATGGAGGGGCCTCGGAGAAGCAGAGACGTTCTAAATAGCCTTCAGGTTGGGACTCTGGGCAGAGATTATGAAAGACGAATACCGATACCAGCCGCATGGTAGCATTAAAATAGTTCAGTGGCGACAAGTGGCGACAGTGACGACGGACCGGTTTTGGCGAGTGGTCGCCTCAATCACTTCGGCTGCCTGAGCTCGCCTCCCGTCCAACCCAAATTTCCAACTTTTCACACACTACTTATGCTGCGCTCCCTGTCGACCATCTTCATTTAGTTTAGACATACCCTAGGTCCGATATCTTGTAGGAATCATGCAAAATGCTCTGTGAATTGAGGATGATGGGGTTGGTTGGAGAGTGCTTATCCAGATAGAAGAATCAGTTCAGGCGACCACTCACATAAAGTGGGAAATCTAGGCTCGAGTGCTAGTCGCCATTGAATTATTGCAAACCCTCACGAGGGTGACGTCTGTTTTTCTCTTGTTTCATATACAGGGTGAGTCAGGAGGAAATGTACATGCTTTGAGGGGTGATACTAGTGGTGATTCTGAACAAAAAACTCCTAATAAACATATGAACTTTTCTTAACCGTTTCCGGGTAAACAAATGAAAACAACTAGGAACGGGAAACGTGTAGCGTCGTTCTTACTAACCATCTCAGTACGCAGTTCAGGTTGTTTGGGCATGGTGCAGTTGTTTACCTCAAGTCTCAGTCCGACAGCGCTTGTCGTACTCCACGGTACTACAGTGTTGTTACGTGAACAACGAATACAGTTTTCTGCAATGAAAATGCCATGGATCTTCACACATGCAGAGTATACTGCCGTGGTGTTTGTCTATGGTTTGTACAATGGGAATTCCAGAGCTCCTGTGCGAGAATACCAACAACGATTTTCGAATCGCAGAGTGCCAGATAGCAGGGTGTTCCACGGACTGCGTGAATGTAGTACGCTTCCAGCGTAAAAGTTGTTACTGAACGTCCCGTCCAACAAACTCTTAATGAAATGGAGAACATTCTTCAAGTAGTGGAACACAGCCCTACTACTAACTCTAGAAAAATTGCTGCCCAACTTGGTATTCCACAAACACGAGTGATACATACAGTACAAAAGTACAGTCTATATCCCTTTCATCGTCAGAGTGTACAGCATCTGCACGAAGGAGATGCTGACGCCCGGAAATACTTTTGTCAATGGATCATTGCCAATGAGCGATTAATTCCACGTAGACTGTTCACTGATGAGTCAACCTTTACCAGCAACGGAATCAACAACACACGAAAGTCTCATGTGTGGGCAAATGAAAATGTGTACGCTACTGTGGGAACGAATTTTCAACGACGTTCCTCAGTCAACTTGTGGCGCGGTATTATTGATGACCAACTCATCGGTCCAGTTGTTTTAGGTAACCATCTTACTGGGACACGGTATCTTGAGTTTCTTTAAAATGTGTTACCAGAATACGCGGCGGATACCCGTTTGGCAACACGAGCTCTTATGTACTTTCAGCACGACGGAGCCCCTACACATTCTGTACGGCCAGTGACACAGCATGTCAACACAATGTATCCTGGTCGTTGGATCGGTCGCCTTGGAGTCATTGCTTGGCCACACAGGTCACCAGGTCTTACCCCATTGGATTACTGTTTGTGTGGGTGGCTGTAGAGCGACGTCTACAAGAGCAGAGTGGACACAAGAGAGGAACTTCTCACTCGTATTTTACATGCTTGTGCCCAGGTAAAGGAATGCAAAACTAAGCTCCAATCGGTGACACAACACCTGTCTACAAGAGCAGCATCACGGCTTGAAGTTGACGGTGGACTGTCTGAACATCTTCTGTGAGGAAACGTACACAATTAAACAAACCATAACATAACAGTATCTTAATTTATCGTCACCTGCACCTTTCGCGTTCCTAGCTATTTTCATTGGTTTACCCGGAGACGGTTAAGGAAAGGGCATATGTTCGTTAGGAGTTTTTTGTTCAGAATCACCAGTAGTATCACTCGTCAAAGCATGTATTATATATATATATATATATATCTATATATATATATATATATATATATATATATATATATATATATATGGATGTGGAATCATAAATGAGTGGTGTCTGTTCGTGTGATCATGTCCAAAAGAACAGACAGCACACATATAATAGTAACATTTCAGGGAACGTTATTGTCAATAAACAATTGACTCATACTAATACAAACAAGCACTGTCTCTGAAAAGTTCCTATACTGTAAGCAGTACGCAGTACTGCAAAGAGTTTTCATATCCTTCTGTATTTGTCGTATTTAGGCGCAATATGGTGACCACACCCTAACCACGAAAAGCACCACCATATCGTAACACCACATCCTTTGCACCCTGCGGTTGGCAACACGTTGGATGGCAGGTAATGTGCTCCAGACAATCGCCAAACCCAAACTGATTCAGATTAACACAGGATATAATGTGATTCAGCAATTTACAGTTACAAACAATTTATTTTAAACTAGTAATTCGAGACTCAGCAATAAATAAAATATCACAAGTTATTAATGAAGGAATAAACAACTGTGCAAATAATAGTTTTCTCGGTGATATAACACCTCTTCTTCTTGATGATTTGGTTTGATTTGTACTTGGCCTCGGCTAAAACTCGGTGACAGTCGGTAGAGTGTTGAGATCGTTATCAAGTTACGAAGACGACGTTACACAAAATAACAGTGCTGAACCGAAATGTCGACGCGCGTGAGATATTTACTTCACCAAGAATCGTAATTAATCGTTCGTAATCGATGTTTAACTGATTCATGATGAAATATTAATGGTAAAACCAATACAGTCACATTCACAACAAATTCCCTACAAGCTGGTCGTAATTTCAAGTATCTAAGAAATCGTAACAGTGGGCTTTTCATTTGAGTCAAATATTCTACACAAGCACCGAGCGCTACAGTCAAATTTTATCGCTGCACGTAATTATTATTCGGGAGTTTCATGTCAATAATTTGATAGAATTTTAAATCACAAATGCACGACTTGGCACGAGAGGATGTTTTATTGCAAAATATCAGTCACTTCCTAACCGAGCCTTGAGAAGAAAACTTTCCCAGGTGTTGGGGGATTTTAAATTATATGCTTTTGGTTCTATTTTTCGAATGTTAATTTATGCTCATATTGCGATTTATTATGATTTTGATTTTAATTTTACCGAAATTTAATCTTTCTTTCGTAGATTGCTAAATTGTCAGGTCTTAGATTCCTGATTTAATTACTTGTTATTGTCGTAATAATAGTGATAAATGGAACTTCGTTCGCTTATTCACTTTTCTGGGAATTTGGGACTTGGGGGGAAATCTTTGGGGTATTGGGAGCTAATTTTTGATTTTTATTTCTCGTCCGAGGAAGTGGCATCACAGTGAGCTAAAATTTAGAAAATCACCGTTAAATACAGATACAACAGATAATGTTTTAAAAACAAGGCACTGTGATCTCGGCAGAAGGCCTTACACGCCAGGAATGGCAATAAATTAAGAATTGTTTAAAACTCGCTGCAACTTACAAATTACAGGTATTGAAATATTAAAGGCAAGTCGCCATAAGCACAGCAGAAGGCATCAGACGCCAGGAATGGCAGTAAATATGTTTTTAAAGGCTTATTGCGTAAATACAAATACCAAATTATAATTTTAGGGCAAATAACCACAGTCACGGCTGAAGGCCTTACATACCAGGAACGGCAATAATATAAAACGAGTGCCGCCAGTCAACACGAGAAGAAGACAAACAACCGCAACCATGCCAAGTAAACGATACTTTCTGCCCTCCAACAGAGGGCGTAAACCTGCAAACAGCAGCAACGCAAGCCGCAGCACGGCTCACCCATTTTAACTTCCTATGTGCTGACTGGACTGCTAGTGGCAATATGAAATTCATGAATGATTAATTCCACTAATTCCATGCAAAGTATTTACAGCTACCGTCCCCACTGTTCTTCGATCCCTGTCTGTCAGTACATCTGGATAGCTTGGGCTTCTTTTAACTATGGAAGTCCCCTCGCCTTTCTACTTCATAATCACAACACTGCCAGTCGAACTGGGAACCTTTAGGAGCGAAATGTTCATGATGACTTTGTTACTCAGATGATGGCTCTGAGCACTATGCGACTTAACTTCTGAGGTCATCAGTCGCCTAGAACTTAGAACTAATTAAACCTAACTAACCTAAGGACATCACACACATCCATGCCCGAGGCAGGATTCGAACCTGCGACCGTTGCGGTCGCTCGGTTCCAGACTGTAGCGCCCAGAACCGCACGGCCACTCCGGCCGGCCGTACTCAGATGACATCCAATGATTTGTTCACCTTCCAAGTCACTGAGTTCTCCTGGCAAATACACTCTACTATTACTAACAACATGATACAGCTCGATTTCTTTCAAATTGGCCTATCTGCCTCTGGTGTCATCTAGTTGTAAATTTCGAATTATCTATGAGCATCGGGATGCTTTTGGCCAGACTATGTATCAGGAGGAAACCAGTGTTACTTTACTGCACCATCACCTGCGTCTCGAGCCAATATGGATAGTAGCGAATACCGTCACTGGTAAGGATATAATTATATATTTATGATAGTTTTTCGACTGTACAGGAGGTAAGAAAACCATGACAGGCCACCCAAACACATTCAGAAAGTGTAAATAGACTGACGGAAAGCAATCACAACACAAAGAAGGAGAGCTACATAAACGAAAGTTTAGGCGCGTTTCTACATCCAAAAATTGATGTCTATTGAGATTTTACACCAGCTGCGTAAGAGTGGCATTTTTAGCGCCACTATGAGGTTGCAAAACAGGTTTGATTCAAACTTACGTTACTTCGGTCGTGTGCGTTACTTATCTTTGTGTTTGGACTGGGAGACTTGATTTTAGTCAACAATGCCTTTAAGGCGACCAAGATGCCATTATCGACACCTCACTGAGTTTGAACGAGGACGTGAAAAAAAAAAGAGGGTGACGGTGTGCTGGATGTTCCTTCTGTGATACTGTATGGAGACGTAACAAGAATGTAGCCATAGTACACGACTGCTGGCAACGGTGGTCACGAGAATGTAGCCATAGTACACGACTGCTGGTAACGGTGGTCACGGGAAGAAGATTGGACTCCAGATGGCCATGTGGCACTACCCGCAGCAAAGACCATCGAGTTCGGCTTATGGCCGTGGCGCATCTGCTGCAGCAGTTTGAACAGCAGTTTGCACCGTCTACTGGGACGCGAAATTGAAACGTCACCCCTCCACCAGTGTCAGCCCAGTTTGCAGGTGAATATAGGTTTAATTTAGTTTTTTGTTTATGTATTTTTTGTAATGTTTGTAATGGTTGTGAATTGTCTAAAGTTTGTATTTATTTTTTATGTTTCATGTACGGAGAGGGCGGCGCAACGGACGGAGACAACATCTTCGTTGCCGGGACCAGAGAGAAAATTGCTCGCCACTATACGTCGCGGGTCGACAGCCAAAGAGCAACAGAAGATCCTGAAACCGAGTTGTTGCGTCGCGCTTCTAAAAATTAAAAAAATTCAGATTTCGTAATGTTTGTACAACAATGACGTCATAGAAAGTTTAATCATGTGTAAATGTTCAGTCCTATCTTGTCAAGGCTCAGGTTCACGTCTATATGTATGAAGATAATAAAGTAGTGTAAACTACAAAAGTTTAAATACGTGTTCCGAGAATTTATTTATGAAGAATTATATTAAGGAAGAAGGATGACTGATTTATTTGACATGATTATTAATTTTTGACAATATTCATCACGAGTTTGAGTCTTGAAAGTTTATTCAATGTGGTTCTAATATTTGTTAAATCAGATAACTTGCATTAATATAACTTCTGAGAAGAAACAAAACGACATCTAAATCGAAAAAGTTTACGCAAACCAATAGGACTGAGTGACGAAATTCTGCGCATACGACTCAAATGATGATGTTTACAGTTTCGTTCAAGAACCATTCTGAGACAATTTAAAAATAATTTAAATAATTTTGAAGTGTGTTGTAACTGACGTAGGTGACGAAGTCTGCACATGGTCATATATCAAAAGAAAACCATTTATACAAAACTTACGTCGTTACACTACAACCGCAGTGGCAAAACAATTGTTGCAAATAGATTACTTCAAGGCCAGTTGCGAGCCAGACGCGCTGTAGCGTGCATTCCACTGCAACAAACCACCGCCATTTGCGATTTCGTTGGTGTCAAGCGAGAGCTCATTGGAGGGCAGGGTGGCGGTCTGTTGTGCTTTCTAATGGAAGCTGATTCTGCGTCGATACCAGTGAGTGTTGGTTAAAAGAAGGCCAGATAAGGGACTGAAACCAACCTGCCTGTGCTAGACACTGTGGTCTGGGGTGTGATTTCATATGAAATCAGGGGCTCTTGTGGTTATCTCACGCATTTTGACTGCAAATCTGTACGTCAGTCTGTTGATTGGACCTCTTGTGCTGTCATTCATGAATAGCATTCCATTGGGTGTTTTCCAGCAGAGTAACGCTCGTCCAAATACTGCTGTTGTAACCCAAAATGCTCTACAGAATGTCGACAAGTTGCGTTGGCGTGCTCGATCATCACATCTGGGTAAAACGGAGCACATATGGGGCCTCATTGGACGACAACTCCAGCGCCATCCAACACCAGCATTAACCGTCACTGTATTGACCCATCAAGTGCAACAGGCATGAAACTCCATCGCACAAACTGGCATCCGGTACTTGTACAACACAACGCTTGCACTTTTGCACGATTGTATTCATCATTATGCTGGTTACACCGGTTATTAATGTACCAACATTTAACATTTGCAATGGCTTATCTAGCGGTAACATTAACCTCTGATCTTGCAATTCTAATCATTTAAATATGTTACTGAGGCAGATGTATTCTCGGAATTTCAATACTATACGTCAATTATTTTCTGGTGCTGTGATTTTTTTACCCGTCAGCGTATATCGAGACTGGAGTGTGTGTATAGTTTAATCGAAGGAGAATCTGTGGTGAACATGCGGCCAATAGCTGTAAAGCTCACATGGCATCGCGAGTTTAAGTAGGCGTTTTTAGCCAAATATTGTTTGAAACAGAAGTAAGTGTGAGACAAAAATAAATAATTAAGGAATGTGATTTTGAAAGCTAAATACTCAGAAACCTAGGAAAATTTTTGGAAGAGATGCTGAAAAAGAACCAATTATTGATGCATTATACAGTGTCGAAGAGATGATACAGTTTGCTTTTAAACCTGCCCTGGTAGTACTGACACATACTGATCGGATGATACAGACAAGTTCATCGGCCTGATATAGGTAATGGAATTGGTAAACTGCTATTATCACCAAACAAAACAGCCCATGCTGCAAGTATCTAACTTCACTGACCCACAAATTGCACCACGCATGGAGAAATAATGGGGCACACTCAACCACAGCAGACATTTTAGACTATCAACCGAACCATACAGGATGGAGTAATACAAATGATCGACAAAGAAATGGCTACAATGGACATCAGAATAATGAGAATATGGATTAAATGGAGCAAGGAATGATCATGTGCAGCAATGACAAACAGTCAAGATTACTGAACTGTATGGCCTGACTTTGAACAAGCCCAGATGGGGGCCATCATCACACCAGTGACTCCTGAGATTGATATGTACAAGGAAGGGAAGACAAGTGAATGGAAAAGGTATGACAAAGAAAAAAAAATTGCCTCTCTCATGATTACTAGCGAGATGTATGATTGGAGGAGACAGAGGTTACGCAGATGTAGAACATACGTCAACTAGTCAACATTTTAGTTGGTGAAATGAGTTTAGCGGACATTCTGAAAAATGAAAGAAAATTTTTGACAATATTGGATCACACATTTCAACAATGTAAGGAAGGGAGTGAATCACCGGTGTTAAATTCAAATAAGTAAGAGGAGTACTAACTAGAAGGCTATGGATGTGTCTCACTGGGTACAATTACAATTTACGTGCCAAGGCAATACCCTACAATTGAAATTCTTGATAATACCAAACCTGTCCATATTGATGATTTTAGGCATGAACTTTATGAACTCATATCATGTGCTAAGCTGCCAAACTGTTTAAAACTATATGGGGAGTCAGAGGACAATGCGAGAGGCTACAGGAGAGGACAACAACATCCAGAGGAGTCTAACGACTGGGTAACCACAAGACTGAAGAAATCAAGCGATAGATTGCAAGAAAAGTAGATGAGTTACGCTTGGAGCATTGGGTGAAAGCTTGTATAGAAAATATTTTGAACAACAATATGGAGATCTTTTCACCAAAAGTCAGCACATTACAGTCTTTCCGATATACATTTACATTGAAACCTTATACCAAATTTTTTGTAAAGCCCATAGCATTCCACTGGCGTACAGGAACCAAATTCTAGCGAAATATGAAAGATGATGAAAGAAGATGTGGTTGAACTGGTTAAATCTTCATGTACAAACCCACTGAGAGAAGTCTAAAAGAGATCTGGGACAATTCGTCGTGTATTGGCGACAGGAAAATTATTATAGTAATTGAGATGTAGATGGATCGGCCAGAAAGTTTAGATGAACTGCTAACTGTTATAAAAGTTTCACAGAATGAGAGTATTCTCTTCCCTGGACTTGCAGACCAGTTTTTGGCTAACTGAATTTGAACCATTGTGGCAAGAATACTAAGCATTCCTAGTATTAAGTAGCTCTTACTAATTTCAACGCTTCCCTCTTGGCTTCAATATATCTACAACTTCTTTTATCAGAGGCTAGGATAGTACTCTGCATGACTTTCTGCAGTGTCACATTAGGCAACACGTGGTCAATGTGTTACTCACAGAGTCCTCATGGGAAGAACATAATCGCACGTTGGAGGATCTGCTCACAACATTCGGATACCATCGCATAATTATCAACACTGAGAAGTCACAATTTCGGGCTGCCACAGCCACGTTCTTGTGGCATATAATAGACAATAATGAGACTTCATTGGATCTGCAGAAAGTGGAAGTGCTAGGATGCTACGTCACACAGCAAACTAAGCAACAGTCATCAAGATAACTCAGAAGTGAGGGTGAAAGAATGGAAGACACATGTCATGTCGATGTAGTAGTTCACAGTTGAAACCCGTCAATGGCTGACGATAAAGGTACGGTTCCATCTCTGAGAGCAAATATCAAAAGCAGCAATGCGACGGACAGCATCCTCGATTTTTCCAGAATAGAAGCAAAAGAAAGGAGCAGAGAAGCAGAAGAAAGATGCAAAGAATCGGAAGCGACACAAAGAGTGGTTGCAGAATTCGAAGGTAGGTTAACACAAAGTATCAAGGACGTGCTAGGATAAGTAGCTACGTGCAATAGGTAAGCAGGGGAAACGAAAGAGGTCGCAACGGAAAAAAAAGGAACGACTGAGTTGCTAGCACGGAGGCAGTTGGTGCACCGAAAGACACTCTGGTGGCCAAGAACTATGCTAGGACAGCCAAAAGTGTCACCCATCGCACTCGCAATGTTCTTACCACGCTGCAGGAAATAGGACGCGAGGTAATTCGGGAAACTCAGGAAGTGATTTTACAGCACTCTAAGAAAATTAAAACACTGGAAGGCCAGAAGACAAAATTTTCGCAGCTGGAGCAAGACTATAAGCATGTCGCCAAGCGACATGTTGAGATCGTGAAAGAAATTACGTTCACACGCGGTCATATAAACCAGTTGGAAATACGGAGTCCTACTAGACATAGAATATCAGAGACAAACTGAACCAAGGCCTAGTATGACGCACTCGGTCCGATATTACTGAACCGGTAAATATCATTGAATCCTCATTGCAGACATCTACCTACGTTTGCCCACCGCAAGTGTGAGCAATGGAAGCGGAGGGTCTGGCCACAGTAGTCGAGCATTCGAATAATGTGTGCCGATTGGAAGGTTTGATGCGCGTATCTATGACGGGAGCAGTGAAGTGCACAGCCATAATAGTCAGCAAGACGATGATTCACAGAATATCTAATACGTTATAGTCTCAAGACGAGAAGAGTGAAACTGAAGACGTGCGCTTCGACCACAAATATTTTATATCAGTGCAAAATTTTCAAAACTAAAGCGATAGTGGAAACACTACATTCAAAAGCTTGGCTAGCTCAATATGCCCAATTTTTGCGTCCTGGTTGGCCATTATGCTAGAACCTTGAATTTACTTGTGGACACGTGAAGGGTTTGGTGACGGGTACTGTGAGAGATACTGTAGTACTACAGTCAGCTCTAGATCGTATGAGGAATTCAGAGAGGCATTCCACAGAATATACTAGTTGAAACAGATGCAGGATAAGATCAAGCAGGAAATAATGATGTGCAGGGACATGGAGACATCAGGATTCCAAAATCCAGTGAAACTTTTTGAGTCAATGATAAAGAAGAATCAGTCTCTAGATTCATCATGGAGCTCATGTGACATTATACAATTCTGTTATATGACACTCCCCATCCGGTACCAGCATGTTCTATCATGTGGATGTGGAAGCGACGTAGAGGCGTTTAAGTACTCTCAAAGAGCTGGAGTACGACAATGACTTCCCAAATGCAAATGAAACAAGGCGTGACATGGAAAATAATAGCGGTCAGCCATCTAGAAGAAATAATGTTTAAAGAGACAATCAGAATAGACCGTCAGGTCAAACGTGTCCCTCCAGACGAACACCTGAAAAGTGAGGAAACTGGAATGATTTTAATGGTGGGCATAATAACAAAAACCGACGTTACGATAGAAACTGGCTTCAGCCGAACAGGAGCAACCCAACAGCAGAGATAGTTGATATTAGGCCTCCAAACCCAAGTAACAAGGATCGAATCTAACACCCACGATGCAGATCACTAGATAATCGAGCGGGTGCAGCTCGAAATTTAACCTCACACAACATCAGATTGAGCTATCCGCACCCGGTAGCTGAGTGGTCAGCGCAACAGAAAGTCAGTCCTAAGGGCCCGGGTTCGAGTCTCGACTGGGTCGGAGATTTTCTCCGCTCGGGGACTGGGTGTTGTATTGTCCTAATCATCATCACTTCATCCCCATCGACGCGCAAGTCGCCGAAGTGGTGTCAAATCGAAAGATTTGCACCCGGCGAACGACCTACCCATGGGAGGCCCTAGTCACACGACATTTCGTTTTCATCAGATTGAGCTAGGTTAACACGAACGATGTACATCCCTTAATCGAAGTTTACAGTAGGAGGCTTATTGCTAAAACACATTGTGGACAGCAAAAGCCACGTTGCTACAATATCGTAAACGGCATTTTTATCGCCGGCCCATATGACCGAGAGGTTCTAGGCGCTTCAGTCTGTAACCGCGTGACCGCTACGGTCGCAGGTTCGAATCCTGCCTCGAGAATGGATGTGTGTGATGTACTTAGGTTAGTTAGGTTTAAGTAGTTCTAAGTTCTAGGGAACGGATGACCTCAGATGATAAGTCCCATAGTGCTCAGAGCCATTTGAAGCATTTGGCATTTTTAAGATGCTCTTTAATCGATCATGATCGACTGTGTCCTCGTTTTCTTGAGGATTAAGGGAACGTTAGTGTATAAACACACTTGAAGTTATTCAGCAATCATGATTCAGATTTACATATCAAGGACACACACTATAAGCCAATTTCTTCATGGTGCCACATTTGGCGATCCATGTAATAATCGGAAAGGATTCCTTTAATAAACAGAAGGCCATAGCAGACATTGGTAGAGGAGGGGTCGTCCTACAGAAGGTGCCCTTAATTCGAATTCGGTTTGAGGAACAAGCAATCAAAGCAACAAATTCCAGAGAATTCATTGAAATTTAGTTTTTCCGACAGCATGGAAGAAGGTGAACCGAGACAAACACGACATAATCGGGATGTGCACTAGCAGACCCAGAATTTTTGAGAGGTGAAGTTAATTTTGCAACAGAGCAGAAAATTCAGTCTCGCAAAACATTGGAGAGAACGAATGGGAAGAGTTGCATGTTATTTTATAAGAGAACGCCGAAACATTCTTACCAAAGCCTGGCACAGTAAAGAACTTTCGGTACTAATTTCGAATGGAGGAACATTATCCACTTTTCGTGCCTCCGTACAATGTCCCACTTATATACAAGCATCAGGTAGTTTTGGAAATTTGGAGACCGGCAAGATCGACATACAATAGCCCTCTAAGAGTACTAGAAAAGGAGGATGGATCCAAACAACTGGTGATGGACTCGCATCAAATCAATATTATTTATTGTTGACCCAGAGACAGGAAAGCCCAAGAGCGAGTGTTTTTCATTGGATAAAATGATTTGCTTAAAGCGTTTCGGCTCTCCAACAAACAAAAGCAGCAGTGTCGTAAATTCTTCACTGTAAACAGCGGACCAACGCACATAAGAAGATTTCCCCACCAAAATGCTGCTGAACTTGAAACATTAAAATCTAGGAAGTCGACTGACGTCCACAATGTCAGCCAAACAAAACATTTCACGGATTAAGGATAATGAGTAAGATGGGATTCTTTGCTATTGAATAATTTTAAGGTAGATTGTAGTGTCGTATTAGATTAGAAAAAATTGAAATTTCTCTTTCGAACATTGTGGATGACAGTGTGTAATTGTGTCACTATTAATTCGTATATTTGTCCAGTACACTAAATTCAGAACGATAGTGGTGTATTATGGCTAACTAGGTTGTCCATTGTATACGGATACAAGAAACAGATAGGTTGCAGATATCAGCATAGACGTCATTGTTGTTACTATTCTGGAGAAAAGATTCAGGAAAGTGCGCTGAACCACTACATTCCACTCATATTGCGTGTTACATGAGGTAATGTGATGCCCTGATCGACATTCCGTGTTGTAAATTGAGTTGGTCGTCTTTCCGCTGAGGGGCAGGGTTGTGTTCCTTTGTGTAGTTCTCTTTGGCCACGCCACTGCGGTGTTGCGCCTTAGATTTCAGTTCTGTCTGCGTCAGAGATGTGCATATTATTCGAGATGAGTCCAAAGGGCTAGACTTCGCCGACAGTCAACATGGTTGGTATTCCGTTTTGTGGCAGTGTGTGCTGCGTGTCCTTTTTTTTCTAGTAGATGTTTTGATGTGTCCGTGCCATGGGAAGGCGTATTACTCGTGGTAGGCCAAAAGGTCTCGCTCCCTGTAATGATAGCGGCCGACCCTGGGTTTGCAGATGTGAGAGAGATCTGTGAACATCCAACGTCTCAGTACGTGTGTAAGGCAATAGCACTGTCGCTCTCTCTCTCTTTCTCTCTCTCTTTCTCTATTATTACATTACATTTAGTTGTTATTGTGCCTCTTAGGCTATGTTTCCATGCTTAATGGTCAGAGGAACTACGTTCCTTATTGATAGTGAAAGCACTACTCCTTCAGCTACTGGCATGTGAGTTTGGGGTCATTTTTACCCATACTTGGTTAGTTTATAGCATAGTTAGGACTAACCGATTATCAGTCCCTGACACCCCACACAGTTACTCCCATATCATTTTTACTTTTAATATGATTGTCTGTATGATGTAAGACATTCACTTGTGCATTAGTTTAATACTATAACGTAAAACTAGGAATAAATTAAATTACGGAAGTATCATCTGTGTTACGTATATGAGTAGCAAGAGACCGATCGCGGCATGCAACAGATTTGTCCAGGTGGCGCCCGGGAGATTGGCGACACGAGAAGTCAACAGCGACCAGTTTCCCGGGGAGCAGAGTGAGGCGGGCATCCCCCAGGGCATAGGCGTGATGACACACAGAGGCTTCTGGAACAAGCAGCCATCTGGAGGGTGGACAGCCCTGGTGTTTCCTCGGCGGCTACCTGAGAGACGTGCACGGCCACATGCTGGACGGGCTCACCGATGGATCCTTATCTGTGGCTAAATTGATGGGAGATGGACTGACATGTGCAAGGGTAGCGAGACACGCTTAACCGAGAAAGCGAACAACAACAGGTCAGACCCGTTTCCCCACTAAAGACCCACTGTAAGAACAACGGCTACACTAAGGTGAAGAGAGACACAACATCACATCCTTACACCAAGAGTATATGCAAATGATCATTCGGCCACAAGCCCTCAGTCATACCAATGTCAAAGAGGCCCTACACAGCGCCTTCCTTGCTGTCTCACCAATCATCGGCCTCTCTGCTTGCTGACACCATGTGCGGCCCGCCTCCACCGAGAGACAAAAGTCCATCCGAGCCAATTCTCACGACTGAAGGAAGGATGTCCGGCACCGCTTATGAATGTATCATATTCTGTGGTACAACTGAAGATAATTCTGCCTCTGACCGTGAGATCTGTACACCCCCACGAACATCGTATCCAAGCGGAACTTTCTTCGACATCTCGAAGTGTTATGTGTCATGTGAATGAGGGATGCAAGCCTCGTGCGCCGATAACACTTACACTATGTGATCAGCAGTATACGGTCACCTGGCTGAAAAGGACATACAAGTTCGTGACGCCCTCCATCGATAATGCTGAAATACGATATAGTGCTGCCGCCCTTGATCTTTATGAAAGCTTCCACTCTCGCAGGCATACGTTCAAACAGGCACTGAAAGGTTCCTTGGGGAATGGTTCAAATGGTTCAAATGGCTCTGAGCACTATGGGACTTAACATCTATGATCATCAGTCCTCTAGAACTTAGAACTACTTAAACCTAACTAACCTAAGGACATCACACAACACCCAGTCATCACGAGGCAGAGAAAATCCCTGACCCCGCCGGGAATCGAACCCGGGAACCCGGGCGTGGGAAGCAAGAACGCTACCGCACGACCACGAGCTGCGGACTTTGGGGAATGGCAGCCCATTCTTCACGGAGTGCTTAATTTTTGGGATGTTGCGTTTGGTTTCTTTGAAGTCACTTTCATATGTGTTTGGAAACATGCTGTTGGTTCAGATTTCGGTTTTGTGATGTTATTTGAGGATATGAATTCCCTGATTTTTTTCCTATGTATTGGTCTTTAGTGTTCATCTCTGTGGTATTTGGGATATCAGCTCTGGTAACTATGAGATAATGACTTAACTTCTGAGGTCATCAGTCCCCTAGAACTTAGAACTACTTAAACCTAACTAACCTAAGGACATCACAAACATCAGTGCCCGAGGAAGGATTCGAACCTGCGACCGTTGCGGTCGCGTAGTTCCAGACTGAAGCGCCTAGAACCGCTCGGAAACAACAGCTGGCTATAAGATAATGCAGTATAGCTTACCTTTAAGTTTTGTTTTGGTGTGGTTTTATAACAGAGGTTTCCTGTTATGTTCTTTCTTTGACATAAAGATTGTTTTATTTATTTCATTGTTCATCAGATCTCAGGTTTGGCCCTACATTTACAGTGCTATTTTCTTGTTGGTCTTTCTCTATCAGGGATTTTCTGTCCCTACAAGCAGATCTTCAATGCAACTGTTACCTATGTTGCTAATGAAGTGTTTGGACACTTTTTGTGATACCAGTGTTTCTTTCTCCTTTACTTCTGTATCTGTGAGGTTTATTACTTTTAAGTGGAATATGTAGTGTTCTGTGTGCTGTACTGTGTTGTGTTTATATTGCATGAGTGTGTTAGTTTGCGCGCGTGTTTGTTCTGTGTATTTCAGCTTTTCGGCTGCGATGTGTTCAGTTTTCTGTATCACACTAACAATAATCAGAGTTGGGTTGTTAATGAATCCAAATAACTCGAGATGGACATCACACAACAAAGTTCCGTCATTTTTGGAGAAAACAGATGTGAGTTGTAATGGTGAAATTCTGTTTCAAGTTGACGAGAACTGCAGCTGAAGTTCAACACATACTGACAGAGGCATTTGATGAGAGTGCACTGAGTCAAGCAAGAACATTTGAGTGGTTCATGCTCTTCAAGGAAGGCCGAAAAAACGACAAACGACAAACATTGTGGTCGCCTGTTAACATACACAACACCGGAAATAACCATGAAAATGCATGAAATGATTCATGAAGACCGAAGTGAGACAGATGACGATGTTTGTAACAGGTCTGGACTGTCATTCAGTAAATGTGAGAGAATTCTAGAGATTTAACTAAACGTGAGACAAATTGCAGCGATGTGTGTCCCTCGCTTTCTCATCAGTTACCAGCGAAACTTCGGGATTCAGACGTGCTCTCAGTTCCAACAAAGAGTTCAAGCGTCTCCAAAGTTCCTATCCTGAGTCATAACAGGTCATGAATCTTGGATCTAAGGTTATGAACCTGAAACGAAGTAGCAATCATCACAATGGAAAATGTCATCTTCTCCAGTGCCTAAAATACTCGATAGGTTCGTAGCAATGTGAAGTGAATGCTGATCATTTTTTCGACAATCGACATTCGACTTACGGAAAATGTTCGGAGCAAACGGCCAAAGTGTGGGAAAAAGAAAGACTGCTTGGTGCACAACCGCGCACACCTCTCTCGTAGTGAAGGAATTCCTAGGCAACATGGCAACGGCCATCCACCCACGTTAATCGCTAGACCTAGTCCCGTGTGACTTTTACATATCCCCGATGATGAAACTCGCGTTATAATGGTGGCGTTTTGAGTCGACAGAAGACAACCAAGAGGTGTCCTAACAGATCCTCAACACACTTTACCATGCGGACTTCCAGGTATGTTTTCAAAATGTTCTAAATGTGATGACGGAGGACATTAGGATGTGAGCATAGTTTCTTGGTTTTTCCAATGAAAGTCTCGGATATTTTGGGTAGTGTTGCGGCTTAAAGTCAAGCGCCAGAACGCCAGTCGGAAACGAGAGAGCAGAGACGGCTGTAAAGAAGACGTCAGCCAGTCGCACGCGGACCGACCACTCGCCAGGACGACAACGCGACGGCAGCGACCTCTATGCGAAGAGGACATAAGCGCCGCACCGACTGGTCGCCGCCCACTTCTGCAGCAGCATCGAGATTAGGAACTCCAAGACCAGTGACTTAGGAATTGTACATACTGAAGAACATTATTTATTTGCATGTCGCCCTTTGCTTGCGACACTACTGTGTTATTGTCAAAGTTAAGTATCGTCATTGTTCATTTCACAGTGTTGTTGTTGTTGTGGTCTTCAGTCCTGATACTGGTTTGATGCAGCTCTCCATGCTACTCTATCCTGTGCAAGCTTCTTCATCTCGCAGTATCTACTACAACCTACATCCTTCTGAATCTGCTTAGTGTATTCATCTCTTGGTCTCCCTCTACGATTTTTACCCTCCACGCTGCCCTCCAATACTAAATTGGTGATTCCTTGATGCCTCAGAACATGTCCTACCAACCGATCCATTCTTCTAGTCAAGTTGTGCCACAAACTTCTCTTCTCCCCAATCCTATTCAATACTCCTCATTAGTTATATGATGTACCCATCTAATCTTCAGCATTCTTCTGTAGCACCACATTTCGAAAGCTTCTATTCTCTTCTTGTCTAAACTATTTATCGTCCATGTTTCACTTCCCTACATGACTACACTCAATACAAATACTTTCAAAAACGGCTTCCTGACACTTAATTCTATACTCGTCTCTCTTCTTCAGAAACGCTTTCCTTGCCATTGCCAGTCTACATTTTATATCGTCTCTACTTCGACCATCATCAGTTATTTTGCTCCCCAAATACCAAACCTCCTTTACTACTTTAAGTGCCTCACTTCCTAGTCTAATTCCCTCAGCATCACTCGACTTAATTAGACTACTTTCCATTATCCTCGTTTTGCTTTTGTTGATGTTCGTCTCATATCCTCCTTTCGAGACACTATCCATTCCGTTCAGTTGCTCTTGCAGGTCCTTAGCTGTCTCTGACAGAATTACCATGTCATCGGCGAACCTAAAACTTTGTACTTCTTCTCCATGGATTTTAATTCCTACTCCGAATTTTTCTTTTGTTTCCTTCAGTGCTTGCTCAATATTCAGATTGAATAACATTGGGGGTAGACTACAACACTGTCTCACTCCCTTCCCAACCACTGCTTCCCTTTCGTGACCCTCGACTCTTATAACTGCCATCTGGTTTCTGTACAAATTGTAAATAGCCTTTCGCTCCTTGTATTTTACCCCTGCCATCTTCAGAATTTGAAAGAGACTATTCCAGTCAGCATTGTCAAAAGCTTTCTCTAAGTCTACAATGCTAGAAACGTATGTTTGCCTTTCCTTAATCTAGCTTCTAAGATAAGTCGTAGAGTCAGTATTGCCTTACGTGTTCCAATATTTCTACGGAATCCAAACTGATCTTTCCCGAGGTCGGCTTCTATCAGTTTTTCCATTCGTCTGTAAAGAATTCGCGTTAGTATTTTGCATCCGTGACTTATTAAACTGATTGTTCGGTAATTCACATCTGTCAGCACCTGCTATCTTTGAGATTGGAATTATTACATTCTTCTTGAAGTCTGAGGGTATTTCGCCTGTCTCATACATCTTGCTCACCAAATGGTAGAGTTTTGTCAGGACTGGCTCACACAAGGCCGTCAGTAGTTCTAGTGGAATGTTGTCTACTCCCGACTTAGGTTTTTCAGTGCTCTGTCAAACTCATCATGCAGTATCGTATCTTCCATTTCATCTTCATCTACATCCTCTTAGATTTCCATAATATTGTCCTCAAGTACATCACCCTTGTATAGACCCTCTATATACTCCTTCCACCTTTCTGCTTTCCCTTCTTTGCTTAGAACTGGGATTCCATCTGAGCTCTTGATATTCATACAAGTAGTTCTCTTTTCTCCAAAGGTCTCTTTAACTTTCCTGCAGGCAGTATCTATCTTAAGCCTCTACATCCTTACATTTGTCCTCTAGCCATCCCTGCTTAGCCGTTTTGCACTTCCTGTCGATCTCATTTCTGAGACGTTTGTATTCCTTTTTGCCTGCTTCATTTACTGCATTTTTATATTTCCTACTTTCATCAATTAGATTCAATATTTCTTTTGTTGCCCAAGGATTTCTACTAGCCCTAGTCTTTTTACCTACTTGATCCTCTGCTGCCTTCACTACTTCATCTCTCAAAGGTACCCATTCTTCTTCTATTGTATTTCTTTCCCCCATTCCTGTCAATTGTTCCCTTATGCTCTCCCTGAAACTCTGTACAACCTCTGTTTTAGTCAGTTTATTCAGGTCCCATCTCCATAAATTCCCACCTTTTTGCAGTTTCTTCAGTTTTAATCTACAATTCATAACCAATAGATTGTGGTCAGAGTCCACATCTGCCCCTGGAAATGTCTCACAATTTAAAACCTGGTTCCTAAATCTCTGTCTTACAATTATAGAATCTATCTGAAACCTGTCAGTATCTCCAGGCTTCTTCCATGTATACAACCTTCTTTTATGATTCTTGAACCAAGTGTTAGCTATGATTAAGGTGTGCTCTGTGCAAGATTCTACTAGCGGCTTCCTCTTTCACTTCTTAGCCCCAATCCATATTCAACTACTACTTTTCCTTCTCTCCCTATTTCTGCTACCGAATTCCAGTCACCCATGACAAATTTTCGTCTCCATTCACTATCTGAATAATATCTTTTAATTTCATCATACATTTTTTCAATTTCTTCGTCATCTGCAGAGCTAGTTGGCATTTAAACTTGTACTACTGTAGTAGGCGCGGGTTTCGTGTCTATCTTGGCCACAATAATGCGTGCACTATGCTGTTTGTAGTAGCTTACCCGCACTCCTATTTTTTTATTCATTATTAAACCGACTCCTGCATTACCCCTTTTTGGTTTTATATCTATAACCCTGTATTCACCTGACCAAAGGTCTTGTTCCTCCTGCCACCGAACTTCACTAATTCCTACTATATCTAACTTTAACCTATCCATTTCCCTTTTTAAATTTTCTAACCTACCTGCTTGATTAAGGGATCTGACTTTCCACGCTCCGATCCGTAGAACGCCTGTTTCCTTTCTCGTGATGACGACGTCTTCCTGAGTAGTCCCCCGCCCGGAGATCCAAATGGGGGAGTATTACACCTCCAGAATATTTTACCCAAGAGGACGCCATCAACATTAAACCATACAATAAAGCTGCATGCCTTCGGGAAAAATTACGGCCGTAGTTTCCCCTTGCTTTCAGCCGTTCGCAGTACCAGCACAGCAAGGCCGTTTTGGTTAGTGTTACAAGGCCAGATCAGTCAATCATCCAGTCTGTTGCTCCTACAACTACTGAAAAGGCTGCTGCCCCTCTTCAGGAACCACACCTTTGTCAGGCCTCTCAACAGATACCCCTCCGTTGTGGTTGCACCTACGGTACGGCTATCTGTATCGCTGAGGCACCCAAGCCTCCCCACCAACGGCAGAGTCCATGGTTCTCGGGGATTGTTTCACAATAAAAGTCGCTAATGCCATTAATTTGAACGTTGTTTATCGATCCGAGAAAGCAGACTTCCTTAGACCCTTCATATTTGACGTCAAGGCAGGATTCAACAGCTAGTACCCTTTAAAGCGATTCCCGCCGAAAGAAGACAGTCCCCTGTCTCTCTTACGTCCTCCAACGTCCGCTACTGCTGATCAAATCCGTGGAGCTGGCAGTGAATTGATTAAAGTAGTATTTTGTCCGAAACAAGCCCATCTACATTTAGATAATCCAGTGACTTCTAGCATCGTTTAATGATGGTTGATGGGGCTGGAAGCACGTGGCGGAGTCTCCATTATTCGACGTGGCACCTGCTGTGCCTCGACTTCCTGCTCCCTCAGGAGACTCAAATTACTCCCCCGCCGCGTGCGGGGTGCCGGTATTAGTTCGCTGTGCCCTCCTCGCAGATGGAGCCGGAATTGTGGTAGGGAACAGCATTCCAGAGCCCCCTGCGCTGTCCCTGGAGGAGGCGCCTGTCGGCTTGTACTCCCGGGGGCGTCGCGCGCATTGTGTGTTATGGCAGTCAGCACTTCCCGACAATTGAGCTCCGGGTATTACAGACTGAGCTCGCTCTCCCTTCCGCCCCCCTCCCACCCCCTCCCCTCATCTTACTACGTCACATGCTTTGTACCGCATTTCCCGAGGAGGCTTCTGCGGGATGTTGATGTGAACCGGCTGGCAAGTACCGGCACTCTGCATTTTGCCAAGGAGACTACAAATGAAATGACTAAAACGCTTAGGGAGTGGGGGGAACCAGGGAGAGGAATGCAGGACTGGTATCCCCATCTCTCTGCTGCTCCAGCAGAGTGGCCCCTGCACCAACCTAGGTGTCGTCTGGGGTTTTCTCGGCATCGTGGGCAGCTTATTTCTCGCAACATTTTTTTCTGATCTCGCAACCAGCCCTGCAGGAAACTATATTTATTAGTCATTTCCAGAATGTTCATAATACAGAATGTTTATAAAGTACCTAAACGTTCCTGTCTTAACAACAAAATTTTTACACTTTTGCAGGTGACGTAAGAGGATGTTCTCAGCAGAAGAAATAACGGCTATTGTGGCTGACCGAAGGTGTGAAATGTACGAGACGCGGGAAAGTCTCAGAAAGAAGATCCTGCCAGCCTTGACATCAACGCTCTCAACACCGTGGGATCTCTACTGACTTGAGAACATATTTTTTTCTAAAATCAACCTTTTTCTTTATTTCCAAACAGTATGAAATAATCGGATTTTTCCTGGAATAACTAACAGCTTCAAAAAGAACTAACGTATTCTTTTTAAATATATTTGCAGTGACGGAAACGAATAGCAGGTCCAAGAAGGAGTCCTGTGAACTAAACGAAAGTTGGTAGACGTGTTTCTACATCTGAAAGATGATTTCGATTAAAATTTCGCGCCAGTCACATAACATTAGCGCTAGTAGCTTCACTAGGAGGGTTTGCTTTAAATACACGCTATAACGGTTGTGAACGTTCGTTACCTTTTGAGAATGGAAGTGGTGTTAGACAAGATTACTTTTAAGGTGACAAAGACGTCATTATCAACATCTAACTGATTTTGAACGAGGTCCTGTACTAGGGCTACAAGAAGCTGGATGTTCTTTCTGCCATACTGCAGAAATACATAGCAGGAGTGTAGCCACTGTGTATGATTTCTGGACGCGGCGCTCAGGAGAATGTACAGTCGCAGGATACCGGGAGCCGGACGGCGACGTCGCACTACCGAGAGGAAAGACCATGTCTTCGGCCTATGGCCCTGGCTCGTCGTGCTGTATCTGCAGTAGAAATATGAGCAGTAGTTGGCACCTCAGTGACACATCGAACTGTTAAAAATGGTTTACTTCAGTGATAGCCCTGCGAGCCAGATGCCCCGTTACGTCAAGCGAGAGCTCACTGGAGGGCGAGATGGATGCGATTCCGTATGACAGCAGGAGCGCTCTCCTAGTTATCCCACGTACCCTGACTGCAAATGTGTGCGTCAGTCTGGTGATTCGACCCGTTGTGCTGCCATTCATGAACAGCATTCCATCCAAGGGGTGTTTTCCAACTGGGGAACGTAGGCCCACATACCGTTGTTGTAACTCAACAAGCTTAACAGAGTGTCGATATGTCGCCATTGCCTGTTCGATCACAAGATCTGTCTCTATTGATCACATATTCGATACCATCGGACGACAACTCCAGCGTCATCCATAACCAGCAGTTACCGTCCCCGTACTGAGCGACCAAGTGCTACAGGTATGGAACTCCACCCCACAAAATGACTTCTAAAACCTGTAAAACGCAATGCATTAACATTTATGTGCTTGCATTCAACATTTAGGCGGGTACACCGGTCATTAATTTACCAGAATTTCATGTTTGCAATGGATTATCTCGCGCTTACCTGCGATCTTGCTGTGTTAATCATTTAAATATGTTACTTAGACAAATGTATTCCCGAAATTTCATTACCCTACATTAACTACCTTTTGGTGTTACGATTTGTTTCCGTCTGTGTAGTACTGCAGAAATTCATGATATAATCACTGAATACCTCTTTTATAACAAATTAATGTTGTTTTGCATTTTATAATTGTTCTTTCTTAAATTATTGGAGATATTGTTAGAAAGTGTGATTGTTGACAGGACTTCATATGCCGTCAGTTATTCGTGACATGCTTGTGGGAACTAGTTCTGTGCCGGACTAGGTCTGTTTCTATAGCATTTAGCTGACAATGACTTGGTGCCTTTCCTAAAAGGAAGTGTTCGAAATATTACTGCAAAATAATCCTCTCTTTGAATAGTCAAAGGGTTCAAATGGCTCTGAGCACTATGGGACTTAACTTCTAGGTCATCAGTCCCCTAGAACTTAGAACTACTTAAACCTAACTAACCTAAGGATATCACACACATCCATGCCCGAGGTAGGACTCGAACCTGCGACCGTAGCGGTCGCGCGGTTCCAGCATGTAGCGCCTAGAACCGCTCGGCCACTCCGGTCGGCCTGGAGAGTCAAATAGTGGTAGCAGCGATATACACATTCTGATGTCTGAAGTAGTGATGCATAGTAGACATAATAGAATATTCGTTATCTTCAGTTTTCTTTTCCAATTTTCTGCATATTATTCTTGTCAGCAACTTGGATGCATAAGCTGTTAAGCTGAGTGAGCGACAGTTCTCACACTTATCGGCTTTTGCTGTCTTCATAATTGTGTAGATGATGTTTCTCCGAACGTCTGATGCTATACCATGTGACGAAAAGTATCCGGACACCTGGCTGAAAATTACTTATAAGTTCGTGACGCCCTCCATCGATAATGCTGGACTACAATATGGTGTTTGCCCACCATGACAGCTTCCACACTCGCAGGCATACGTTCAATCAGGTGCTGGAAGGTTTCTTGGGGATTGCTGCACTGAGAAGAGGTATCGATGTAGGTCGGAGAGGTCTGCCACGAAGCTGCCGTTCCAAAACATACCAAAGGTGTTCTATAGGATTCAGCTCAAGACTCTGTGCAGACCAGTTCATCACAGAAATGTTATTGTCGTGTAACCACTCCGCCACAGGCCGTGCATTGCGAACAGGTGCTCGATCGTGTTGAAAGATGCAATTGCCATCCCCGAATTGTTCTTCAACAGAGGGAATCAAGAAGGTGCTTAAAACATCAACGTAGGCTTGTGCTGTGATAGTGCCACGCAAAACAACATGCAACATGAGTGCAAGCCCCCTCCATGGAAAACACGACCACACCATAACACCACCACATTGAAAGATGAAATTGACATCCCCGAATTGTTCTTCAACAGTGGGAATCAAGAAGGTGCATAAAACATCAACGTAGGCTTGTGCTGTGATAGTGCCACGCAAAACAACATGAGTGCAAGCCCCTCCATGGAAAACACGACCACACCATAACACTATCACATTGAAAGATGAAATTGACATCCCCGAATTGTTCTTCAACAGTGGGAATCAAGAAGGTGCATAAAACATCAATGTAGGCTTGTGCTGTGATAGTGCCACGCAAAACAACAAGGGGTGCAATCCCCCTCCATGAAAAACACGACCACACCATAACACCACCGCCTCCGAATTTTACTGTTCGCACTACACACGCTGCCAGATGACGCTCACCGGGCACTCGCAATACCCACACCCTGCCATCGGATCACCACATTGTATACTGTGATTCGTCACTCCACACAACGTTTTTACACTGTTCAGTCGTCCAATGTTTCCGCTCCTTACACCAAGCGAGGTGTCGTTTGGCATTTACCGGCGTAACCTGTGGCTTATGAGCAGCCGCTCGACCGTGAAATCCAAGTTTTCTCACCTCCCGCTTAACTGTCATAGTACTTGCAGTGGATTCTGATGCAATTTGGAATCCCTGTGAGATGGTCTGGATAAATGTCTGCCTATTACACATTACGACGCTCTTCAACTGTCGGCGGTGTCCGTCAGTCAACAGACGAGGTCGGCCTGTACGCTTTTGTGCTGTACGTATCCCTTCACGTTTCCACCTCAACATCACATCGGAAACTGTGGACCTAGGGATGTTTAGGAGTGTGGAAATCTTGCGTACAGACGAATGACACAAGTGACACCCAATCACTTGATTGCGTTCGAAGTCGGTTAGTCCCGCGAAGCGCCCCATTCTGCTTTCTCACGATGTCTAATGACATCTGAGGTCGCTGATATGGAGTACCTGGCAGTAGGTGACAGCACAGTGCACCTGATATGAAAAACATAGGTTTTTGGGGGTGCTTCCACAGACTTCGCTGTTGTCTTCAAAAACCTTCTTGTTATGAAACGTGTTAATTTAAGTGTAACTTTACGCTTGGTTTTCATGTGGATAACAAATAAGAGATTTGTCATAGCTCAAAGATTTAAAAACGTGAAACACCTTGCGCGGATGGCCATTTCCACATACATTAAAGCGTAAGAGGAACTGGTACAGGTACGCGTATTCAAATATAGAGATATGTTGTAAGTAGGCTGTTTAGGTTTTTTTATTGGTAACGCCACCTCTGTATCACTGGCTGTGCTGTGTGCAGTCTGTGTCTAGTTTGCATTGTTGTCTGCCATTGTAGTGTTGGGCAGCGGCAGCTGGATGTGAACAGCGCATAGCGTTGAGCAGTTGGAGGTGAGCCGCCAGCAGTGGTGGATGTCGAGAGAGAGATGGCGGAGTTTTGTAATTTGTCATGAACTGCTATATATATTATGACTATTAAGGTAAATACATTGTTTGTTCTCTATTAATATCTTTCACTTGCTAACTATCCCTATCAGTAGTTAGTGCCTTCCATAGTTTGAATCTTTTATTTAGCTGGCAGTTGTGGCGCTTGCTGTATTGCAGTAGTTCGAGTAACCACGATTTTTGTGAGGTAAGCGATTTGTGAAACGCATAAGTTAATGTTACTCAGGGCCATTCTTTTGCAGGGATCTTTGATAGTCAGATTGCGTTGCGCTAAAAATATTGTGTGTCAGTTAAAGCAGTCTTATATAATTGTTCTAAAAAGGGGACATTTCATATGGCGACCCTGCCAGGATACCTCACTGGAATCTTCTGATTTTTTTCTTGTAGTTTGTGTAATTAGTGTAGCTTCTGTTTATTGCTAGCGCATAATTGTAGAGAGAATCTCCTTTGTAGTTGCAGTCTTTCATTGTTGTTGTGGCATGCATGTTAATTTGCACCAAGTATTTCGCTGCTGCGCTTGCAATTAACGAGATATTATTTTCAGTGCTATGTTAATGTGTTCTCTTATTTTTGCTCTTCAAATTGTGCTTTTCTGTGTTATCGTGTGAAATATTGTGACAATAATGGTGTGTGAAAAACGTAATACTAGGCTCCAAAGTAAACTGAGAAATGACGGTGAAGACGAAAGCAGTGTGTTAGCGCCACCGAGTAATGAATTAACTAATGTTCAAAGTAGTAATTTGGTAATTGTGCATAGGGAAATGGAGCGGGCGGCAAACAATGGCGTAGGCAGTGAAACAGTTAGTGAACTGGGAAGCATTATCGTTCGATCGCTCGGCAACAGCTCGCCTCGGGAATCCGAAATGACAGGACACAATTTTGCAAATACTGTAGATTCAGGTTTTGCGTCCTCACCGTTTTCTCAAATAAGTCAAGACACATTTTCTGCTTGTCAAAATGTGAATGTTGCCAGTGCAAATGCACTGCCGAAAAGCGTAGAGGAACAGATTCCAGACACTAATGCATTGTTATTACAGCTAATGCAACAAATGGAACAACACCAGAGACAAACACAGCAAAAGCTTCAAAAGTTAGACACAATGAAGCAAAATCTTCAAAAGTTAGACACAATGGAAGAAAATCTTAAAAAGTTAGACACAATGGAACAAAATCTTCAAAAGTTAGACACCACACTTGAACAAACACGTGAAGATTTAACTACTGAGTTACATAACATTGAATCGAAATGTCAAAAAGTCTGTAATGACGTAAAAACACAAATTTGTGAGCATTTTCAACCTATTTTTTCGCGGCATGAAAATGCATTACAGAATCACGAAGCAGCCATAAAAGAACTGCAAACCATTGTTCATGAAAATCATGAGACCCTGTGGGCTAAAATTGACTCAGTTGCATCTACCGATTTGGTTACGCAACTTGCAAAAACTCAGGAAAACTTAAAGGACACAGTAGATTCGATTTCAACACAAATGGACACTCTGAAACTTGGTTCAGAAAAAGACACTGAGGAAATGTGTTCACTATCGGAGAAAGTAGCTGAACTTTCGGATCAGGTCACTAACTTATCTACAAAGGTAGATGATGATCTGAATGACACAAGACCTGTAGCCTTCACTGACACAGAAGAGCATGATCAAATTAGAAAATTCAAACAAAATCAGAATCAAATTAATACGCAATACAGAAGAGAAATCCGGGAAGTACAAGATCAGTTGGCACAAGTAATACAAAAATTTCATATTTCAGAGGACACTCGCGCTCCAACACGGGAAGAGGAACTTAGAAATACGGAAAAGCCACAAAATAATAACACAGGGCATTTCGGAAGTTATGAAAGAAATTGGCAATGTGCACCGAATTTTGAGATGGAACCGCCGACACGACGTAACAATGACCGACATGCGACTCACCGACATGATGATTTTGACTATAAGCTGTTCATTACTACACGTAAATTCAAAACGTTTAAGAATTCTGCCAATGACTGAACTGTCGTCATGTCGCCACAAGTGTGGCTCCATCAATTCTCTCATTGTTTTCCTCCCAACTGGTCATTGGAGCACAGGTTAGAATTTATGTGTGGCTACTTGGAGAATGAACCAGCTGTAAGAATGTGATCAGTCATTCACGATTGCCACAGTGATGGAGAATTTTACCATGCCTTCCTCTCAGCGTATTGGTCTCAAGCTACACAAGACCAAGTAAAACATGGCATCATAATGATGAAACATTTCGAACAATCTGAATTATCCAGTCTTGTGAAATATTTTGAAGACATGTTGCACAAGAATCAGTACCTGTCAAACCCATACAGCCCCTCAGAACTCATCCGCATTTGCTTAATCAAATTACCTGAGCATTTACGACATATTATTTTAGCAGGACGTTGCAAAGACGACATTGAAGCTTTTCAGGGACTGTTACAAGAATTAGAAATTGACACAGACAGTCGCGGGATGCGAAAACAGAAAAACAATCACTACAGGTCACATCCGTCACAATTCCGTGACGACAGAAACAATAACTGGACACGACAAGTCTATTCTTACAACGGAAATCGTGACCAAAACAGACACCACCTGTATGACAACCGTTGGCAGAGTAGTAATAATTACAGGGAAAGATCACCTCTCTGCGGTAATGACTATCACAGAGACAATCAGAGAAACAGGCAATATGGGAACCAAAATTATTATTACGGGAGACAGAATAACTTTAGACGCAACGGTCCACCGTGCAGTGATAATTCAGGGAGAAATTCTCCACCACTTAAACGAGAAGAAAGAAACTACAGGAACTACCGACATGACGGCAGACGATATATTCGTAACGACAGACCTGAATTGCATCAGAACTGGCGGGATTTAAACAGGGCTGGGCTCTCTGGGCAAGGTGAATTTGTAGCAGTTCGGTCTCCTAATCCCAATAACGGCGCGCGCCAACAAAGAGACAGACTATGACTCGCACCGCAGGCAACCGCGTGCGCCGGCTGGCTCAGAGAAAAATAACATAGACGCTAACCTTGAGAAAAATTCCAGTATTCTTTACCGACGTATTCGACATGGTAATTCCGTTGAAGCTCGAGCTTTGCATAGTAGGAAGAGTAAAGGCTTGCACCACATTTCACATATAAAACCGTTTATTGAAAGATAATCTGCTTTTTAACTTTGTCTTTGCCATAAAACTTTTCACTTTACATTACTAGTATGCTTTGTCAGACTTAGAATCTGTTAATATGGAACAATGTTTGAAGTTAAATATCCAGTCAAGAACCAAGAGAACTTATTTAAACAGAAATTACGAATGCATTGTTATTGTGAACAGACGACACAGTGTTATTGTGTGTGTACATTCTTGCTTGTTAGTTGCACGTTTACGTAATGACTATAAGGCTCACATACTTAGAACATTTACCAGTACTGCTAATGAGATTTTAATAAACATTTTGGTTTACTTGCAAATACATTGTGGATTCAAGGTGCTTTCTGAGAGATACCAGGTGACACAGTGGTTAGTTTATTTGACAGCTACACGACTATATCACGACGCTACTAATGTGTGACACAATTTACCTTGTTGCTTTTGTGGTGTATCTGTTTTATATCTGCACAGTTTTTCTGAATTCTTCTGGAAAGTAAAACATGTTTTAGTAGTAACTTTTGTGGTATAGCAACAATGAGACAGCCTTTTTCGTGGCACAACAATACATTACTGTACAGTACTTTCTTCATCACGCCAATAAACATAATAACTACGATATCTATTCGCAAAGCATTTCACTTTCGTTTATGATGAGGTAAGTACATTGACTTCAGCAGAACTTTGCTTACAGAGGACGATAACTACAACACTTCCACAGAATTATCTTACAGCAAGACGCACATATAGCGCTACAGGACACGCATTTGAGTGATCAATTTTGTACTTAAACCATTTATTTTTCAAGATTTTTGAATTACAAAGAAAGTTTTCCGTGATACATTTCATTCCATTGCTGTAATCTGTAACACTTGAGGATATAATTACATTTATCCTCAGGGGGTACACGCTCACTTTGTGTACCACGTGTTTGGCAAGCACAAGGAGTCCTAGCTAATATGGTATTTGCTTATACAACTTTACACATCGGTACCATATTTCTCTAACACAGAATTATACAGCTATCTGATCATTTAACAGAGAAAGAAACTTTTTTTACTACATCAGTGACAGGTGTTTACGTAATTACACAGCTGGATAACTTCACACTTATGAAACTGTATTTTGTCTGTACTTTGTAAACTGTTCATATTTTTTCGGACCCATTGTGATACTACGAGATCTTTGAATGATGTATTTGGTATGAGATCATGATTTTTAAAGTACATTTGAGGTAGATGACACTATTGAAATGAGCAGAGAATTTTCTTTATGTTTTGAAATTATTGCAGAAAGCTACGACGTTTTCGAGGTTTGACTGAGGTGTTATGATGTTATTATTATGACGACGATGTGTATTATGCTGCTGAGGTATGTTTATGATTAATAAGCTGATTCTATATGAGTTATTTGAGTATGCTACGTATTTCTTATGATGAAATATTGAAGAAGTGTTGACGAATACGTATATGTGTAATAAGGTAAGGAATAATGAGTAGTGGTTAGGGACTCTGACTTGTGAAAAAGGATGTTGGAAACCAAGAATCGTACTTTAAGAGTTATGAAATGTGCGTAAATGCGTGAATGTATCACAATGCCCGCGAAAATTTTTTGGACACTTTTATATTTACAGGATTTTGGTTCTACACATTTGTAACGCAAATTTTCGACCTGTGAAATTTTTATACGAGACTGTCACTGTAGCGAAAACTGCTGTCGTAAATATTTCGGTAAGAAAGGTAAGTGACCGTGACGTAATTCATTGTGAGCAGCCAGGTGTGCCAACCGCCTTGAGAAAAAGCCATTAGGTGGTATAAAAAAAAAGGGGAGGCCATTATCCTCGCTATCGACATTCCTTTGTAGAAAGCATCGTAAATACGACACCCTCAAACTTGAAAACATGATTACACTGTAGAGTTCTTAATTTATTATATTTACTGAAATGAAATGATGAGAAACATTTTATGTCTATTGTCTTGTTAGTTGAAAGATTGTTTACTGCATTATGAAATGCCATATGGCTAGTGAACGACATTTGATGCCTTACTTTGCTCTTTTTTTTTAATATCTAGTTTCTAGCTGCATGGCAGCATTGGTTAAAATAAAATTTAATATCTGTACTAATATAGTTATTTTATGCCTACAGATCCAGTCAATAAGAAATTTATGATCTACTTCCAAGAAAACGAGGGCACATAAATAGACATTTCCCTTCACAGGAATTGCATAAATAATTTCTTGACGATTTGGTAACTTATCTGCTAGTGTAAGTTCTCATGATGCATCACTCTAGTGTTAAGATGTGACATAGGTATTAGACATGGCCATTTTTAGTGTACTATTTTTTCTGCTTGCGCTTTGTCATGCTTAGGTATACGTTATAGCATTTACTGCTGCTGCTTGCCAGGCATAGTGTTACTGAATTTGACTTTGTATTACTGGGTTAAGCCAGTTTTACTATTGATTTATTTTTATTGTTTGCTGCACATTGCCTTATATTAGTTGTAATATTGCAATTGCTCTGCTAATTTATGCTGCTTGCTTTGGCATTTGTATTTTTTATCATTACTGTTTGTGTTAATTGTTTTGTGCTGCTGCATTGCCTCGTCCCTTAGTTTAGCATCTGAGCTCAGTAGATTTAAGTTAGCTTAAGAGGGGGTAGACTATATAAGAAACTAACTATGCTGAATTGGAAGAAATGCATTTAGAAGCTATAAGAAAATGGTTTGCCCAAAAAAAAGTATTTTGAAAGAGGATATGAACCAAAAAAGTAGGGTTTAGGGACAACAGGTTTAGGTAGGATTTTCTTGGAAATAAATGGTGAGGTAAGATAATGGAAAATAAATAATGAGGTAAGAAATGTGTGAACATATAAATACAGAAAGCATGCTTGGATAGAATTTTTTTGGTAGAAACAAATATTGAAATAAGAGGAAAGATATATGGAATGAAGTTCTGGGTTGGACTGCAGTACCAAATGTTACACTGAAAACAAACCCTGTCCTTTCCTTTTGTGTTATCCCACTATGTGTTTGTGTACCCTTGTGTATTTCTTTTCTTCCTGTCTCTGTGTACTGTTTCATAGAAATTTTTTTCTGTTCTAATACTAAGCTACATTCACTATGATGAGGAATACTGTTATCCTCAAATATAATTGGCATTAATAATATGTTATTTACCTTGTAAATATGCTTAGACCTTATTCATTCTGTTTTGTTTTAATGCTCACATGTGAAGTTGATGTTTCAAAAGTTATTCAGACCTTTTATGTATGTACTTATGTCATAATTCCTGTAACACTGATGTATATGTCTATTTCGATTCTTTTGTAAAGCCTGTATTACTACAAATGTTATCTGTATTATTATGTTTTTAATGATGTTTTCTGTACCTTTGTTATTGTATTTTTATCTTATAAAATTGTAATTGTCACCAGTTCATCATATTATTAACTTGTAAGTTACATTTCACTGCACACGTTTCTGTTGGTCATAGTATATGGACAATATGTGAGAAGTAGGGACTGTTAGTGTTTGCACGTGTGTTAGTAATTCAGCAAGGGACTGGATAACAGCATTGCTGGTTCAAAGGACAATTCCAAAAACTTCGTGAGTGTACAAGTGGTGGTTTATGGACTTGTTATATTGTCTGCGAGACTTCTAAGAACAATTCCTAAAACTTTGTGAGTGCACAAGTGGTGGTTTATGGACTTGCTATATTATCTGCAAGACTCTTCAATGGTGATTGTGCACCTGCACAGTCACAACAGATGGCTGCTGGCCATCTCTACAAGGACTACAGTGGGTCTGCATCTTTGACGACCCACCAATACCATTATTTCTACAAGGACTACAGTGGGTCTGCACCTCTGGTGGCCCACCAATATCGTAATCTCTACCAGGACTACAACGGGCATGCTCTGTGATGACCTACCTACCAATATTCTTCAAAACGTCGAATGACTCTGCTGTGGGTTTGCTCTGTTGTGACCCATTACTTGTCTGCATGTCGAGAGTCAGCACTGTCTTTCCATTGGAAGGACAACAAAAAAATGGCTCTGAGCACCATGGGACTCAACTGCTGAGGTCATTAGTCCCCTAGAACTTAGAACTAGTTAAACCTAACTAACCTAAGGACATCACAAACATCCATGCCCGAGGCAGGATTCGAACCTGCGACCGTAGCGGTCTTGCGGTTCCAGACTGCAGCGCCTTTAACCGCACGGCCACTTCGGCCGGTGAAGGACAACACTACTTCTTCAAGACTGCATGGAAATCCACTACTTCCTTGTGCATTTTCTTTTACTGCTCAGACTTTGAGAAAAACACTGCAATGTTACTATTATGACGAATGATCAGGACTATCTTTATGGACTATGAGAAAATTTTAGCTTTTGACCAACATTGTATCAATAAGTGTGTGCATTTGATTTCTTTATTGTTGTATTTATGAAAAATTTTATCAAATCATTATTGGCCACTGCCCAAAACAATTGTTATTGTAATTATGAAAAATTTTTTCAAATCATTATTGGCCATTGCCCAAAACAATTTGTAAAATTTTTTGTGGGGAGCATGGGGGCTATGTAAGTAGGCTGTTTAGGTTTTTTTTATTGGTAACGCCACCTCTGTATCACTGGCGGTGCTGTGTGCAGTCTGTGTCTAGTTTGCATTGTTGTCTGCCATTGTAGTGTTGGGCAGCGGCAGCTGGATGTGAACAGCGCGTAGCGCTGAGCAGTTGGAGGTGAGCAGCCAGCAGTGGTGGATGTGGGGAGAGAGATGGCGGAGTTTTGTAATTTGTCATGAACTGCTATATATATTATGACTATTAAGGTAAATACATTGTTTATTCTCTATTAATATCTTTCACTTGCTAACTATCCCTATCAGTAGTTAGTGCCTTCCATAGTTTGAATCTTTTATTTAGCTGGCAGTAGTGGCGCTTGCTGTATTGCAGTAGTTCGAGTAACCAAGATTTTTGTGAGGTAAGCGATTTGTGAAACGCATAAGTTAATGTTACTCAGGGCCATTCTTTTGCAGGGATCTTTGATAGTCAGATTGCGTTGCGCTAAAAATATTGTGTGTCAGTTAAAGCACAGTCTTGTATAATTGTTCTAAAAAGGGCACGTTTCAACGTGAACAGGCAACATACGGCGCTGCGGTCGGCAACATCTATTGAGAAAATCTGGGATGCCTTGTAACGTACTGTTCAGAAGATCAGAAGAGATCTCCACCCGTCGCACTCTTTCGAATTTATGGACATCCCTGCAGGATTCATGGCGTCATTTCTTTCCAGCACTACTTCAGACATAAGTCGAGTCCATGCAACGTCGAGTTGCGGCACTTCTGCGTCCTCACGGGGGCCCTACACGATATTATGCGGGTATAGCAGTTTCTTTGACTCGTGAGTGAATATACCATCACAAAAACACAGTCTACATTAGGACATCTATTTGGACAAGATGGGCATATTCTAAACATAGAAAATCCACGCCGGCCGGAGTGGCCAAGCGGTTCTAGGCGCTACAGTCTAGAACCGCGCGACCGCTACGGTAGCAGGTTCGATCCTGCCTAAGGTATGGATGTGCGTGATGTCCTTAGGTTAGTTAGGTTTAAGTAGTTCTAAGTTCTAGGGGACTGATGACCTCAGATGTTAAGTTCCATAGTGCTCAGAGCCATTTGAACCATTTTTGAAAATCCACCTTACACGGAATATAAGCTTCAACTTAGTTGTACCTTATTCCTTCCTGCTTCGGGACCTCTGCGACGGCTTGCTAATAGCCACTAATCCCCATAACATTTTGATGAACCATCAGCTCTAGGACAAGAGCGGTTTGTAATGGCAAGAGGTTTGGTTTGTTGCGCCACCATTTGTGTCAAAACTGCCACATATCATAATCTAACGCCAATAAATTTATAAACAGAGCTAATCTAAATTAACTTCAAACTAGAAATGAGAGTGCAAATAGGGTAAGAGTTAATGTCAATGACTACCATGTCTAACTAGTGCATTTGCATATCAAGTTCTTCTGATGGTTTGTTGAAATGTAGTCTGGAGAAGTACTAAGTACAAGTTGAGTAGTGGCCTTCCGAGTAGGGGAGAGAGTCAGCTCGCAGCGACCAGAGGGAGTCACAGGTCTTTTCAAAGGACCAACATTGTCAAGTGAAGGAAGAAGCTAGGTGGATAGTTGGGAGCAGGGTGGCAAGAACTCGACAAGTCGTTGCAAGTCCCGCACAGAAACTCTGAGTTATACTGCCATTATAGCCATCCATACTTGCGAAATTTTCCCAGTTCTGGATTTTGCGCAAGAATAAATGTTCGATTGGATTCATGTGGTCGACCTGGATGGCCAGAATTGCTAGAATTGTCCAGAATATTCTTAGAACCAATCGCCAACAATTGTGGCCCAGTGACATTGCGGTTTGTCATCCATCTAACTTCCATCGTTGTTTGGGAACATAAGGTCCGTGAGTGGCTGCAAATGGTCTCCGGGTAACTGAATATAACTATTCCCAGTCAAATGATCGGTTCAGTGGGAACAGAGGAGCCAGTCCATTGCACGTAAACACAGCCCACACCATTGTGGATCCACCACCAGCTCGCACAGTGCCTTCTGGACAACCTGGGTCCAAGGCTAAGTGGCGTCTGAGCCTCCCTCGAACCCTACCAGCAGCTGTTATCAACTGGATCTCAGGAGAGGCGACGTCGTGCTGTTAGGAAAGGCATTCGCGTCGTCGAGTGCTGCCGTAGCCCACGAACGCCAAATTTTGCCACACTGTCGTAACGGATACGCTCCTCGCACGACCCACATAGATTATTCTGATTATTTCACTCAGTGTTGCTTGTCTATTAGCACTGACAACTATACCCAAACGTCGCTTTTCTCGTTCGTTAAGTGAAGGCCGTCGGCCACTTTCTTCTCCGTGGTGAGCGCTAATGCCTGAAATTTGGCATTTTCGGCACACTCTTGGCACTGTGGGTCTCGGAATACTGAACTCTCTAACAGTTTCCGAAATGTAATGTTCCATGCGTTTATTTCAGACGCTCCATTCCGTGTTCATATTCTGTTAGTTCCCGTTGTGCCACCATAATCATGTCGGAAACCTGAGTACAAATAACAACTCCGCCAATGTACTATCTTTTTGTACCGTATATACGTGCGCTCTATTACCACCTCCACCTGTATATGTACATATCGCTATCCCATGAGTTTTGTCACCTCTGTGTATGGCATAACAGACAAGCACAGCGTTAGAGGCGACGTCCGTTTTGCTTCCCCAATAACGGAAATCTACTGTACACTGTTTTTATTGTGGGGAATCTGCAGGCGACAAGGAGACGTGCTGCGGGCACACTGTGGTTTGGATTGCAGTATCACGGTGCCCTGCGCTCTGCAGGAAGGCAGTATTCTGGGAAATACTGCGTCCGGGACCGCGAAAAGATAAGATCTCTGCAGCGTAGTCAGATGAGACGTGTACCAGCTCTTTTGCGTTTAAGAACTCGGCACGCACAGCAGTCAGGCTGGTGCCAACTTAACTGCCTTTTTGCATCGACCATGAGATAATATGAATAAAGAGGAGGACCAAAATCGCCGGTGGTGTATGCGTAGGAAACCTAGATAGCTAAATTGCGAAGTAGGACAGCTGGTGGGAGTCAGAGGCTGCTTGTTCCTGATCTCAACTAGTTAACTGTGTTTTAACTGGGGATTGAAGGAACGTTATTGCGTTATTAGAACGGACGTTCTTGGTCGGCACTCGGAAGAATCATTGCCATTGGCCCTCGAAATCTTGCACAACGACCACTTGTAAAAGGATTAAAAATTATGCTTCTTGCTTTGAGCGCTGTGGAACTTACTTCCATACAAGGCTATCTACATCTACATCTACATTTATACTCCGCAAGCCACCCAACGGTGTGTGACGTAGGGCATTTTACGTGCCACCGCCATTGCCTCCCTTTCCTGTTCCAGTCGCGTATTGTTCGCGGGAGGAACGACTGCCAGAAGGCCTCCGTGCGCGCTCGAATCTCTCTAATTTTACATTCGTGATCTCCTCGGGAGATACAAGTAGGGGAAAGTAATATATTAGATACCTCATCCAGAAACGCACCCTCTCGAAACCTGGACAGCATGCTACACCGCGATGCAAAGCGCCTCTCTTGCAGAGTCTGCCACTTGAGTTTGCTAAACATCTCCGTAACGCTATCACGCTTACCAAATAACCCTGTGACGAAACACGCCGCTCTTCGCTATTTCCTCTGTCAACTCGACCTGGTACGGATCCCACACTGATAAGCAACACTCAAGTATAGGTCGAACGAGTGTTTTGTAAGCCACCTCCTTTGTTGATGGACTACATTTTCTAAGGATTCTCCCAATGAATCTCAACTTGGCACCCGCCTTACCAAAAATTAATTTTATATTATCATTCCACTTCAAATCGTTCCGTACGCATACCCCCAGATATTTTACAGAAGTAACTGCTACCATTCTTTGTTCCGCTATCATATAACCATACAATAAAGGATCCTTCTTTGTATGTATTCGCAATACATTACATTTGTCTGTGTTAAGGGTCAGTTGCAACTCCCTGCACCAAGTGCCTATCCGCTGCAGATCTTCCTCCATTTCGCTGCAATTTGTAATGCTGCAACTTCTCTGTATACTACAGCATCATCCGCGAAAAGCCGCATGGAACTTCCGACACTATATACTAGGTCATTTACATATATTGTGAAAAGCAATGGTCCCATAACACTCCCCTGTGGCACGCCAGAGGTTACTTTAACGTCTGTAGACGTCTCTCCATTGAGAACAACATGCTGTGTTCTGTTTGCTAAAATCTCTTCAATCCAGACACACAGCTGGTCTGTTATTCTGTATGCTCTTACTTTGTTTGTCAGGGGACAGTGCGGAACTGTATCGAACGCCTTCTGGAAGTCAAGGAAAATGGCATCTACCTGGGAGCCTGTAACTAATGTTTTCTGGGTCTCATGAACAAATAAAGCGAGTTGGGTCTCACACGATCGCTGTTTCCGTAATCGATGTTGATTCCTACAGAGTAGATTCTGGGTTTCCAGAAATGACATGATATGCGAGCAAAAAACATTTTCTAAAATTCTACAACAGATCGATGTCGGAGATATAGGCCTATAGTTTTGCGCATCTGCTTGACGACCCTTCTTGAAAACTGGAACTACCTGTGCTCTTTTCCAATCATTTGGAACCTTACGTTCCTCTACAGACTTGCGGTACACGGCTGTTAGAAGGGGGCAAGTTCTTTCCCATACTCTGTGTAGAATCGAATTGGTATCCCGTCAGGTTCAGTGGACTTTCCTCTGTTGAATGATTACAGTTGCTTGTCTGTTCCTTGGACACTTATTTCTATGTCAGCCATTTTTTTGTTTGTGCGAGGATTTAGAGAAGGAACTGCAGTGCGGTCTTCCTCTGTGAAACAGATTTGGAAAAAGGTGTTTAGTATTTCTGCTTTAGGCGTGTCATACTCTGTTTCAATGCCATTATCATCCCAGAGTGTCTGGATATGCTGTTTCGATCCACTTACTGATTTAACGTAAGACCAGAACTTCCCAGGATTTTCTGTCACGTCGGTACAGAGAATTTTACTTTCGAATTCACTGAACGCTTCACGCAGAGCCCTCCTTACGCTAACTTTGACATCGTTTAGCTTCTGTTTGTCTGAGACGTTTTGGCTGAATTTAAATTTGCAGTGAAGCTCTCTTTGCTTTCGCAGTAGTTTCCTAACTTTGTTGTTGAACCACGGTGGGTTTTTCCCGTCCCTCACATTTTTACTCGGCACGTACCTGTCTAAAACGCATTTTACGATTGCCTTGAACTTTTTCCATAAGCACTCAACGTTGTGAGTGTCGGAACAGAAATTTTCGTTTTGATCTGCTAGGTAGTCCAAAATCTGCCTCCTATTACTCTTGCTAAACAGATAAACCTTCTTCCCTTTTTTTATATTCCTATTTATTTCCATATTCAGGGATGCTGCAACGGCCTTATGATCACTGATTCCCAGTTCTGCGCTTACAGCTAATAAGCTTTCCAGGGGATGCTTCGACCCAGAGCAGGACTTCAATGTTGGGAACTGAGGAAGAGCAGCCCTTGCACCCGGCCAGATCACAGAATTTTCAGCCACCACACCCGCCACTTATAGACGTCGATAAAGCTAGGTATGATGAACAGCTCCAGCATTCGCAAATCAAATGATAGGACGTTTGTGGAGATTGCAGATTGAAATTAGGGCTTTTACGTTTCTAATTAAAATATGTTTATAAGTGATGTCGTACTCAACATGTACTAAATCAAAGTAGTGGATGCTTCCATGATTCCTTCTGCAGTTCTGTCTTTCCTATTCGGGACTCACAGTGCGGTTCCTGTTAACTTAACTGTTGCCCCAAATGTCATGTTTAGTGTAACATATTCATCACAACCTCATTACCTGACCTTTGGCACGGTCTTAATATTTTTATTCCATTGTAACTTGCAGTAATTTTTAATGGACGTAATGATTTCATGTCCTTATGCTCTTTTGTTCAACTTCCATGATTCCTTCTGCAGTTCTGTCTTTCCTATTCGGAACTCACAGTGCGGTTCCTGTTAACTTAACTGTTGCCCCAAACGTCATGTTTACTGTAACATATTCATCACAACCTCATTACCTGACCTTTGGCACGGTCTTAATATTTTTATTCCATTGTAACTTGCAGTAATTTTTAATGGACGTAATGATTTCATGTCCTTATGCTCTTTTGTTCAACTTGAAATCAACAGCAAATTATAAGAAATAAGGTTCTCCCTATTCTATCAACTTTTGAGCTACAGCACCCATGTTTCAACTATGCTAGAGCCACTAATACTTAATAAAATAAATTTACTATCTTTGCATGATACCCATAATTAAATACACGTGGTTCTTTGGGGAGCGATCTGTTTATCGGTTAAAGTCACTCAGTACAGATCCTTCTGAACATCCACAGGGGTATATGTCATTAGCTAAGCAGCAACCTAAAGCTTTTCTGAAATATAAAGATTTAGCTCTAATTGCCACCTCCACTACTGTTAAAACTTTTGCTTCACATAGCACGAAAACTGTAAATTAAATTTAAGACAAATATAAGCTAAATGTAATGTAATTAATGATCATTTCCTTCGTAGGTATATTATTAATCTAATACGCAACTGGGTGCCCTAGATCAATGTTGAAACAATAGTTCTAGCAGTACCCAAACAAAAATAAACATTTCAGTAGCAGGGTGCAGTGATTATTATTTTTAATTAATGGCATGTCTGGACGGCAAATGAAATAGACAAACAAATTTTGCCGTTTCTGAAATAAAAGTGGCATAGTTAAACGTATCCCTTTTATACAATTACCATCCATTAATATCCATAACTATAAACGTTGATAATCGATTGTCAGTCCTTACATTCGCGTCTAATTGACTCAATAACATTACTGCATTAAAATTATTTATGTGAATCATAGCCGCGCGGGATTAGCCGAGCGGTCTAGGGCGCTGCAGTCATGGACTGTGCGGCTGGTCCCAACGGAGTTTCGAGTCCTCCCTCGGGCATGGGTGTGTATGTTTGTCCTTAGGATAATTTAGCTTAAGTAGTGTGTAAGCTTAGGGACTGATGACCTTAGCAGTTAAGTCCCATAAGATTTCGCACACATTTGAACATTTTTTGGGAATCATACTGTAGCATATTACAACCTCATACTAACACAAAGACCAACGATTTTAAGTAATGACGAGTCGGAGTGGCTGATATACGAAGACAAACATCGGATACTCGGGTGCTGCCTATTTCTCGCATTTTTATATGCTTATCACTATGTTTTTCTCATCACTAAGGAAAACGCATACATGCTTTTAATAATACTGCATGATCCCAAATATTATGACGCAATTAATTTCGTCAATCAGAGTTTCATACTGTAATCACGGAAGACATTTAGATAGTAAGAACAGAAACATGAGTACATCCAAAACTATTTCGTAAGCACATGACTTTTTTAATTTCTGGTTTTTCAGTAATGACACAAAGACTAATTATTTTTTGTTTTGGTCTAATCCAAATCGATTTAATCCTAGTCGCTAGCGGAGGAACGTCTTCGTGTTTAACATGGATTCCGAACAGTTGTACAGCAAGGTGTTCTACTCTCGACATTGTCAGACCTGAAGAACCCCTTTTGAAACGATTTAAAATTTCAGCTTTCTGGAGATTTGATGTAAGCTATTTGTATACATGTGTATCGAAAATTGTGATGTGGGTCCCGAACCAAATTAGCTACTGACTCCTATACTACAGAACTATACTACATTTCCTCCATTACCATCTTTTCTGTGCCAACACTAAGCGTCTTTTGTTCATTGCGAATGCTTGACGAGCAGGTGCCACACTGACCGTTCAGTACTGACAAGATCCGGGAGAGACGATTATCGGTCGGACATCAAATACTGGTCATGTTACAATACGAGGCATTAGTGTTGTTTCAATAGTAACAGAGAAGGATTCCAGGCATATTTCAGGCAAAACCTTCCGTTTATAAGCATACAATCACTTGTTGAATGTGTCCTTCACAGCGGTTTTCTTTTGAAATCTGCCTGGGATCTTGTCCTCTGCCTAGTCAAACAACACAGGTAAAGAGTTAGTGGCAAACTCATTGTCAATTAATTTAGCACCATCGATAACTCATGGTTTTGCTTGTCTTTAGTTATGTGTAGTGAGGCTTTTGTTTCCTCGTCCCAATCTTGCACAACATCGGTTTAATTGCGATTCACCTGTCCACTGTTGTCAACATCGCTGCTCGTCTGGCGTGGCACGTTGAGCGTGCTTGCAGTTGTCCGCCACCCGAAAGGTCCCGGTTCAACCCTCCTCAAACACGCTATCAATTGGAATGATGCATGCGTCTCCATACCATGGTGCCTGCTTCCTCTGCGTGTGTACACCATACTCAGCCTGGTGGCTATGGACACTTCCTTCCAAAGGAGTAGACACAGATGTCACTCTGTTGCCTATGCCACTACAGCATCTGCTTGCGGATGACGCTGAAACCATAATCAGTACATCTATCATCCCTCAGTTGGCATATTCCACCAGATCGAAATCATCTTTCAAGGTATCCTAATTCTTTCGAGCTGTGTACTGTATTGGAGCATAAATTTGTAACTTTTCCAATAAGTTTAAGAAACACAACCGATACACATAACAGCCACTTTAGTTAGAAATAATAAATTCTCCTTCACTGTTTGCAACAGTTTTCAACGCTGGAGTAATTTTCAGGTTTCGCGAGTGTAGATGTCAAGCGGTTTCGAGGCGAAGAACTCGTCGAACCATGCTCGGAGCGCATTTTCATCCGGAGAGGAATTTCCTTGAAGGTTGTTGGATAGAGAACGGAAAAGCTGAAAATCTGAGGGCGCAAGATCGGGGTAATAAGGTGGGTGTGGAATTACTTCCAAAACCCACTTCCTGTATATTGGTTTTCGCCAGTCTGACAGAAAGCGGGCGGGTGTCATTCTGGAGTAGCATTACTTCACGCGGTCTTCCTGGTCGTTGATCTTGGATTTCACCTGCAAGGAGTCTCAGTTGTCGACAATAAATGTCAGTAGAGACTGCTACACCCTCGGGAAGCAATTCGTAGGACACCAAACTGTCACTGTTTCATTAGATGCGTAACATCATTTATTGTAGATGCGCTCAGTTTTTTGTGTAGGAAGTTGCTGCTTTGTTTGGGCTCAATCATTTCTTTCTTTTCTTAATGTTAGCATTAAGACACCATTTCTCGTCACCAGTAACAATACAGAATAGAAATGGTCGGGGTTCTTCACAACCCACTTGGTGACGAAAAGCGAAGATGCGTATAAGACAGCCCGGTGATTCTTGTGACTTTAGCTATTCTTGTGACTTTAGCTGAGAGCATGTGTAACACATTAGACAAACACACGGTCAGATACAAAATTTCCTCCCAGAGGGTAACATTAATTTATGTCATGACAGACAAGTTAGTGAAGTATAGCTAGTGTTAAACATGCGGTACCCATACACCCGAATTTTGAACCTTCCGTATTGCGTGCATATGTTGCAAGATGATGTAATGATCACAGGTCATCACATTTGCCACTTCATGAGCATACTGGCATGGATCATTGTGGAACAATGCACTTAAACGAACTTTATCAGATCTCGAATATCTTCCTGACCACGAACACAGAGAGTCACTATTGCCAAAAGTATCATCCTTAAAAATAGAAAACCATTATTTGGCTTTGTTCTGTCCAGTAGTACTATCCTCATGCATGGCGCAAATGTTTCTGGCTGCCCCCCCTGCTGTTATCCCTCTACTGATCTCAAACAGAAGAGTACGTCGGAAATAATCTGATTTCTTAACTTAGCACTCCATTTTCTAGCGTCCACAGCTCCACTCGCTATCTCCATATGACAAAATGACGCTATGTAATGTCAAATAGCAACAGTGAACTACATATACAAATGACAAACGATAAATAAACCCATAGTAACCGGAATACCAATATGCAAAACAAAAACGCTTCGAATTTATGCACCAACCTAATATTAAACTGGACAATATTTAACCCCCATACAACCTGTACTATTCTCTGACATTAGTTAGGCTCTACCAAATCTACCTCTAACAACCAAGTTGATGTGGGAAAATTGTAAATTAAGTTTTTCTATCATAAGCAGAGCTTATGATTGAAACAGCCTCAACGTTTCACATACAGCTATCACTAACCAGGACATACAGTGTTTGTGAGATTCAGATGAATCAGTTTCTGTATAAATAGCTTGAACATAACACTTGGTTTCCAAGGAATTAAAACTTCTAGGAAGGAAAAAGGGGAGGTAGGACAATAATAGAACGACAAAGGAATCCTGTAATGTCCTTTTCCAAAAGAAGTTGCCGACTATCTGCCTAAGGGAAACTACAGAACATTTAAATGTGTAAAGTCAAATGGGGATTAGGCTTCTCTTTCCCCAAACGCGAGTTCACGAAGAGGAAATGTAGTAATTTAGATACTAGGTTACTGATGACTACTTCTTCCATCAAAACAGTAATCATCTCTCAAACATTTAATTTTTATGTACCTGACTGTATAAAACAACGTGCGCAGTAAGTTAGTTGGACGATCCACGCAATTCCGCACACAACCAGGATATACACTGATACAAGTTAATGTCGGAATGATAGGAAGTGTTTGCCACCTGGCAGCCACACGAACCGAGGGAGAGGGTGGAGTGAAGCAAGGTGCGTGTGCAAACGAGAGACAAAGGACCCCGCGACTCGATTTACGGCCCCTGCGATAAGATATCTCCCTCACCTAAGCCCCTTCCACGCATACCCACGGTCACAATGCATCAGAGGGCAGGTCTTTTATTACTACCATACGAGCCCTCACACTCCCTTCTATTGACAGTCTTTCTGTTGCTATGCTGTCCGTGTTAAGGCAGAAGGCGGCAATGTTAACTTAATCTGCTGTATATAGATAAGCATAGGAATATTTTGTAGAAATTGCGCTGCGGATAATTAATGATATTGACCGTCAGCATTCTTATAAAAGCAAAAATTTCTTAAGGAAGACATGACTTCTCACGAGATTTAAAGCTAGTAACTAAAGAACTTTCTGGCCTAGGTAATATTTCACACATGTTGCCACTAAGTGTACTAGTTGATCAAAAGTATCAAGACGCTCCTATGAGGCATCGAATATGGACCAACCATTGGGTGTCACCCGCATAAGAGACCCACCAGGGCCAGTTCAACCATTCTAGAGCAGCCCAAGTGGAATCTTCGGATGTGATCGTGAAGCGGAAATGCCACTACAACTAAACCAAGCCCAGGCAGACGGAGTGGGGACCTAGAGCACAGCGGATGGTTGTTGTAAAACAATCTCCTGAAATCGGAGGAAGGAATCACTCCTGAACCCCAGAGAGCTACCAGATGTCCAGCTAACACAATGCCAGTGTAGATGGAATCAAAAAAAGTGGCTGGAGCAGTTCCTCATACGCCACACACTTATGTAGCCAGTGCTGAGCCACGCTTGAAGTGCTTTAAAGAGCAACGTCACTTGCGAGTGGAGGCTGGAAACGAGTCGTTTGGAGTGATGAAGCACACTATACCCTATGAAAATGTCTTAGATTTTGGTTTGGCAAATTCTTGCGGGATATTACCTGCCATAACTGTCAGTTTCAACAGTTAAGTATGGATGAGGTGCAAATAGGGTGTTTTCGTGATTGGCTTGTGGTCCAGCTTTTGCATTAAAGACATCGCTAAATACGGAACTATACGAACACCTTTTATAGCACTGTGTACTACTTACAGAAAAGGGACAGTTGGGAGACGATGATTATTTATATCAGCATGATGCTGCATCCTGTCATAAAACAGCGTCTGTGACGCAATGGTTTGTGGACAATAGCATTACTGGAATGGACTGCCCTCCCAAAAACCAGACCTCAACCGAATCGAACACGTTTATGATGAGTAAGAATGACGACTTCGCTGCACACCACAGTTTCCAAAATCATCAACCCTACACAGAAATTCAGACATCTCATTCGAGTGTGCCCCAGGAGTGTTCACACCGTCATAAAAGCGATGTGTGGACACGCCACATACGAAAGTCTATTAACTGGTGTCGAAATAAGATATGTTTCTGGTAATACCAAAGCAGTTCTGAGTACATGAAGATCCTTATTTGTGACGAATCAAAGCTTTTCATTTCGTATTGGTTCTAACCATGAAAACCCATTTCCTGTAAGCTCTCCTCACTCCGTCGAGTTATCAGAAAGCGATCAGGTACCTACCATCTGCTTCGTGTGCCTTTAGTGCACTTTACCTAATAATTTTGTAATCCTACATGTGAGGCTGTGTTTTCCTAGTTAACTTATGTGTAACCCTTAAAATGCACTGAATACCATTTTTTGATGAGCTAACTGTGGGTGTGTATGATGATAACGCATAAAAAGTGTGGGTTCATGTATCTATGGTAATGGGTTTGTTCATAAAACGACTTTTTTCTGCCACTATCCATAATTTTCTTATTTAAATACAGTGTGAATTTAGACAGGTCGGAGGTGACTATGATGTATTCCACACTGTCTTCTATGAATACAGGTTCTCGAAATGCTATCTATCATGATTTCGCAAGAACTATTTGGTCTTTTTCCCACAGCATCGCATTTAAGTTACTACAAAAGACACGCAGGTTGCATGGAACTTTCACTGTTCTAACATACAGCTTAAACTGCAGTTCTTAACGAGAATAGTTTGATCTCTGTAGCGAGTTAAGCCGAGGAATTGCATGTGTAAATATCAGGACAAATCTCAGGCTGACCTGTTCAACAGATAAACGGTTGCAGATTTGGCCTACACGTCTCAGAATTGTCAAACCCAGACCACCATCTTCTTGTCTAAACATGGTGAGCTGGACAATACATGTTTCATTAATGTGTAAACATAAACCCATCGTCTTTATGTGCATGCACACTATAAAAAGAGGAAGCGACTCTTAGAATGGCGTCAAGTGAAAGACACGTAGTATTCTGCACCGGATCAAGGTCTCTGTGATGCTACTTTTGCGTATGGATAGGATGGTCGGAATATTTATGGTGGAAGACGTGGGAAAGGAGGCTGGCGCTGCTGTGATCCTTTCCTCAGGCCCCAGATACGCAGTGGCGCTTGCAGCTATCGGTGCACAGCTGACTGCTGCGGCATGCTTTGCCTTGTGTAGACAGCGATGCACCTGTTTACCACCGAGACCACCACCCACACAGAATGTTCGCTTTAAAAAAGTAACGAAAAAAGTGGAGCTGCTCTAACATACACATTATAAAAAGAGAATCCGATTCGCACAACGGCGTCAAGTGAAATATGTACAATATTCGACACCAGATCACGACCCCTGAGATGAAGTGCCAATGGTGTAAGAACTTCAGGAACTGTACTCTATAATGGATTAAAAGGCGAAATTTTTATTATTATTACAGTAACATACAGTCAAACAGCGATGCATTCTTTCAAAAAATACTGTGGCTCAGTACCATCGAAAACTTTTGAATGGTCAGTGTAATAGCATTCTGCAATGTGTCCGCTGGGACCATAGTAAAACATGAAAGACGCTACATAGCTTATAAATTGCTCTCAGTACGTCGACAGCACACTATTATTTGAAGGAAAAAGGAAACCAAACAAAAATCATTAAAAGCATTGATATGTATCCGATAATGCCAAATAAACTATAGTGAAAGGGAATTCACCTGTCGGAAATGATGTCTAATTTTCTCTGCAATATAATTTATTTATACTGAGTGCTTTGTGAGAGATTAAAACGTGAAATGTCGAATTATGTGGGAATCTTGCGAATCAACCGCTAGATAAAAATAAAATATAAGAAACCTGTATTGAAACGCCATCTACGATGTGTCCACTATAGAATTTAGCAATGGTTACAGTGTATTACCAGTAATTGAATAGTTAACTGTCTTCTTAACATAAAGTGTCGGGGTGTTAATGGACAGTTTTGAGGATTGGGAGCACTGACTAGTCACATTATGTGAGCCATAGCTGCAGGTAATATATCGGCAACTCTCTAAACTAGGTCCATGCCTGTTGGCTTCCTTCCTTACGCTGTGATTACTGCAATGACAAACCAAGTGTTCTAGGGTAACGTTGCTGAAAGTGACAAGTCATGAATTATAGCAGTAAGGGTCTAAATTATAGTAATTTAGTGATAAATTACTTGATAAGCGTCGCAGAAATTTGTCAACCATGCAGGCAGTGTAAGTACCACACCAAACAGAACAATACCCTGTATCCCATTTTGAATTTCCCACCATTTATACATACCCCAATTGGCCTACGAGGATGGTGGAATGGGAAGGGATTTGGGAGGGGTGTGGAAGAGGAGGGTGGATCTGGAAATAACGCAGGCTATGCTAAAACTGTCATTGGTCCATTACTCACGGTTACCCATATGGAAAGTATTATTCCGAAGATTAGCTACGAAACTTTTATTGATGGTACAGACGGATACATTATTGTGAACAATAAATCTGAGCCCGGAAGTCTTACTTTGACCCATGGGAGAGAGAGTTCAAATCATAGCTAATCGTCCACCACTCACTCAAAATCGAAGAGCGTGTGGGACATTTATTCCAGTCACGGCTCTTCAATTCAAAATACTTCATTTTCAATCATCCACCCTGTTTATAATTATAACCCTTACAGTTTATGACACCTTGACACCCTGTATCATAGTATGAATTTGGATAATGAAACAAATCGATAAATGTCAAACGCATCATAAACTTCGTTTTCCAGATGACACTATTATATGCATAATACCAGATGCCACCTGACCGTACGTTGTGGAGACTACCTCCTTCGTTTAACACCAGTCCATGCTCCACTCGTTACTAGCGTTTGCAAAGAATAACTGTCAGTTAAATTCTATATTAAGTGTAATTTCTCGGATTTTTTCATTCAGGACCTTTCCCAAGACGGGTGTAGGTGGAAGTAGCATGTTGTCCAGAAATTAATCACACGGATTTTCAACCCTAAACCTTTCTATGATGCACAATGACTCTCTAGCAGCGTCTACTTTTGGCGTTTACTCAGAATCACCGTAACTTGTTGATTTAACTGACATTACCCTTGCTGACTGGCACCGTAGCTTGATAACTACATTGCATCCTTGTGCCGTAAAGTGATACTTCAAGGCCCCACTCTATTTGCAGTGTTTTTGATAACTGCATTCCCATACAGGCATCGCTGACAAAGTGAAAAAGTGTTTTTTTTACAAAAGGAATGACATTTGGAGTTTAGGGTCACAGATCCATGTTCTAGACTGCTAGCGCATTTGAAACGTAGTTACAAGAATCGAGGTAAGCCATTGCTATGTAAGTTCCATAAGACTTACAACGACGCAGTTGAAATTTGCAACGAATGTAATACTATATTACATAACTCTAAAGTGTTGGAACTAAGATTTTACAGATAGGTGAGTAGTTTACAAAAATTTTACAGTAACATAAGAATGTATAGGGTAAATTTTTGCATTTCTGTTTGCTTATCTTTAACCGGAAACGCTATTTGAGATCCTAATAGAATGTGATACATATATCGATTTTGACACAATTCGTTGTTTTCAGGACAAAATCTCTGATTTCGTCTCCGAATCGATGATAAAGACTTTTAACGAAGAACTGCAATGTCTTAATGGTTTTCGGGATATTCTGGTGTCATAGATTCATTAATGCATAGATATGTGGTGCTATCTAAAACGTTTCCATAAGTAGGAGACTGGGGAAAGAAACTTTTCTATAAATAACATTTGAATTTGTATTTAATTTATGAGAGGGTGGAAGTGTTATTATTAGCAGTCCCGTTATGTAAGTTCAAAGAACCTAATTTTACTTCAGTCAGACACAGAATTAAAAGTTAAAATGATTCCTCAGCTGATTATTTTCATTGAAGGTTAGAATGAAAACGCTGTATATTTTTACTGAGCCCTGTCTGCCCGGGCGTAAAATACATCGTTAGAAGTACGTCAGTAACTGACTAGGCGCGGGAAACTTAAACTGCGTCGTTGTATTAACACTGATTTAGAAATGATCTGATTATTATCTACTGCATAAGAAGTAAAGTTACTTTTTGAACATGGTCTGTACTTTAAGAAGATTCAATCTGTGGCTGTTGTCGTTTGATCAAATGCTCTAGTCAGCGTAATGCTACCAAATACTGAAGTGTAGCATAATCACTTGAACTGCAGTGGCAACGCACAGTCTTAGTGTCTTTGGTGCTGCCATTCACCTCCGTCCGGTAATATTATTGTCATTGTACAAGTCACAGTTTGATAACTGTTTCATAATCACAATGTGTAACACCAACTGAATACACCGTTACGCAATCCATCACTTCTCTGCTAGTGTTTGGGGGCATAAAAGTTACCACAACACTTTGCTGGCCTTTTCAAGGGACAGTTACTCTAATTTGCCGATAGGTTTGCTCAAAACAGTGTACAAATATCAGTACTGTAGTTTGATATAAAGGTATAGTCCCTTACAACTTAGTTAAAAGTCATGTATAATATTATACAGACAATGTAACAGTAGTTCAGTTTTGTAAGCTAGTATCTTTGTTATCCAAAATTATTTAACAAAATCTACAAGGCTTTAATCCTGTTAGCTTGTTTCTATTTCCAAGTAAGAAATTATCCATTACCAATTACTAGGTTACGTGGGGTAAGTTAGTGTATTTATAATAAACACAACACGCAGAAAGCAGAGAATTATGGCCTAGATTTATACAGTAACTATGCTTGTACATGCCAGGAATATTTTAGAGATTGTGGTTTCACGAATAAAGATAGGCAAATTTACAGATTGCTTTATATAGCAATAAAGTTTCTTCCAGATATGACGGTGTTAATTTCAATCGTTACACATTCACCGGTTTACTTAAGGAAAAATAAAGTCATGGTAATTTATCTCACTGACAGGTTTTGACCAGAACCCTCTGAAATTCAATATCAAGCAATTTACTTTAATAACATGGTGACGCCAAACCCCATTTACCACAAATGTTTAACATTTTTGTTCAGAAAATAGATCAAATTTACATTACAGTACAGAGTTTACAAAACTTCGCACAAATTTGTTTGTTTTTAACGATGCTCTAACAGTCTCTGTTCAAGAATATACAGTTATGAGTACATAATTTTAACATATGAAGTTAAGGAGCTTACATTTATGAAATGAGTTGCATTTGACGAAGGCCCCTCAGGCAAATGGATGGAGCGGGTGGTCACTTAGAACTATGCACCATGGAAACTGGAGGCCAAAGTCATATGGGCTAAAGGTTCAGCAATCTGCACAACCCCAGGCAATGACGAGTTTTCGTCCCACTGATAATTTATCTCACCACAGCTAATTTATCCAGCTTACGAGTAGTTGCTGTCATAGTTCGCCATCAACCATAGAGTACATGTAAAATTACACAAGGGCGTTAATATGTGGACAATATTTTTACAACATATTATGGTCCGAAAGACAACACGTGCTCTCAACTTAAGTCACATAGACAAAACACTTGATCTCATTAATTTATGTGATTCCTTGCATAGTCTATACTAGCTTGAGGATTTTAGTTATCTGTAGTTCAGACTGCATATTTTTGCATTAGGAAAACTTCATTTCATGCTAACAAGCATGCTCGTCAAGACGTGTACATCATCCAAGTTATATGGTATATTGTGAGTTGGCCACCAGCGGGCTGGCTGTGAATCATTCTTGCTGAAGCTCTCAGCAATCAGTCTGCCAACAGTCAGTTTCATTTAGCTTCGCGGCGCTTCGCCACCATCTGCCTTTTTGTTCCAGCAATTTTCACATCCACAGTAGTAACTTCATCTAGTGCAAGACTAACATTATGTGTGGGCTACTCATCTGTCACTTTCCGTTTAGCACATTTACAATGTAACATTTCACTCATCCTTATAAACTGATCCAGATCGTTTACTGTTCAATATCTTTCTAGTTTACTGTGTTTATACTTGTGACCAAGCCGACAGCAAAATGAGAAATATAAATACTATTTACAATTTTACATAGAATTTCACGTTCTATTTAGCGATCAGTGCAGATTCAGTATTCTCTATAACATCTGTTTCTATAGAGGACATTAATGATCATCAGACTCGTCAGTATAACTGGTATATTTTACAGTAGAGGACAGCACGCAGCATTATGGGGAAGTTCTTTGGAACAAGACACATCTTTTCATCTAACTCACGTTTATTTCAGAACTAAAGAAAATAATCACCTGGTCTTATATATATATACACACATATATATATATATATATATATATATATATATATATATATATATATATATATATATATATATATATATCCCAGTTAGAAACGTAAATCTGACAGATTTCAATCAGGAGATCGTAACACTGGAGACACTTCATGATATAACAGTATTAACAATAGTAATTATGCACGAAACTAGGATCGCTTTGGAGGAAATCTTGGAACAACAATAATAATAATGTTTGCACAGTTCATGACACCGTGGTGATCAACAATTAGAACCAGCACTGGTCACCTCCCAACGCACTTGTGAACGTTATTGAAGTGGCTGAGGAGTCACGTCGTCAGGTGACTGATTCAACATGCTAAGGTCGGCCACATCTTGCCCTCACATGTTGGCTGAAGAATGGACCGAGGACGAAATTCTTAAGGGGAGTTATAACGGGAAAAAGTCTTTTATCATCGTTTTTCGGATTTTTATCTCATTATAAAATTTGCAATTTTCCGAATAAAATTATATATATATATATATATATATATATATATATATATATATATATATATATATATATATATATATATAGAAGGGTGTGTATTGCTGTGTTGTAAAGGTCGTGTCCAGAAGAGGATGGGCACCAGGTTGAGGAAGTTGGGAAGTTGAAACAAAGATTGAGAGACGAGAAACTTTAAAATCACAAGAGGCAGGCTGACAGACAAAATGACTGATGAACTGCAGCGGTATTACAAATAATACTGAGGATTTGTAGAAAATGAAGCAGGTAGTATGGGTTACCTTCATCCACAGACTGTCAACAGAAGAGAAGCCAGTATACCACATTTGCCCTACTGGACCTGATTAATGGTGCAATTACCGCAATGCGCAGTGCTCAAACAGTTCATACAGCTATAAACAACCCATCTCAGCAGCAGACATGGATATCATAAAACCTGTTTACAGAGACCTGGAAAATCCTGAATTACTGAAGAAGTGTCTGTTTGGTCAGACTAAAAATCCCAATGAGTCGTTCAATAATCTTACATGGACTCGCTTACCAAAAATTGTTTTTGTTGGAATGAAGACCTATGGAGTAACATTATTTGCGGGAACAGTGGTAGTTTACACGTCCTTTCCTTAAGACCAATGAAATAACGTTACTTGTAGGAAACCACTTTTAGCATTCACTGGACTAGACAGCATATTTGGCAAATTCATGCATACAGTCTGTGACTGCACATCAAATGTAATGTAACATGTGCGGAATATTCTAAACGTCTACTTACCTTCCATGCCTCTAGACAGCATATTTCGCAAATTCATGCATACATCCCCCCCCCCCCCCCATGAACCATGGATCTTGCCGTTGGAGGGGAGGCTTGGGTGCCTCAGCGATACAGATAGCCGTACCGTAGGTACTACCACAACGGAGGGGTATCTGTTGAGAGGCCAGACAAAGGTGTGGTTCCTGAAGAGGGGCAGCAGCCTTTTCAGTAGTTGCGAGGGCAACAGTCTGGATGATTGACTGATCTGGCCTTGTAAAAATAACCAAAACGGCCTTGCTGTGCTGGTACTGCGAACGGCTGAAAGCAAGGGGAAACTACGGCCGTAATTTTTCCCGAGGGCATGCAGCTTTACTGTATGATTAAATGATGATGGCGTCCTTTTGGGTAAAATATTCCGGAGGTAAAATAGTCCCCCATTTGAATCTCTGGGCGGGGACTACTCAAGAGGATGTCGTTATCAGGAGAAAGAAAACTGGCGTTCTACGGATCGGAGCATGGAATGTCAGATCTCTTAATCGGGCAGGTAGGTTAGAAAATTTAAAAATGGAAATGGATAGGTTAAAGTTAGATATAGTGGGAATTAGTGAAGTTTGGTGGCAGGAGGAACAAGACTTCTGGTCAGGTGACTACAGGGTTATAAACACAAAATCAAATAGAGGTAATGCAGGAGAAGGTTTAATAATGAATAGGAAAATAGGAATGCGGGTAAGCTACTACAAACAACATAGTGAACGCATTATTGTGGCCAAGATAGATACGAAGCCCACACCTACTACAGTAGTACAAGTTTATATGCCAACTAGCTCTGCAGATGACGAAGAAATTGAAGAAATGTATGATGAAATAAAAGAAATTATTGAGATAGTGAAGGGAGATGAAAATTTAATAAAAGGGTGACGGGAATTCGAGTGTAGGAAAAGGGAGAGAAGGAAACGTAGTAGGTGGATATGGATTGGGGCTAAGAAACGAAAGAGGAAGCCGCTAGTAGAATTTTGCACAGAGCACAACTTAATCATAGCTAACACTTGGTTGAAGAATCATAAAAGAAGGTTGTATACATGGAAGAAACCTGGAGATACTAAAAGGTATCAGATAGATTATATAATGGTAAGACAGAGATTTAGGAACCAGGTTTTAAATTGTAGGACATTTCCAGGGGCAGATGTGGACTCTGACCACAATCTATTGGTTATGAACTGTAGATTAAAACTGAAGAAACTGCATAAAGGTGGGAATTTAAGGAGATGGGACCTGGATAAACTGAAAGAACCAGAGGTTGTACAGAGTTTCAGGGAGAGGATAAGGGAACATTTGACAGGAATGGGGGAAAGAAATACAGTAGAAGAAGAATGGGTAGCTTTGAGGGATGAAGTAGTGAAGGCAGCACAGGATCAAGTAGGTAAAAAGACGAGGGCTAGTAGAAATCCTTGGGTAACAGAAGAAATATTGAATTTAATTGATGAAAGGAGAAAATATAAAAACGCAGTAAATGAAGCAGGCAAAAAGGAATACAAACGTCTCAAAAATGAGATCGACAAGAAGTGCAAAATGGCTAAGCAAGGATGGCTAGAGGACAAATGTAAGGATGTAGAGGCTTATCTCACTAGAGGTCAGATAGATACTGCCTACAGGAAAATTAAAGATACCTTTGGAGATAGGAGAACCACTTGTATGAACATCAAGAGCTCAGATGGAAATCCAGTTCTAAGCAAAGAAGGGAAAGCAGAAAGATGGAAGGAGAATATAGAGGGTCTATACAAGGTCGATGTACTTCAGGACAATATTATGGAAATGGAAGAGGATGTAGATGAAGATGAAATGGGAGATACGATACTGCGTGAAGAGTTTGACAAAGCACTGAAAGACCTGAGTCGAAACAAGGCCCCTGGAGAAGACAACATTCCATTGGAATTACTGACGGCCTTGTGTGAGCCAGTCCTGACAAAACTCTACCATTTGGTGGGCAAGATGTATGAAACAGGCGAAATACCCTCAGACTTCAAGAAGAATATAATAATTCCAATCCCAAAGAAAGCTGGTGTTGACAGATGTGAAAATTACCGAACAATCAGTTTAATAAGCCACAGCTGCAAAATACTAACACGAATTCTTTATAGACGAATGAAAAAACTAGTAGAAGCCGACCTCGGGGAAGATCAGTTTGGATTCCGTAGAAATATTGGAACACGTGAGGCAATACTGACCATACGACTTATCTTAGAAGAAAGATTAAGGAAAGGCAAACCCACGTTTCTAGCGTTTATAGACTTAGAGAAAGCTTTTGACAATGTTGACTGGAATACTCTCTTTGAAATTCTAAAGGTGGCAGGGGTAAAATACAGGGAGCGAAAGGCTATTTACAATTTGTACAGAAACCAGATGGAAGTTATAAGAGTCGAGGGACATGAAAGGGAAGCAGTGGTTGGGAAGGGAGTAAGACAGGGTTGTAGCCTCTCCCCGATGTTATTCAGTCTGTATATTGAGCAAGCAGTAAAGGAAGCAAAAGAAAAATTCGGAGTAAGTATTAAAATCCATGGAGAAGAAAAAAAAACTTTGAGGTTCGCCGATGACATTGTAATTCTGTCAGAGACAGCAAAGGACTTGGAAGAGCAGTTGAATGGAATGGACAGTGTCTTGAGAGGAGTATATAAGATGAACATCAACAAAAGCAAAACGAGGATAATGGAATGTAGCCGAATTAAGTTGGGTGATGCTGAGGGAATTAGATTAGGAAATGAGACACTTAAAGTAGTAAAGGAGTTTTGGTATTTGGGGAGCAAAATAACTGATGATGGTCGAAGTAGAGAGGATATAAAATGTAGACTGGCAATGGCAAGGAAAGCTTTTCTGAAAAAGAGAAATTTGTTAACATCGAGTATAGATTTAAGTGTCAGGAAGTCGTTTCTGAAAGTATTTGTATGGATTGTAGCCATAGTAAAGGAGTTTTGGTATTTGGGGAGCAAAATAACTGATGATGGTCGGAGTAGAGAGGATATAAAATGTAGACTGCCAATGGCAAGGAAAGCGTTTCTGAAAAAGAGAAATTTGTTAACATCGAGTATAGATTTAAGTGTCAGGAAGTCGTTTCTGAAAGTATCTGTATGGATTGTAGCCATGTATGGAAGTGAAACATGAACGATAAATAGTTTGGACAAGAAGAGAATAGAAGCTTTCGAAATGTGGTGCTACAGAAGAATGCTGAAGATTAGATGGGTAGATCACATAACTATTGAGGAAGTATTGAATAGGATTGGGGAGAAGAGAAGTTTGTGGCACAACTTGACCTGAAGAAGGGATCGGTTGGTTGGACATGTTCTGAGGCATCAAGGGGTCACCAATTTAGTATTGGAGGGCAGCGTGGAGGGTAAAAATCGTAGAGGGAGACCAAGAGATGAATACACTAAGCAGGTTCAGAAGGATGTAGGCTGCAGTAGGTACTGGGAGATGAAGAAGCTTGCACAGGATAGAGTAGCATGGAGAGCTGCTTCAAACCAGTCTCAGGACTAAGGACCACAACAACAACACAACAACATGCATACAGCTTGTGACTGCGCATCAAATGCAGTGCAACATGTACGGAATATTCTAAACGTCTACTTACTTTCCATGTCTCCCATGTAGCATGTAAACTGTTATGTATTGCTGTATGTCACAGTAGTATTGCTATTTATTACCAGAACATTGAGAAGATATGGCAACCCTATTGAAGGGACTGCATACGCCATATTTTTTATTGTACGCACTGTGTCACTGATGTTGTGTGTTATGTGCATTTTTTTACTGTTATAGAGCAATTAAGTTACAACAGTAGCGTTGCTTGTGTGCTTTATACTCTAAACATTACGTATTATGATAAATAATACACACTGTTTTTATTTTTGGTGCAGGATAGAATTTTTTAATTTATGATCAGACATCTCTAACCATGCTTGCATATTCTGCAACTAACAAACATGCACCTTTTTGTGTCTGTGGTGTTACTCTACATACAAAAACGTCTACATATATGGAAATTTGTTGGTATACATTTATTAAAATATTAATCTTGATGGCTTCTTAATATCAGATGTCACTCCTAAATGAACAATGCATTACACCCAGCCTACTGTGTATAATAATGGAAGTCAAATATAGTTTCATACTAACCGACTGCTAACACCAGATGTTAGCATGGCAGGGAAGGTCAATATAATGGATAGATATCAGTTGGGCAAAAATTAAGACTAGTTTTTTATGAAAATATTCTAGCAAAGGAGGTGTGGGAACAACAGTATTTACTTTGGTAGAAAGATATGATTCTTTTTCGTTTGAGATCAATGATCTGTAATCGTACCCATTTATTATGATAAACAACCCGCCCATACTTAAGTAATGTCTCTACATACAGATGAGAGAGTGTCGTGGGATGACAATCGTTAAAAAGGTCTGCAAATAGTTTCGTGGCGCCATCCCTCATAGGGAGAAGTGACCATTCTAATAGAATAAAGGAAATCAGAGCGCACGCGGAAAGATGTAGGACAAGGAAATTTTTTGTGTCAATTTACTAAAGTATGGATATGTGGTGTCATCACCTTCCTATATTGTAGTGTAAAAAGTTGGTGTTTACATCATTCACTCAATCCTTGCAATACACAATATGAGGTATAACTTACAATGTTTTTTCATTCCTCATTTGAAATATAGATTGGAGAGGTACTCTTCCTCTCATATTGTAGCATAATCTTATTTGACAATATATGCTTACAGCAATTATTTCCCCCCGTGGAATATGTAATTTGACGTATAGCTTAGAATTTTTTGTCTATTAAAGTACACATGTGTGCCATCGTTTCCTTCCTATATCTAGTGTGTACAGTGAAGCCCCCAACTTATTTTGCAAATTCTGAGTACTTCCTCTTTATAATGCTTTTTTTTAAGTGCGTCTAGAAAACGGTGTAATATCACTTAAAGTTGGAACCATAAATATTTCAGACTTATTGGTGTAGGTAACAAATTATGTAACATGTTACAGAGGGCCTGTGTGGAAAAGGAATAGGAAATATCCCATGTTATCCATCCCACTGAAGCCTTCAGCCATCACTAGATTATCACAGCGTACACGTAGTCTCTTCCATGCAATTCCCACACTGCAATGCACTTGTTAACCGATGATTCGACTTACACTGTATAGCATAGGTTTAAAAGTCTTGACAATAGCACTCTGTAGGGAAGAATATTATATTTTTAACTGTGTGGAAGACTTCTGCATCGGCAAATGGTGCTGATTCATGTCTGGAATTCTTCATTTCAACACTAAATTCATGGTGGTTAACTGTTGGTCAGTTTTTTTTGCAGGAAGTATAAACATCATGGTGTTATTATAGCCACCATATTAAGAGCTGATCTACCTAGGTATTACCTATCTCGCTGTAGACTGCTGATGTGTGGTGCCTCACTCAAAAAAAAAAAAAAAAAAAAAAAAAAGAAACGGCTACATACTTTAGGTGTATAATTATACATCGTTGTTCCAACTCTGCTGTAGAAATTGTGACTATCTCTTTAATGTAATGTAAACTATGTGAATATACAAAACTGCCTCATGTAAACCAACGTGTGCACAGTACTACTGTGTTTATTACTGGCACATTTACAAGATGTAACAAGTCTATTAAAAAGACTGCATACATTATGCCTATCAGTAATGGAGAAGGAAATTTTTGGTGTACTTAACAATAGTCTCTCTGGTAAACTATCCAGGTTTATCTCCATGGGACAGGGTGTCAAAGCAGAACTACGATTTCTCCCACCTGAAACAATAATTTGATAATAAGAGGCACAGACTATTACGCTACACTTACTTGTGAGGAGATGTTAAAATACATGGGATACCATTATGTTGCTCCGTTGCCTGTTGCAATGTATGCCAGTAATATATAAAATGTATAGGTTTATCGATCATTGATAATGAGTTACTGTATAGATTAACTTTGTTTCTATTACCAGCAACCATTTTCTTTTTCCGGCAGGTCAGCGGTGATTGTGAAGCTCTCTACAACGTCCTCTTCATATATGGGGTCTAATATGCCATCGCGGTAACTGTGTTGTTTATATCCCATGGAATCACTTGTAAGTTCCTACAAAACACATGCAGGTTGAATGGAGCTGCCCATGATTTGACTTACAGCTCAAAGCGTGCTTGTTGACAGAAATGCTTTGATCTTGGTAGCAAAGTAAATCAGTGTAATACCATTTATAATGCAAAGATGAGAAGTTAGCCTGGGAACTGCATGTGTTCATGTCTAGAGAACTCTCAGGCTCCATTGTGTACCAGAAAAATGGTCGTAAGTACACCATACATCTCTCAGCTTTATCAGACTCCCACCTTCTTTTCTGAAAACATGATGAGCTGGAGATTACACGTTCAAATAATGTGTAAGTATGACACAATACTCTTTATGCATATGCACAATTTAACAAAAGAAGGTTACTTGCAGAACTGAACAGAGAGAAATGTGTGTAATATCTGTGCTGTGTCATGACATCTAAGATGCTACTTTCGCGTATGGATGCAAAAACCTCAGAGCTCTGCACATGGATGAGATGGGAGATCATAGCCTCCGTAAGAGCTAAGTTAAGCGAGGGGGATGGCGCTGCTGTGATTCCATTCCTCTAGCTCACAGAAACATAGCCGCACTAGAAGTAAGCAATGAATAGCCGATATCTGTGACACGCATTACATCGCAAGGTCATCATAGCCTCTCATGGCCAAATCCACCACATGCAGTGTGATAGTTTAAATAAATACGACTACGACGTACTGCTACACATTCATCAATATCCTGTGACTAAAGTAGTAAAAGGATGGATGATTAAGCGATCGGCATAGTGTTTTCTGGGATCCTGAAGATATACGCTGCCTATAAATCACTCTCAATACATCGAAACTAAGCCAGCCGCGGTGGTCTAGCGGTTCTAGGCGCGCAGTCCGGAACCGCGCGACTGCTACGGTCGCAGGTTCGAATCTTGCCTCGGGCATGGATGTGTGTGATGTCCTTAGGTTAGTTAGGTTTAATTAGTTCTAAGTTCTAGGCGACTGATGACCACAGAAGTTTAGTCGCATAGTGCTCAGAGCCATTTGAACCACACCGAAACTAAGATATTATTCATTTATTTTGAAAGGAAAAAATTCCAAAGAAGAATTATTTAAAGCATTGACAATTATTCTGTAACTATAAACAGAACAAGGCGAAATCGAATTCATCTGTCAGAAATGATGGTTTATTTTGTCTACGAAGCAAGCGAGTTTTTCCTTATTGATTGCTTTGCGAGAGATAAAAGCGAGAAGTGGCGAATGATCCAGGAGTCTTATGGATTAAATGCTAGACAAATAAGAGAAAAGAGATCAGTATTGAAAATTCATCTACTATGTGTCCACTGTAGAGTTTATCAGTGTCTACATTATGTTAGCAGTCAGCAAATTATGTGGCTGTCTGCTTAAAGGCAACTGGTATGGAGCTGGTAGTCTGTTTGGGGGAACATGAGCGCCGGCCAGTCATGTTGAGCGGGCCACAGCTGCAGATAATATATCGGCACTCCTCCGAACTCCGTACACCCCTGTCGGCTTCCTCCCTCGCGTGGCGTGACCGCAGAGTGGCGCGTGGCTTCCAGACATGGCAGTAGATGCAGCTGAGCGCAGTCTGGTGCTGCTATGACTCGCGGGCTATCGGAACACATGGTACAGTCAGCCGCGGCACTTGCCGCGATCTGTCCAGCGGCGTGAAATGTGCAAGCGATGTTTTCTAAAGCGTTTAAACTGTTTGCATGGCGGGCCACACATTACATAAATTTTTGTTACTGTTAGACTCACTTTGTCGCGCCTGCAGTTAGTGGCCGTGCTTCATTGAATATGAGGGTTCCTGCTTCATGTCTGTTGGTGGTGAGTGAGAAAGATACTACACCACTGTTTTGTAAGATCAAAACAATCGGCAATCCTGGATTTTTTAAATTTCCCTCCGTTTTAAGCTTAGAGCAAGTGAGCTTAAGTGGGCTATTTAAATTTTGAATTTTCACATAGAACAAGCACCATTTTGAATTTCCCACCATAGTAAGCAAGTTCTGTCGTCCTGGGGGAGTGGGACTGTCAATATATAAATGGGTAATAAGTTGTACCGATAACCGTCCGAGTGCTCTACAGGGGGCATACTCATGTATGAAAGTAACATGTTATGAGTTTTAGCTGTAAGTATTTTGTCCATAAGGGACGGCATTATGGGGGCGGTGACTGTTGATCAATACAAATAATTTCTGCCTCAGTCACTTGTTTGTTTTCCGACTAGTCGTTTTGATGGTTCACAGTATCATCTTCAGGTAGAGAGTTGTTTATTTAATCGCGATGTTGCTGAAGAGTACAGACGTCTTTTCACAGTCGCAGACCATGGGCAGTGTTGATTATTTTGCGTCTTTTGCTAATGATAAAAACTGTGGATGTAGAAAAGGCACTTTAGAGGTTATAATCATGTACTTACAAGGACGGTAGAGTTGCAAAAGGTATGTATAATGTTGCCTGATGCATATCCCCTAAACTGCACATTACTTTTACACCGTCGTTTCAAAGAAGTTGTACATGTTACGGATATGTTCGTTTACATTGGATACACAAATACAAGATTAAATGGTTTTGTACAAAAATATGTTTTTGTTTTTTAAATATATGAATTCGCTGAACCAGAATACTGATAGGTGCACATCTTGGTTATTATATCAGGTAGCTATATACACAAAAATTATGATCGAATACTTATGTACACACGTATGTTTTCTTTTTGTTTTAAAAATGTTAATGGGCTGTTCTTGAATACAGATATGTGCACACTTCAGTTATCACATTAATTTCATATATATATATATTTATATATTACGGCAGACCATAAATTTACATTGTAGTTGAACTTATTGAGGGATGAATTGGAGCTGTTACATTAATTGCTGTGCATTGAAACTGTAAATTATGAGAATGCTTTAAGTACTTTGTCAACGCTTTTGAAAAAGGTGGTTCAGCCTGTTTCACTATTGTCGTGGGGTAGCTGTTCCCCAAGTCTTTTATGTGCGTATAGATCTCTAGTTCTTCATATACGAACATTCTATGTACTTTGATCAGTGCATGTAGTATTTCAAGGTTGCTTTCTACTTTGTCAAATGGATGTCCTGTATTTTTTATATCGGAGACTATTAGTCTGACCTGTCACAAGCCTGAATAACCACGTTTTGCGCCACGGATCTCTGCGAGGCGTGCAGTACGAGAGTCAGTGATATTATAAGAAGTACACACAGGGATGTGGAACCATGCTGACTGCAGTGTTGTGGTCAGCTGCGTAAGATTTCTCAGTTCAGGATCCACGGCACGACCAACCCGAACGAGGGGGCTCCACAGATTCTCGACTGGATTTAAATCCGGGGAGTTTGGTGGCCAGGAGAGTACGGTAAACTCATCCTGACGTTTTTCAAACCACTCACGTAAAGTATGACCTGTGTGACACATTGCATTGTCCTACTGGTAGATGCCTTCCTGCCGTGGAGAAACAAACTGCATGTAGTCTTTGACATAGTCCCCAGGGATAGATACAGACTTGTGCTGATGATCCATTGTGCCTTCAGAATACCACAAAGACATACCTAGACCATAACGCTCTCTCCTCTTTCCTGGACCCTTACTATAGTTTTTGCAGGGTTTCCGATGTTTGTCACTCCACGCTGCTGGAGCATAAAACGTGTTTCATCTGTAAAGGCAACCTGCCACCTCTCATTGCACGTCTAGTCACGGCATTGCCGTATAAATTGTAACTTTCATCGCCGATGAACAGCAGTCAGCTTGGTTGCATGAACAAGGTGCTTGGTGTGGAGGATCATAGGCAACAACGTTCACTGAACAGTCGTTGAGATGACACTTTTCGTAGCCCCCTGATTCGTGTGGTTGGTCGGCTGTTCAAAAGCTGCACGTCTATTCTCCCATACACATCTCTGCAGCCGCCATTCACCTCTGTCGGCCATGGCTTGTGCTGTCCCACAGATGAGTCAGCAGTGCTTTTGGATAGTACTATTTTTCGTGCACTGTATACTTTAACCCTTCTGCTAATAAAGTTATTTTACACTTTTTGGTTATCTGGGGGTGGGGGTAATGTAATTATCCCAGGTAAGCATAGTAAAAATTTTTGATACTATAGGTCATAGAGTCAGCAAATTATTCAGAATACCATTTATCAATGTAAACTGATAGTTTATTAAAGATTTGAAGCTATCATTGGTGGCTTATTGTCCAGACATACTGAGTTGGGTTGGGTTCTTGGGGAAGGAGACCAGACAGCGAGGTCATCGGTCTCATCGGATTAGGGAAGGGCGGGGAAGGAAGTCGGCCGTTCCCTTTCAAAGGAACCATCCCGGCATTTGCCTGGAGCGATTTAGAGAAATCACGGAAAACCTAAATCAGGATGGCCGGACGCGGGATTGAACTGTCGTCCTCCCGAATGCAAGTCACTGCGCCACCTCGCTCGGTAGACATACTGAGTTTAGCATCCTAGGTGTATAGTCACTTCACTGACAGAACATGATATCATAATTTTAGGTAATCGAATGTAGTGTTTTTATTTGACTTCTTCTGATATTAGGAGCATGGTTTTGGTACACCAGTTTCTTGCACTTTATGCACATGAATCTAGTTTTCCGGTCCTCATTTCCCGGACACAATGCACATCTTTTGCTTGTCGGTAATTCTGAAGGCTCTTCTGTGGTACCTCTAGCAGCATATGTCTCCTTTACTTCAATTCCAATAATTTGTAATCGCTCCTACAATATCGGTATGCAGTCCAGATGGATTTCTTGCTCGTTTTTGCACGTGGGGTTTCGCTTACTTCAGGGCGAGTTCCTGAAGGAAATGCCTCCTCCTTCTTATGTAATTTTTCTGGCAGTCTGAATGTTTTTGTGACCAGCGAATATGGGCACTGAGAGCTGCGATGTCCACCATTTCCATGAATATTTGGTATGACCAATGATTTATTGTGCTTACACAGCTATATTGTCTTATCATCATTTCACATGCTTCTTTTACCTCTTTGATCTCATTATAGCGCGCAGTTGTGATACATGTCTTGTTCTCTTTTTCTTCTTTAAAACAGTCATCATCGTGCTGGGTTGAAAGCAGAATAATAAACTTCTTTTCGTTTTTTTCTTCTTTTTCTTTGGGACTTGTGAGACAACAGTCATCTTTTTTGTGAATTCAGATCATGAATATTTTTCAGGTTTGTTGCAATGGGCTAAAAATCCCTTGTATTCACTAAAAGTTCCAGTTAATGTTAAGCTCTGATTCCAAAATGTTTCTGCTAGCCGTATAGAAGTAAAAAACCTCCTCTCTAGTGATTCCTCTTCCATACGAAAAATATGGTCCAACCATATCCACAACAATGAGTTACCCATGATCTATGTCTAGTTGTCCTTCATGCCTTTATATATGTGCCGATCGCATACGTATCGATATTTAGCGGCTGCACATACCCATATTTTTATTTTGTACTTTTCTAGTTTCGATGTAATATATACTCGAAATGGGCGGTTTCTACGAAAGTTGTCAGTCTGTCATCAACAGTTAGGTAATCGTTAAGGCTGTAATTATTTACCCATGCGTTCACAAGATGATCAAAACACTCTGTTATTGCCCGAAGCCTGTCATTTGAACCTGCAATGCTGATGTTGGGAGTTCTTATGACATCAAACCTCAAAACAGCTGATAATTGTTGAAATTTAATATGTGACGTAACACTAGTGTAAAACTAATTTCTAAAAGCTGGGTGGCTATTCCATAACTCGAAAACAATAGTACGATTTTCATTATTCTTTCCTGCAGCCAGTATATAATATGACATTTTATGACGGAAGTAAATGTGTCAGACAATGTGCTGCGTGCAGGAACCAAAGACTCCTTACATAGAAAAAGCAAACATTATCATTGCATTATTTCTGATTTTTATTATCTCTGTTGTTGAACGTAATGTAATGTTAAGAACTTCGATTTTGTTCTTGCTCTTATAAAAACGAAAGGAATTTATAATTGTAAATATTACTTATTACAACTCGATAGGAAGAGTAAAAGTTGTATTCAAGGAAGAAGTAAACGAGTGACCATCTCCGATAAATAATCCGGTTAGATTCGAACGTAAATATTACTCTTTCTCGTCGTTTTAATTACTATATAAAATTTTAGATACCGGTACAGTACGTCGACGTGGAGTTGGAGAGACATTGGAGAAATTGGCGAACTAACCTGCAAGTAAACACGGGGACTTTCAATGGATTCAAGAGCACGCAACAAGGAATCTGCCACAGCTCTTCAACAACATATTACTACACGACAAAGAACACACATACACACACACACACACACACACACACACACACACACACACAAACACACACACACACACACACCAAAAGGAGCTTAATTTCAATGGACACTGCAATACACCATTTGAAAACCAAGAATATGTGCTGATGTCTATAAGACCATACAATACAATAAAAATAACACTATAAGTACCATGGAAATAGGTGCCATAGATTATAACTGGTCATGTTTTGCCATTCTTTAGATCAATCTGGGTGAAATTCGTTTTATATACGAAATGCTTCTTGACATTTTTCATTAGTCTTCCCACTTATAATAACAAGCAAGTTTTCAGGAAGAAAGAGAGAATACATATTTACAGTAGAATCTACAATTTTACTTCCATTTACTAGAAAGAGTATTTTCAAGTGGCCTTGATCAGAAAACCAATAGTCGCGTCCTCGTGACGTCAGATAAATCGCTCCGTTGCCGCGTAACGACAACGGCTGCACTGTTTTCTGCGTACTGCCGATACAGTTTATGCTCGCTTCACTGCTACTGCTGCTACCTACCTTCCGTGAGTTGTTCTTGCAATTTTACGTCGAAAACAGGGGTTGGTTCAATTAATGTGACTGGACTGTCAAAATCCTGCACATTTTGCAAACCGGACGGCTGCGTGACGCGTAAGAAAAGAGTCAGTGACTTTCAGGGAGATATTGACAGGGGTGTGCTACCATGCAGACTCCAGTGCGCTAGGATTCTCGATTGAGGATCCATGGCGCGAACAGCCCCATAGACGTAGTCCCATTGATTCTCTATTGGGTTTAAGTCCGGGGAGTTTGGTGCCCGGTGTGTACCGTAAATTCTTCCCTGTGCTCTTCTAACAACGTACGTACACTATGAGCTTTGTGACACTTCACGTTGTCCTGCTGGTAGATGCCATTGTGCTGAGGAAACACAACCCGCATTTAGGGGTGGACATGGTCGCCAAGAATAGATGCATGCTTGTGTTGATCCATTGTGCCTTCAAGAATGACGAAATCACCCATGGACAACGTTCCAAAGACCACAACGCTACCTGTTCAGCTTGCCCTCTTCTGACGATTTTTGCAGGGTGTTTGCTTTCAGGCGTTTCACGCGTTACATACCAACGGTCATCTGTATGATGGAGCATGAAACGCGGTTCACCTGAAAAGGTCATTTGTCGCCAGTCAGCGGACGTTCAAATGCGGTATTAGCGTGCAAATTCCAGTCTTCGTCGCAGATAAATAGCAGTCACCATAGGTGAATGAACCAGAAGCCGGCTACAGAGGGCCATACGCAGCTAATTTTGCTGAACAGTCCTTGAGGAGACTTGTTAACCCCTTGGTTCGTCTGGGCAGTCAGTTATTTAACAGTTTACGTCTGTTCGCCCGTACACATTTCCTCAGCTATCGTTCATCACTGTTACCTATCGCCCGTGGTGGCCTCGCCGTCAGTTTTGGATAGTGCCATTTTTCCGTCCACAATATATCTTAATCACTGCAGCACGTGAACAAATTACAAACTTAGCCGTTTCTCAAATGTATCCACCATCGGCCCTACAGCCAATGATCATCCCGTTTTGGAAGTGAGATGAGTCGCTCCGTTGCTGCATTACGGCAACGATTGCTATATTTGCGCGTTCTTCCGTCACGATTTATATATCGTCCACTGCTAGTGCTGCCACCTACCATCTATTGAAGATTGACGTAGATTATTGGCGACGGTCACATAATGTGACAATACTGCGTATAATCTTTAACTTAAAAACCTTTTTAATGTGAAACCTATTAGCCCTTAACGTTCCTTTCAACAGTTATGACTCTGCAATGCAAAATTAAGTATACGAAACGGTCGTCGTTCACAGTTACTTATTGTGTTTAGGAACGTAAACAGGAATGGATACATGTCCTGTGGTCCTAAAACGCACTAAAGATGAGCTCCACATGGCCCGGCAATGCAAATCTTGTATTCTCTTTGGAAAATCCGCTCTGCTCTGCTGCAATGCCTGAAGTAACATCATGATCACCGTCTGCATGTGGAATAAGTCTTGTCTCTACATATGGATCCGAAATAAATCACGATATCGTGCAGTGCAGGTGTGTTTGTTTGGCTTTTAGTAGCCGAAGAAGGGAGCTCTGGAGCCGCGGGGTAATGAGAATCATAAACCCATTTCAATGCAGCTCTTGTTTTGTAACTAAGAAAACATAACTGGTTAAAGGGCTCCGTTTACCTGTGAGTTCAAGGACGTGCCTCTGTCAGACAAAACTGGAGGTTACAACCACTTAGGCACAAGCCTACAACAAACTACATCAAATAAAATCGTCAAAAAAGATTATTGGATATAAGGTCAACCTGTTATGCAAAACACTGTTTTTTTTTCATAATACCAAAACCTTTTTCAGTACCTTTGTGCCACCTTCAGTGGTTTTCTTTATTGAGATCTTAATTTTACATTTTGCTGTGATGCAAGGTCCTCAATGCATTATCGTGTACTGGCAGCTTGTCATCTACAAGTTTAGCTCTCGCAAATCATTTTTAATTTGCGTTCTGAGAGCCACACACAAATGCTAGACATACGTATTTTGCCGAACTTCGTTTTTAATTAACTCTTTTCGCTTTGCCAAAAGACAACGTAAACTTGCACAAAGTAAACGTACACTATGTTTCGGCAAAGCGAAAAGTCTTACGTTCGTTTCAGAAAACTTTATCTGGCGTTTGGTCCGACCAGTTCCATGCCACGGGAACATGGTAATTCTATCATGCGCTCCAGTGCCACAGCATTGTGTATCTGCTTATTATCATTCTAAGCAATTGTTTTAGAACAGCTGAAGATACGTTCAGTTGCTTCATCAGCTTGCTTGCAGAGCCTGAACCTTGCTGATTTCTTGACTGTGGTTTTATTGGCGTTAGTTCTAATGGCTTTTCTTGTGTATGAACACCAGTCCTTCAGTTTCATTCCCTATTGTTCCAAGACCAGATCATTTTATATCAGTTTTGCCTTATATTTTGTCCAAAAACTGTAAATGTAGTACATTACTGCAGCAGGTCGTCAGCGCGGTATTTAGATTCCGCACTCCAGTATTGATTCATGGTTCGCTGAAGTTTCAAAAGTTTTCTGTTGTTGACTACAATCAGAGCTGATTCATGGCTGTGTTTCACACAGTCTGCTGATGCGTGCTGCTCTTCCTCCTTCGTCTACCTCTCTGGTAAGAGTCCTATACCACCTACTCACCTGCGGAAGTATAGCCTGTCGACTTCATTCAGAGGTTGAAGTACATGGCCAATTGTCACTATGCATTGGTATCTGTATAATTCTGCCTCATTGAACTTGATTGCTTGTCCATTTGGCATTTCGATTTTACCCTTCTTTAGTGTCTGTGTGGCGCAGTTGTCTAAGCCTATTTCCATGCTGATCACTTTGCTGAAGATTCGTAAGTTATTCGTTAGAAAGTGGATTTAAATTTCATATTTTCCGTGAAACTTCGAAACCTGTCTGTCTCAAAGAATCTGTAGTCATCTAGACGTGTAGTACGCCTCACTAGGTCGACTGAGCTTTGATATGAGTTACCTAATAGAAAGCTCACCGGCAGATCTAGATGACGCACAGTCGGCAGACAAAGCGTCACTTGCGCCTGGATACTCTCCTCCTCCAGTTTCTGCTGTGAGGTCGTGCCGATCTGTTTAACATAAATGCTTCGTCTTATGGTAACGAAATCAGCGCATTGAAGTGACGTTGTTCTGGATTACGGAGAGATGATTCCTAGCTCGTATGCATGCACAGGATTTTACTTAATCGTACATTACGTGCTTCTCCAAACTGGGGAGATAGTTTGCAGTCATTTTTACCGAGAGCGACGTATGGTTTTTGTTCGAGTTTACAAATTTTTTAGAAACCATGGGGATCAATGTCCAACTTTTATTGTACTCAGAGTTAGCAGTTCACGTATCTCATTGCTCTTCCACTCATGAAATATGTTTCGCACGTTAAAGTTAACATGTAGTGGTTTTACTTTGTGTAGTGTACGCTTCGAAAAAAAATAACTTCGCTCCACGAAGGAATTAAAAATTTCAGGAAAACTGGGTGATTTATTCAAGAAAAAGAGCTTCACAGATTGAGCTAGTCATTAATGCACTGGTTCACCTCTGGCCCTTATATAAACAATTATGCGATTTGGCATTGATTGGTAGAGTTGCTGGACATCCTCAAGAGGGATTTGGTGACGAATTCTGTCCAACTGGCGCGTAATATAGTCAAAATCTCGAACTGTATGGAGGACCCTGCCCATAACACTTCAAACTTTCTCATTTGGGAAGAGCTCCGACGATCCTACTGGCCAAGTTACAATTTGGCAAGCACGAAGACGAGTAGTAGGGACTCTCCCCGTGTTCGGTAGGGCCTTATCTTGCTGAAATATAAACCCAGGGTGGCTTACAGTGAAGGGCAACAAAACGAGGCGTGGAATGTCTTCGACGTGCCGCTGTACAGTAAGGTTGCTGCGGACGACAATCAAAGGGGTGCTGCTATGAAAACAAATGGGACCCCACGACATCACTCAAGATCGTCAGCCTGTATGTCGCGTGACAATTGCGACAGATTGTCACCCCACCACTGTCCAGAGCGCCTCAAGAGGTGTTTTCGCTTGTCATCGGAGCTGAGTTCGAAGTAGGATTCATCACTGAAAACCGTTCTACTACAGTCTAAAATATTCTAAGCCGAAGATGTTTATGGAGACTTCCCGAACAATGGTGGGATACCAACCTGACTGTTACTCGCCATACGGCCCGACAGCCATGACTGATCGTCTGAGATGCCATTTCTTTTCATACCAGGACCCTTTGGTTCTCATCCGCAGCACGTTTACAGCACAGCGATATGTCGACAGTCTCTACGCTCCGTTTTGTTGCTTTTCATGGCAAGCCATCTTGGCCTCATATTACAACAAGGTAATGTCCTCCCGTGCTTTTGTTTGTGCTTGGCGAACCCTGCCTTATCCAGCAAGGTCGCCGGATCTCTCCCCATCTGAGAACGTTTGGAGCATTATGGGCCGGGCCCAAACAGATGGAAGTCGCAAGGTGCGAGAGGGCTGTAGGACGGATGTGGAAGAACAGCCACATAAAGATGCGGGAGCTCCTCTCGGATGAGCAAACTCGTGTGAGGCCTTGCGTTGTCACGGAGAAGGATAAGTGTGGTGTCACCACACTTGCTAGGTGGTAGCCTTTAAATCGGCCGCGGTACGCTAGTATACGTCGGACCCGCGTGTCGCCACTATCAGTGATTGCAGACCGAGCGCCGCCACACGGCAGGTCTAGAGAATCTTCCTAGCACTCGCCCCAGTTGTACAGCCGACTTTGCTAGCGATGGTTCACTGACAAATTACGCTCCCATTTGCCGAGACGATAGTTAGCATAGCCTTCAGCTACGTCATTTGCTGCGACCTAGCAAGGCGCCATTATCATTTGCTATTTATCTTGTGATACATGTACCGTCAGACCGATGTTCACTAATTATGAATTAAAGTTAAGTATTCCAGTAGTTACTTACGTTCTTTGCTACTATAAATTCCCTTACCTGTTCCAGACCTCACGCCAGCCTGCGTGAGCTTAAACGCGTGCCTTTCGGCTTCCTCTCCTAGTGGCTTGGCTGTCTAGCCAAGTCACAACAATAAGTTCGTTGGAATTTTTCTGGAACGAATACGGCTAAGGCTGTTCTTCAATTTCCTGAGAACAGCGCAGATGTATACGGCCGCCCTGCACGTCGAGATCGGACAGGCTTGCGTGACTTCGTTGGGATGCCCAAAGACTCACCGTGCTTTTGTTCACTGTCAGGTCTCCGTAGAAATTCAGCAAAGGCTTATTTTTATCTGCGATACTCCGATTTTCCACTCAATGACAACTCGCTGATTAGAACGCACCTCTGCTACAGACACCATTTGAACGCTGTATATAGCGCCGCCACCTGTCCGAACTTCATGAAACAATAGGCTCAGAGAGGGGGCGGCGGCTATATTCCACGATTACCGCAGTAAATTCCTCATTTTTTCAACTTACTGGCCGAGAAAAAACGTATTGTGTTACTTTTTGAACGCCCTCGTAGATGGTAATGTAAAAACACTTGGTGCCTTGAATGTGATTTCTATATGAAAAACAAAATTTTTTATCCAATTATTGAACAATATACTCAGAGTGAAAATAATTGTGGATTCTTACGAACTTATTTTCATTCCCTTTGGTCTTCCTTTATGTTAACCTTCCATGCGTTCCACCTCTCCACATGTGTTCTCGTATGCACTAGATTCGCTTTAGCGCCTTTTAAATCCGAGAGCCAATAGGCTGCATTGAGCTTAAAGAGATTCTTATTTTAAATGGGATTTTAAGATATGAAGGTAAGTTCATCTCACTGTTGACTTTCAAGATGCAAGCTTTAACGGTTAAGTAGTATTAAACAGAGTGCAAAATCATTCACACCGCATGAATTACATCTGGAGGGTAGTCGTAAACAGTCAGAAAAGCTTGTAAGGGTTTTGCAGAGTGGATTTGCTGCGAAATAATTTTTAAGAACGTAATTCTATACGCTGCACCGTTTCTGAGGCAATCTGCATTGAAGTTAGCCAATCAGGCGGTTGTGCTCGCAAATTCAGAAAGCCCGTCAGATCCAATGTCGCCAGACGTATTCTTTATTTGCTTTAGTACACATGAACAAGAGAGCAGTACAAAAATTGGACGTAGGACGCCCATAAAGATCGAACAACAGCCAAAGACTGAGCAGTCTCGTACGCTGCCATCTATGCTATGAGAACAACCGACACCAACTGTATCTGGCGGGCCACTTCAACAAGCACGCACAACGGCTTGATTGGCTAACTTCAACGCTAATTAACTCGCAAAATGTATCGAATTTGTTCTTAACAGTTATTTCTCAGCACAATCTTTCCTACAATCCCCTTACAAGCTTTTCAGACTGTTTGTGGCCATAAATGTAATTCATGCACTTGTTTAATGACTAGTTTCATGTCAGTCTAGAGACTGGTTTGGTACAGTTCTCCATGCTACTCTATTCTGTGCAAGGTTTTTCATCTCCCAGTACCTACTGCTACCTACATCCTTCTGAATCTGTTTAGTGTATTCCTCTCTCGGTATCCCTCTACGATTTTTACCCTCCATGCTGCCCTCCAATACTAAATTGGTGATCCCATGATGCCGCAGAACATGCCCTACCAACCGATCCCTTCTTCTAGTCAAGTTGTGCACAAACTCCTCTTCTCTCCAATTGTATTCAATACCTCCTTATTAGTTATGTGATCTACCCGTCTAATCTTCAGCATTCTTCTGTAGCACCACATTTCGAAAGCTTCTATTCTCTTCTTGTGTAAACTATTTATCGTCCACGTTTTACTTCCATACATGGCTACACTCCATACAAATACTTCCAGAAAAGACTTCCGCACACTTAAATCTATACTCGATGTTAACAAATTTCTCTTCTTCAGAAACGCTTTCCTTGCCATTGCCAGTCTACATTTTATATCCTCTCTACTTCGACCATCATCAGTTATTTTGCTCCCCAAATACCAAAACTCCTTTACTACTTTAAGCGTCTCATTACCTAATCTAATTCTCTTGGCATCACCCGATTTAATTCGACTACATTCCATTATTCTCGTTTTGCTTTTATTGATGTTCACCTTATATCCTCCTTTCAAGATACGGTCCATTCCGTTCAACTGCTCTTCCAAGTCCTTTGCTGTCTCTGACAGAATTACAATGTCATCGGCGAACTTCAAAGTTTTTATTTCTTCTCCATGGATTTTAATTCCAACTCTGAATTTTTCTTTTGTTTCCTTCACTGCTTGCTCAGTATACAGATTAAATAACATTGGGGGTAGACTACAACACTGTCTCACTCCCTTCCCAACCACTGCTTCCCTTTCGTGCCCCTCGACTCTTATAACTGCCATCTGGTTTCAGTACAAATTGTAAATAGCCTTTCGCTCCCTGTATTTTACCCCTGCCACCTTCTGAATTTGAAAGAGAGTATTCCATTCAACATTGTCAAAAGCTTTCTCTAAGTGTAGAAATGCTAGAAACGTAGGTTATCCTTATGTTAATCTATTTTCTAAAATAAGTCGTAGGGTCAGTATTGCCTCACGTGTTCCAACATTTCTTCTGAATCCAAACTGATCTTCCCCGAGGTCGGCTTCTACCTACTAGATTCATGTCTATCGTAATGATTATAGTTCGTTAAATCTCTCTTTATATATTCTATTGCGCTGTCCGAACTTCCTTCCCACATCGAAATGTAAAAACAAAGTTAGTCACATCGCGTTTATTCACACATGGGTCACTTTTTTTATTAGAGTGTAATTTATCTACAACGGGAGTTTCGAAGGTAAAAAGTAGGTTCAGCCTGAGGACACCAATCTTGGCAGACGAAATAAATGCATGTTGTTGTTGCTGTTGTGGTCTTCAGTCCTGAGACTGGTTTGATGCAGCTCTCCATGCTACTCTATCCTGTGCAAGCTTTTTCATCTCCCAGTACCTACTGCAACCTACATCCTTCTGAATCTGCTTAGTGTATTCATCTCTTGGTCTCCCTCTACGATTTTTACCCTCCACGCTGCCCTCCAATACTAAATTGGTGATCCCTTGATGCCTCAGAACATGTCCTACCAACCGATCCCTTCTTCTGGTCAAGTTGTGCCACAAACTTCTCTTCTCCCCAATCCTATTCAATACTTCCTCATTAGTTATGTGATCTACCCATCTAATCTTCAGCATTCTTCTGTAGCACCACATTTCGAAAGCTTCTATTCTCTTCTTGTCCAAACTATTTATCGTCCATGTTTCACTTCCATACATGGCTACACTCCATACGAATACTTTCAGAAATGACTTCCTGACACTTAAATCAATACTGGATGTTAACAAATTTCTCTTCTTCAGAAACGCTTTCCTTGCCATTGCCAGCCTACATTTTATATCCTCTCTACTTCGACCATCATCAGTTATTTTGCTCCCCAAATAGCAAAACTCCTTTACTACTTTAAGTGCCTCATTTTCTAATCTAATTCCCTCAGCATCACCCGACTTAATTAGGCTACATTCCATTATCCTTGTTTTGCTTTTGTTGGTGTTCATCTTATATCCTCCTTTCAAGACACTGTCCATTCCATTCAACTGCTCTTCCAAGTCCTTTGCTGTCTCGGACAGAATTACAATGTCATCGGCGAACCTCAAAGTTTTTATTTCTTCTCCATGAATTTTAATACCTACTCCGAATTTTTCTTTTGTTTCCTTTACTGCTTGCTCAATATACAGATTGAACAACATCGGGGAGAGGCTACAACCCTGTCTTACTCCCTTCCCAACCACTGCTTCCCTTTCATGTCCCTCGACTCTTATAACTGCCATCTGGTTTCTGTACAAATTGTAAATAGCCTTTCGCTCCCTGTATTTTACCCCTGCCACCTTTAGAATTTGAAAGAGAGTATTCCAGTCAACATTGTCAAAAGCTTTCTCTAAGTCTACAAATGCTAGAAACGTAGGTTTGCCTTTCCTTAATCTTTCTTCTAAGATAAGTCGTAAGGTCAGTATTGCCTCACGTGTTCCAGTGTTTCTACGGAATCCAAACTGATCTTCCCCGAGGTTGGCTTCTACTAGTTTTTCCATTCGTCTGTAAAGAATTCGTGTTAGTATTTTGCAGCTGTGACTTATTGAGCTGATAGTTCGGTAATTTTCACATCTGTCAACACCTGCTTTCTTTGGGATTGGAATTATTATATTCTTCTTGAAGTCTGAGGGTATTTCGCCTGTCTCATACATCTTCCTCGCCAGATGGTAGAGTTTTGTCAGGACTGGCTCTCCCACGGCCGTCAGTAGTTCCAATGGAATATTGTCTACTCCGGGGGCTTTGTTTCGACTCAGGTCTTTCAGTGCTCTGTCAAACTCTTCACGCAGTATCATACCTCCCATTTCATCTTCATCTACATCCTCTTCCATTTCCATAATATTGTCCTCAAGTACATCGCCCTTGTATAGACCCTCTATATACTCCTTCCACCTTTCTGCTTTCCCTTCTTTGCTTAGAACTGGGTTTCCATCTGAGCTCTTGATATTCATACAAGTCGTTCTCTTATCTCCAAAGGTCTCTTTAATTTTCCTGTAGGCGGTATCTATCTTACCCCTAGTGAGATAGGCCTCTACATCCTTACATTTGTCCTCTAGCCATCCCTGCTTAGCCATTTTGCACTTCCTGTCGATCTCATTTTTGAGACGTTTGTATTCCTTTTTGCCTGTTTCACTTACTGCATTTTTATATTTTCTCCTTTCATCAATTAAATTCAATATTTCTTCTGTTACCCAAGGATTTCTACTAGCCCTCGTCTTTTTACCTACTTGATCCTCTGCTGCCTTCACTACTTCATCCCTCAAAGCTACCCATTCTTCTTCTACTGTATTTATTTCCCCCATTCCTGTCAATTGCTCCCTTATGCTCTCCCTGAATCTCTGTACAACCTCTGGTTCTTTCAGTTTATCCAGGTCCCATCTCCTTAAATTCCCACCTTTTTGCAGTTTCTTCAGTTTTAATCTACAGGTCATAACCAATAGATTGTGGTCAGAGTCCACATCTGCCCCTGGAAATGTCTTACAATTTAAAACCTGGTTCCTAAATCTCTGTCTTACCATTATATAATCTATCTGATACCTTTTAGTATCTCCAGGGTTCTTCCATGTATACAACCTTCTTTCATGATTCTTAAACCAAGTGTTAGTTATGATTATGCATAAATAAGTAAATAACAGAGCAAGTAAACTGTTGAATGCACGTTGAGGTGCTGCGTAATCTATAGAGATGCGCGAGACAATCTGGAGAGCAGCAGTGGGATGGAACTGGAGTGAGTTGGGCGTCGCCCCGGGCACAGCGAAGTCTGCAGCAGGTTGGCAAACTCGGCGGTGGCTGCCGTCGGCGAAAGGGGGAAGTCCCGGCAGAGAGTTGGCGCCGCCCGCCAGCCTTCCTCCAATATGGCGGCATGAATCTTTGATAGCGGCGCGCCTCGCCTTTTATGTGTCTTCCGCTCTCCGCGGCTGCAGGTGGGCTGCAATTACTCTAAAAGAAAAACCCAACTTCAGCTTGAGCGTGTGTTTCCCCGAGTACAGTGTTCGCTGGCTGTTTGCAGTTCGTCGCTCTCAACGACCCACACAGCTCTTATACAGATTGCCCTGCTACTTCGGCGAAGCCGTGGCAAGCTTTTGGCAATACCGAGCTATCCTTCCCTTCAAGTGAAAGTCTTTTGCACGTACTTCAGTTCACATGTTTCACTGACCACGTGCATGACTTTTCTCGAATGACGTGCTACGAGTTCGTTCACAGTACACGTATTAAATTTACTCATTATTGTTTGTTTAGCGCGATTACGTCCGACCACGGCATCATTTGATTCTAAGGCCAGTCCTTGTATTCTATACATTCTGTATTTCTTTCAGTAGATTTGAATATGTAACGTCGAACACTTTCAACTGAATGCTACAGGCCGGCCGCAGTGGCCGAGCGGTTCTAGGCGCGTCAGTTTGGAGTCGCGGACCGCTATCGTCGCAGGTTCGAATCCTGCCTCGGGCATGGATGTGTGTGACGTCCTGAGGTTAGTTAGGTTTAAGTAGTTCTAAGTTCTAGGGGACTGATGACCTCAGATGTTTAGTCCCATAGTGCTCAGAGCCATTTGAACCATTTGAATGCTACATACTCATTAACAGAAACATGTATAAATGAAAGAAAGTTATGAGAGCGAAGTAGAAGTAAACGAAAAAATTTACCACCACGGTGTCATTCATACCCGTTCTATTAAAATGATAATCCGTAATGTTGAAACTGTTCAAAATTTTTCACTATCCAATCCTGGATGCTATATTTATCCCTACACTAAACTGCTGCCAAATGATTTCGCGTGGCTCTGCAACATTCTGGCCTTCTTATTACCATATGGGTTCTTATGCCACTTTTTCAATTTTTGTTTGATACGTGCTACTTCATCCTTTAGCAGTCGCGGGAATTTGTCAGTGTGTGTGACAGCTGTCACTCATCACTGTTTTCAATGTCATTTAACAACAATGAAAGAAAATAGAGCATAAACTTGCATAAAACTACTCAACTACTCAACTACTCAACTCCGCTGCTGAATATAACATTTCATGATAATATCCACAGATAATATGTTTTAATGGAAACAAGAACAAGTGAACAGCATATTACAGAAAAAATGGGCAATGAATCAAATTAGTGACCCGTACATTGTTAATACTTCAATATGACCCTCATTAATACAGCAATTAATCCAGTATTTTCAAAATTACTTTTGGATGCAAGTATTATTTCTGTCCGCACTGTCCAAACAATTGACATAAACGTCTTTCAAATGATCGGGTCAAGGTCACATGTCGCATCTGACAACACGTCCTGGTTGATTTGTCCCCCGATCTACCACACTCCTAAGATCTTCGTTTTTCGTCCTGTCTCTCCTTCTGTGGCCTGTTTACACTCTGTTCTTTGTCATATACTTAGGAACCTGCTGCGCTTGACATCTCACTTTTATTTGGTGATTTATAAGTTTCCGTGCAAGATTGGTAAAGTAAGTAGTTCTCTCCAGTGATTTATCTTCATTTTTATTGAATTTATAAGTGCAAAAAGTTAAATTTAGTGCACCGTAGGACATTATAGTAGGCCAGCGTCTTGAATTTCGTCCCCTACCATTTTTTGAGACAGTTTGCCAACCACATCCAAGCCAACCTTCGTCAGTTTGTAAAATGTTATGTTCTGAGGCTTTTTTTTTTCATCCCCTGTATCTCTGACGATAACATCGTCATGGTGCATTGTAGAAATTACTAGGACATCTTGATTCGGTAGGGAAAGCGTGAAACAAGGGTCTTGTCCTTTTGAAAGCCGAAAATTGAAGATTGTACCGTTCACAAACTACCTATTGGCTTTTGTCTCGGGTTCTTCGGCCGACGTTCATCTAATGATTTTTCTGACGTTTCGCCAGCACGAGTGGCTGGCATTGTCAAAGCTTCACCCTCCATTGCCGGTGGTGAACTGGAGCCGAGCTTTTTTTTTTTTTTTTAAAAAAAAAGATAGGGCCCCTCCACGCCCGCACCAACGTGGTGACCAAACCAAAAGTTCTACTGTCACCTCCGTAAACATGTTAGTTGTCTAGTAAGTGGATCACAGGATGCTGGGCTGTGATGTTGTCCGTGCGTCTGGGTAAGACTACGCATTAACACGGTCCATCAGGTGATAGATAGTGGACGAAACGGGAGTGAGGGTAGCGATTTGAAGAGCAGAGGGAAAAAAGTGCCATGGCTCGTGCCGTGGGAAAAAAACCTCTGCGACAGTGGGATGGGTAGTAAGAGCAGTAGTGGCTTACTAGCTGCGATAGCTCATGCAAGGTTGGATTAGTTAGTACAGGTATCATGCATCGTTACCATGACAAGCGATGGCGATGTGTCCCAGTTGCTGCTGCATCCCTGGAACAATCAAGATCGTTATACAGTAGTGGGAGATCGGCCATAGATCATCTCACTGTGTGGGGGATGTGTGGAGCTTGTTTGCATGCAGTGTACGGTACGGCTTCCCTGTGTGGTGCCAGTTATTCGGCAGTGTATTCCAGCTGGATATCCAGTAACAGGGGCTCGCCTGTGCCGTTATGTTTGCGTATGCTTGGCCATAGATGTTATGTCCTTACAAGTATGTCTTTTGGTGTTTTATGTTTCCATCTATGCTTGTGGTCGTAGTTCCCCAGATTCAGAATAAACGGGTTCTGCGAATGTCTGGAGTTTCTGTATAGTCTTGTGGTGAGTTTGTGGATTACCTCCGTGAGAGTCTCAAGTCGGTATTCCCGGTGAAGGTCCGCGATGCGTGTGTATCGTGGAGCATTGCTTATGATTTTGAGTACTTTGTTTTGTATGAGCTGCAGACGGCGCAGGCGTGTAGGCGCAGCGTATCCCCAGACAGGCGCTGCGTACGTCATCAGGGGTCGGATAAGTGTCATATACATGGACATCGACACCCTTCTGTTCAGTGTGCTACGCCTGTTGAGCATAGGATAGAGCTGTTTGAGCCTCGCGCTAGCTCGGTTGGTCATGTGTTGTATGTGGTCCCCCCAGAGTAATTTCCGGTCCAGCCAGACACCGGAAACGTATTGGACGTGCATGTAGAGTTATTGGTTTGCAGTAGCGGTGTTTGCGCAGTTGCTTCGGTCTTCTAGTGAACAGAACGGCTTCGCACTTGTCGACGTTTACTCTAACACGCCATTTCTCCAACCAAGGCTCGGCCACTATGAGTGCAGTCTGTAGGCGTGACGTAATGTTTGATGGTTTCCAATCTTGCGCAAGGATGGCTGTGTCAACCGCGTAGATTGCCATCATTGTGTTGTGTGTGGTTGGGAGATCGTTTATGTAGAGGTTAAACAGTAGGGCCCTAGGATGCTTCCCTGGGATACTCCCGCGTGTATACCGTGTCGTGTTAATTGTTTTCCCTGCACGTCAGTGTTGAAACTCCTGTCTGTGACGTATGAGTGTATTAGACGCAGCAGCCCGTCAGGGAATCCCGCGTCGCTGAGTTTGTGGATGAGGCCGTTGTGCCATAGACGGTCGAAAGCCTTTTCGATGTCCAGGAAAACTGCCCCTGTAGCTTTGTTTATGTTGAAGCCATGTGTTATATGTTCAACGACCCGTAGGAGTTGTTGTGTTGTGGAGTGGTGATTCCTGAAGCCGAATTGCTCCGGTCTCAGGATGTCATTTGTTATGCAGTGCCTAGTGATGCGTTTGAGAATCACCTTCTCAACAATCTTACTGAGCGAACTCAGAAGGCTGACGGGTCGGTAATTTTGTGGGAGGCTGTGGTCTTTCCCCGGCTTCCTGAACATCAGGACCTTGGCCGTCTTCCAAAAGGCGGGGAAGTGTTGGTGTTTAAGTATGGCATTCGTTATGTGTGTTAGGTAATCAGTTGCTTTATCCGTGAACTCTTGGAGGACACGGTTTTGAATGCCATCATCGCGGGCGCAGACTATATGTACCTGGCGCGCCAACGTCCGAGGGCTTCTCCGCGGTCATTTCCGGTGCGGTTCTCTTCTTGCTACCTGCGACGGTCGTTCGCTGCAGTACGGGAAGCCAGGATCCGTTGACCTTAAGGCTTTCCTCTTTCTTGTTCAAACTGTTCGCGTGTTTTTGTATTTCTACAGCTTCTCTGAACAAGCGCGTGTGATAATGCTTCTCTAGAGCCAGAACTTCCGTGTCGGCGAATTTTATTACGTGGTCGGTCTCATTCAGTGCGTGCTCTGCCACGGCCGATTTCTCCACCTGCCCTAACCTGCAATGTCGCTTATGCTCTTTGATCCTGGTGTTGATGGATCGTCCAGTCATTCCGACATAAACTTTTCCGCATGTGCATGGTATACGGTATATTCCCGACATTGCAAGTGGGTCTCTTTTCTCCTTCGCCGATCTAAGACACTCTTTGATCTTCTTTGTCGGTTTGAAAATCGTCTTTGCGCCATGTTTGCGCAATATACGGCCGATTCTGTCCGTCACTCTGGGATTGTATGGCAGAAAGGCCGTACCAGACATTTCTTTTTCTGGTTCTTACTTAGCCGAGTGTTTGGCTCTGTTACACTTCTAATATAATTTGTGGAGTACCCATTGCTCCTCAGGACAGTTTCCAGGTGTTGCATTTCTCGTTTGAGGTGTTGTGACTCACATATTCGTCCTGCTCTCGTTACGAGCGTACTGATCATGCCTCTGTTCTGGCTCGGGTGGTGGTTTGACAGTTTGTGCAGGTTATCGGTCCGTGTGTGTCGGTTTTCGATACACGCTGTGTCCCGGGGTTTCGCCGTCCATCGTGACCAGCACATTTAGAAATGGCAGTTTCTTGTCCTTTTCTACTTCCATTGTAAATGTTGTGTTGGCATGGAGGCTGTTCAAGTGTCTTAGGAAGTCACCGAGCTGTTCTTCACCATGGCTCCACACCACGAAAGTATCATTGACGTACCTGTACCACACCTTAGGTTTGCAAGTCGCCGAGCCCAGTGCCGTGAACGTCGGCCGAAGAGCCCGAGACAGAAGCCAATAGGCAGTTTGTCAACAAGTGGCCACGAAAGCCTTAACAATTTTGTATTGTACCGTTCCTTATTTATTTGGAAGAAATTTCAAAGGTACTATCTGTGTATTTAGGCTAAATAGTTGTCTTTAAATGAGGAAATATGTCGAAAATCAACTGTTGGCTGGTATGTTTCTGTTAGTGTCCGCATCTGGTTCCTTCATTCTCATTACTACGTCATGTTGGGTACTGCTTTGTTTAGGCATCACCTAACGCAAATATTTTCAGGTCGTACTTATCAGACATGCTAGGTATGAACTGTCGAAATGGACAGTTACCCTTCAAGTCACTTCGTGAGCGGTATTTCTGGAAATTATGTACTATTATTTCTAACACCTCTCTTATGGGAGCTAACTTATCAATTTCCTACACCAACTTTCTGATTCTTACATCATCAAAACAAAATCATCTTAAGAGAAAGCGGAATCTTAGTTAGCTAATTGGTAAACAATATGATTCTAGGCTATTGCCCTTGGAATTGTCTCACATTCAATGAAGTTTTTCCTGAATGATCTCATGTACTCGTAAGACACAGTAAACTCAACAATGCTCTGACTTCTGCTTCATCCATATTACGGAACCCTAGGTCCCTGCCAAAATGTGTGCAGCTGGTTATTATTATAACGACATTATCATGAAAGAAAAGGCAAAACAGGTCAGCTTCGGCATTTGTCTCTCAGGCTCCGTATGGTGGTCCAGGCAGATGTGTGATCATACGTTGCGCCCGAGTACTTATGTTGGTTGGTTGGAGGCTCCTGCTACAGCCTTCTTGTGGTCTTATTCAACCAAGAAAAGCCTTTCAATTGCATCATCACTTACAACATCCGCTTATTCATCTTGTGGCACATTTGCTCAGAAGCTGAACAGTGGGCAGTGAGCACTACAGTGACCTTTTCTTCCCTTTCAGAGCAATCGGTGACGGTAACATCATCCTCTGCTTCACTAAGTTCGTCAAACTAAGGGAACAATGTTGCATAATCTACAGTTTTATCGGCTTTACCCCTTTTATTTGTTACAGAAGAGTATCAGTATTCGTGACTAAAGATTTAAAGAAAATATAAAAATTGATATAAACATAAATCCAGTGTGAAGCATACTGCACACAGTTTAGCATAAACAAATAGGAAGCTGTTATCAGTGTCCATTTTATATTCTATAGATATTAACGCTGAAAAATAAGTAACTCACCTATCTATATAAACACGGAAATGGTAATATCAACATTTGTGTGGGTGACAAACATCAACCAGAGCACACAACGTGGAGAGAAACCTGTTTTCATACTCTCTAATAATAGCCACTTTCAAACAATATGGTGAAATTCAGACCGTTAATGTGGAACTGTATGCAATAAAAAGTAAAGTCTGTGGATAACTCATACGGGCGACAACATAACAAAAAGAAAATTGCTGGGTAACATGTCACCCGATCAGCTACTTAAGGGTTAAAAACTTGTGTAGTCGAATTGATCACATTGTAACAGCAATTAGCCTATTCATCAGTATCCCACTCCGACTCATCATCATCATCATCATCATCTCTATGCTAGATAACTTCCATCTTTTGGTATTTTCATCATTTCTGTCCGCGTTTAACAAGATGGTTCCCTTTCTCTGTTGGGTTCAAAATTAGATGAAGCACCACATGTCACAGCATCTCATTTTCTATATATCCATAGGAAACTGTTCCCCGTCTCCCGTTTCTGTGTAGATGCAAGGGATAGGGACCATATCCGGTATTGCTGTGCCGCATTCTCTTTGTTAGGTCATCAGGGTATGATCGTAGTCTGGGAAAAATGTTTACACATGCCTACCGGTGGTACTACATTCCAGCCACTCTCTCGCTCATTTATTCTCCAGGCTGAGAGTTGGACTTTCTTATCGATATTGCTCACTTTCATTAATTGCATTCAGTCAGGTCTGCCGTAACTTAACCAGTATTATTCAACTGTACATAGTGTCCCAGGAAGAATGGTCAAAATTCAGGGATGTAGCAAGAACGATCAATTGAAGCAAGAAAATCTAGTCGACACCAAATCTAAAGGTCAGACCTTAAAAGCTATTAGCACTGGTTTAGTGGAAGAGATATGTTTCTCATAGCAAAGATGAACCTGTGTTCCTAGCTCTCAAGAGCATTTTAGAGCCTATATATACTAGACTATTTGCTTCTAATGATCGTTCCAGTCATATTGACCATTCCATTTCGTACATCCTGTACATATCATACCAGAATTCCGATGGAGCAGGTCCCTAGCGTTATCACTATGACTTCAATAGATATTGTACCATAGGCCTCAGTAAGCCTGAGAGGTATGTTCCCCTGCACGGATCTAAGGACTGATCTGCAGTTCTCGATTCACAGCCTATGCGCCCATACACCAGCTGTGAAGTAAAGTACGGTATCAAGCAGAGTCGAATAAAGCGTGCCAAGCCGGACGCGTTCGTGATATGCGGCCGTATGCGGTCCGAAGCTTGGCCCATTTCAGCATGGCTCGGTCCTTCTCGGATGTAAACGTGACGTTTTATTTAATATTGCTTTGCGGTAATTTTCTGTCTGCACAACTTCCTTCAGTTAGGCAAAATAGTGTTGTCAGCGTTGTTTACCCAATTTTCGTGATATAAAGGAAGTTCAGAGACCAACTAGATATTTGCATAAAAAGAGGCAATCTTGCGATCTGTCGTCACAAGAATTGAAAAATGTATGGAAATGACAGAAGAAAGGAACGAGAATTCTCAATATATATCATGCAGTCGCATAATCGATGGGTACCTAAAATTTACTATGATGGACTTTACAACAACATGAAGAAAGAATTTAAGCATTTAGTGCATAATGAAAGAGCAAACAATTACAACATGTATGAATGCATAATTGCTCGGTGATGTGGACATAAAATTCTCCCGGGCTTCCAGGAGCGTCAAGCAGATTAAAATCCACTCCTCAAATGGTTCAAATGGCTCTGAGCAATATGGGACTCAACATCTTAGGTCATAAGTCCCCTAGAACTTAGAACTACTTAAACCTAACTAACCTAAGGACATCACACACACCCATGCCCGAGGCAGGATTCGAACCTGCGACCGTAGCAGCCTCGCGGTTCCGGACTGCAGCGCCAGAACCGCACGGCCACCGCGGCCGGCAATCCACTCCTCGGCCATTGTCAAGAGGTAATAGTTTTTTTGTTTCTGATACCGTCCATAAATGGGTGCCCTGCTTTCTGTGACGTCACTGGTGTCCGCTTCAACGCCACAAAGGCTAATGATATCGTTGCGCCCCCATCACGCCCGAGTCCGAGAAACTACCAGTCCATGTAAAAACTGCTATCTCTTCGAATGTATTTAACGAAATGAATTTTACAAAACTTTGAAACGTAGCGTTCCTCAAAGTGAAAACCTAATAAACATCAATGCATAAGAAAGACTGTTAGGAAAATCATCACATCTAGCATTCAGAAAATTAGTCTTAACCGAAGAATCAGATATTTTGAGCTTTGAAATGCGCTGCCTTAGAGAATCCATGACAGGCATATGACGTGGTTGCATTAAATGATACCATCAAATACATCGTCACCTTGAGTACTTCATGAATAAGACTTTTCAGAACAATCATATACTAAAATAATATGCTAAGGTTTAAAAGACAAAACATGTCTCAGTCGAGTTGCGGCTTGCGCTGGTGCCATTGGCAGGTTGGCATCGTGTAATAGGGATAGTGGCGTCTCGTTTTCTTCTTGTGTTTACTGGCGCCACTACGTTTGCTAGTGTGGTCTGTCCATGAGTGGCAGCAGCAGCGGTTATTGACATCTATTACAGTGGTACTATCCTTGGAAGGACGTCAAGTGTTTTCCGGGTCAGAGTGTGTCGGGGAGTTCGATTGGGACGGAGCAGCACTGAGGTCCGGTAGCACGAGGACATGCCGGAACCGCTGGTGGCACTGCCGGATTAAGGGGCTGTAGTGTCGAGGGCCACAACCTCATTGTCCATCAGACCCAGGACGTTTTAGTTGAGTGAACATTAACCCAGTAGTGAAACCTCCACTATTTTGAGATCACGCCATTTGTTGGCACGTTGCTGCTCACAGGGTCGCTGAGATGAAAAGCAATGAGAGGAGTGTTTGGAGTTGGCGACATTAGTTAGCCGTCCTCCGCTTCTTATTATTAATCATTGAATTCCTTGTGTTTATTAGTGAAGTTCAACCAGCGGTATTTTTCTGCCTAACGCCCCTGTTACCTGCCCTGGAGGTTAGCATATTTTCGTGGCAGTGTGCCTTTCCTCGCCTAGCTGCTGCGGTGCGGTAAGGCATGTAGTTCGACAGACTCCTAAGTTGTGGTTCGGATATGTTGTTTATTTTGGCCTACTTTGGTCGTAGTGGTTCCTTCTGTTTCTGAATGTTCTACACGGCGGATTCTGAAGACACAGTACTGTCCACCGGTTCCTCCTTGCCTGGGTTATTCCATAATTGTATTGGTTATCGGACGTCAGGTAAGTCTGGTTAAGTGAATACAACTCTTGGCTGCCTGTCTCAATGGTTACGAAGTTGAGCGACTTTACCAGGCTGATCCTTGGAGCACTGTCTGAGGACCACTTCTCTCTTGGTCTGATCAGATTGTGATGATTGTTTTTAAAAACAAAAAACTATTTTAATTTTGAGTTATTGGCTCCTTCAGCCGACAAGTTATTTCTATTCCTTGTCAATAAGGCCTTCAGCCAATTTGTTGTAATAAGTTTTTATTAGATAGTGTCTCTTAACAGTAAAATTTTGATGACTGTCTTTTTTAAAAAAATGTTTTAGTATCTCTAGTAGAAGTTTAACTGTTCCTAAGAATTTGCTCTCTAGGCCTTCAGCCGCCAAATTGTTTTTTGAGTTAATACTATTGGGGCCTACAGTCGACAAATAATTTGAATTTCTGGCCAATAAGGCCTCCAGCCATGAATGCAATTTGTCTTAAGAATTTTTAATTAGACATTGTCTCTTAATAGTGAATTTTTTTAGATTATTTTTTAAAAAAAAGTATTTCAGTGTCTCTAGGAGAAGTTAAACTGTTCTTAAGAATTTGCTATTCAGGACTTCAGCCGTCAATTTTTTTTTCAGTTATTACTATTGGGGCCTTTAGCCGACAAATAATTTGAATTTCTGGTCAATAAGGCCTTCAGCTGTGAGTGCAACTTGCTTAAGAGTTTTTTCTTAGACATTGTGTCTTCACAGTCAATTTTGATAATTGTTCCTTATTGTCAACCTTATTTGCAATCTTCCCTTACTCTCTGCATAGTGGCACGTGGCCAAGTTCGTCTCACAATCACTGCATGACCACACCAGTCGTGTTTCACGGAAGTTACACAACGGCGGAGACGCCTTACTTTTCTACGATGACATCCGCCCACCTCTTACGTCCTTCAGCCGGGGCTAGTGCACGCCTGCGAGTACAACCGCCACAAAAAGTTCTTGGAGCTGTTCCGCCAAACCATCAGGACTGATAGCTTGGGTACGTGATTCCACAGGCCACTGGTAAGAGCACACCATACAGTACAGAGTCCGACCAAGTTCGCTGTCACCTCCTCACTGCCCACCTGCGGCCCGGCTGCCACACCCTCTACACCCAGCATCGCGCCGGCGCCACGCGACATCATTGAGCCAGCGGGTGGCGCAAACCACGAACTCCATCCTCACAGCAGGAGGACGATAGAAAATCGGTTGCACCAGTGCCGACACGATATATATATCAGCATCTTTTCGATACCCAACATCGTGAAACTGCTGTTTAACTAGATATACAGCAGTTGTCCAGAACACAGGTACTGGCGTCCGCCAACCGTACTGCACAATATCGCACAATAGTATCTTGTAGTCGCAGTGATATGTTGTCAGTACTATTTGTGCACTCTCGACAGAGCAACCCATTAACTGTACCACTCCTTCAAAAACCTCATGACACTGTGTTCACGTATTACTTCAACCACACCACCAAAGGGACAACAAAAGGTACTAGATACCGACCATAAAGCACCATAGCTGGAGCATCATGGTGTGGAATATTTTTGTAGACTTAGGGTTGCTCATATAGACCGGGTACATCTACATCTACATTCTACATTTATACTCCGCAAGCCACCCAAGGGTGTGTGGCGGCGGGGGGGGGGGGGGGGGGGCACTTCGTGCCACTGTCATTACCTCCCTTTCCTGTTCCAGTCGCGTATGGTTTGCGGGAAGAACGACTGCCGGAAAGCCTCCGTGCACGATCGAATCTCTCTAATTTTACATTCGTGATCTCCTCGGGAGGTATAAGTAGGGGGAAGCAATTTATTCGATACCTCATCCAGAAACGCACCCTCTCGAAACCTGGACAGCAAGCTACACCGCGATGCAGAGCGCCTCTCTTGCAGAGTCTGCAACTTGAGTTTGCTAAACATCTCCGTAATGCTATCATGCTTACCAAATAACCCTGTGACGAAACGCGCCGATTTTCTTTGGATCTTCTCTACCTCCTCTGTCAACCCGACCTGGTACGGATCCCACACTGATGAGCAATACTCAAGTATAGGTCGAACAAGTGTTTTGTAAAGTACCTCCTTTGTTGATGGACTACATTTTCTAATGACCCTCCCAATGAATCTCAACCTGGCACCCGCCATACCAACAAGTAATTTTATATGATCATTCCACTTCAAATCGTTCCGTACGCATACTCCCAGATATTTTACAGAAGTAACTGCTACCAGTGTTTGTTCCGCTATCGTATAATCATACAATAAAAGATCCTTCTTTCTATGTATTCGCAATACATTACATTTGTCTATGTTAAGGGTCAGTTGCCATTCCCTGCACCAAGTGCCTATCCGTTGCAGATCTTCCTGCATTTCGCTGCAATTTTCTAATGCTGCAACTTCTCTGTATACTACAGCATCATCCGCGCAAAGCCGCATGGAACTTCCGACACTATCTACTAGGTCATTTATATATATTGTGAAAAGCAATGGTCCCATAACACTCCCCTGTGGCACGCCATAGGTTACTTTAACGTCTGTAGACGTCTCTCCATTGATAACAACATGCTGTGTTCTGTTTGCTAAAAACTCTTCAATCCAGCCACACAGCTTGTCTGGTATTCCGTAGGCTCTTCCTTTGTTTATCAGGGGACAGTGCGGAACTGTATCGAACACCTTCTGGAAGTTATGGAAAATGGCATCTACCTGGGAGCCTGTATTTAATATTTTCTTGTAAACAAATAAAGCGAGTTGCATCTCACACGATCACTGTTTCCGGAATCCATGTTGATTCCTACAGAGTAGATTCTGGGTGTCCAGAAATGACATGATACGCGAACCAAAAACATTTTCTAAAGTTCTACAACAGATCGATGTCCGACAAATAGGCCTGTAGTTTTGGGTATCTGTTCGACGACCCTTCTTGAATCATTTGGAACCTTCCGTTCCTCTAGAGACTTGCGGTACATGGCTGTTAGAAGGGGGGCAAGTCTTTCGCGTACTCTGTGTAGAGTCGAATTGGTATCCCGTCAGGTTCAGTGGACTTTCCTCTGTTGAGTGATTTCAGTTGCTTTTCTATTCCTTGGACACTTATTTCGATGTCAGTCAAAATAGATCGTTTCCTGTTCAGTGACATTTTAGAAAATAATAACATTCCACATGGGAGAAAGAGTATGCCACGTCACTGGATATTTCAGTAGGACACTGATTCAGAACAACCCTCTGACCGTTAAAAAAATTATTTCCAGATAAATATCAAACTTCTATAGTTTCCAAGCGACGGCCCGGACGTAAATCAAACAGAACACCTCAGGGATGCATTGGATGGACATGTTCGTCGTAGAAGCTGCTCAAACAATTGTGAATGTGCTGCTGCCTTACTGGACGAACGGTGAAAACTCCCACTTCACCTATTGTGAAGTTTGTAGATTCAATGTCTAACACATGTGCGGTTGTGATCAAAGCCCATGGGTACGCAATGAAATACAGATTTGTTCTTCCGATTCCAAAATAGTTTTGTTCTATTCTTACATACATACGCCTACAAATTTCTTGCGACCCAGAAGAATTGTTGTTTCTGTTTCAATGTAAGATAACGTTGTTTAAAGTAAATGTACTTTCTTACCAAATGGAATATAATTACCTATTTTTCAGCTATCCCCTGGCAGTTTTCTTTTATTACGTAATTACTTTTATGTACACTCCAAGGCAAAGACACACCACGAAGGCATTATCCTAATGGGAGGGTAATCGGTAGATGAGATGTTCATGTACAGACAACCGAATGATTACGATTTCAGAAAAACTGGACAACTTATTAAGGAGAAAGTGTTTCACAATTTGAGCAAGCCAATACTGCGTTGGTGTACCTTTCTTTATTAAGCAAGCATTTATCCGCCTTGGCACTGACTGACAGAGTTGCTGGATGTCCTCCTGCGGGTTGCTGCCGCAAATTCTGTCCAACCTGCACGTTGGATGCTCAAAACCTCAAACTGGTTGGAGTGCCCTGCTAAACGACGACCTTTCTGGCTGAAGTAGGATTTGACAAGCACGAAGACAAGCAATGAAGGCCCTCGCCATGCTCGAACGGCCGCCATCCCGCTGAAATGTAATTCCAGCATGGTTTGCCATCAAGGGCAAGGCAACAGGGCCTACAACAGCGTTGACGTACCGCTGTGGTCTAAGGAAGCGGCGAATGATCTTTCTATGAAAAGAAATGGTGTCCTAGGCCAACAGTGCTGGTTGTAGAGCCATATGGCCGGTGACAGTCAGTTTAGTAAACCATCGCATTCTGGGGCATCTCCATATACGACTTTAACCTGGAATCTCGTTGACTGGAGTAGAACTGTCATCGGTGATTCGTCCCGTTTCCAACAGGCAGCGATGACAAGCGAAGATGTGTCTGGAGACGGCCCACACACCGATGGGATATCAATCTGTCTGTTGCCTGTCATTTGGCCACAAAACCAGGAGTGATGGTCTGGGGTGCTATTTCTTTTAATAGAAAGAGTCCTTCGGTTTTCATCTGCGGCATTCCTACAGCACAACTGTACGTCAAAGATTTTCTCCGCCCGCTAATGTTGCCCTTCATGATAAGCCATCCTGGGCCTATTTTTCAGCGAGATATAGCCTATCCGCACACGGCGATGGTTTCTACTCCTTGTCGTCGTGTTGCTTATCATTGACTTGGCCAGCAACGTTGGCAGTTCCGTCCCCGATAGTGAACGTTTGGAGCCTTTTGGGTGGAGTGCTCAACCAAGTTCGGGATTTTGACGAGCTAAAGCCCAAATTGGATAGAATTTGCGGTTGTGACCCTCAGGAGTAGTGAAGAAGACTAGGCTCAGGTTTAAGAGATTAGTCAGAAAGAATAATATGCAAAGAAGTGGGATACGGATGTTCTAAGGAATGAAATGATATCTTGAAGTTCTGTACATATACAGCAATAAGGAATAGTTCAGTAGGCAGTACAGTTGAAGAGGAATGGACATCACTAGAAAGGGCAGTCACTGAAGTTGGAAATAAAAACATAGATACAAAAAAGGTAATTGCGAGTAAACCATGGTAACACAAGAAATACTCCAGTTGCTCGATGAAAGAAGGAAGTAAAGAAACATCCAGAGTAAGTCAGGAATATATAAATACAAGTCGCTGAGGAATGAAATAAATAAATATGAACGTAGGGAAGCTAAGACGAAATGGCTACATGGAATATGTGATGAAATCGAAAAAGAAATGATTATCTGAAGAAATGACTTAGCACACAGGAAAGCCAAAATAACCTTTGGTGAAAGTAAACGCAAGGGTGGTAACATTAAGGGTGCAACGGGAATTCCATTATTAAATGCAAAGGGGAAACCGGATAGGTGGAAACAGTAGACTGAAGGCCTTTATAAGGGGGAAGATTTGTCTGATGTAATAGAAGAAGGAACACGGTTCAAATGGTTCAAATGGCTCTGAGCAGTATGGGACTTAACATCTATGGTCATCAGTCCCCTAGAACTTAGAACTACTTAAACCTAACTAACCTAAGGACATCACACAACACCCAGTCATCACGAGGCAGAGAAAATCCCTGACCCCGCCGGGAATCGAACCCGGGAACCCGGGCGCGGGAAGCGAGAAGGAACACGAACCGATTTAGAAGAGATAGGGGGTCCAGTGTTAGAACCAGAATTTAAGAGAGCTTTGGACGACTTAAGATCAAATATTGCTGAAGGGGTGGATAACATTCCATCAGAATTTCTAAAATCATTGGGGAAAGTGGCAACAGAATGACTATTCACGTTGCTGAGTAGAATGTATAAAACCGGCGACAAAGCATCTGACTTTCGGAAAAATATCATCTACACATTTCCGAAGAGTGCTCGAAATGACAACTGCGAGAATTATCTCACAATCAGTTAAATAGGTTATGCATCTAAGTTGCTGACATGAATGGGACACAGAAGAAAGGAAAACAAATTTGAGGATGTGTTACATTAGGATAAATTTGACTTAAGAATAGTTAAAGGCACGAGAGAGGCAATGACTTTGCGATTGATAACGGAAACAGGACTAAAGAAAAATTGAGACATGTTCATAGGGTTCGTCGATCTGGAAAAAGCGTTCAACAGCGTAAAATGGTGCAAGATGTTCGAAATTGTGAGGAAAACTGGGATAAGCTATCGGGAGAGGCGGGTATTATACAATATTTACAAGTGCCAAGAGGGAATAATGAGAGTGGTCGATCAAGAACGATGCGCTTGGGTTAAAAGGGGTGTAAGACAAGTATGTAATCTTTCGCCCCTACAGTTCAATCTGTACATCAAAGAAGCAATGACGGAAATAAAAGAAAGTTTCATAAGCGGAATTAAAATTCAAGGCGAAAGGATATGAATGATACGATTCGCCGAAGACATTGCTACGTTGCTGTCCTGAGTGAGAGTGAAGAAGAACTACAAGACCTTCTGAATGGAATTACAGTCTAATGAGCACGGAATATGGATTGAGAGTAAATCGAAGAAAGACGGAAGTAATGAGAAGTATCGGAAAAGAGAACAGCGAGAGACTTAACATCAGGATTCATGATCACGAAGTACATTAAGTTAAGAAATTGTACTAGCTAGGCAGCAAAATAACCAATGACGGACGGAGCAAGGAGGATACCAAAAGCAGACTAGCACTGGCATAAAGAGCATTCCTGGTGAAGAAAAGACTACTGGTATCAAACGTAAGCGTTAGTTTCAGGAAGAAAGATCTGAGAATGTACGTTTGGAGCACAGCATTGTGTGGAAATTATACATGGTTTGTGAGAAAACCGGAGCAGAAGAGAATCGAAGCATTTGAGATGTGATGCTACAGACGAATGTTGAAAACTAGGTAAACTGTACGGTAAGAAATTGGGAGGTTCTGTGCAGAATCGAAGAGGAAAGGAAAATGTGGAAAACACTGAAAAGGAGGAGGGGAGGATGGTAGGACATCTGTTGAGACATCAAGGAATGAGTTCCATGATACTGGAGAGAGTTGTAGAGGGCAAACACCGAAGAGGAAGACAGATTGGAATATATCCAGCAAATATTTGAGGACGAAGCTTACAAGTAATACCCTTGAGATGAAGAGGTTGGCACAGAAGAGGAATTCAAGGCAGGCCCCATCAAATCAGTCAGACGACGGATGACTAAAAGGAGGGCATCCGACAACTCTGTCAGTCAATGTTAGGCCGAATAACTGCTTGCACGGTTGCCAGAAATACACCAACGCTCAGTTTGTGAAGGACTTTCTCTCGAATACATCATCAAATTTTTCTGAAATTGTAATTATTTGTTTGTCCGCACATGTGATTCACATGTACCGGTTTCCGTCCCAGTCGGGTCATTCCTTCGTACTGTGTTTTGGTCTTTGCGTGTAATTGTAACTAATGCTGTTTGCCAAATACTTTTGAGCGCTGCTATATGTGGCCCTGGCTTGACATTGCAGTAGCCGGCAGACGTACGGTAGAACTGCCGCGTCTGCCTGTAGTTGACTATCTGAAGCAGCGGCATACCGATTCAACGTGAATTTATTGTTATACGACACTCTTGTCACTTCAGCTTATACCATTAGCGCCGTACAGCACTAAGTACGAAACAAAAAGTTATTCAGGAAAGATAACGCTGGATTGTGCGGCTGGTCCCGACGGAGGTTCGAGTCGTCCCTCGGACATGGGTGTGTGTGTTTGTCCGTAGGATAATTTAGGTTAAATAGTGTGTAAGCTTAGGGACTGATGAGCTTAGCAGTTAAGTCCCGTAAGATTTCACACACATTTGAACATTTGAAAGATAACGCGCACAAATGACGCATCCACGAAAACGTCTATGCTCACAACTTGAGAGGTTGTCAAAAAGAATATATGTGTACTGGATACATCAGTATTGGCGTTTAGTAAGTGAAGTATCGAGAAGGCACTCCTTTCACAGCCCTGGTTTGGGGACTAGCTTACTGACTGCTGCCTCTATACTGCCGTCGGGGAAGATCTCATGAAGGGGTTCGCCCCTTTGAGGACGCAAAATATTTACCACACCCCTCAGCATCCCCTCTGCAAGAGTATTACAAAGGCTGGCCGAGGGCAATGTTCGGAACAATAGGCTGGAATTTTAACCGCTCCAAGATACACACACACTTACTAGCGAAAGCATGTGTGTGCCGCGATAGTCGAGTGAAGGATGGCTGCCTCGCGGAGGGGCGACTGGAGGCGGGGGCGATGGCCGGAGTGACAAAGGCTAATTTATATTGCGCCTTATGGCGGGGATCATCGGGGCGCGTGTCCGCAGTGTGACGTCACAGTTGGCAAGTGGCGACTGCAGGCTCGGCCTCGGGCCCAGCCCTACCCTCGCCATCTGCGGCTGAAGGGAGCCGGGCTGACTCACGGGGAGCGTCGTTGCCCTAGTCCATTCGCGCAGCTCCGCGGCTAAGCACGGGCAATTAACCTCGTAGGACACACGCTACACTCCTCATCAAATAAAATGACGAAATCATCAGGTATTTCAAGATTCATGACGGACACATTGGTATAATCACACCATGAGCTACTGTCAGAAACTTTATGAAGCTGCTATTAGTTTCGGTACATGAACATGCACTATCTACCGGCAGTTGCTAACTGACAGGAAAAAAATACCAGGATACTAATAATTTGCAAAAACGTAACAATTTCGTTTTCAGTGGGCTCTCAACTTTCATGAGGTCGAAGAACGACGTTTTTTGCTACACTATTTACTTATTTACTCGTAGTGATACAAGTTACTCGAAGAGCCCGTTTCAGCGTTTTGCCATTGTCAACTGTACATGTGAAGATGTGAATAGGTATAATAATGTTCCTTATGTCAGTGTTAGTCTGTGTCTAAATATGACGCCTTCCGCTTACGTCTTAGCTGGTGTGAGGTGGTCCCTGCGTCATCTTGGAGCGAAAATAGAAAGCAAACATACAAGCAACGGGATCATATCATAATAGATGACAACCGACATTTACAATCCAAGACGTCGTATGGGCAACACCACACCAGCTAAAGCTTAAGCATAAGGTCCATTTTTAGGCCCCTTGCGGGGCAGGTCCGGCCGCCTTGGTGCAGGTCTTATTACATTCGACGCCACACTGGGTGACCTGCGGGCCGGATGGGGATGTATTGGTGATGAAGGCAGCACAACACCCAGTCCCTGAACTGAGAAAATCCCCGATTCAGTCGGGAATCGAACCCAGGCGCGTAGGACGGCAATCCGTCACGCTGGCCACTCAGCTATCGGAGCGGATATTTTTAAACGTAGACTAACAACCACATAAGGAATAATATTGTACCTTCTACATCATCTTCACAGATGCAATTGATAGTGGCAAAACGCCGAAATGCGCTCGTCCTACAACTTGTTATCACTACGAGTAAATAAATAATGCATCAAAAAGTTTGTATTTAAAAATATGCAAATAATTACATCAGTATTTATAATTTATTGCAGAAAGTCAGTACGTACTTACTGGTAAAGAAATTAGATACACCATTTTGCTTCCATCTTTCGTAATTAATCTTACCAGTACCAAATGATTTTCCATGACGCTTGTTATCAGCGGTACGGCCACTTTATACCCACCTACATAAATAAATTGAATAGTTTCTGCTGACTGATGTTAACAACAAACATTGTAAATTAGTTCTGATGTGTAAATAGGGTCCACAACCTGGAAATATCCTTTGACACACTCCTATCACTACCATCAAACTTTGATTTGCATGTACTTGAATGTGAGGGATACCCTATGACCCCAAAACAACGATGGATATTTCATTAATTGTTGTTGACTACACTCATTACACATTTTTAAAAATGTCTGACATTCAAGTAAGGTCCTGAACCTGAAAATACTGAAAATAAAATTCACTGGGGAAAGTGACCACTACTAGGAATTAACTTTCTCGGTTACATTTAAGTGAAAAATGTAAAACATTTGCGGAATCTTGAAGAATTCATTAAAAAAACACTCACACACACCGAGCGTGGTGGCGCAGTGGTTAACACACTGGACTCGCATTCGGGAGGACGACGGTTCAACCCCGCGTCCAGCCATCCTGATTTAGGTTTTCCGTGATTTCATTAAATCGCTTCAGGCAATTGCCGGGATGGTTCCTTTGAAAGAGCACAGTCGACTCCCTTCCCCGTCCTTCCATAATCCGATGTGACCGATGACCTTGCTGTTTGGTCTCTTCCCCCAAACAACCCAACCCAGCCATTAAAAAAACAAATACTTTTCTAAACTTTAAAATATAACAGATTAGAGGGAGGAAAAGTCACTATCTCACTTATTTTCATATTCAGTGTTTTTCTGTAATGTTATTACAGCCCAGACATTTTCTGGGAGACGACTGGAACTTATCAACATAAGCAATCGTTGATGGGGAGATTTGCAGCTGTTACATCTCAATTCAATTAAAAAGGACAGAATGTTGATCCGAAGAATTTCTCGCACAGACAATGCTGTCAGCTGAAGAAGTGAAAAATCTGTTTACATGGACCTACGTGTTAGGTGTTTCTGGCCACCGCAGGGACAACGCCGCAGGAGAGAAACTAGGTCGCCAGGCCAAGATTCTTCAACAGTGTCGTATATGCCCACTGTGCGAAGATTTGGCGTCCATAAGAATCCGCGAGTTTCCACGTTCGATTTGGACTGCACGCTACAAATGGAGCCATCAGGTGGTGTCGTCCCTCCATCTGCCAAGATTTTTTGGAAATCTCGGGCCTTTGAGAGAATATTGGAATGGAATGCAACTTTTATGGTCTATTTTGGGACAGAAAACCACTTCTCTTGCCGGCCGCTGTGGCCGAACCGTTCTAGGCGCTTCAGTCCGGAACCGCGCTGCTGCTACGGCCACAGGTTCCAATCCTGCATCGGGCATGGATGTGTGTGATGTCCTTAGGTTAGTTAGGTTTAAGTAGTTCTAAGTCTAGGGACAGATGACTTCAGATGTTAAGTCCCATAGAGCTTAGAGCCATTTGAACCACTTCTCATAGTTTAGCCATGGCCCCTCGTTGGACATGCTATAACATTTGGCCCGTGACGATAATGATCACTGTGACAAATGAGTCGTTCACTTTGGGCCTAAACGAAATCTCTCGAAACACGCTGCCTGAAGTGGTAGTGGGAAACAGTTCGGGAGCATAACGTCTTTCCCTCACCACGTGGAAATTTACGTGGATTGGCTGCTTCTCCAACAGCGAAAAGAACATTAACTTCAGTTGCGATTGGACCAGAGGTGGAGGGGAGACGTCACGCCCATGTAGTCTCGTAATTGGCACGAAACCTTGTAGGGGTGGATGCGTTGGTGCACTTTTCGAGTTAACATAGTTTCGGTGAAAAGGTGAGGACAGGAGAAAAAGGACCTCTGATTCAGACTCCAGTCTGGAGAGGAAATTCTGGTCTTCACTCTTGTTATGAGTGGGTTGAACTTGAGTCACTCGTCGAGCGTAGCTTCGCACTGGCACCGGTCTTGACTGGGAAGACTCTGTTGAAGTCTTAGTTGTACCAACAGTTCGGACCTCAATCATCTTGGAAATTCATTGTGCCGAGGACAATCTTATTCACGTCATATCTGCCGCCTTGACGTTTGATCATCTTGTGCGCGCTGCCACGTACGTGAGGCGAATTGGTCTATGGTATGACCGGCGAAGGTGAGTGTCACAGAGGTGAGTCCGTCTGACAGATCGCCTGCCCGCGACTTTGCGTATTTCTTGGCTGTGATAACTAATTACACGCGTCACACATCCATCGTTACTATGGCGGCGCTTGCGCCACGACCGTTAGCAGAGACAGCACTATGCATCGAGAAAGGGGTAAGGTATTGCTGCTTGCGGCTTGTTAGGGGAAACAGAATCACTTGTTGTCAGGTGCACCAACGTGGTGTAACTTCTGTTTAAAATAAACCCATAAAAGTCTACTCAGCATTACATAATTGCGTTATCCATATTTTGAGCGAGGGTTAATAGATTACCCAGATAAACGTTAGTCCTTGCTAACCAAACACCACCTAGTGGAGTGATAATTACTTTTTGCTTGTATTTGTGTTGCCATCAGTTCATGATTTATTTGTCATCTCGCTCAACTTGTATTGTTTGTCCTCTTTTATGATTAATAAACTCTAGTCATTTCCATAAAAGATAAAACCTCTGCTGGTGTACTTTAATCACCCACCACTAATCGAGTACAATAATGACAAGACCACCATTTTTTAATTTTTCTCAGTATTCAGTTTTTATTTAATATTCTGATGAAAGTGACACCAGTCACTGTCAGAGGGCAGACTTTAACATACACTCCTGGAAATTGAAATAAGAACACCGTGAATTCATTGTCCCAGGAAGGGGAAACTTTATTGACACATTCCTGGGGTCAGATACATCACATGATCACACTGACAGAACCACAGGCACATAGACATAGGCAACAGAGCATGCACAATGTCGGCACTAGTACAGTGTATATCCACCTTTCGCAGCAATCCAGGCTGCTATTCTCCCATGGAGACGATCGTAGAGATGCTGGATGTAGTCCTGTGGAACGGCTTGCCGTGCCATTTCCACCTGGCGCCTCAGTTGGACCAGCGTTCGTGCTGGACGTGCAGACCGCGTGAGACGACGCTTCATCCAGTCCTAAACATGCTCAATGGGGGACAGATCCGGAGATCTTGCTGGCCTGGGTAGTTGACTTACACCTTCTAGAGCACGTTGGGTGGCACGGGATACATGCGGACGTGCATTGTCCTGTTGGAACAGCAAGTTCCCTTGCCGGTCTAGGAATGGTAGAACGATGGGTTCGATGACGGTTTGGATGTACCGTGCACTATTCAGTGTCCCCTCAACGATCACCAGTGGTGTACGGCCAGTGTAGGAGATCGCTCCCCACACCATGATGCCAGGTGTTGGCCCTGTGTGCCTCGGTCGTATGCAGTCCTGATTGTGGCGCTCACCTACACGGCGCCAAACACGCATACGACCATCATTGGCACCAAGACAGAAGCGACTCTCATCGCTGAAGACGACACGTCTCCATTCGTCCCTCCATTCACGCCTGTCGCGACCCCACTGGAGGCGGGCTGCACGATGTTGGGGCGTGAGCGGAAGACGGCCTAACGGTGTGCGGGACCGTAGCCCAGCTTCATGGAGACGGTTGCGAATGGTCCTCGCCGATACCCCAGGAGCAACAGTGTCCCTAATTTGCTGGGAAGTGGCGGTGCGGTCCCCTACGGCACTGCGTAGGATCCTACGGTCTTGGCATGCATCCGTGCGTCGCTGCGGTCCGGTCCCAGGTAGACGGGCACGTGCACCTTCCCCCGACCACTGGCGACAACATCGATGTACTGTGGAGACCTCACGCCTCACGTGTTGAGCAATTCGGCGGTACGTCCACCCGGCCTCCTGCATGCCCACTATACGCCCTCGCTCAAAGTCCGTCAACTGCACATACGGTTCACGTCCACGCTGTCGCGGCATGCTACCAGTGTTAAAGACTCCGATGGAGCTCCGTATGCCACGGCAAACTGGCTGACACTGACGGCGGCGGTGCACAAACGCTGCGCAGCTAGCGCCATTCGACGGCCAACACCGCGGTTCCTGGTGTGTCCGCTGTGCCGTGCGTGTGATCATTGCTTGTACAGCCCTCTCGCAGTGTCCGGAGCAAGTATGGTGGGTCTGACACACCGGTGTCAATGTGTTCTTTTTTCCATTTCCAGGAGTGTATTTATAACAACCGCTATAATGACACTACCGTCCAAGGAGCGTAAAATAAGATAACTGATCGCATAGCGTAAAAACGGCAAACACTGACGTTTGATAAACATTAAGACAGAGTTTCCGTATGCCTCAGAGTGGATAACTGCTTTTGAGTTTCCACCAGACTCACCCAGTTTATATTCAGTGTTTTCACCACGCACACTTTCCTTATCCACCTGCTTCTATAGAGTTTTCATCTTATCAGCTGAGAGTATTCATTATTATCTGTGATAATAGCACAATTTCAACCAAGAACTGACTAGGCAGTTTTTTTACCTTACCCTTCAATTGTAGATAGAGCCGTTGTACGTGCAGTATTACCTACACTAAGCAGAAAAGGATAAATACACGGAACTGTCAGACCACAGCATATTAGCTTAATGTAAGACAGTGTCTCGCTAGATTTACTGTGAAGGTACGCTTTTCACTTGTAAAATGGGCCCCGCTGGTAGCAGATAGCTTCTGAATGCAACTATGGGGGCGTTATCGACCATAATCACGCAGTTTCACCAGAATTACGGCACATGAATGGGCGCTCGCGTCGTTTTTACGAGCCATATAAATCGGGCGGAAAGGGCAGTGCTCGCATGTCGATACTATACTCATGATTGAAGTCTTAAAAATAACTGTTACGCATATTGTTTCGTCGATACTTCAGTGTCACTTTCGTTACTGTTTGTACAGAAATACTGAAAACGCCGTAGATCTACATCTACATCTGCATACATAATCCACAAACCACCGTACGGAGCGTATCGGGAGGGAGGGAGTACCCTGTACCACTATTAGTCGTTTCCTTTCCTTTTCCACAGGCAGATAGAACGAGGAAAAAACGATTCTCTGTAGGCTCCGTATGCGCCCTAATTTCTCTTACCTTATCTTCGTGATCCTCACACGAAATGTATGTTAGTGGCAATAGGATCGTTCAGCAGTCGGCTTCAAATGCTGGTTCTCTAAATTTTCTCAATAGTGTAACTCGAAAACAAAATCTCCCTCCCTCCAGCGATTCTCATTTGCCGACCGTAGCGCCACATGCTGCCTGTTTACATACCTCTGTATTTCAACAAGCATGCCTATACCAGTTTCTTTGGCGGTTCAGTCTGTAATATTTTTATAAATCCATGAATCAGAACGGTTTTAGAAAGCAACGCTCATCTGAAACTCAGCTCGCCCATTTCTCACATGATATTACTGCGAACTATGGGTGAAAAGCAACAGGCATATTCCATATTTGTAGGTTTCCGAAAATCATTTGACACAATGGCCCTCTACAGATTGTTAACGAAGGACTTGTGTGTTGTTCGACATACCGGTAACAAAGATAGCAGCCCGCCTTTGTACTGCTTCGATCTATTTCACTAATCCTACCTGTTGAAGATCCCAAACACTCAAGCAATATTCGGAGAATAGATCGCACAAGCGTGCATCACGCTGTCTCCATTACAGATGAACCACACTTCCCTAAAATTCTTCCAATAAATCAACGTCGACAATTCTCCTTCCATACCACAGTCCTCACATGCTCGTTCTATTTCATATCGCATTACAACGCTACGCCCAGATATTTAAACGGCGTGACCGTGTCAAGCAGAACACCACTAATGCTATATCCAAACATTACGGACTTGTTTTTCATACTCATCCGTATTAATATATATTTTTCTGCCTTTAGAGCCAGCTTCTATATATAAGAACAATTGTAAATTTTGGCGCGCTGGATTAGCCGAGATGTCTGTGGCGCTGCAGTCACGGACTGTGCGGCTGATCTCGGCGGAGGTTCGAGTCCTCCCTCGGGCATGGGTGTGTGTGCTTGTCCTTAGGATAATTTAGGTTAAGTAGTGTGTAAGCTTAGGGACTGATGACCTTAGCACTTAAGTTCCATAAAATTTCACACACATTTGAACATTTTTTAAATTGTAAATTTTGTCCAAGTCTTCTTGTATCATCAACCAGTCACTCACCCTCGTCACCTTACCGAACGCCACATCCCAATCAGCAAACAACCGCAGATTGCTGCCCACCCTGTTCACCTGATCATTTAGTACGTAGAAAATAATAGCGGTCCTATCACAGTTCCCTGGGGCAGTCCTGACGATACCTTTGTCTCTGTTGAGAACTCGCCGTTGAGGACAACATACCGGGTTTTATAATTTAAGAAGTCTTCGGACCTCTCACGTCTCTGGGAACCTATTCCGTATGATTGTATCTTCTTAAACAATCTGGAGAGGGGCATCGTGTCAAATTATTTTCGGAAACCTTGAAATATGGAACCTACCAGTCGCTCTTCATCCAATTTCCCAATAATATCATATGAGAATTGGGTGAGCTGAGCTTCACAAGGGCTATGTTATCTATAACTGTTCCTAATCATGGATTCCTAAGTATAGTATATTTGCACTCAGAATATGTTCTAGATTCCCACAGAAAAGCGATATTGGTCTGTAGTTTTGTAGGTCCGTTCTTTTATCTTTCTTATGTACAACAGTCACCTGGGCATTCTTCCAGTCACTTGGAACTTTACACTGGGTGAAACATTCACGTTAAATACGTAAGGGGCCAGTGTCGCAGAGTGCTCTCTGTAAATACGAAATGGCATTCCATCCAAACCTGGCAACGTATTTGTTTTCAACACTTTCAGCTGTTTCTCTGCACCAGCAACGCTTATTACTGTGTCATCCATGCGGGTCTCTGAGCGATGGTCTAACGACGGTATGTTTGTGCGAGTCTCCTCCATGAAAGATTTCTTAATCGTGGAATTTAAAACTTCAGCTTTCGTTTTACTCTCTTCAGTGCCACACCAGATTGGTTAACGATTGATTGGATGGAAGCCTTAGACCCGCTTAGAGATTTTACATAGGACAAGAATTTTGTCGGGTTCACGGCCACATGTTTTCACATAAGATATGACAGTGGTAGTTGTCGTATGCTTCGCGCATAGACCTTTTCACAGACTCGCCAATCTTAGTAACATGAGAGTATAACAGCCTTTCCATGCTCCACATTTTCTGAATTTCGTTACTGAGACCACGATGGGACTTTCCGTACTTAACCCACTCACTAGTGACATACTTAACGAGAGCATAATTTACGATCAGTTTGATCATTGCCCATAATTCCTCTGTGTCTGTCATATTGGAAGTAAATGATTGCATTTCATTATCTAAGTGAGATGCTAGCAACTGCTAATCTGCTCTTTCTAGCAGAAACACTCTCCTAGCAATCTTGACTGATTTATTAACATTCGTAACCATTGACAATGGGATGACATCATGATCACTAATCCTCGTCTCTATACTGACTCCTTCGGTAATGCCTGTCCTGTTAATAGCTACAACGTCTAAGATATTTCCATTGAGTGTGGGCTGCCGAACTAGCTGCTCAAGACAGTTTTCTTGATGTGTCCGCATAGTTGTCCCAACACTACACGAAATATTACAGTGAAACTTATCGCATCCTTCGTTCCAGCGTCAGTGGAGATCATTCTTGTAATGGAGACAGCTGGAAAAAAAACACCTCTCAGCTAGTATATTAATGTGCGTTCTGTCTTGTTAGAAACTGAAGGCCCGCTCTTCATACACCTCCATGACTTGCTCGGGGAGAGCTCCCTCGACTTAGAAAATATAGCAAGTATCTGAATTTCATCAACAAAGTTATGGGCATAGACAGTGGATGGGCAAAATAATGTGAACAGTAGTAGTAATGGGATGCTTGTGTTTCACGGTCAACAACGCAGGTAAGGCATGTGTCCCGCTGGACTGTGCGTGTTCAGTACGGACTAGGCACCAGTGCAGGTTGTTTACGGGTAGTGCACACTTCGTATTTGCAGTCATAGGTCGAGGTCCACGAGCAGTGAAAAACCTAAAAGAGTTCCAAAGGGGGTAGATTGTGAGGGCCCGATTAGTTAGAGATCAGTAACCAAGACAGCCAATTCATTGAATGTTTGAAGAGGAACTGTTTCAACAATCATGACAACCTACACAAAACGTGGAAAGCCATCATCGTGTAAACGTAATAGTGGTTGCAAATCACGACTATATGCCAGATATCGTCGTACGCTAACACGAATGGTATCAAAACAACACAAAACTATGGCGGCTGAAGTGACTGCAGAGCACAGTAGACGTCTTTGAGGCTGCGTATCTATAGACATTGTCCACCGAGAACTCCATAAAGTGAATATTCAAGAACGACCTGCTATACCGAAACCATTATTGACGACAATCAACGCAAAGAAGCGTAAGACATTATGTCAGGAGCATAAATCCTTGAGGGCTTATCAGTCGAAACGCAAAATATGGTCCGACGAGTCAACGTTTTCGATATTTCCAACATCAGGCTGTGTCTACGTCTGGAGAACGCCAAAAGAAACAATACTGATTGCTTGATTCCAACGGTAAAGCATGGAGGTGGAAGTACGATGTTGTGGGCAGCCACATCATGGTATTCTACGGGTCTCATCATTATTCTCAAAGGCCGTGTTACAGTCAACGACCAAGTGAACGTTTTAGGTGGTCAGGTGCACCCCATGATTCAAATGTTGTTCCTCAACAATGATGCCATATTTCAGGACGATAATGCACCCATTCACACAACCAGGACAGTACAATCGTCGTATGGGGAGCTTGCAACTGAACTGCAACGTCTTCCCTAGCCAGCATAATAACCAGACTTGAACATTATCGAGCCTTTGTGGGGGATATTGGAGCGCGGACTCCGGAGCAGATTTCCGCTTCTCTCGTCGCTACAGGAGCTACAAGAGGCTCTGATGGAAGAATGGCGTAACATTCTGCATTATATGCCAGTATTCCAAGAAGAATCACAGCAGGTCCAACGTATTGGGCGTGCATGTAGAGTTATTGGTCTGCAGTATCGGTGTTTGCGCAGTTGCTTCGGTCTTCTTGTGAACAGAACGGCTTCGCACTTGTCGACGTTTACTCTAACACGCCATTTCTTCAACCAAGGCTCAGCCACTCTGAGTGCAGTCTGCAGGCGTGACGTAATGTTGGATGGTTTCCAAACTTGCGCGAGGATGGCTGTGTCATCCGCGTAGATTGCCATCGTTGTGTTGTGTGTGGTTAGGAGATCGTTTATGTAGAGGTTAAACAGTAGGGGCCCTAGGATGCTTCCCTGGGGTACTCCCGCGTGTATACCGTGTCGTGTTGATTGTTTTCCCTGCACGTCCCTGTTGAAACTCCTGTCTGTGAGGTATGAGTGTATTAGACGCACCAGCCCGTCGGAGAATCCCTCGTCGCTGAGTTTGCGAATGAGGCCGTCGTGCCATAGACGGTCGAAAGCCTTTTCGATGTCCAGGAACACCGCCCCTGTAGTTTTGTTTATGTTGAAGCTACATGTTATATGTTCAACGACCCGTAAGAGTTGTGTTGTGGAGTGGTGATTCCTGAAGCCGAATTTTTCCGGTCTCAGGATGTCATTTGTTATGCAGTGCCTAGTGATGCGTTTGAGAACCACCTTCTCAACAATCTTACTGAGCGAGCTCAGAAGGCTGATGGGTCGGTAATTTTGTTGGAGGCTGTGGTCTTTCCCCGGCTTCCTAAACGTCAGGATCGTGGCCGTCTTCCAAAAGGCTGGAAAGTGTTCGTGTGTTAGGTACTCAGTTGCTTTATCCGTGAACTCCTGGAGGACACGGTTTTGAATGCCATCATGACCAGGGGCTTTCCTAGCAGCGGAATACATTATAGCCCAGGAGACTTCGGCTGTGCTAGCATGTCGAATGTCGTCGCGCGATGGTTGGGCTAGAATGCGTGTAACCTCTTGGTCAGTAGCAAGTGTGAACACTGGATCTGATGGTACCAGGTTCGGTGTGAATGACGCTGCGAGAGTGCGGGCCATTAGTTCTGCTTTCTCTTCCGCTGAGTATGCAGGTCCGTCAGGCCCTTGAAGCGTTAGGGTGTATATTTTCTCCCTGGTGGAGTGTCGAGCTAGTTGCCACACGCCAGGTCGCGCGGTGTCCAGCCCTTCGAGTTTTTGGTTCCACTGTTGTGTTCTATATGTTTGCATTTTATCGTGTATGATGCCCTGTAGTCTGTTAATGTGCCGTTTGAAGTACGGACGCCTGGCGCGCTGCCATTGTCTCCTGAGGCGATTCCTCATTGATATTAGGCCCAGGATTTCCTGGGGCAGGGCCTCACTGTGTTGTTGTGAGGTGCGATCAGGTATGGTGTCTGCCATTGCGTCCTGGAGGGTTTCTACTGCCTCGTCAATTTGTGCTGTTTCATTAATTTCGTGTATGGGTGGGATGTGGCTATCGAGCGTTTCCTTGAACAATATCCAATTCGCATGCCCGTAGTCCAACATCTTGCGTTGTTCCATGTGCTGCAGTGTTTCCTCAATGTATAGTATTACAGGTTGGCGGTTTGAGGGCAGATCGTTTTCAACGGCAACGTTTAGTGTCGATGTAATGCCCTTGATGAGGGCCATGTCTATCACGTCTGGCCTGTGTCCCCTCTGATAGGGAATGTGCGTCGGTTCAGTCGGCGCTAGTATAATGTAGTTTCTGCCTAGTGAATGTTCGTACAGTTTTTTGCCGTTGGGATTTCGTATGCGTGAATTCCATTCTGGGTGTTTTGCGTTCAGATCTCCAGCGACTATTACTCGCGGCGAAACGTTGAGTAGTGTGCTGATATCGCGTGTTGAAATGCCTACAGGGCTGTTGTATACCGATATCAGTGTGGTGTAGGCTCCGTTGAACTTGACTCTGACGGCCGTAGCCTCGATTTTGTTCAGTTCAGGGAGCTCTATGTTTGTGTGCTCAATGTCTTTGTGTATGACGATTGCAGTTCCACCTGCCACGGCGTGGCCCGGTAGGTCGGTACGATAGACGTAGTAGCCAGGAAAGTTTGTTTGTGCGGTTTAAGCTTATTCTCGCTCAGTAGCGCGACAAGGGTTCCCTTGCGCCCCATGAACGCGGCAAATTCTGCCCTTTTGTTGTGGATCGAGTCTGCATTCCAGAACAGGATCTGTGATAGTGTGTGCGGGTTTGCGTTATGGGCCGGGTGTGGTATATTGGTTCAAATGGCTCTGAGCACTATGGGACTTAACATCTGCGGTCATCAGTCCTCTAGAATTTAGAACTACTTAAACCTAACTAACCTAAGGAGATCACACAACAACCAGTCATCACGAGGCAGAGAAAATCCCTGACCCCGCCGGTGTGGTATATTATTCATGTAAGAGTGTGAAAGAGTGTTGTGATGGCAGTGTGTATGACAGCCCAGTATTGCCCGGGTTCGGCGCTCATGAGCTGGGTGATGTGTGTAGTGACGGCCGTCAGTACCTTGGTAGGGATTTGAACGGTCGTGTGTCGAGGGAATAGTGTTTCCAGTATTCGCCCAGGTGATGTGTTGGTGTTGGGTGTGGCAGCCTGAGGTGCTGTTGTGGAGTTAGCGGCCGCTTGTGCGGGTATTGCTGTGTTATTAGGAGTGGCATTTGTGCTTATATTTTGTGACAGAGGTTGTGGCACCTGTGTTACTTCTGTGGTGAGGGGGATGGTAGTGTGAGTTACAGTCTCGGTGACTTGTTGACTGTTTTCCTGTGTGTTGTTGATCTGTTGTTGCTGGGTGGCCTGTTGTGGTGATTTCGTGTTCTCCGCCCTGTGTTTACGTGTGCGTCTATTCCTCCTCTGGGCTTGGGGTTCGGGGGGTTCTTGTATGGATGTGTTTTCCTGTATGGCGTGCGTTTCTTCGCAGCACGTGATCTCCGGGAGTGGGGTCGTGTTGTTTGGGGGCATAGGTGTTGGTACCGATGCTTGTTGGTTTTCAGGTGTTGCCTGTGGCTGTTGTGTAGCTATTGCAGCGTTTGTTTTGCGTTTGTATGAAGGGCGCTGAGGTTCCGTGGCCTGTGCCGTTCCGCCAGGGCAGTTTGGGTGGACTCCTTAAACATGTGTGTCTACACACGAGAGTCCATATGTGGATGCAGCACGATGGTCACCCAGCCCATTCTCCACATGCTGCTGTGGAAGAACTAAAGAACAGGTTTGCAGGAAGGTGGTTGGGTCGCCATGGTCCTCATTCATGACCCGCACGGTCGCCCGATTTAACACCATTAGATTTCTTTTTGTGGGGATATCTAAAGGATCGTGTTTATGTTACTGAGCCCACATCCCCAGATGATCTAAATCAAGGACACGTGTTGTTCCGTGACACCGGCGGTGTTACATCTCGTCCGCAGGCCCTTTAGAAGGCGCATTGCATTGTGCATTCAGTAACTTTGAAGGGTTGTAGCTCCCAAACTAAAATGATAGGAATGTAATTCAAATTGATGTATACACAGCTCGTGTAACTGATTCCAGTGCTTGATAGAAGCAACTGTTGTTCCATTTAAAAATTGTATCTTTTTGCTGTAACTCTTTGGAGAATATCACAATAAACGATGTTCATAGCTCCGCAGACAGTGTAACGTTTCTTATGGTGACCTACCGCAATAAATACTTCCGTCGCCTATTACTGCATAAGTTACAGAGGCAAACACATTTAGTGAAACTGCCTGTACATACACTGGATGTCCCACCTAACTTTGTCACCTCATATATCTCCGAAATGAAACATAATATGAGAAAGGCTACTAGCCAGGTAAGCACCTATGTCAGGATCTCACACAGTGGATAGAAATCTATTTTTTTTAATCAAGCGTGTATGGTTTTGCAACGGAAATGAAAACCAGAGGTACCATACACTTAGTGATAGCACACATGTTTTCACTGTTGTGAATCTCATACCTCCTGGAACACTCAAGGAATTGAAACAGTACCACAATTTCTGTCGTAATGCTGTAATGCCGTAATGCGAGTTGCCTGCACTGTCCTGAAGGCAAACCTTCATCTCCACATACGGCAGAATCTGTGGCGCCGTAGCCGTCCTTTAAAGTCTAACGGGTTGAAAGTGTTCTTTGTCTACATTTATATGTTATGCGTTCCTGCTCACTGTGTGAGCCCGTGACATAGGTGCTTTTTGGTCTGTCACATCTTTCACATAGTATTTTGTTTGCGAAATACATGAGGTGGGAGGTGGTGGAATTAGGTGGGACACCCTGTATACATGTTTCCCAATTATGTAACGAAATAATAAGCAGTTAATATCAAGCAGTTAAAAATCACTTAATTTTATAACTGTTCTCTTTTCACTTTTGGATGGTTCATTAGTACTGATGTAACATCCCGTAGGGTTTGGCTTTTAGCGAATATTTATTGCAAATTTCCTTGGGTATTTTCCATATCTCAGTTTTATCCTGTCCTTTTACTAGTAAGGTTGTTTACTTGAGTATGTTGTCAATGCTGCCTTCTTTGTTTTTTTCTTTTTTTTCTTACACAGGATCTGAATTTGGTGTAATGGAACATCGAGTCTGGTTGCATAAATAAATTAGATGCTAAACAGATGGCTGTACGTGCTTTAATTTTCATTTCATATTAAACAGCAAACATTCTTATAACACCCTGTTACAAGGATGGACATACAAATATTAAAAGTGATTAAAGACCTCCACGTGTTTGGCCTCACAGTTGGCGGAACCAGCTCTGTACCGGTATTCTTCGAAACAATGTTCCACACTGGAGTGCCTCTGCAGTTGCCAGTGTAGTGCTGGATTTAGTTACGTCAGCAATGATTTAACAGAAAATCACCGCTTTGTTCTCTCCCCGAGAAACAGACAGACGCTACAAAATGTTAATGGCAGGTGATTCGGCTAGACGAATTAAGGGAAAAAATTATCCGTAATCAGGGCTGGCCAGAGCAGACGGTGCTAAATTGGGTATTGTCATTTGTGAGCCACTGGATGCACTCAGCTAGGTAAAAGTCGACATTGGCCGGTCCATAATTAACTATGGGGAGCAACGAGAGGATCAACAGAATATCATAACAGAGCGTTACAAACCACGGCAGTGTGACTTTTTTCTTCTGGCGTACGCTGGCAGAAAGTACAGCGGCCGACAGCCCGTTGTTTGCTGGCCGCGTGTTTTCAATTACCAGCGACCTTCCCATGTCACCTGTCGTTATTAAACTGGACATCGAGTACAACGGCACTGAGCCGCACGGACGTGGATTATAATGATCCCATCACCGCAGCGGGCTCACCTCGTTTTTCGACCCGACGAAGCAAAAGACAGCCGAAACGATTGCTAACCTGTCAAACGCAAGGCGCCACGTCACTGGGAATAGAACTTCGGCTGCCTGCACTTCCGTAATATTCCGCAGCGCTAGTGAGGTACGAGCTGCTAATGTACGATTTGGTATTCGTTCCCAGTAGCGGGAGTATTAACACTGTGTACTCCATACCTTCCGGATGCTATTATTGAAAATGTCGGACATTTAAAAAGTCTAAATTTAACACTAGGAGTAACACATGAGTTGTTTTTGTTCCTTGAGAGTAATCATCGCAGGACCAAACGCTACTGTAAATTTTAATCATTTATGATGTTGTACAACTCACCAAAATTTCATCACCCTAGCCCACTTAAAAGTACGAAAAGTTTACCTGTTACATCTGAAGTACTATATTGGTAATTTTTTACCCATACGCAGTTTAGCTCAATTTGATATCAACAACACCGGCTTTCCTACTCTAAATGGCTTACGACGCAAGCCTCGGCGTTATTCATGATATGTCGGAGTATATTACGATAGTTTAGGACAAAAATAACCTGAAACATAAGGAATTCAGAGGTTGGACAATGCTTTATATCAGTGTGGCTCTCGACTCCCTAAGGACTGGTGACATTTTCCCACGTTAGGTTAGAATCTGTGTCATCAAAGAGACAAGAAAACTCATAAATATTGCCTTGCTTCAGAAATCTAGAATCTTTTCAATGACAGTTGTACTGCCTGTTCCAAGTCAGACGAGAACATGACTGCCGACGAGCAGTTCTATCCTTGCAAGTTTAGGTGCTCATTCATACAGTACAAGTCGAGTAAGCCTGATAAGTATGGGATAAAATGCTGGCTTCTGCGTGGTGCTAACGAACGCTACTTTCTGGACGGATTTATCTTATCGTGCAAACATGAAACTCGTGATCCAAGGGAGGGTCTTGGTCACCATGTCGTTACGAACCTAGCACAGCCATTCCTCATCTGTGGTCGTAACATAACGACTGACAACTTCTTCGTCTCCATGGAACTGGCGGATGAACTGAAACAAAAAGGAGCAATTTATGTTGGATATCACTAAAGAGATTCCTCCTGAGGTGCGAAGTGGAGATGAGGCGTGTACGCAACACACATGTAGACGTCATGTGGCAATCTTCACCCACTACAGCATCGTGGAAAGTAAAAGGTCCTTATTCGAAGTAACAAGCATGCTAGGCGTCAGATCAGTGAGAAATTGCAAAAAAACAGAGAAGTTTTATAATGAAACTAAGGGTGGGGTCGATATACACTACTGGCCATTAAAATTGCTACACCACGAAGATGACGTGCTACAGACGCGAAATTTAACCGACAGGAAGAAGATGCTGTGATATGCAAATGATTAGCTTTTCAGAGCATTCACACAAGTTTGGCGCCGGTGGCGACACCTACAACGTGCTGACATGAGGAAAGTTTCAAACCGATTTCTCATACACAAACAGCAGTAGACTGGCGTTGCCTGATGAAACGTTGTTGTGATGCCTCGTGTAACTAGGAGAAATGCCTACCATCTCGTTTCCGACATTGATAAAGGTCGGATTGTAGCCTATCGCGATTGCGGTTCATCGTATCGCGACATTGCTGCTCGCGTTGGTCGAGATCCAATGACTGTTAGCAGAATATGGAATCGGTGGGTTCAGGAGGGTAATACGGAACGACGTGCAGGATCCCAACGGCCTCGTATCACAGGCATCTTATCTGCATGGCAGTAACGGATCGTGCAGCCACGTCTCGATCCCTGAGTCAACAGATGGGGACGTTTGCAAGACAAAAACCATCTGCACGAACAGTTCGACGACGTTTGCAGCAGCATGGACTATCAGCTCGGAGACCATGGCTGTGGTTACCCTTGACGCTGCATCACAGGCAGGAGCGCCTACGATGGTGTACTCAACGACGAACCTGGGTGCAGGAGTAGCAAAACGTCATTTTTTCGGATGAATCCAGGTTCTGTTTACAGCATCATGATGGTCGCATCCGTGTTTGGCGACATCCCGGTGAACGCACATTGGAAGCGTGTATTCGTCATCGCCATACTGGCGTATCACCTGGCGTGATGGTACCGGGTGCCATTGGTTACACGTCTCGGTCACCTCTTGTTCGCATTGATGGCACTTTGAACAGTGGACGTCACATTTAAGATGTGTTACGACCCGTGGCTCTACCCTTCATTCGATCCCTGCGAAACCCTACATTTCAGCAGGATAATGCACGACCGCGTGTTGCATGTCCTGTGCGGGCCTTTTTGGGTACAGAAAATGTTCGATTGCTGCCCTAGCCAGCACATTCTCCAGATCTCTCCCCAATTGAAAACGTCTGGTCAATGGTGGCCGAGTAACTGGCTCGTCACAATACGCCAGTCACTACTCTTGATGAACTGTGGTATCGAGTTGAAGCTGCATGGGCAGCTGTACCTGTACACGCCATCCAAGCTCTTTTTGACTCAATGCTCAGGCGTATCAAAGCCGTTATTACGGCCAGAGGTGCTTGTTCTGGGTACTTTCTCAGTATCTATGCACCCAAATTGCGTGAAAATGTAATCACATGTCAGTTCTAGTATAATATATTTGTCCAATGAATACCTGTTTATCTTCTGCATTTCTTCTTGATGTAGAAATTTTAATGGCCAGTTGTGTAGTTGACCAAATGACTATATTCTACAGTGTCCGAACTGGCACCTGCGGATGGTCTGTGTATGTGTTATATAACATTCTTGACCTGGTCACGATCAATGCTCACAGTTTTAAAGTTACTTACGTCTAAGAAGATTTACGGTGACGCTTTATCCTCAAAGTAGCAGATGAGCTTGCTGGCCCATATAATCTGCCGAAAGGAGCCCATCTCCTCTTGCAGGCCATCGACACCGGCGCTGGTTAGCATGGAAACAGAAAGCTTTGTCAAATTCAGGTTCCTTGTAAAGAATAAAAGGAGAATAAAAAATAATGCGTGTGGTTCAAATGGTTCTGAGCACTATGGGACTTAACATCTATGGTCATAAGTCCCCTAGACCTTAGAACTACTCAAACCTAACTAACCTAAGGACACCACACAACACCCACTCATCACGAGGCAGAGAAAATCCCTGACCCCGCCGGGAATCGAACCCGAGAACCCGGGCCCGGGAAGCGAGAACGCTACCTTACGACCACGAGCTGCGGACGTAATGTGCATGTTTCAAGTGAAACAAGCATGTGTGAAAAAGTTGCCAAGCCAAAATTCTTGTTAAATGCCTATATTGTGAGCCTATCCCAGCTCAGAAAATTCTGTCCCCTCCTTTGTTCCTAAATATTTCCAAACGTTTCAAATTCTAGAATGGACTTGTTTATTTTTATATTTTTGTTCCTTGATTGCAATAAGCAAGAAAACACGTTGAGTATTTTAGTCACATGGTGCGTTTTAGAATACTTAACAAACACTCGGTACTTACCTTATTTGTCTGTAAATGTAAAAATATTACTAGAACTCATATAAACAATATGTTTTGACCATGTTTTCGTATTTCTACAAAGCGCAACCGCGTAACATTACTTTACTTACATTTTTGTAACGATGTTTCATGAAAGAGTGAGTAATTTCTTCAGTAAAAATTAAAATAAAAGGAAGTTTAATGCCATTTTGGTGAGACCATGTCTGTGTACAATTAATGTAGGTTGATTCTTACATAGAAGGAGACAGCAACCAGCCGCTAATAGTGGCTGGTGGCTGCCTTCTTCTCTGTAGGAATCAGCCTACATTAAAAGGAAGTCTGTTGACGAAACTTTATTTGTGACAGTGTACTATTCATTTTAGAGACCAAATTATCCTTTAATTATACTTTGCATTTTTCCTGAATGTATTGTTAGCTTGATGACATACTAAACTCCTCCCAAATACCAATAAAACGGTGGTTTCCCATTGAGCGTCAGAAATGTCCCAAGTGGTACTTCAGGGGGTACGGCGAAATTGGAACGTCTATTGTTAAGAAGGAAAGTGACTTTAGCATGATGTGTCACTGTCCAGCAACATAGCTTTATGGAACTTCAACCGTGAGTATAACTGTTACGGTATATTACAGAAAATACCTGAAAAATCGCAGTTGTGGGTAACAGAAGTGATGCTTTCATTCAAAAAAAGTAATTATTCTGCAGTCACCGTGATTTGTAATGGAGCTCTAGACATTAAAAAAGGCGGTAAATAGATCTTAACAGGGCGTGTAATCAACACGGAGAGCTGTTCATGCTCTGCGTCTCGCTCCCATGCTAGTCTGGTATGACTACTTATTTTCGATTGGGCGTTCCGTTCCTTGAAGTGGGCCGTTGGCAACCGCTGGACGACCGTTGGTGGACGTGGACGGGCCGCATTTCCATCAAGTATTTAATATGCTATGATACTTTACTTCTTTCGTCCTTAAGTTTTATAGAGCGGTATATAGTCTAATCTCTAGAATTCGAAATTCAAGAGAATTAGCAAAAAGACTGAATGAGAGTGAAACAAAAATCTGGCTGAAATCAGGAAAAAATCGAAGACAGGTACTGAGTTTTAACAAAATTCGTATTTCGTCACAAAATGAAGCAGAGCTCTAAGAAAGTTGACTTTTTATCTGTTTAATTATTTTTATTTGTTTTATCATTTCAGACGAAAGGAATATACAAATAAACAGACTGAATAAGAAAACTTCAATTACATTCGTTTTCCCGTGCTTATCAAACTGTCATTAGTAGTCACTTTTTTGTACAAATCTTCTTAAAAACAAAGTTACGTCTTGTTTTATAGTTTGTCAGCTGACTCTCATTAGCGGCGAAACCTTCAGTGGCCAAAGAGCCAACGACGTAGCCTTTTTATAAGCGTACAACATTCGAAGGTATATTTTATTACATAAACTGAGATGACAAAAGTCATGGGATTCCTTGTAATATGGTGTCGAACCTCTTTTTTTCAGACTTAGTGAAGCAACTCGACGTGGGATGGACTTTACAACTCGTTTGAAATTCCCTGCGGAACTACTAAGCCATGCTGCCCCTATTTATTTATTTATTTGTCAGTCTTCCGACTGGTTTGATGCGCCCCGCTCCGAATTCCTCTCCAATGCCAAACTCGTCACCTCAGAACAGCACTTGCAGCCAACATCCTCAATAATCCGCTGAATGTATTTCAGTCTCTGTCCTCCTATACGGCTTTCATCCTATACAGCTCCCTCTACTACCATAGATGTTATTCCCTGATGTCTAAACATATGTCCTATCATCCTACCCTTCTTCTTGTCAATGTTTTCCACATATTCCTTTCCTCCCCGAATCTCCGCAGAACTTGCTCATTCCTTAGCTTATCAATCCACATAATTTTCAAGATTCGTTTGTAACACCAATGCTTCTATTTTCTTCTGTTCCGGTTTTCCCACAGTCCACGTTCAATTACTTTACAACACTGGGCTACAAAAGTACATTGTCACAAATTTCTTCCTCAAATTGAGGCCTATGTTTCATAATAGTAGACTTTTCTTGGCCATGAATGCCCTTCTTGCCAGTGGTACTCTACTTTTGATGGCCTCCCTGCTCCGTCCTTAACTTCGTCTACTTCGTGATCATCAATCCTGTTGTTAAGCTCCTCACTGTACTTATTTCTGCTACTTCTCAGTACTTTCCTCTTTCTTCAACTTTACTGTAATTCTTCTTCGCTGTCATTGAGGATGGCAGTGTCATTGGCGAATCTCATAATTGATATCCTTTTACCTTGCATTTTAACTATACTATTGAACATTTCTTTTATTTCCGTCATTGCTTTTTCTATGTATAGATTGAACAGTAGGGGCGAAAGACTGCATCGCTGTCTTACGCCTTTTTTAATCAGAGCACTTCGTTCTTGTTATTTCACTCTTGGCTCTTGTACATGTTGTGTATTACATGCCTCTTCCTATAGCTTACTCCAATTTTCCTCAGAATTTCGAATATATTGCGCCATTTGACATTGTCGAACGCTTTTTCCATGTGGCGAATAGGACGAACTTGTCTTGATTCTTTTGTTATCTTCCTTCCATTATAAACCGCAACGTCAGAACTCCCTCTCTGATGCCTTTAGCTTTCCTAAAGCCAAACAGATTATCATCTAACACATCCACAATTTTCTTTTCCATTTTTATGTTCATTATTGTTGTCAAGAACTTGGATGCATGAGCTGTTAAGCTGATTGTGCGATAATTCTTGCACTTGTCGGCTTTTGCAGTCTTCGGAATTGTGTGGGTGATATTTTTCCGAAAGTCGTTTGGTATATATTCAGTCCAATGCATTTTACAAACCTATGTGAATAAATTTTTTGTTGCCACTTCACTCAATTATTTTATGAATTGTGATGGAATGTTAACTACCCCTTCTGTCTGATTTGATCTTAAGTCTTCCAAAACTCTTTTAGCTTCTAATACTGGATACTCTATCTCTTCTATATCGATTCCTTTTCCTTCTTCTGTCACATTAGTCAAATCTTCCCCCTCACAGAGCCCTTCAGTGTACTTTCCACCCATACGCTCTCTGATCTGAATTTAACACCCTTGCTTTTGGTTTCATCGAAGGCTCCTTCTGTTTGCTGAATCAATCCTTCCGGCAATCATTTCTTTTTCGGTATCATCACATTTTTCATGGAGCCATTTCGGCTTAGATTCCCTGCACTTCCTATTTATTTCATTCTCAGTTACTTGTATTTCTGTAGTGCTGCATTTCCCTGAACATTTTTGTATTTCCTTCTTTCATCGGTCAACTAAAGTATTCTTTCTATAACCCACGGTTTCTCCACAGTTACCTTCTTTGTACCAACGTTTTTCTTTCCAACTCCTGTGATTAACCTTTTCAGACATATTCCTCTTCTACCAAACTGTCTACTGAGTTATTCTCTATTGTGTCTGTAGCCTCAGAGAACTTCAAGCGTATCTCTTCATTCCTTAGTACTTCTGTTTCCAACTTCTTTGCGTATTAATTCTTCTTGAATAAATTCTTAAACTTCAGCCTGCTCCTCGTCACATTGTGACATGAGTCTCTATATTCGTCCATAATTGCGGAAAATTCGATGGTGCAGGATTTTGTGCACACACTGACCTCTCCATTATGTCCCATAGATGTTCGATGGGATTCTCATCGGGTGGTATGGATGGCCAAATCATTCGCTCCGATTGTCCATAATGTGGCCTAGTGACTTGGCGCACTGTTATCCGTAAACATTTCGTCGTTGTCTGGGAAAATGAAGTTGATGAATGGCTGCAAATAGTCTGCAAGTAGTCGAATATAGCCTTTCACAATCAATCACCGGTTCAGTTGGACCAGAGAACCTGTCAATTTCACGTAAACACAGCCCACAACATTGTGCAGCCACCACCAGCTTGCACAGTGCCTTGTTGACAACTTGTATCTATGGCTTCGTGGGATCTGTACCACACTCTACTCCTACCATCATCTCTTACAAAGTGTAATTGGTACTCATCTGAATAGGCTACAGTTTTCCAGTCGACCAGGATCGAGCCGAGGGGAGAAATTACAGGCGATGTCCTGTTGATCAAAAATGGTTCAAATGTCTCTGAGCACTATGGGACTTAACATCTACAGTCATCAGTCCCCTAGAACTTAGAACTGCTTAAACCTAACTAACCTAAGGACATCACACAACACCCAGTCATCAAGTCCTGTTGTTAGCAAAGGCACTCGCGTCGGTCGTACACTGTTATGAACCATTAACGCCAAATTGTCCTGCACTGGTTTAACGGATCACGTTCATCGTACGTCCGCCACTGACACCTGCGGTCATTTCAAGCAGCGTTGCTTGTCTGTTAGTACTGACAGATCTACGCAAACGCCGCTGATCTTGGTCGTTAAGTGAAATCCGTTGGCCACTAAGTTATCCATGGTGAGAGATAACGCCTGACATTTGGTATTCTCGGAGCCCTCTTGACACTGCGTATCTAGAAATATATTTCCTAAAGGCTTTTGAAATGGGATGTCCCATACATTTATCTCCAACTACAATTCCGCGTTCAGTCCGTTAAGCCCCGTCGTGCGGCCATAGTCACGTCGGAAAACTTTTCACATAAATAATCTGAGTACAAATGGCAGCTCGACCAACGCATTGTCCTATTATATCTAGGGTAAGTGATACTACCGCCATCTGTATATGTACATATCGCTAGCACTTGTCACTTCATTTGTACACTGGCTGTAAGTCATTTCAATAAGCGTGCTTCAAGCCGCAGGAACTCACCTCCCTTGGTTTGCTTCCTCGTTCCATACGACAAGTTTTCATGAATCCTATCCTTCTGCTCTCGGACTGCTGATAGTCAGATCCACAGGCTGCTCCTTTTATTCGAGAACAGAATACGTGTACTACTTTGAAGTCATTTTTATAACTGGTTTGTGCACTACTGTAAGTTGTGCTTTGTTGAGAGAGCTGAGGCATGTCGCTAAGAGTTGAATGATGAAATAATTCTCGGAAAAATTGACAAAACAATTTGACGTAACGAGTGTTGTATGGCGGCAGACTTTGAATTATAGAATATCTCCGAAGTTAGCTATCAATAAAATTGCTTCAATATATCAATTGCGCACAAAATTCTGGCTTTATACATTTTTTTCAAGGTACTTGACAATTACTTCAATATAGCGCGATATTTGATTTATCAGTTCGAATTAACAAGAGTAGACTGTATATTGAGTGTTTCAATGTCTTTGCATCAGACGTCTAGTGATGGTAGACCACGTCATGAGAAAGAACTTTTGTTACAGACAAATTTTCGGTGACGAGTCCTATGCGACGCTGCTATCTTTTGGTATTCACCGTCCCTGGGAGGACTATATTTCAGTGAACTATCAGGGTCTATTAACTATGTGTGCTGCATACACTACAGAACACTGGTAGAGTCATTTTCAACAAGAAAACCTTTAGGATGAGTATCTGTAAACGGAGATAGACATTTCACAAGTGCTGTGCCTATCCCTCATATGAATTAGATGACAGGACCAAAGGCAACATATAAGGCATACACACGCCCTGCCACCTCTCCAGGCCATAGCTTGGGCCAACAAGATATACGAGCACTTGGCGCACATCACACCATGTCTTACGAACTGCAGCAACTGCCTGTGGTGGGGAGCGAGTTACTGCTTTGCAACAATTTAATACTTAGTAGCTGCGTACTTAAATACAGTTAAACTCTCCATAACAGGTCACAAAGATAAGGATTTTATTCGCTACCTTTCCATTCACTTACTGATTTCCCGCCTGACCCTGAACGTAGCCGATCGTTCACGATGTATGTCAGGGAAGGAAACTGGTGTGACGTCACAAGTTAGTTGGGTGGGGGGGAAGTATTTCTTGGGCACAGCCCATACAAAAGGACGCCTAGTCGCGCTGCGAAATGTTTGTGAACATTTCGCCTCTAACAACGACAGTTCTGCAAGACGTGTTCCATCGCCTGTAGACATGTAACGCAAAAAGAGGTGTATCTCTTACCATTACTTTGGTCCGTTCATTCATGTTACCGCCAACATGAACCAGTACATTTATTTCGGATCCACTTGACCAAATGTTGTCCGTTCCTCTACATCTTCATGATGATTTTGCTGTGAATACTCCCACCCTCCAAGATTACAACAGTCATGTCCATAGGGCAACAGGCATAGTTGTACAGTACAGTCCTGATTTTACGAACAATGAGGCACACTATCGCTCCTCTACTGGCCCGCTAAAACTCCCTATGTTAATTCTGTAGGTAATGTCTTGGCTATTTGTATAGCAGGTGATACTTAACAATCACTAACCACGAAATTTCGTAGCCCCATGGGATCTAATCATCAATCAGTAGCTTCAGCTTGGTATAGCACTCCGAAAAATACTTGCAGACTCTCTCCCTCACCAATCTAAGGGGATTATCAAGGTTATAGGCGGTGTTATTCGTTGAAAGTAATCTGATTACGGCCATCAGGCTTACACCAGAACGGGGTTTCACACTTACAGCACCTTTTATACATCCCAGTTACCTAAGAAATAACAACAGCTTTAATAAGACACGATTTGAGTGTCTGCAGAGTCAATGTCAGCAAATTATACTGACTATCAACTAATGAAGTTAATATTGGCAATACTCCTAAAACTGCTGCTGCTGCCACTAATAAGTAGTTACAATGCCCGGCATGTTTAGTATGTGTCACACGAAGTGTTTGGCCGTGTGCCTTGTCGATATTCATAGCGAATGCAAGCCGCACAAGATACTGCAATCGCTTTTAATCGAAGGGCACATTTAAATTACTGGGTATCAACGGAATGAAAACGTCTTCACCTGCGGCATACCCCATGGCGATGGTGGCCTCTGTTACGTTCGGCAACAGGTTCTTCACAGCCACCTTATATATATATATATATATATATATATATATATATATATATATGTGTGTGTGTGTGTGTGTGTGTGTGTGTGTGTGTGTGTGTGTGTGTGTGTGTGTTTCTGCATGTACTGTGTGTGTGTATGTATAGCGGATGGTTATAATTAAACTTTCCCTGTTTAATACGTTATAACACGGAATCTAATCACCGTACGAGTACCAAACTTGGTAGCCTTAATGTCAAGGACATGGAGAAAAGAAATAATGCAGAATCAGTTCAACTGAAACACTTGTAATGTGTTGCTACGCAACATCATACCATTACATACCGGTACCATTACTGCTACAAAAATGCTCAATATGGCCCCCATCAGTATCCAGAAGATTCTGAAAGCGCGGGGTTGATAGAACGAAGCATGTCGGTAGGTATGCTGGCTACTTCTCTTGATATGTTGCGCTTCAGATCAGCACATGTGTGAATGTTCCCCCGGTAAATCCTCTCCTCCAGAAATCACAGGGAGTGAGAACAGGCGATCGTTCCAGAAAAGTATTATGAGACGACCGGCTCAAATATATGGCCTACGTCTGGCCAAATTTTCATTACGGGATCGTTTAGTAATCTGAAGTACATCAGCCAAGAACTTTCAAAGACTTTTGGTAATAACGTTCCCCACTTATGAGCACGTTTTATTTGTTTGTAGGATATGGAGCGATGCTGAGTCCTTCTTGCACATTGCAGTTATGTGCTCATTTATGTTTTCGCCTGTTACTAGTCTTAAGCTCTATGTTAAGGGAGAGAAGTCGATATTTGCTCCGTATAGATATAAAAATGGCAGGGACCCCCGATATTTCGGGCTAATGAGCCGAGCACGACAAACCAGTACCACTTCGGATTTGGATGGATTGAGCTTTAACACGATATCCTGTGACAAATTTGACAGAGCACACAGATCGTTATTGAGATTTTTTTTGCACCTGTCCAGGTGTATTGGGCAGGAATGGAGGTCATTAGTAAACATGTTGTATTTGAAATTGGACGAATACTGATGACTAATCATTGGCGTACAGTGAAACAGTGTAGGACCTAATACCACACCTAGGGGTCGCCTGACATGACTTGCCTCTGTTGTGACTTCATGGCGCCGGACAAGTCAGACTGCTGACGAGACGTCAGATATCAGCGACACAACTTCACTGCACTCGGCGAAAATTTAAGCCTCCAGGTTTACCACGTAAACTGTCGAATTCGACAGTGCCATGGACTACGCTGAAAAAGAAGCACATGATAGTCACCTCTTGTGCATCCATGGCCAGCTTCAGGTCATCTGTTAGCTTTGTTAACGCAGATGTTGTGTTGCGATGTCTTCGTCTAATGAATTGCTTGTTGTTTGGTAGTTCATTAGGTGGTCATGGTCTATACATTCCACACCCTTGGACAGTGCAAAATGAATGCAAATAGGTCGGTTATCAGAGGGTTCTGTTGCAACGCCTTTTTTAGAAATTGGTTTAACTAGTCCTGTTCACAAGCCAGAGGAAAACCTGGGTATTGAGTGGTTGAATATACCTGTTACAGTGGGCAGTAATGGTCAAGTTATAAGCTTCATAATTTAGACTGTCACCAAAAATCGGCTGTTTGACACAGAAGATTCTTCAATCTGACATCAGATTTCAGAAAAATATGTGCCCACAGTCAATCTCTAAGCATCTTTAGAGTACCTAAAAATATTACTCACCGACGAGCCAAGATATAGTAACGACTGCCAGAAAAAGACCAATGTCATGGCATAAAATGTATAAAGTTGTAACATGGGCTTAAGTCCTTCACGTCGAGCAATTTTGACTGTAAGACGGCCCAGTAGGTTGCAATACTTCACAGAACACCACACTCGTATGAGAGATCTTGTCTTTCCAGGTATGCTAATCATTTAACTCAGCCGTTTATTTACTGAGGGACACATCGCTCAAAATGGTATCAGTATCACATTGTAATTTCACGTTTCGTACATAAAAATTCCTCTACACGATTCAAAATACGCACTGAAGAGTACAGAGGCAATCACAGAATCTTCATCATTTCGAAGAAGTAATGTGCACGCTCTTACTCCATCATCCAATATTTTTCGCTACTCTCGATGTTAAGAAAGGGATTTTAAACTCACAAACACATTTTATGAGACAATTCCTGGGATATTTGATGTTTCAGTAATTATTATTACTCCTTACACCTTCAGGTTCTGCCTACTACACCATTAACTCAACTGTCAGGAGAACCGGTTTCATTTGTAACAAAAATACCCTACAGCAAAGGCCTGCCATGCACAGGAATGCCGCGTAGCGATAAAATCTATAAGCGAAGTGGAACCCTTTGTTCGTGCGACATTTTCAATTTAAAACGCGTCAACTGATATTTAATTTCAAATTTAATCTAATATCTGCTTTCGAAGGTCCTTTCTTCGTAAAGGCGTCGCCCGGTTATTGTCAATTTCTCGGCGCTGTGGAATTTCCTCCCACCTATTGTTTGCCTTTACTCCAGACCTTCCAGACGGACTGAGCTGGTGGCTCATATTGTACTCACTGTACTGACTGAGAAGATTGCATCACACTGCAGTACACTTTAATATATTGCTTTGACGACTAACAGCGAGATACTTGAAAGTTTTTAAGAGACTCTGATTCCACGAAATCAACACTAATATCTATTCAGAAACTCATTTAACTTTTCCAGATTTATTTTTGTTTGTGGACGTAACGCAGTAGAGAACGGTAATGGCATTAATTCAAGACAGGAGCTCGACTCGTTTACCGAAACGTAAAGTAAATTTTGTGTGTGAGTAATAAAGCTTTGCCTTGAGAGAGTACGCGAAATTGGGTGAGGCAAAGAGCCTCTGGGAAAAGTGAAACCTACAGACGAGATTAGTCTGAATGGATACGAAACCTTAGTTATTACTGTCATTGTTAAGGGGAACAAGAACGATTTTTCAAAATTTTCTGACCTTCTGCATATAAGTATACAAAAAATGTGCAGTAAAGCATTCACGTGCACCATTATACCCAAAAATTGCTAGGATACCAAAATGTATGTATTGTAATGTCAACGCTAGTAATAACATTCACTCCCAAAGTAACGAGCACAAATACTTTGTAACAGGTATGTCACTGGTCAATACCGAATACATACGGTATAAAATTCAGTCGCTTCCTTAACAGCCTTACTCAGCATATGTGATGACGGAAGCATTATCTATCATAAAACGTTGCATTGTGCGGAGTACGATTAAAATGGTAGGATGCTACTAATTATTGCTGATACCGTAGAACAACTGCTCCTGCGCATCCAAACAACAGATAAGCACCCTGAAGGGGTGGAGGAATCGAAATGAAAATTCACGGGTGGAAAAGATATGTGTTGTTATTTCAGAGATTACAATATGGAGTAATGTTTACAAATTACTTGGCTGTACGAGTTTTAGCCGGCCGCGGTGGTCTCGCGGTTCTAGGCGCGCAGTCCGGAACCGCGCGACGGCTACGGTCGCAGGTTCGAATCCTGCCTCGGGCATGGATGTGTGTGATGTCCTTAGGTTAGTTAGGTTTAAGTAGTTCTAAGTTCTAGGGGACTGATGATCACAGCTGTTAAGTCCCATAGTGCTCAGAGCCATTTGAACCATTTGTACGAGTTTTCGTCCCTTCTAGTCTGAATGCGTGCAGTTATTCGGTTGGGAAGTGTCATAAACCCCTCCAGAGGCTAGCTGGCCCTCAACTGTCGTATATGGTCATTGATATTCTGGGCACTCACACAGAGACAGTGTTGTCGTCCGCGCTGGTCCCAATCATATTTTATTGGGAACTGATCTGGGGACCCTGCTTGCAAAGAGAGAGCTTCAGAATATAGCTTATAGACACATTTGCTATGTGTGAATGACCATCGATCTGCTGAAATATGGCGTCACGATAGTGCCAAACGAGCGGTTACACATGAGGAAACTGAATGTCTGCGAAGTAACTTTGTGCCGTCACAGTTCTCACAATCACTGCAAGTCTTGGTTTGAAGCTACATCTGATGGCTGTACACATTACGAGGCCTGGAACAACACCACTGTGCCTCTCCAAAGTATTGGAAAAACGGGACGTCACACCAGGTGGCCGCTATACTCGCCGACGATGGTCGTTTGGATTAGTGCAGAACCGCTATTCATCGGCGAAAATAAAGCGACGCCTTTCATCAGTAATCAATGCACCTCGGTCGTGGCAACCCTCCAGACGGAGCCGTTTGTATTGTGATGATGATGGCAGCCTACATTGGAAGGTAATTCCCTGCTTCGGCTGCTGCTAGTCTTTGACCAACGGTGTGGGATGACACAGAAATAGTATGGGGTTCGTTGCCAGTTCTCGGATCGCAGATCCAGACGTGTCGCTGTTATGATGTGATTCGGGTACAATATGGGGATCGTCTCTTGTGGTGGTCAGATGTCGTCGGCTGGAGCCTTGGAGACGAGTATGGCTGGCCTCATGGTCCCAAGCAGTCCGACATATGGCCAGTGACAGGTGCGAGTGCCCACAAAGCTGGATACTACTTGATTTGACTAGTCGCATAAATGGAGACCTGCAGTGAGGCTCCTATCAAACTATGTCAGGTGCTGATAATGCTGTATCACACGAGCACGTGACATCTCCTATCCTCCACAGTAATTAACAGTACCTGATACTGTTCGCGCCATTTATATAACCTATCAGGCCGGGTAACAACACTAAAAGCGAACAAAACTGATGCACTCTGTGGCCGTTTTACCTATTACAGATAGTTGAAACTTTAATTTTTTACATACCCGATTATGATGTTTACGTGTGTCAAGTCACACTGATATCCGGCCATGTTTCCTGAGTGATTTATTTTACGTCAGGCAGTGTGTTAAACCACCTCCTTATTTTTCCTCGCCATATGTCATCGGTAATACGAATCCATTCTGGTACTGTGTATTATTTAATGTGATCTACCCATCTACTATTACGTCGTCACCTCGGTGTTTTCCTATTTTTTGGGATCTACCATAGTTCATCCACTGTCCACCATTTTCGCTATACGCTATGTGATCAAAAGTATCCGGACACCCCCAGAAACATTAGACATCGTGAGAGAGCAGAATGCCACCCCCCCCCCCCTCTCCCCCGCAACTCACGGACTACGGACTTGGAACGTGGTTCAAGTGGTTCAAATGGCTCTAAGCACTAAGGGACTTAGCAGCTGAGGTCATCAGTCCCCTAAACTCATAACTACTTAAATCTAACTAACCTAATGACAGCACAAACATCCATGCCCGAGGCAGGATTCGAACCGGCGATCGTAGCAGCCGTTCCGGACTGAAGTGCCTAGAAATGGTCGCTCGCCGCGGCCGGCTTGGAACGTGGTCAGGTGATTGGCTGCCACTTGTGTCCAACGCCTGTACGCGAGATTTCCACATTCCTAGACATCCCTAGGTCCAGTGTTTCCGATGTGATAGTGAAGTGGAAACGTGAAGGGACACGTACAGCACAAAAGATTGTACGCCAACCTCGTCTGTTGACTGGCAGAGACCGCTGACAGTTGAAGAGGGTCGTAATGTGTAATAGACAGACATCTATCCAGACCATCACACAGTCATTTCAGATTGCATCAGGATCCACTGTAAGTACTATGACAGTTAGGCGGGATGTGAGGAAACTTGGATTTCATGGTCGAGCAGCTGCTCATAAGCCACACAACACGCCGGTAGACGCCAAACTACGCCTCACTTGGTGTAAGGAGCGTAAACACTGGACGATTCAACAGTGGAAAAATGTTGTGTGGAGTGACGAATTACGGTACAGAATGTGGCGATCCAATGGCAGGGTGTGAGTGCCACTATCACAGCACAGGCGTACACTGATTTTTAAGCACGTCCTTGCTTCCCACTGTTGAAGAGCAATTCGGGGATGGCGAGTGCATCTTTCAACACGATCGAGCACCTGTTCATAATGCGCGCCCCGATGGAGGGCGCAACGAAGAACTTGTAAGTCACTTCAGCCAGGTGTCCGGATACTTTTGATAACATAGTGTATGTCCCATCACATCCACTTCATTTTCATTACAGTCGTAATTACGTTCGACCCGTGTTGCCTTATCTATTGTTTTATTTCCTTCTCTCCTGTTATTTCCCAATATTCGCTTTCACATTTGTCACTGAGGAACACTCAAGTTATGGAAGGTTTCCTCTCTAAAGTCCTGCTTTACTGTTTTAAACATTCACCTGAAAACACTTAAAACGATTTGTTCTTAAACATTATTTTGCTTACCAACGGCAGTCCAAACCATTTGTACATTCTGTTTATTTAACTTTGTCCGTCCATTGGCAGTTATGACATCTTTTCGTCAGTAATAATTTTAGTACCAACTACTACGTGTACTCACAACGTTTCAGTTGCAGCCTTGAAAAAAATTATAATATTAAATAATTTTTGTTTGGTAGCAGGTACATGTGTTCAGCCCTAGCACACATTTAAATCCCTGATGCACAGCACTGTAACACGCTGATAGACGAGCTAAAACAGAACGCCGCAAGTGATAGTGCAGTGATTCGTTTTTGTCTGCTACAGGAACGTTCCAGCTGACTCCGGCCAATCGAAACGGCTAAAGAGGTCATCTGGATTGGTCTGACACAACTGACCGCTGCTGTCAAAAACGTACCACCGAATGATACTCAATTTCGTTCTGGACTGCGCTATGTTTTTTCGTTCCTCTGGCTGTTTGCTGCGATACTGTGCTCAGGAATTCCAATATGTGTCAGACTGTATCCATTTACATGCAGACAATCTCTATGTCTTACTTCGTAGTTTTTATATCTCTGGTCATACATTGTTATCATCAGTTTCTTCAAGGTTGCAGGTCAGCTTCATGTAATATGTAGCGATGTGAATCAAGGAAATTGCTGTACTTCTAGTACACTGATGCAACAATGAAACTGGGGTAGACATGGGTATTCAATTACAGAGATATGTCAACAGGCAGAACACGGCGCTGCGATTGGCAACGCCTATATAAGACGACAAATATCTGTCGCAGTTGTTAGATCGGCTACTGCTGCTACAATGGCATGTTACCAGGATTTAAATGAGTTTGAACGTGTTGTTATAGTCGGCATACGAGCGACGAGATGAAGCATCTCCGAGGTAGCGATGAAGTGAGGAATTTCCCGTACGACCATTTCACGAATGTACCGTGAATATCAGGAATCCGGGAAATCATCGTATTTCCGACATCGCTGCAGCTGGAAAAAAATCCTGCAAGAATGGGACCAACGACGACTGAAGAGTATCGTTCAAAGTGACAGAAGTGCAATCTTTCCGTAAATTGCTGCAGATTTCAATGCTGGGCCATTAACAAGTGTCAGCGTTCGACCATTGAACAAAACATCATCGATATGGTCTTTCGGAGCCACTCGTGAACCCTTGATTGCACGACACAAAGCCTTACGCCTCACCTTGGCCCGTCAACACCGACATTAGACTGTTGATGACTGGGAATATATTGCCTCGGCAGACGGGTCTCGTTTCAAATTTTATCTAGCGGATGGACTTGTACGTATGTGCAGACAACATCATGAATCCATGGGCAGTGCATGTCAGCAGGGGACTGTTCAAGCTGGTGGAGGTTCTGTAGTGGTGTGGGGCGTGTGCAGTTGGAGTGATATGGGACCACTGATACGTCTAGAAAATTTGGAAATTTGTGTAAGTCCTATGGGGCCAAACTGCTGAGGTCATCGGTCCCTAAGTTTACACGCTTCTTAATCTACGTAATTTACACTAAAGACGACACACACACCCATGCCCGAGGGAGGACCCGAACCTCTGTCAGTGGAAGCCGCGCGAACCGTGACAAGGCGTACCCGTGAGGCCATACATCTAGATACGACAGGTGACACGTACGTAAGCATCCTGTCTGGTCACCTGCTTCCATTCATGTTCATTTTGCATTCCGACGGACTTGGTAAATTCCAGCAGGACAACGCGAAACCCCGGTCGTGCTGCTCAGAAGAGATCTCCACCCCCTCATACTCTTAAGGATTTATGAACAGCCCTGAAGGATATGTGGTGTCAGTTCCTTCCAGCCTGCTCTAGAGCTTATAAATATTGACTCATCAGTCGGCCTGCCTGGAATTGGTGGGTCATCAAGGTCCTTTAAAATGTGTACTTGTCCAATGAGGCGACCATCACTCACACGACATCCTGAGTATGTTTCTAATATAGAACGCGCTGCCTACCAGTTACCTCGACTGTCGGCTAGAAAATTGAAATTAACCATACCAACAAGTAACAAGCACTTCAGTATATCTGAAGGATTACTCAGATAATTATTAATTGAACCTTGACAAGAATTACAAATTACTGTCGATAATGTTAACGCACAACAGTGTTACTACTACCAAGGGAAGCTAAACAGTTTAAGTGTAAAACAACAATCCTGCTCATCACCAACACACGGGGCCAGCCGCTGAAACATGAGCACACGCTAGCCCGAAACAGATACCCTCCGCCTCATGCACCATTCTCTTCATAACTCCTCCCCCCCCCCCCCCCAACCGTCTGCCCGATTACCACTTCCGCGGTTTTTTCGCCACGGAACGCTAGCTTGGGTTTCATGTGCAGCACTGATGTTCACTGGTGATGCCCTCTGAGCCATCGAGCCACTGGGCGCCCATTAGCACTAGGAGGTGCCAGCCTGATGCAGGTATAGGGCTCCTACCTAGCTGCCTCTGCCGCTACGCCGTGGCGTCCAACAGCCAGCCTTACCTACCACCTACGCTGGCTAAACCACCTCACTCGCAACTGAAGCGGCACAGCCGTAAACCCTGGAATGCGTTTTGGGACCTGTATCTATTGTTTTACACTTCAACTGTTTAGCTGCTGTTTACCACGAAGGCAGCCCCCCCCCCCCCCTCTGGCAGTAGTAACAACTGTTGTGCGGAAGCACTATCGATAGTAATTTGAAATTCTTGTCAAGGTTTAGTTAACAGTTGCCCGAGTAATCCTTCAGGCATACTGAAGTGCTTGTCACTTGTTGCTGTGGCTAACTTAAAGTTACCGCCAACCATTTATAAGCGATTGAAGTAACTGGCAGCCAGTGCGTTGCTACCTGAAAAGATACATTCCATTGTTTGGCACGTTTGATTAACTTGAATATTAAATGTTTTGGAGTTTAATATCTATGATTTAATGCTGTTAAAACTCTCGTGCCCACTTTCGCTCTAGCCTTATGTACGTTAGCTTTTGAGATGGGCGAATGAACTGTTGTTTTATCCATGCTTTATTTAAGACGTGTTTTCTATGTATTGTAGTTGAGCGAGTATTAACTCCACGACATGCGCCACATATTGGTTGCCCGAGCTCTACCTCAGAAAGTAATGTGCAGTCTGCAGGCTTGCACCGTGATCACAAAGTGGGCTGGTTCCTCATAATTCGTTGATAGTGGTCTAAGGAACATCTCTGAGTAAATTTTTGATCTATAATTTTGGACGTATAAAGAGTATATATGTTGCATTTTTTAATAAAAAAATATTTAAAACCTGAAGCTAATAAACTCCATTCTAATGCAATTGAAACATAATGCCAATTTGGTTTCATAATGTAGATGAACGTTATAGAATTGCACTGTTTCAATTAGAAAGTATTTAACGCCTGAAAATCGCGAATTGCTTCTTGTAATACTTTTGGAAAATAATGCAAAATTTTGAGTCTCTGCGTAGATGAACTTTTTCTTGTGGTGCACTGTTTTAACAGGAAAGAAAGTCAATTATTGCATTTAGTAAATGCAATCGAGGAATATCAGTTCGGTTACGGTGAAGAGTAGGTTAAAGAGAAGGGAGCCTATATTTATAGCGTTTTTGGATTTAGAGTAATCGTTCACCTTGACTGGCCTATACTCTTCAAAATTTTTAAGGTAGCAGGGATAAAACACAGGGAGCGAACATCTGCTACAGAAACCAAACAGCAGTATGGGAGCCGTAGTACATTAAAAGGAAGCAGTACGTTAGAAGAAAGTGAGGCAGGTTTCTTACCTATCGCTGGTGCCACTCAAAATGTACAATGAATAAGGAGTAATTAATCCACAGATTAATTTGGAAAGAGAATTAAAATTCAGGGAGAAGAAAGGTAAACTTTTGAGTCCGGTGTTGACACTACAATTTTGGTAGAGACGGTAATGGGGTTAGAAGGGCAGTTGAGCTGAATGTGTGGTGTCTTTTCAAGGTTATAAGATGAAGATCAGTAAAAATAAATTGGACTACCGGGATTTAGTAGAATTGAATTTGGTGATGCTCGTAGAAATAGAGTGAGAGTGGAGAGATGATAGTAGTAGATGAGTTTTGCTATTTGGGTAGAAGAAAAAACGACGGTTGCTGAAGTTCGGAGGACATAAAATGGAGACTGACAATCTAATGAGAAGTATATCTGAAAAAAGAGGTAAAGTTAAGTGTTAGAATGTCTTTTCTGAAGGTATTTGCCTAGAGTATGGCCTTGTGCGGAAGTGAAACGAGGACTACAAACTTTTCAGACAAGATGAGAAAAGCAGTTTTTGACATTTGGTGGTGACATGGTGAAAATTAGTTGGGTAAATTTTTAACTATCTGTTACTGACCACGCGTTCCTGTCGCTCAGTCTGGTTAAATGGAAAAGAAAAGAGAAGAAAAATCACACATTTCTAATGTATGTGGAAATTCGCCCTCCCTGTCCACCTTCTCCTCTCTCTCTCTCTCTCTCTCTCTCTCTCTCTCTCTCTCTCTACCCATGTTCTCCTGCCTCCTCTCTCTCTTCCCCCTTTGAGTTCATCACATCCCCCCTCTTTTCCATCTCCACCGTCTCCTCCACCCTTTCTCCGTTCACCTCGTGTCCCCTCTTTCTATCCATCTCCTCCTTTCTACTTCCTACGTTCATTTCCTGGTATCACTATGTTTATCTCCTACCCCTCTCTCTCTCCCTCTGATCTGGAGCCTTGTTTATTGTTACTGCAAATTCAGATTTTGTAACGGTTTTGCAATAATAAGCGCCAGATACAAGAGTATCAGTTGTTTTCACAGCGTAGATAACAGCGCAGGAGATCCTGACAATTCGGTTTTAGTAAACGAAACGATGACGAAGTTTGGCAGGCCACTTGAATTTGCACCCGCAACGGTCTGATTGGCTAACTTCAATGCTAATTAACTTGTGAACGGCTCAAGGTATCGAATTTTTTCTTAACAATTATTTCTCAGCGCAGCCTACCCTGCAACACCTTTACAAGCTTTAAGACGTATTCTTACCACCCTGTATATGTAATATGTCCTTCCGAATGTTCATTGGAGTACTGTGTAAAATTCTAAGCAAATCGGTCAAGAAATTTTCGAGAATCTGGTAATAACGTTTCCCTTTCTACGTTAGATATTTAATTATATATTATATACCTACTTAAAAATAAGTGTAGAAACAGAAGAATGTGGTAATAACATTTCCCTTTATACCTTTTTATTATATACCTACTTAAAAACAGCTATAGAAAAAGAAGTTTGTGTTTGCATGCAATTTTCTGTCAAAATATCGGAGCAACCAGTCAAGGATTTAGGAGATTTAAAATTCTGAAGAAATGAACATTCACGTTCTTACATCGTTTTCCCCTATAATTATTATATATGTTTTTATATAGCTTGTGGCACCCAGTAGTTATATAAAAGTATGTGCGTGTTCGAACGAAACTTTTTGTCAAAGTTTGCAAGCCGTTGGTGATGAACTTTTGGAGATTTAAGATTCAGAGAAATCGAACATTTACATTTTTATTTATGTAGATGTAAGTGTTCGTCTGTTCAATAAGTTACATGTCTGAAAGTTCTTCACCAACTCCTTTGAAATTTTGACAGAACACTGCATTCGAATACACACGTTTTTATATTTTTATATACGAACAACGTGTTTTCGTGTATCTACCAGAGGCCAAGTGGCTCGAATACTGTTATAAGGTCGTAATGGATGTAGAAGTCAGTAGTTATATATAGATGAGGAGGCCACATAGTTGGCTAATACGGATAATTGCATCTAACTAGTCTTTGGACTGGAAGAGCACAACAGCATAATTAACGTGACTACTCGTCGTATGTAGATGTAACTGTACGTACAGGTTAACCCTTGCAGCTACTATTTTCTTTTCTTCCTTTCGCCAGTTGTAGGCGAAGAGCCTGTTTTTCTGCGCCACAGTAATGCGGCTCGTTTAAGCGCAAAGGAAGCGTGCCGAGTCCACAGTGATTACGGTGTCGCCAGCAAACTCGGCTCACCCCAGCGCAGGTTTCCTCTCCGTGCTTAAGCGAGGGGGTGGTCGTGTAATGGAAGGAGTAACAGGCTTAAACAGGCAGTGCTTACGCGGTGCCGGAGCCGGGACCGGCGTAATTCTGCAAACAGTACACGCTTTATCCATCACCGGACTCCCCGGCCTAATTCGCGCGCGACGCCTAATGAAACACATCCTTATTTATGGGGTTAATACAGAGTTACTGCCCGTGCGCCCTGGCCGGCGCGTGCCGCAGCCGTTAGGGGAGGGCCAGCTCAAATTTGCCCCTCCCTCCAAGCCCCTGGCAGTCCTACGTCATGCACCCCAGCAGTAGGCAACAAGCGAATTACTCGACGAACATGCACCCCGACATACGAAATCACTCCTACTGCCTTCCGGCCGTGAATGGATAAGGATATAATTCTTCCTTCTTCTATATATTTCTGTTACTAGTTGGGTTCCTGACGTAGCCTGTGTATGTACTTATTCCAGTTCCGTTAGTCCGTCTCCTAATTCCCACTTCATCTGTCCGTTCCTCTCCCCCTCCCCATCTCCTCCTCCCCACCTCTCTCTGACCACCTCATCCATTCCAAGCGCCCCCCCCCCCCCAGACTCTCCATCCATCTCCTCCTGACCCTCTTTTTGTCCACCTGCTAGTTCCCCATCTCCCTGCCCATCTGCTCCTCCCAACACTTTCTGTCCATCTACTCCTACCCCTTCTGTTCCTCTACTCTTCCAACCACTAACTACATCTCCTCCCACCCCTCTGCTTATTTAACTCTTCCAGCCAATCTTTCAGTCCATTTCGTCCTCCAGTTCTCGCTCTGCCCATCTCCTCTTCCCTTCCTCTTTCCATTTGCTCCTCCCCATCTCTCTGCCTGTCTCCTCGTCTTTCTCTGTCCATTTCCTTCTCCCACTCTGTCCATCTCCTCGTTCTCCATATGTGTTGTGATCTCCTCTTTGCCCCTTTCTGTTGGCTCTTCCCCCTCCCCCAATTCTGTCTACACGTTATCACACACCTCCCCAACAGGAGGTTGACAGTTTTTACCTCCACAGTATTTCTTTACAGTTAGTAAGTAACATATGAATTCAAATTGATGGAAATCGATCTAGAGGTTTAGGAGGACCACAGATTTGCCCGCAATATTCCACCAATATTTCACATACATTTAATACATTTCACTTATATTTGTGCATATATGTCATCTGTGTCTCTATCGAATTTCGCCATGCAATTTGGTTTTAACACATCTCAGTGCTTATGACATCATATCTCCTCAACTATGGGTCGTTCAATGGTATAATTTTGCAGATGCATCCAGTGATATGTGTTAATACTGTCTACAAACTGTGTCATTAATACAGTTGGTAATAAAGAAGTAACAAATGGAAGCGTCATGCATCACGTGACAATTTTACTGCTTGAACAGAGAGAATGCAGTACGTAATGAACTTTTCTCTTTTCAACATTTTGCAGGGGACGTCAACGAGAAAAAGTTTCATTAAGGTCTGAAATTATATGTAGAGTTGGTTGTAAGCCACTAAGTGATCTCATTCTCAAATATCGGATGAATAAAGAGTGGGTATTGGCGCATCGTTGGCTACACTTCTTTTTTATCCCCAGGCCTATCGCCTTTCCTAGGTAAGAGGTTCTTAGCCCCTCAACGATTATTTCCAGACAGTAAGTGACATGTTTACCAAGTTTGGTTGAAACTGGTCCAGTCGTTCAGGAAAAGATGTGGAATAAACATATGTATATACACATACATTTTATAATCTGTATGGATGAAAAAATTTTACAAGAAAAGTAAATGGTTTATACTGCTACAACACTCACGATTAATTTACCATTCTTTTAAAATACGATCGTCTTAGAGTCCACAGCATCTTTTCCACCTTGAAACAAGAGCATTATAAATCGCGGTGAAAATCTTGGCCCCTCCCCTAAGTCACTAGGGAACAGAACTTTTCACGGTCTCTGCATATTCGGTGTGATTCTCCAGAAAATCTTTACGTGGGCAGAGCAGACGGACGCCTGATGGTGCAACAAATTTGCTGCTACTACTTTCTTTGCCTCTTTATTCTACTCGGTGCACTCTCCCGATACAGGGGGTGCACAAACCTAGGAGAAGACCTGTTTTTCAGTGATGGTCATCACTCGGCATTTGTTACCCGTCGGTCGTCATGAATAATTTTTTCGACACGCTGTATGCTTTGTGAAGACACTGGAGTCGTTAGTCGTCCTACAGCTTCTTTACAGCGACGAAACCAATCGTCCAAAGTTGCTGACGTCCACCGTATCATCTCCGTACACATTCTTCAGCATTTCAATAGAGCGTTGGGTGTTTCACCTTCTGATTAAGGAATTCAATCACAGAGCGCCTTCTTATATGTACGTCTTTGTCGAATGTTTTCTGACTTGCCGGCCGATGTGGCCGAGCGGTTCCAGGCGCTTCAGTCTGGAACCGTGCGACCACAACGGTCGCAGGTTCGAATCTTGCGTCGGGCATGGATGTGTGTGATGTCCTTAGGTTAGTTAGGTTTAAGTAGTTCTAAGTTGTAGGGGACTGATGACCTCAGATGTTAAGTACCATAGTGCTCAGAGTCATTTTTTTCTGACTTATCGATTGCTATCATCTGTTGATATTGAACGCTGTTACTGAAATGGGCTGTAGAAGAGTCTGCAGAACTGCCTCAAATGCGTTACCATTACATTATCAAATTAATATAGAAGAGGAAAAGGATGTCGTGCACTGTAACTGGTTCTGATAATACGATACTGTGCATTGCAGGAAAGATTCTGGTGAAGTGGTAATGGAAATAAATCTCGGGAAACATCTTAAGGTAGATTTCGCAATTTAGATATCGATGTATAGTATGTACATACGGATGTAAATTGAAATTTCTTTATACAGTTTGTCGACTATCTCTATTTTGGTTTTTGGGTTTTTATCTCCAACATGTATTTCAGAGTGAAAACCCTGTGCTCACGGTTTTCAACAGTCGCATGAAGTTTTCCGCCTTCAGCTGGTGAGACTGTTGCGTCTGAAAGGTACAAGTGTAAAAAACACTAGAGCGCTATCGAAAACAAAGTACAAAGTGATGAAATAACTACTTATCGAGAGAAACTGCATCACTGATGACCCATGGCAACATTCCTCAAATTGGTTTCTTTTGATTCTACAAATGTCGTCAGAAAGGCAGGAAGGAGAAATTGGAAACAGGCTCTATGCGTCCAAAGATTCCCATTTAGATGATGACCTCTACGGATATGTTGTTAGTAACGCTGACTTATTCTTGTATTTATAAAACATAATTGCTCAGTAACGACAGCTTCAGCAATTCAATCCGACAGATTCATGAAGATGTTGAAAACACTGATGGAGCTTCCGTTCCAAAATACGTACCGTAAATAAAAACCTAAAAACCGCAATAGATACACATGACGTACTTTTAGCTATAACTATTGTAGGTGCAAACGAAAGGGTCGAGTAGAGGACAGCGAAAATATAAAACAATCCTAATAAATAGAGTTCCTGACAAAAAGGTACCTTGGGGAGTGTTCCCGAATATCCAAAATTCAGATATGCACTTGAGGAAAAACGCACAAGAAATGTTCAACATGATCACCCTCCATGTGAAGGCAGACTTTAGTACCTCGTTGACGCTCGCACACGGTCAGAAACACCTGCGTATTCAGAATGCACTGACAATCATCCAAAGCGAGGTCACGGAGCTCTACAACATCATCAACAGGGTTGGAATACACCAAAGCCTTTAAATATTAAATATCACCACGCAAAAAGAAATCGATTGGTTTCAAGTTGTAGGATCTGCGAGGCTGTAGTATTGGCAAACCACAAACGATACACTCATTTCGAAGAATCGCGCTACGTATTCCTGAACAGAAACACAAATGTGTGCCAGTGCACCGTCATGTATGTACCATTTTCACATCCTTCCACCATAAGGAACTTCATCTAATTAATCGGTCAGCTTGCGTTGCAGAAAGTGAAGGTACATATGACCACTAAGATGGCCAGTTGCGAAACGTGGATATGTCGGAGAAATAGTTGGTTTCCAGACCCATGAGATTATCTACTGGTTTCTTTGTCCTTTCGTTTGTACCTATAACAGTCAAATAGCCTGTAAATGTTTAACTGTTTCAGTGTGCCACATGAAACCATTATAGATTCCATTATAATAATGAATTTCACGTTGGGGGCGTCTGCAGGCATCTGAATAAAGGCTATTTTTTTTCTTTTGTCAGACAAGTTTGGAAGTACAAATACAAGCTTTATTCAGATGCATACAGACAGTTTTAATCCAAACATTATTTATACACACTACCCAGCCACATTTATGTGACTGTCTGTAAATAGCTTGAATAATCACTTTTTGCAGCGCGGACTGCTGCAAGACTTACAAGAAGAGAGTCAATGAGATTCTGGAAGGTACTGACAGGGACATGGAGCAATATTGACTCGAATGCCATGGTCAGCTGTTAGGTTTATCAGTTGATGATCCATGGTACAAACAGCCCGATCGGGGTAGCCCCACAGATTCTGAATTGGGCTTCAATTCGGGGAGTTTGGTGGGCAAGAGAGAACTGAAAGCTCATCCTGGTGCTCTTTGAACCATACATATACGTCGCGAGCTGTGTGACACGTTTCATTGTCCTCCTGATAATTGCCATCGTATTGGGGAAACGAAAACTGCAAGTAGTTGTGGACATAGTCTGCAAGGATAGATGCAAATATGTGTTGATCCATTGTGTCATCCAGAATGACGAGATCACCCACAGAATTCCTTTAAGACATTCTCCAAACTATAGCGCTCTGCCCTCGGCGCCAGTTTTTGTTAGCAATATTTTGCCACGCGCTGTATATTTTAACGACGCCGGCACGGGAACAGTTTAACAACTGAGCCGTTTTCCAAATACATGCTCCCTTGATCCGAAAGTCAATGATCATGTCCTTATAGACGTCAAATAAATCGCGAAATCTCCCTATTATAACAACTATGCTGTTGTGTAATTTCCCTCCCCCCCTCCTCCCCCTCGAATCGTTTTATATCCACTACACAGCTAGTGCTGCCATCTGCCAACTCTGTTTGATTATTGCATGTTGATATCGAACATAGGCAATGGTTACATTAATTTGAGTGGGCCGTGCAGTATTAATAACTGCGTATTCACAGATAATCAACATCGAAAGAAATTTTTATTTTACAGTTTTATTCAGTTTCTCCAGTTTCCAACAGAATACCACTCGCAGATGAGGTGATGAATTTTGACAGCTTCATTTAACGCGGGTAATTTTCAGTGTCATTTAAACATGCTACGATTTAGCGAATTCGTAGCAGTGGAAACTGTGCAGCGTAGAGACTTACATAATTTTACAAAATCAAAGAACTGTTTCGATACACTCAATAAACTTCAATTTAGTACTTTTTATGAAAATAGTCATACTGCGTGTCTGTATCTGCAACTATACTGGCAAACCACTGCCCAGTGCATGGCAGAAGCTATTATTTCCCACTACACCGCTTATTAGACGTTCCTTCTGTTCAATTTGAGTACGGAGTGCGAGAGACAGATTTTGTTAACGTTTCTGTGTGCGCTGTAATTAGCGTAATCTCAGCTTTTCGGTCCCTGCTGCGGAGATATGTAATTAATTAGCCGTAGTATTTTCCTAGATTGCTCACTTCATACAGGTTGATTAGCTTATGAGCATTCATTCTTTTTTACTCTCTCTCTCCCTCTCCCTCTCTCTCTCTCTCTCTCTCTCTCTGTCTCTGGGCTGGGAAGGTTTAGTGTTTGGATGTGTGTGTGTGTGTGGGGGGGGGGGGAGTTTGTGTGTGAGAGTAAGATAGTTGTCTTGTGTGTATGTGTGTGTGACCTAGACAGAGGGAAAGAGAGAAGCATAAGCACCAATTGCTATATTTGCGACTGACCTTATATGACATTCCATTTCGTATTTTTAGAAATCTATTTTTTTAATCATTAGTAATCTGACTGGTCTGATGCAGCCCACTACGAATTCCTCACCTGTACTAACCTCTGCATCTAAGAGTAGCACTTACACCCTTCATCCTCAGTTATTTACTGGGTTTATTCCAATCTCTACTTTCCCTTACAGTTTTTACCCCCACAGTATCTTCTAGTACGATGGAGGTTATCCCCTGATGCATTAGCACATGTCCTATCAGCCTGTACCTTCTTCTTGTCGCTATTTTCTGTATATTCCTTCCTTCGCAGATTCTATGTAGAACCTCCTCGTTTGTTGTCAGTCCATGTAATTTTCAGGATTCTCCTGTAGTACCACATCTCAAACGCTTCGAATCTCTTCTGTTCCAATTTTCCCACTGTCCATGATTCACTATCACACAATCACACAATGCGGCGCTCCAAACGTACGTACTTAGAACTTCCTTCCTCAAATTAAGGCCTGTCTTTGATATGAGTAGAATTCTCATGACCAAGAATGCCTTCATTGCCTCTGGTAGTCTCCTTGCTTCATCTGACTTGGGTAATTTTGCTTCCAAGGTAGCAAAATTCATTACATTCGTGTACTTCGTGATCCATAATTCTGATATTATGTGTCTCGCAGTTCTCATGTCTGTTATTCTCTTTTTTGTTGTCTTTTTTCCGATTTACTGTCAATCCATTTTCTGCATCTATTAGACCATTCATTCTGTCTAACAGATCCTGTAAATCTGCTCCACATTCACTCAGGACAGCCATTCCATCAGCGAATCTAACCACTGATATCCTTTCACATTGGTTTTAATCGCACTTTTGAAACTTTCGTTTCCGTCATAGCTTCTTAGATATATAGATTCAACAGTAGGAGCGAAAGATTGCATCCATGTCTTACACCGTATTTAACCCGAGCACTCTGTTCTTGCTCTTCCAGTCTAATTGTTCCTCTTGGTTCTGGTAAATCTTACGTATTACCCACCTTTCTATATTGTTTACTCCTACTTTTCTCAGAATTTCGAACATCTTGCACCATTTTACATTGTCGAACGCTAGTCTTAGGTCGATGAATGCTATGAGCGTCTCTTGATTTTTCTTTAACCTTTACATTATTCTTGTCTGCAGCTTGGATGTGTGAACTGTGAAGACTGAATGTGCGATAGTTTCCGAAGTTAATTGTCCTGGCTGATTTCGTAATTGTGTGGATGATATTTTTCCGATAGTCTGATGGTATGTCGCCAATCTCATACATTCTGCACACCAATGTGAATAAGTGTTTGTTTATCACTTCTCCCAATGATTTTAGAAATTCTAATCGAATGTTATATATCCCTTCTGCCTTAGTCTTCCAGATACCTTTTAAATGTTGACTCTTATACTGGATCGCCTGCACCATCACTATAGACTCCAATTTCTTCTTCTGACACGTCATCCAACAAGTCCTCCCCCCACAGAGGCCTTCAATGTACTCTTTCTCCTCCATGCTTAGAAGTGGTACTTAATGCTGCCACCCTTGCTTTTAATTTCACCTAAGATTGTTTTGACTTTTCTAAATGGTGAATCAGTCCCCCCGACGAAAATGCCTTTTTCGATTAATTCGGTACTTCCTGCAATCATTTCGCTTTGGTTGCACTGCACTTCGTATTTATTTCATGTTCAATGGATTTCTATTGCTGTCACTCCATGAAAAAAAATTACTTCTTTCTTCCGTCAATCATTTGAAATATTTCTTCTGTTACTAATGGTTTCTTCTCAGTTACCTTCCTTGTATCTATGTTTGTATGTCCAAAAACTGTGATTTCTCTTTTTAGAGATATCCAATCTTCTTCAACTGAGCTGCCTTTTGGTGTTCCTTATCACAGTATCCACATCCTTAGCGAACTTCAAATGCGTTTCGTCATTCCCCAGTGATTCAGTATCTCATTTCCACCCACAGTGGTTCTTTCGGACGATTCTCTTGAACTTCAATCCATTCTTCATCTGAGTCTGTACCTGCACCTGGGCGCGCCTTACAATCCAGTATCTGGTATTGCAATAACTGTCCATTATGTAACTCAGTTGAACCCTGCTTTTTCGAAGAGCACCTTCTCCTCTTGTGATTCTTGAGTAGAGTATTCGCTACGATCTTCTGACATTTACTGCAGAACTTAGTTAGTCTTCCTCCTCTCTCATTCCCACTGCGAAACCCATATTCTCCCGTAACCGTTTCTTTTATACGTTCCTCTACAACAGCGTCCAAATCCCCCATCACTATTAGATTTTCATCTCATTTTGTATACTGAGTTACCCGTTCAATATCCTCATGTACTTTCTCTATCCCTTCATCTGCTAGAAGGGACAATGGCGTGTACAGCTGAACTATCATTGTCAGTGTTGGTTTGCTGTCGAATCTGATGAGAATACACCTATCACAGAGCTGTTCACATTAGCTGACTCTCTACTCTACCGTCCTATTCATAACGAAGCCTACCCCGTTTATACCAGTTTTTGTAACTGTTGATATTACCCTATACTCGTCTTATCAGAAATCCTTATCTCTTTTGTTTTTACTTCACTGACCCCCACTACATCTAGATTTAGACTTTGCATTTCATTGTGACAATGTGCTGATTCCTTTGTAATGGAAAAGTACTTAAGCAGTTAGCTTACACCAATGACAGTTGGCGTGGTCAGAGATGTTGGACACAGCGGTTCACTACGTGGTGTGTGCATTAGCACGCCTCGTTCGAGTCGTAAGAAAAGACGTCGCTAGGAACACGTACGGTTGAAAGCGTAGCTGAATTGTTGGCACGTTACACGGCAACTATAACCTTTGTGAAATCATTTATGCGTTGAACTTTGGTTGTTATGTCACTTTTCCAGCAAAGGCAAAGATGGCGGGAAACAGAGTAGAAGGTTTTACACTCTTCTTATCATCTTACAGAACATGACTTTCTTATTCCCTACACTATTCGGAAAATATAGTGTTGGTCATTGGGGTACACTAGCTTCTTTCAGATCAGAGATGCATCAACAGCCTTTGGCGGCTTGCTTCGCAGTATCTTTCTTCCCCCTGAATCGCTTGGTTTGGTAAGACGGCGCACACTGCAGTGAGTCGCTGAGCCAAAGACAGCTGTCAATATCGCAGGAGGAGCGGCTGTGTTCAATTTACTGTTCCACAAAAATTTGGGCAGTTTAATTTTTATTCAGTAGCAGTTTTTGTGAAACTTCTTTAAACGGGCAACAAAGCATAACCTCTATGTTTGTCTGAGAAATGATCGTCGCCATTTTGAAGTTGTTTTTAGTAAGACAATGAAAGTATCGCATGCCTATAGAAAGTACAACTTTTCCACCCACGTGATTCTGGGGTCTTTTTCCAGTTGCAAAAAGTACCCCAACTGCAATGCGTGTAATCAATCTGGAATACGCAGATCAAACTATCGTATGTGATGCAGGGTGGTGCGAAAAAAATGCACGGATTTCAAACCTGTAACTGGCTCTGTATTGGTCACATACAAAATGTACTCACATCGCTACAATTGGTAATGTATCTCATTTATGAACTGTCACGTTTTTCACATTTCAAAGATAACGTCAGGAAGGTAGCGGCCTTCTTCGTGAATTCTCATTAAAAGTCCTTCTTCGTCCTCACTTTCGTCAACATGTCATGTTTCTTGGCGTATTCCAACTTTCAGGTCGTTGAGTGTACGAGGTTTGTTGCAGTATACTTTACTTATTAGGTAACCCCATATAAAGAAGTCACTAACCGACAATTCTGGCGAGCGTGGTGACCAGTGGGCATCGCCGAAACGTGAGATCACGTGTTGGGGAAACATTTCACGAAATGAATTATATGTTAACAAAGACAGTAGAGTCAGGTTTTTCCGTTTTAGAAACGATTTCCTTAATTCTGAAATCAGATTTTTTCGCTCATATCCCCTAATGATAACGATATACAAGGGTAGATTGATTTCATCAACACACACAACATATTGATGTAGTGTGTCTTACCAGCAGAGAGACACCATACATATTAAGTGTCACTCATAAACGGTTTTTCAGTATACAGGGTGAGTCATTAACTATAGCCACCTAGAATAAGTCCGAAAGTAAGTAGCTGAAACGTTTGTGGGACAAATGTTGCATGGGACAACGGGGGCCATAATGTTCAAATGGTTCAAATGGCTCTGAGCACAATGGGACTTAACTTCTGAGGTCATCAGTCCCCTAGAACTTAGAACTACTTAAACCTAACTAACCTAAGAACATCACACACATCCGTGCCCGAGGCAGGATTGGAACCTGCGACCATAGCGGTCACGCGGTTCCAGACCGAAGCGCCTAGAACCGCACGGCCACACCGGACGGCCGCCATAATGTGACGCAGGTTTTTTGTTGCTAGGTGGGGTCACGTCAGAGATATGAAGGTCAACTTTGTTTATTTTTAAACGGAGTTTTTAAATGGAGTGCTATAGTTTGGTACTTATTTTATGATGGGGGCTATCGAGACGAATACAGTGTGTAACAGTAAGGTCTTTCAATGTCAACGAAGGTCACAAAGGTGGCATGAAAGTCCATTTACAGAAGATGTTCGAAGTGATGACCATTAGTATCAGAGCAGTGCTGCAAGCTTCTTATCATGGACTGAGTGGTATTCCTTATCACTTCTGCACTTATCGAAGCACATTTTCTGACAATTCTCTCTCGTATATCGTCCAAATGGTAAGTATTTGCCGCATGTGGCGTATCCATCTAACGTGCCATTGAAATGTAAACACCATTCGACGGTTTCGCAATAAAACACTAATAGGAATGGTAAGACTAGCATCGTCGAATCAAGCGAATGTGAAAGATGTATTCCTTCGAAGAACAAGTCGATATGCTTCTCATTTACATAGAATGCCAACGAAATTCAGTGAGAGCTAGAGACTTATACGCTGAAAGATATCCTCAAAGTACTCAGCCTACACGTCGTACATTTAAATATGTGTATGATAAATTGAGAACAACTTTATCTTGAACGCATCGGAAACACATCCGGCAAAGGAAAGTTACTAACGACGAAACAGACTTAACCCCTCTGGATTTTTTCTTGTGGGGATTCGTAAAAGACATTGTTTATAAAGACGTTCCAAGTACACCTTAAGATATGCGAGAGAGAATTGTCAGAACATGAGCTTCGATAAGTGCCGAAGTGATAAGGAATACCACTCAATCCATGATAAGAAAACTGCAGCACTGCACTGATACCAATGGTCCTCAATTCGAACACCTTATGTTCATGCCACTTTTGTGACCTTCATTGACCTTCAAAGACCTTACTGTTGCACATCATTGGATTCATTTCGATAGCCGCTATCTGAAAATAAGTACCAAACTACAGCATCTGATTTTTTTTAAAAAAAAAAGAAAGTTGATCTTCACATCTCTGCAGCGGCCCCACCTAGCAACAAAGAAACCAACGTCATATTATGGCCTTCGTCGTTCCATGCACATTTTGTCCCACAAACTTCTCTGATCCTGTCATACTTTCGGAGCTACTTTTGGGGACAATAGTTAGTGACTCACCCTGTATCTTACTTCCCTATCATAGCGATACGTGTCTTTATGTTACGAAGCGAGCTGCGCTTATGTTACTATCGAACACGTGTTATTTCGTGGATTCTTCAAATTTAATGAACTAGAACGTCAGTCTATTTTGGAGGAAACTGCTGGTTTTATAACGAAATGTTAGAAAAGACTGAAACAGTGGTGGCTGTTCTGGGCGTTGCATGCTGTATTTGCACAGGAGAAAGTTCGGTGGACAAAGTTTGAGCATACAGATGCGTGTCAACATGCATTAAATTTAGAAAGAAAATGAGATAAATAGCAATAGTGCATGTGTGTGAACGACTATCAATAATGCTGACGATGTACAGCCCACAGGTATTTTACAAACAAATAAAGAAATTGAAACACAGAGTATTTACAAATGAAAACAGACTAACACAAATTAATATATGTGTGCCGCTCCTGATTTTATTTGTAGATGGCACTAAATCTACCAGAGCCAAAGTGTAGTTGATATTTCGAATTAAAAAATGAGACAGGCTTTCATGACATGCGTATTTGCTGTTGTAGTCTAATGATAAACGAGATAAACCCACAGCCTCAACACCTGTGATGCATTCCCTCAGAATTAGACAGGTGAACAAATAATGGAAGCTTAGTATTTTAATGATTTTTCGACGACGATGTCATCATAGACAGGGCGTAACCAAATTTCAAAGAATCAACTCTGAATTAGTCTTAATCGATTTAGAGAACCCACGCGAAATCTGAATATGGATGACTGGACGGGGATTTGAAGTGCTGGCTGTTTCGAAAACGAGTCTCGTATCTAACCGCGGCGCTATCTTTCACGTTGAAGCTGAATTAAAGACGCCCGCCCAACAGCGTGTGTGTTATTCCCTTTCTCTTTGATGACGGAAACGAATCAGCGAGAACGTTGCAAAGCGACAGAACGGTTCTAAATTAGAAAAATACTCTCCTGTCAGTGGAGTGGTAACTGAAAAATCTTGGTACATTTTGAATCGGAAGAGTTCTTGCTGAAAATGAAGGCCTTCAGGTCTCAGCGTCAGACAGTGTAACGAATGCACATGACAAGTGTCGCGCTAAGTCTGTAATTTAATGTCACGGACGGCGAAACAGGTGGCGGTGGTCTCGTTTGATACTGTCTCCGGCTATATCATAACCCGCCTGCAAAAGGTACTCTGTGAAAAATTGTTTTCTCGAGTCAGTCGTTGCCCTCTATACCGCCACTCGCAAATGAACTTATACTTTCTAGAGATTGCACAAAAATGAATACACGACAAAATACAAAGTGCGGGATCCTCCAGTCTACGGCGTCCAGATCCTATAATACCATTTCACGATGAGAAGGAGGTCCAGTCGACGAAGGAGGCTACTGTCATTGGCCTTAAGGTGGACATTACACTTGTTGCTGGTCAGATGAGTGTCATGTATAGGGTGACAATTATTGAACTAGATGAAATAAAGTCGTCATAACTTCTGAATAGTTTAAATTAGGACTTTTAGACTGCACAATTGGCCGCGAGGCATGATAGGAATTAGTATGCTCTGTGTTTGGTTTAACAACGGAGCCCACTTTCATCTGGATGGGTTCGCCAATAAGCAAAACTGGAGTATTTGGGGGATTGAAAATCGGCATTTCGCGGTCGAGAATTCTCTTCGCCCTCAACAGGTGACCGAGTGGTGTGCAGTCACGGAATAATCGGTGCGATATTTCTTGATGGCACGGTAACTGTCGAAAGGTACATGAAAGTTTTGGAAGATGATTTCATCCCCATTATCCAAAGTGATCCTGAGTTCGACAAGATGTGGTTGATGCAAGACGTAGCTCGACCACATCGAAGCAGGGCAGTGTTTGATGTCCCGGAGGAGCACTTTGGGGACATCATTCTGGCTCCGGGGTATCCAGAGGCCGCTAGCATGGGCCTCGACTGGCCGCCATATTCTCCGGATCCGAGTACATGTGACTCCTTTTTGTGGGGCTACATTAAAGACAAGATGTGCAGAAATAACCGCAATACCATTGATGAGCTGAAAACAGCCATTCATGAGGTCATCGACAGCGTCGAGATTCCGACACTTCAGCGGGTCATGCGGAATTTCGCCACTCGTCTGCGCCACATCATCCCCAATGACGGCAGGCACATCGAACATATCGTAATCTATATCCGAATATCTGTAATGACATTTACATGTTGTTAAGTTTGTAGCTAATTTACGTTTTTTTTCATATAGTTCAATAATTGTCATCCTGTAAATATCGCGCTCACACTGACGGCCTCCAGTTGTACCTCGTTTTCAAGTGCAAAACCAATAAACCTGAGAACAGTTACCGAGAATCTCAATACCGACCTGTGTGCACTATAAAAATGGGTGCACATTATACGGTTAAAGCTCACCCCATCCAAAACCAAACCGGTGCTGGTTATTCATTCAAGGCTCATAAGCCCAAAACATCGGGAATCCTAACCATCCTTAAACCTGAATGGGACAAATATTGAATTCTCTCCCTCAGCAAAGAGTCTAAGAGTAATAATAGATGAAAATCTAAACTGGACTGAGAGCTTAACTGCAATGTGCAAGAAGGCATCAACATCTCTCCATGCCCTACAATAATTTAAAACGCTTCCTGCCTTTTGACCTGAGAAATAAACATGTACAACAAGAAATACTTCCAATTATTCATTACAGTGATGTTATCCTGCAAGATCATTCTCAGGAAAGCTCATTGCACTTGGAACTGGTTATGAATGCCTGTGTACCTTATACTTGTGAAGTTTGACTATTTGATCATATTTCACCATCATACGTACAGCTACCACGTCGGCGTGCAAACAAGCGCAGAAATTTCCAGACCCTTTGCGCTCTCCATGAACGTACGCTGTACCTCATGTCTCTCCTCGACATTAACGCTTCTGTCAGAAAACATGGCCGAGACACCTATTCCCATCAGAGAAAAATCCTTTCCCTCCATATCATCGTCCAGTTACTTTGGTTCAAATGGTTCAAATGGCACTGAGCACTATGGGACTTAACGTCTGAGGTCATCAGTCCCCTAGAACTTAGAACTACTTAAACCTAACTAACCTAAGGACATCACACACATCCATGCCCGAGGCAGGATTCGAACCTGCGACCGTAGCGGTCGCGCGGTTCCAGACTGTTGCGCTTAGAACCGCTCGGCCACCAGGGCCGGCTCAGTTACTTTCTCGAAGTCCGCCTCTCTAGCAATAACCCGACTCTCTAATATCGTCCAGCATTATATTATAAAACTGAAAAACATTTGCAGCTTCAGACTACAGTTGATGACATATCTACTAAAGCTACATTAATGATTACCTTTGCCCTGTACACACTCGTACAAGCTTCTTTCCAACCATATCTTCCTCATTTATCAATATCCTTGACAGGTGCAGGCTCCTTAAATATACTTTCCCCAGAAGTGATTAACTTTATTAGATACTAGTATTATTTATTCACATGGTTACTACAGACACTCAGATCATTTTTACACAATTTTTTATACTGTAACTGTTATTTCTTAGGTAACCATCATGTAAACAAGGTATCGTATGTGTGAATCCCTGGTCCGATGTAAAAGACGGCCCGATGGGCTTAATCAGATCATGGTAAATAAATAAAAAAGTAAAAATATAGTTTCCGCATCGTCAGAAAAGATAATTAATTACACATAAAATAAATATATTGTAGTCTTCTTATCAGCAGTTGTGATTCCTCAAAAAATAGAAAATTATCGAATTTTAGTTTCAGTTCTGATTGTACTTCTTTGTTTATACTTTTAGTTCTATCACTGATTTAGCAGTACATAATTTTATGTGTGAAGGCCCGTCTATAATCTAAAATGCGACTGACACAGTGACACAGAATCTTATTTACCTTTTAATGCGCATTCGCTCTTGAATACATTACGCCGGCTGGGGTGGCCGAGCGGTTCTAGGCGCTTCAGTCTGGATCTGCGCGACCGCTACAGTCGCAGGTTCGAATCCTGGCTCGGGTATGGATGTGTGTGATGTCCTTAGGTTAGTTAGGTTTAAGTAGTTCTAAGTTCTAGGGGACTTACGACCTCAGATATTAAGTCCCATAGTGCTCAGAGCCATTTGAACCAAAACAAAATTTCCTGCAAGCCCGAGTTTGTTCTCAGTAAGTTCATAACAACCTCGTCGACAGTACCTTAAACGCTAATCTTCCTTCCTTTCCAAGAATATTAGGGAAAATCGATAAAAACTATAATCTAGCTAACGGTTAATAAATGTCTTTCTGCATTTCTTGTTGACCGATTCAGTGATATTGTAGTTTAATCTGCTTGGAAAGATGTGTTGTGAAAATGACGTTTTACCTATTGGCTAGAGGTAATAGCAATGATAGGAGAACTGACATTTAATATCGTGCTGCGAATGATTTCACAGTCACAAGTCACATTAAATTTTATCACTCACCGCTCACAAATGCACTGTCTCCAGATATACCAAACATAGCAATCAACCGAGTCAGCTTTGTTTTATTACATCATGTTCTGAGAAGACGCGACGGGACACAAAATGTGTCTGTTTCCGCCTTTCACCCTTCCACCGGACTATACTGCCTCTAATTGGCTGGGAAAATAATTAATTTTCAGCTGTTGCTTTCACTGCTAAGTGCGATGTATCCCCCTATTATTTGTACATGCAGTAGTGGTGTTTTCTAACAGGCGCAAACAGTGTGGAAAACTATGTAGCCTGTGATGACGCATTACAATGGTTACATCACAACAAATATTGAATTCTCTCCCTCAGCAAAGAGTCTAAGAGTAATAATAGATGAAAATCTAAACTGAATGCTGTAACAGATTGGGTAATTGACTTATATGGCCTTGTAGCGTTAGCCAAGTAACCTTGCAGTGTTGATACTGTGAACTTCTAAAAGCAAGGGGAAACTACAGTTGTTATTTTTCTCGACGAGATACAGCTCCACTGTATGGCTCAATGTCCCCATTTCGTGATATTGTGGTCAGCGTCACTGATCTTCGATCACGGGGTGTGGGTTCGATTCCTACAGAGATTTTCTCCACTTGGGACAGTGTGTGTGTGTGTGTGTGTGTGTGTGTGTGTGTGTGTGTGTGTGTGTGTGTGTGTGTGTGTGTGTTTCCTCACTAGCACTGAAGTTCAAATCCCCAAAGTGGACTCAAATAAAAATACTTGTACCGGGCGCAGAACATCTCAGATGACGTCTCCCGGCCAATAACGCCATACACACATTTAATTTTTTTGGGCGGTATAAAGATGATGGCATTCTCTTAGGTAAAATATTCCAGAGATGAAATAGTCTGCCATTCATCTATCTGAGCGTGGACTTCTCAGGAGAGGCCGTCAAAGAGAAAAACGAAGCAGACATCCTATGTGTCGGAACGTGGGTCGTTAGATCCTTTATTTGGATGGGATGATTGGAGAAATTAAAATGGGAAATTGCTACTTTGGAGCTAGATATAGTGAAAATTCGTGAGCTACAGTGCCAGGAAGAACTTCTGTTCAGATGAGTATGCGTTATATAGTTTAGGTTAGCAATGAATAAAGAACCTACTATAAGCAGCATAGTGAACACATTATAGTAGCGAAGACAGACACAAAGGTAACACCCATCTTAACAGTACAAATTTATATGCCGGACAGTTCCATAGATGATGAAGGGAATGAAGTAAGTTATGATGACATAAATGGAATTTTCACATACACTATGTGATCGAAAGTATCCGGACGCCTAGCAAAAAAATGACTTAGAAGTTCGTGGCGCCCTCCACCGGTAATGCTGGAATTCAATATGATATTGGCCCACCCTTAGCCTTGATGACAGCTTCCACTCTCACAGGCATAAATTCAATCAGGTGCTGGAATGTTTCTTCAGAAATGGCAGCCCATTCGTCACTGAATGCTGCACTGAGGAGGGGTATCGATGTCGGTCGGTGAGGCCTGGCACGAAGTCAGCGTTCCAAAATATCCCGAAGGTGTTCTATAGGATTCAGGTCAGGACTCTCAGCAGGCCAGTCCATAAGAGGAATGTTATTGTCGTGTAATCACTCCACCACAGGCTGTGCATTATGAACAGGTGCGCGATCATGGTGAACGATGCAATCGCTATCTCCAAACTGCTCTTCAACAGTGAGAAATAAGAAAGTGCTTAAAATATCAATGTAGGCCTCTGTTGTGATAGTGGCAAGCAAAACAACAAGGGATGCAAGCCCCATCCATGAAAAACACGACCACACCATAACACCACCGCCTCCGAAATTTACTGTTGGCACTACACACGCTGGCATCTGACATTCACCGGGCATTTGCCATCCCCACACCCTGCTATCGGATCGCCACATTGTGTACCGTGATTCGTCACTCCACAAAACGATTTTCCACTGTTCAATTGTCCAATGTTTACGCTCCTTACACCAAGCGAGGCGTTGGTTGGCATTTGTCAGCGTAATGTGTGGCTTATAAGCAGCCGATCGACCATGAAATCCAAGTTTTCTCTCCGCCCACCTAACTGTCAGTCAACAGACGAGGTCGGCCTGTACGTTTTTGTGCTGTACGTGTCCCTTCACGTTTACACTTCACTTTCGCATCGGAAACAGTGGACCTAGGGATGATTAGGAGTGTGAAAATTTCGCGTACAGACTTATGGCACAAGTGACACCCAATAACCTGACCACCTTCCAAGTCCTTGAGTTCCGCGGAACTCCGCATTCTGCTCTCTCACAATGTGTAATGACTACTGAGGTCGCTGATACGGAGTACCTGGCAGTAGGTGGCAGCACAATGTATCTAATATGAGAAAAGTATGTTTCTGGGGGTGTCCGGATACTTTTGATCACATAGTATAGTTGAGGGAGACGAAAATTTAATTGTGATGTGAGATTGGAATTCGATATTACGGAAAGCAGGAGAAACATCTACAGACACATTCTGTGACACTGTTGCTTTTGTTAGAATTTTTGGGTTCAGGAAGGCCATATACTTATTCCAAAGAAGGATCCCAACGGGCACAAGCAACTAACACCCAACAACACAGACATCTGGTTCGCTCAGGCATGCGGGATCGTGTAGCCACATCTTGCCTTTTTGCAACCGAAGTGTTGTGGGATGAGCAGATAATGTAGTTCAACGACTTTATGCCTGTCTCACTTGTGGCATCATACCAGCCAGCGGACGTCAGTGTTGGCGAAGGAATTACAAGTTTTCGTGAGACATCAATAATGGTTGTGAAAGACCCAGAGGACCCAATGGAGCATGCTCGCTGAGCCACACCCCCAACAGCTCTGTACCACGAGTGTCCTCTGCTGCCAAGACACAGGGTGGCCAGTGGCAGCCATACAGTCCACCCGCATCTGGAGCCTCTTTGTTATGTGACGTTATGCCGACGCCGCCTAATCTTTGCTCTGACACCATCGTTCATGCTTTAGTTCAGAGAGCCTTACTCTTGTTGCCATTGTGTGAGATGTACTTTATTTTTTGTTACATTATTTGTTATGAATCTTCATAAACTTCGAGAAATACAAGTTAAGCGCACCTTCTGCTTGTTAACTTGTTTGCTAATCATTTGTGCTCCTGTCAACCTTTCCTAAAACGACAGTTGCCACACCACTCTGTAGTCCACCTCTCCTAACCGTCGTGTACAAAGTCATACACAACACCACTCACACGCACTGTCCAGTTTACTTCATCCCTCACAGCACTGCACTGCAACTAAAATGGAATGTTTCTACAATACACAGGTAACTACAGAGAGGGTAAGGGAGATGTAAAACTACCGATTCACATAACATGAGTGTGGTAGAACATATTATTATTGAGTTGTCCACTTTACAGAGCTGTTCACATGCCAAGACACAATATTCCTTGAAATCACATGCATATTCATTCACTGCAGACCACCAGGGCATCATTCGTGGTAGCGTGATTAATTCTGTCTTTCCGTTCATGTATCACGCGAGACGGACATGGGCATTAACTCACATTTCTCACGACTATATTAAACGTTAAACGTTTCGCGAACCACTGTTGACATTACGTGATGTGCTCGTGCGAATACACATCACTCACATTTTTATCACAAATTTAACATCCTCTTGCTATCTGATCTTTCAGATGTTCCATCGCTACGTAGTAATTAGCTCATCTTTGTTCTTCTTGGCTCCAGTCGTCACCAAATGCGCGCCAAACCAAAGCGAAACAAGTTGCGCTGATGAAACTATCGATTCAGCGATTATAGCAGCCTACTTGTTTACATTGTACCACGAAAAATTATTTCTTAATCCTGAAGGAATTTTTTAAATAGAAGCTCCATGGGGGTCGTTTGGCATAAAAACTCCACTACTGGGTTTTAACCACAAGAAAGGAAAACAAGGAACATTTATGCTACTGATAAGAACAGGAAACATATTTCAAACGCATCACATTATCTGAGAGAGGTATACATAATCAAGTAACAAAGTTAAGAAGCGGTGAACAGGTTACTAATTATTTGCTTAAGATAAGATGATATATATTTTTAAAAGGATCGTTTTGGCATCCTCGTGTGTCCAGTAAAGTGTATCCAGAAATGAGAGTCGTTTACATTTCAAATCTTTTGCGTTATTGCTACCTAGTAGCCCTGCTTACCCACTTCAGCGAATTAAAAGGCAAACATACAGACTCATGTTTATAACTCGCCTTATATACAGAGTTTCTGCTAGTTTATCAGTAACAGTATAAGTACAAAAAGTAAAAGAGTAGAAAATTTTTAAAAAATGTATGTCTATGGTTTCCTCCTCTGTAAATAATATCAATAGGTTGCCTTCTCTCTGTCCATGCGAAGCCTCCATAAACTGGTGACCTACGGTATAAGACATTCACTAAGTCTTGTCCACCACCAGTTAATGGATTGTTCATTTTCCACTACTTTATTAAACTTTTACTTTTTTAATATATTACTGTTCATGTACTGTACAAAATATTTTGTTATTTCTGCTTGTATGTTCTTAAGCAGTCTTTGGTTGCCGATTGTCTGGAACGCCAGTGATACATGTAATGTGCCCCTGACATTTGCTGTCGGTAGTCCTACAGTGTTTGGATGTATGTTTACCTTTGATAACAAAATATCAACTGCTGTTAGTTGTCAAACTGTAGTACTTAAGCAAAATTCCAATCTGATGTTTAAAGTTATGATACTAATGTGGTTCCAGGCGCAATGTAAGGATGGAATGTAAAGTCTACTTTTTAAGTGTAGTGAAAAACAATTTAAAAATACGACTTGTAATATGTAATAACACACATGCAATTACGAATATTGCACCGTAGGGTGGTGTGTTAATGTGAGTTTTGTAACGCTTTACTTACACATGATGTCGTATGGAGATGCATACAGGCAATGTGATACTTTTCCACGGTGATTTTACAGGTGCCTGAAAATGATAAGTCGTCCAAATTAGGTAATCGCACGACTTAAATAGAGATGGTCTGCATTACAGATTATTACAGACCATGTTTTTTGTCATTAAGTATTTGGATGGTGAGGATCGCCGGCGGCTGTGGCCGAGCGGTTGTATGCGCTTCAGTCCGGAACCGCGTGACTGCTACGGTCGCAGGTTCAAATCGTGCCTCGGGCATGGATGTGTGCGATGTCCTTAGGTTTGTTAGGTGTAAGTAGTTCTAAGTTCTAGGAGACTGATGACCTCAGATGTAGTCCCATAGCGCTCATAGCGATTAAATGTTAGCACACATTCGAACATTTTTCATTAATATCCGAAAATTTCACCTTATAAATAAGATCTTATTCTCAGCATCCAAGAGTCCTTATATTACTCACGTTTATGATAATGTGTGATTTGTCCAAATTATGTTTGCTTCATGTTTACCTGATTTCCAGTATCTACTTCTGCCGCATTAGGGCACCCAGTGTCAATGATTTTACGTGGTCCTTTACAGTCCAAATTAAATTTCGGTGTCTCATCCGTCATCTCATAGGATGTAGCGAGCGTTGTGAATAACGCCTCGTCGCCTACCTCATATTTAACCGGTTAAATAATTTTGTTGACGTTCGTTTCTCTGCTTCGCTTTTGTTTATAATGTTTGCACGAGCAGTAGTATTTTATTCCCACGTCATGAGTGTCTTGGGAGCATCTTTGCTGAGCTCAACAAATTAGGTTTCAGGATCCTGGTACAATAACAATTAGCACGCTGTGAAGTCAGTGGATGTGTATGGCAATTTTTTTAAGCGCACCCTCAACATATTCTTAATTTTTCCTTCCGAAGTTTGTTGTTTTGTGTGTGGTCCTGCATAAGGTTTAACGAAGAAAGATTCCTGATCCCTCACTTATATTTTAAGTTCTGTTGCCTTGATTATATGTCTTTCGCTTGCAAAAATTTGACTGCGCCTCCTCTAAATATTCACTAGAATATCTTCTTTGTAAGTACTTGTTCAAGGTCCTCTGCTTTAACCTGGTTTTCTCATCTCCACGGTTTTTTTTTTTTCAATTCTACAGTTTCAGCCCTGTGCACATACATCGGTGCAATCTAAGATTCCATGCTGAAGCATAAGCTTGTCTCCCCATCATTTTACATGACACTATGGGACCTTGAAAAACATTACCATCTTTTTCTACACTGAACACAGTCATACCTCCATTACGAAAGTTAAGGGCCTCTGCTGCTCCGCCAACCATTCTGCAACAAATGACATGGACAGTCCCATCACAGACACAACCATTTCCCTAAGTAATCTACACAGACCAAAATTTGCTGCTTTGCAGTCTTATTTTTCGTACCTGCAGTACCTATAGTGCATCCACTACTCACCTAAAAATTCTGTATTAGCTTTCCTTGATCTAACAATTTTTGCGATATCACATTTATAATACTCTCTGAATGTAAGATAATGTCATAACGTACATCGAAGAGCACACCTTCCCCAATGGTTGTACAAATTCTTCAAGAACACCTACCTAACAGATCAAAACGAAAATTTCTGTTCCGACACTGACAATGTTGAGTGTTTATGAGGGACGGGAAAAACCCACCGTGGTACAACAACAAAGTTAGGAAACTACTGCGAAAGCAAAGAGAGCTTCATTCCAAGAGCAAACGCAGCCAAAACCTCTCAGACAAACAGAAGCTAAAAGAAGTCAAAGTTAGCGTAAGGAGGGCTATGCGTGAAGCGTTAATTGAATTCGAAAGTAAAATTCTATGTACCGACTTGACAGAAAATCCTAGGAAGTTCTGGTCTTACGTTAAATCAGTAAGTGGCTCGAAACAGCATATCCAGACACTACGGGATGATGATGGCATTGAAACAGAGGATGACACGCGTAAAGCTGAAATACTAAACACCTTTTTCCAAAGCTGTTTCACAGAGGAAGACCGCACTGCAGTTCCTTCTCTAAATCCTCGCACAAACGAAAAAATGGCAGACATCGAAATAAGTGTCCAAGGAATAGAAAAGCAACTGGAATCACTCAATAGAGGAAAGTCCACTGGACCTGACGCGATACCAATTCGATTCTACACAGAGTACGCGAAAGAACTTGCCCCCCTTCTAACAGCCGTGTACCGCAAGCCTCTAGAGGAACGGAGGGTTCCAAATGATTGGAAAAGAGCACAGATAGTCCCAGTCTTCAAGAAGGGTCGTCGAGCAGATGCGCAAAACTATAGACCTATATCTCTTACGTCGATCTCTTGTAGAATTTTAGAACATGTTTTTTGCTCGCGTATCATGTCATTTCTGGAAACCCAGAATCTACTATGTAGGAATCAACATGGATTCCGGAAACAGCGATCGTGTGAGACCCAACTCGCCTTATTTGTTCATGAGACCCAGAAAATATTAGATACAGGCTCCCAGGTAGATGCTGTTTTTCTTGACTTCCGGAAGGCGTTCGATACAGTTCCGCACTGTCGCCTGATAAACAAAGTAAGAGCCTACGGAATATCAGACCAGCTGTGTGGCTGGATTGAAGAGTTTTTAGCAAACAGAACACAGCATGTTGTTATCAATGGAGAGACGTCTACAGACGTTAAAGTAACCTCTGGCGTGCCACAGGGGAGTGTTATGGGACCATTGCTTTTCACAATATATATAAATGACTTAGTAGATAGTGTCGGAAGTTCCATGCGGCTTTTCGCGGATGATGCTGTAGTATACAGAGAAGTTGCTGCATTAGAAAATTGTAGCGAAATACAGGAAGATCTGCAGCGGATAGGCACTTGGTGCAGGGAGTGGCAACTGACCCTTAACATAGACAAATGTAATGTATTGCGAATACATAGAAAGAAGGATCCTTTATTGTATGATTATATGATAGCGGAACAAACACTGTTAGCAGTTACTTCTGTAAAATATCTGGGAGTATGTGTACGGAACGATTTGAAGTGGAATGATCATATACATTGGTAAGGCGGGTACCAGGTTGAGATTCATTGGGAGAGTGCTTAGAAAATGTAGTCCATCAACAAAGGAGGTGGCTTACAAAACACTCGTTCGACCTATACTTGAGTATTGCTCATCAGTGTGGGATCCGTACCAGGTCGGGTTGACGGAGGAGATAGAGAAGATCCAAAGAAGAGCGGCGCGTTTCGTCACCGGGTTATTTGGTAACCGTGATAGCGTTACGGAGATGTTTAATAAACTCAAGTGGCAGACTCTGCAAGAGAGGCGCTCTGCATCGCGGTGTAGCTTGCTCGCCAGGTTTCGAGAGGGTGCGTTTCTGGATGAGGTATCGAATATATTGCTTCCCCCTACTTATACTTCCCGAGGAGATCACGAATGTAAAATTAGAGAGATTAGAGCGCGCACGGAGGCTTTCAGACAGTCGTTCTTCCCGCGAACCATACGCGACTGGAACAGGAAAGGGAGGTAATGACAGTGGCACGTAAAGTGCCCTCCGCCACACACCGTTGGGTGGCTTGCGGAGTATCAATGTAGATGTAGATGTAGATGTCTTCCCGCAGCAGATCATCCACGAGTTCGTCTCTCTGCTCTGTTTTTTGAATTGTAAGTATCCATGATCCTGTTTCTCCAAATAACCGGAACTTCTCTGGAATCGGTGACAGTTTTCCTCATGTTGCTCACATTGCGTCACACAGTATTCACTGTTTACATGCGGCTCGATCTCAGCCACTTCATTGAACCCTGAAGCCTTACGCTCAGTATGACTGACGCCACCACCTATGTTCCTGTAACCATTATAGTTTGAATGCACGCTATGTATAGTTTAGACAAAAGGTATTTTTCTCCTGCCTTCTGAGCCTGTGGATCTGGAACAAAAGTCATTTCCTCCTTGTACCATTTCTATGGCAAATGGTGTTTTTCCCGCTGCAGGTACAAGCCTGTCTGTTAGACAAAGGATGCCACCCTGAGACTATGTTTAGATAAACTCGTTTTTTATCCTACCGGTAGTAACCAGTCTGCTGGCCTAGCTTCAGCTACATGAAAACCCAAGAAACATGTATTTGTCAAGTATTATTCACTCAGACGAGCAGGACTTGTAGTAATGGTTTTTAGGTCACTTATTCTAAGGACATGAATAAAATTGTGCACTAGATTTTCATCTGACGTCACATTCTGCCTCCTCCAAGTTTAAATTATTTGCCCCACTCCTCTGGCATCACACGTTAAACAGTCGCCACCGCAAGTTTTCTATGAATAAGCACCAGCTAGAAATAGAAAACCACACCAGGGGAGTCCCCTTTCCACGGACGCAAGCTTCATGGCCACCACACCGGTCGAGAAGGCTACGCCATGGCCCCGTCCGTGGTAGCACGCTATTTTGGTTGCAAGAGCCGTATCGGAAGCACCAGCGCTAACAGTCGGAGAGGACAACCAGACTGTCAGCCGTCACGGTCCGCCGCTGGTCGATGGCCACGTGTCGACAGACATCAGCCGTGTACCCACAGCACCTCACCTGCCGGTGCTGGGCCCCCTCGCGAGGTCAACCGCCCCAACCGGTCCCACAGACATTGAACCTTATCATCCAAGAACTTCCCTACATTAAGTATAATTTGGCAGAAAATTCAAAATACGATCTAGTAGTTCCAGTCCCCATCAATAGCATGCCATTTTTGACAGAACTACACTTATAGACCACAGAAAAATGATGTACCCTCCAAAAAGAAAGATAAAAGAAAAAATGAAGAATAAATTGGGCGATGCACAGTGTCGTCTCGCAGACCTCGTGAAAATGGTTTTTAAGCCGAAAAAATATACATTCAGTTACTATACTTGCAAAAAGTTACCCCAAACGGTCAATACTCTGGAATGAAGCTTTGGTCATAGTCCATCACCCAAGTTTAGCTATTAACTCTTCGTTCTTATACGCGACAGCCATGTATCACGCAAATTTTAGGATAAGAAACATTCATGGTATATGTGATCAAAAATATCCTGACACCTGGCTCAAAATTACTTACAAGTTAGTGGCGCCCACCATCGGTAATGCTGGAATTCAGTATGGTGTTGGTCCACCCTTAGCCATGATGATAGCTTCCACTCTCGCAGGCATACGTTCAGTCAGGTGCAGGAAGTTTTCTTGGGAAATGGTAGCCCATTCGTCACGGAGTACTGCACTGAGGAGAGGTATCGATGTCGGTCAGTGAGGCCTAGCACGAAGTTGGCGTTTCAAAACACCCCAATTGTGTTCTATAGGATTCTGGTCAGAACTCTATGCAGGCCAGTCCATTACAGGAATGTTATTGTAGCGTAACCACTCCGCCGTAGACCGTGCATTATGAAAAGGTGCTCGATCGTGCTAAAAAATGCAATCGCCATCTCCGAATTGCTCTTCCACAGTGGGAAGCAGTAAGGTGCTTTAAACATCAACATAGGCCTGTGCTGTAATAGTGGCACGCAAAACAACAAGGGGTGCAAGCGCCCTCAATGAAAAACACGACCACACCATAACACCACCGCCTCAGAATTTTATTGTTGGCACTAGACACGTTGGCAGATGACGTTCACCGACATTCGCCATACCCACACCCTGCCATCGGACGGCCACGTTGTGTACCGTGATTCGTTACTCTACACAACGTTATTGAACTGTTCAGTCGTCCAATTTTACGCTCCTTACGCCAAGTGAGGCGTCGTTTGTCATTTACCGGCGTGATGTGTGGCTTATGGGCAGCCGCTCTACCACGAAATCCAAGTTTTCTCACCTCCCGCCTAACTGTCATAGTACTTGCAGTGGACCCTGATGCAGTTTGGAATTCCTCTGTGATGGTCTGGGTAGATGCTTATGACACAGCACGAGCCTCTTCAACTATCGGCGGTCTCTGTCAGCCAACAGGCGAGGTCGTTTTTGTGGTGTACACGTCCCTTCACGTTTCCACTTTACTATCACATCGGGAACAGTGGACCTAGGAATGTTTAGGAGTGTTGAAATCTCGCGTACAGACGTATGACACAAGTGACACCCAACCACCTGACCACGTTCAAACTCGGTGATTTCCGCGGAGCTCCCCATTCCGCTCTCTCACGTTGTCTAATGACTATTGAGGTCACTGATATGGAGTACCTGGGAGTAGGTGACAGTACAATGCACCTAACATGAAAAACGTATGTTTCTGTGGGTGTGTGGATACTTCTAATGACATAATGACCTTATTTACAAGTAGAATTGTAACAAGCAAAAAACGGTATATACAGACTAGGAAAAAAACTATTTCAATGGGTGTATTGGACCGTAAAATAACTCCAGCATGTCAATACAAAAAACAGTCAGCTGCGCTAGTTTTAAGACACAGGGTCCTCCCGTCAGATATAAATCATAACCATCTGCTCCAGTTTTACCTTCCTCCACAGCAATATGGTTCACCTGCAAGCATATTCCAAAGACAGAGCGGGACTCTGGTTCACAGGAAGCCGCTGCCTTTTCCCTTCGTTTCTCACTATCACTGGCAGCCGAAGAGAGAACCTGCAGCGTCCAAGTGAATCACGCGTCGGCGTTCCATAACTCTACGTCAGCTGGGCGATATGCATCACCACCGAAGTACACATTGCAACCCAACATAAGCCCATGCAATCTCTCTAACTATGAGCTGAGCTGTTAAGAGTATTTACTCGTCGATCCTGTATGACACAGGCGTTTGATAGGTTTCTTCGGGGTTTTTCGCACAATGTCTTTGAGAAATTTTTGTCACATTCAGGTGTGGATTCTACCCGTCATTTAGACTGAATTGATAATAGCCTGGAAAAGGTCAAGAATGGACGTCAGTGCAATGTATTTCTTGGAGAGAAATGCAGGTAGCACAACAAGTGGAATTTAGTAGTTGTATTTCTAACAAGCGGCAGTAGAATCCATTGAATTTTCACGTTAAGGTGTTACTATTTCTGCTACAGGCTCAAAACCGCAAGAACTAGGAAACTGAGAATTCCATACATATTTTTGACGGATACTGGTATCAGTATAGATATAGAGGTGACATCTCGGAACGGTACTGAACACAGACCAGAAGTCAGGGACACGGTATATACCACCTTCTGGGTCTTGTGATCGAAAAAAGAAAGATGAGATCCTCACAGACAATGTTTTTGGAATAGATTTTGACATTTTGTCTCCAGAAAGGAAAGTATTCGAAAACTGCTCATTCGATTGGAGGTAGAGGTGGTATGCATCGACTTCTAGGTGGTTCGCACAGTATCCACGAAAAGTCAGGGAATGCAACGGCAGTGAAGCATAGTTTCTGGTTTGTGATAGCCGTACTGACGCATATCAGAATTCATAACGATTTAAAGCCATTCAGCCTATATTTTAAGTCAAAATTATAAGAGAAAAAAATGCCTCAGTAGGGTCGGAGCCAGCACCAGCTCGATGACAGTTGTTGAAAAATAGGAATGCGTATTTACTAGCGTGCTGGCCCATCTTTCTTCTCACCAAGCACATTGTTACGATTCTGTGTTGGGACTGGACAAGCCCTTAATAGACTGAAAGAAACTGAACTATGCAGTTTTTGAACAAGTACATGATTTTCAGTCTTTCTTTAGTGAAACATATTCAGATGAAAACGCTCCCTCCTGAGTGCGACGTATGCACACAAGATGAGAGTGCAGGACACACAGGCGAACGTTCACACGACCATTAATCGTCATCCGACAGTCGTTAGGCCAGTACGTTAAAATAAAATCAATAAAGCAGTAATGCAGTAGTCTGTAGGGCACACAAAATTTCTGGCATATTTCCTATAAACGAACATCGTTCAATTATTCAGGCTATTTTAAGCGGCTTCTCATACAAATTATTATAAGTGTTTTCCATTTTGCATAGGATTTCCAGCATCTGCAGTGGATATTTTATGGTACTATATTCTAGCATTTAACATCACGTGGAGCTGTAAGCATTTGTGCCCAGTTAGGAGGACGCACATAGGAACTTTAAGAATAGAACTCAAGAGAGTATATTTTTGGCATTGCCTTGCTTATGAGAATCGGAGGCTTAATATGGAGATGTGCTGTCTGTGATTTCATTCACTCAATATTCCTAAAATCACAGTTTCAGGAAAATCGTCGCAGGTTTGCAATCAACGCTGGCCAGCCTCATTTCACGGAACACTGTTGAAATACTGTTTCAGAAATTCCTGAGATGTATGAAGATGCTATCTGTTCTACCGGACATGTCCGAAAGAACAGATACGATATTCATATAACCAGCCATTGACTTCTTCTTCTGCGCGGATGCACACGCATTGCTCGAACTCTTACGGGACTCGGTAGGACGTCGTGTGACGACGGCCTCTCGTCGAGTAGACCGTTCGCCTGGTGCAAATCTTTCGATTTGACGCAGCTTCGGCGACTTGTGCGTCGATGGGGATGAAATGATGATGATTAGGACAACACAACACCCAGTCCCAGAGCGGAGAAAATCTCCGACCCAGCCGGGAATCGAACCCGGGCCCTTAGGACTGACAGTATGTCGCGATGACCATTCAGCTACCGGGGGCGGACACTCGGTAGGATTGTCTGCCGCGAGTAATGAGTGTAGTGGTCAGGGCATTACGATTGTAGTGGGTGGACATTAAGTTGGGAATGTGGGTCTCACGGGGAGCGTGCAAGGGATAAACCCCTGCAGTCACACTGTTCTCTGTGCCATCGGTGGTTCATATGGTTAGAGTGTCTGCCATGTAAGCAGGAGCTCCCGGGTTCGAGTCCCGGTCGGGGCACACATTCTCAACTGTCCCCGTTGATGTATATCAAGCCTGTCGATAGCCTAGGGTCTCGATTTAATTATCATTTCATTCCTGTCATATATTGTTCACTATCACAAACTGCTTTTAGGGTAACCCCTCCTACGGAAACTGCAATCATTGTACGCGTATTCTGGGTACTTTAACACTCCCTCTCTTCTAATAAATCCTCTCGTATCTGTTTATAAGCTAGGCAGTGTACGTTACGTATTCCATGGCATCGCAGTCTATCGTCTTTGTTTAGATATATGACAAGAATTTTGTTGCCTTTTTGGGTTTGGGGATTTGATTTCTACGACTTCATCTTGTGAGCAACCGACTTTGGTGATGGTGAGTTCTGAGTTGAACGAAAGTTTAATAATTTAATACCAGTTATGTAACATGAATGTGTCCGTAGAGTTTCTTAAATATGACGATAGCCGCACATTGTACTAACTCCTTAACACTGAAGCTGTTTTTAAGGCGTGGTCCGTTTCCCACAGAGGGCTTCAGTTGTACAGTGGCTGAAATGGAAGAGCTGGCATCCATTTGAGAGCCACGGAACATCGGGCCACCGCCTGAAGGCCAGAGCTGTCTCCGAGGCGGCATCAGAAGGGCAAAGAGAGGCAAACACGTCACAAGCCCGGGGACTCCGGGCGGCAGGAAGCGCGGGCCGCCTCCACGGGATATCCGGGTGGGGCCGGCTCGCTGCGCCGCGGCACCCCGCCTGTCACGCCGGGCCAACATCCATATCCGCTCTTCCCCCGCCCCGAGCCGTCTCCAGCGGCGGCGAGAGGCGACAGGCCTCCAGAAAGCGAAATCTGTGCGAAACGGAGGACCGATGAGCCGGACATCCTACTCCAGGAACTGGAAAAACTTCTTGTCGTCTGTAGCACACGTTCCTACGAAAATATACACTCCAATAGACGTTGGTTAGTTCACTGCAGACAACCAAAACTGTAACAAAATGCTCAAATGTGTGTGAAATCTTAATGGGACTTAACTGCTAAGGTCATCGGTCCCTAAGCTTACACACTACTAAACCTAAATTATCCTAAGGACAGCCGGACGGGGTGGCCGAGCGGTTCTAGTCGCTACAGTCTGGAACCGCGCGACCGCTACGGTCGCAGGTGCGAATCCTGTCTCGGGCATGGATGTGTGTGATGTCCTTAGGTTACTTAGGTTTAAGTAGTTCTAAGTTCTAGGGGACTGATGACCTCAGAAGTTAAGTCCCATAGTGCTCAGAGCCATTTGAACCATTTTTGAACTTCCTTCAGGATAACGAGATCGCTCGACTAGAGTGGCCAACATCTTCTCCGGACAACAACCCTATCGGACATGCCTGGGGTAGATAGAAAAGGGCTGTTTATGGACGAGGTGACCCACCAACCAATCTCAGGGATCTACGCCGAATCTCCGTTGAGGATTGCGACAATCTGGACCAACAGTGTCTTGATGAACTTGTGGGTAGTATGCCACGACGAATACATGCATGCATCAATTTAAGAGGGCTTGGTACTGGCTATTAGAAATACCAGTGTGTACAGCAATCTGGACCACCACCTCTGAAGCTCTCGCTGTATCACAGTACAACATGCAATGTGCGGTCTTCATGAGCAGTAAAATGGGCGGAAATGATGTTTATGTTGATCTATATTCCAATTTTCCAGGTTCCGGATACAGAACTTCACGATTAGCTCACGACGAGTAGGGTGCGCGCGGTCGACAAACGAAATGTGTTCGCCGCGGCCCAGTCCGCTCGGCGCGGCACGGCGCAGCGCGGCTGCCTAATTCGCATTAAATCCCGGACCATTTGCATAATTTCAGCGCCTGGCCGCGTAGCGACTGCGGAAAGGGTCGCCGGTTGTTGGTACAGGATACACGCCACGCGGGCGGCTCGGCGCTCTGCTTTGCGAAAATCCGCAACCAGCGAAACGTGGCGTGTGGGAGCCGCGCTACAATACTGTAGTGCTGCACTGCCCAAAGCAGATACTGCTGGAACGCGGCTGCCGCTGCCAGCGCAGTCGGCGGATTACAGTGGCTTCGGATTCCGCCTTCCGTCCACCTAAACACTGCACATACACACGCGAGGCAACGGCTGTGAAAATATCTTCAGATACACTACTGGCCATTAAAACTGCAGATGATAAACGGGTATTCATTAGACAAATATATTATACTAGAACTAACATGTCATTACGTTTTCACGCAATTTGGGTGCATAGATCCTGAGAAATCAGTACCAATAACAACCACCTCTCACCGTAATAACGGCCTTGATACGCCTGGGCATTGAGCCAAACAGAACTTGGATGGCGTGTACAGGTACAGCTGCCCATGCAGCTTCAACACGATAACACAGTTCGTCAAGAGTAGTGACTGGCGTATTGTGACGAGCCAATTGCTCGGCCGTCATTGACCAAACGTTTTCAGTTGGTGAGAGATCTGGAGAATGTGCTGGCCAGGGCACCAGTCGATCATTTTCTGTACCCAGAAAGGCCCGTGCAGGACCTACAATATGCGATCGTGCATTATCCTGCTGAAATGTAGGGTTTCGCAGGGATCGAATGAGGGGTAGAGCCACGGGTCGTAACACATCTGAAATGTAACGTCCACTGTTCAAAGTGCCGTCAGTGCGAACAAGAGGTGACCGAGACGTGTAACCAATGGCACCCCATACCATCACGACGTGTGATTCGCCAGTATGGCGATGACAAATACACGCTTCCAATGTGCGTCCACTGCGATGTCGCCAAACACGGATGTGACCATCATGATGCTGTAAACAGAACCTGCATTCATCCGAAAAAATGACGTTTTGCCATTCGTGCACCCAGGTTCGTCGTTAAGTACACCATCGCAGGCGATCCCCTCTGTGATGCAGAGTAAAGGGTAACCGCAGCAATGGTCTCCGAGCTGATAGTCCATGCTGCTGCAAACGCCGTCGAACTGTTCGTGCAGATGGTTGTTGTCTTGCCAACGTCCCTATCTGTTGACTCAGGGATCGAGACGTGGCTGCACGATCCGTTACAGCCATGCCGATAAGATGCCTGTCATCTCGACTGCTAGTGATACTAAGCCGCTGGGATCCTGCACGGCGTTCCGTTTTACCATCCTGAACCCACCGATTCCATATTCTGCTGACAGTCATTGGATCTCGACCAACGCGAGCAGTAATACCGCTGTGTGATAAACCGCAATTGCGATAGGCTACAATCCGATCTTTACCAAAGTCGGAAACGTGATGGTACGCATTTCTCCTCCTTGCACGAGGTATCACAACAACGTTTCACCAGGGAATTCAGGTCAGCTGTTGTTTGTGTATGAGAAATCGGTTGGAAACTTTCTTCATGTCAGCATGTTGTTGGTGTCGCCAAGGTCGCCAACCTTGTGTGAATGCTCTGAAAAGCTAATCATTTGCATATCACAACATCTTCTTCCAATCGGCTAAATTTCTAGTCTGTAGTACATAATCTTCCTGGTGCAGCAATTTTAATGGCCAGTAACGTACAACGAGTCGGCGTGAATTAATTTAGTAGCCTGAAGCACAGATCCTCACTGTAATAGACCGCTTGACAAGCAAAGTGAAGCACCGAGAAGACACTGTCAAAATCACTGCAACTTCGTAACCGTGCACACCATAGGCGGGTGTGTAAACTAGAGTGTAGAACGGTAACCAGAATCCATTAGTGTTGTTCCTGGAAAGTGCTGTTACCAGGTCTGGTACCGCTTATAAGGGGTTTGATCAGTGTTACATGTTGATTGATAATTTTGATGGACACGGAGACGTTGCGTACTTGTATGAGGCAGCGCTTTATCAGGCCCTGACAAGGTTTGAAGGCGGCCTCGTTGTGGGACTCCATTTCGCTGTCTGGTACAATCGTGCAGTATTCAGATTCGTGGGGACTCTGGGTAGCCTATATACGGAGAGAGAGTGGTCTCTGATGAAATCGCACGTGACTGACTCATCAGCTGCGAGGCCATTGTTCTGCCGTTTGTCTTCCTGGACTCGTATGATCGCACTTATTTCTGGAGTTGAATTGTTCTTTTGAAGACTTTTGGATAACTGATTCAGTCTACAGCATACGACGTCTACAGATTTCTTGCTTAGGGAATAAAAACATAAATTCGAAAAGTTTTGGGTAGTATTACCTGCAATGTATTTCGCCTGTCGTTCGTAAAGTCGCGTGTGGTTCAGTAAGTATCATTCAAGGTATCAAACTGTGCAGATGGCAGTTCGATTCCCGTTGTCACCAAATAATTTTCTTAGTTTTATTTGAACAGCACTTATCGAATTGAGATAATTAACAAATCCTAGCTCTTATCGTTTTTAATTACTAATCGCGTGAAAATTCAAGTATCCGTAAAAACAGAAGATTCGTTTTCGAAAATCAGTTGCTATGAAGTTGCTGCACCGTGCTTTTATACTTTAGTGTTTATAAGCATCATTACGGAAGTACGTCTTCTTGACTTTTCTGGGAAACGACAGTTTATAGATCCACTATAACCACATGCAAGACTTGTTATTGGGGATTTAAAAACCTACATAAAGCTCAGAGGCTATCAACTTCAACGTTATATATCCAAGCAGGAAACTTTGAAATCGCTTCAGAACTTCTAAAATAATACACGTTAAACTCTTTTTTTTTTCCCTAGTCGAGTTCACCTTTTTCGGAACGCTGTAGTAAAATACTGTGCATCATACCACACTTTAATTTACTTCACACCGAACTTATACTATATACTAAATAATAAGCTATAGTTTCTCCTATAACGCGAGTATCAAATCCATGCATGTCCTGTGATAGTCAATAGGCGACAGCATTTCTCTCTCGTATTCTGGCGAAAAAAGGAAAAATGGCACGCGCCTGTGCATATTATCCATGGTCTAACGAGCATTGGCCATTCACTGTATATCTCTATGGGATCAGGATGTGACAGTTGCTCCACGATAATCTTGGTACTGTACACCACGCACATCGCAACCCATTTCCATCTGTGACTTACATCCGAGAACTAGTTATGGACTGCTCCATTAAGTTTCGGGAATGCAGCCACATAAATTCTGCTTCTTCTTCTAATATTTCGGCTGTATACCTTTCAGCCATCTTCAGAGAGAGCCGTACGACTGACGCTCCAGCGCTCGCTCCATCCTTTCAAACTCGCGGGCCGCGCCACTGCGCATGCGGCCACAGATGGACTGTCTGCAACGTTCTGTCATCTTATACCATTGATTCAGGGATTGTCAGCAGCCGAGCTAGGGAATTACCGTCCGATGCCTAGGCTACCGTTAACACAACAACACAAACGTTTGCGCAGATACTGTGTCGATCCCTGGATTGATGATGAATAGCACCTCATAGCTTTCAGCTCTGGATCGCGGTTCTCCATTGCCCCGACAATAATCTTCAGCGAGCATGTCGGCTCCCGGTGGGAGATCCCATCTCTCCAGTATTTTGGAGACACACAGAGTTGTTGCTCTTGGCGTCATGATGTGGGGAGCCACCGCATATCACTTCAGGTCATACATGTCATAGCTGATACTGAGTGAAAAAACAATAGTACGTCATTGACATCCTGCGTCCTCATGCCATTGCTCTCATACGAAAATATCGAGTTGCTATTTTTCAATAAGACACACATTACATGTGTCTCTATGGATTTTCTGCGTGATGCTGAGGTACTGCCGCGACCAGGAACGTACCCAGATCAGTCCCGGATATAACTTGTGTGGGACCAGCTCTGATGTCAAATCTGCCCCAGTACCAATATCCAGGACACTGAGGACCAGTTACAGAAGAGGATAGCAAGCTTCCCTTAGGAGACGAAACAACAGCCTTATGACTCTTTTCTCCACCGAATCAGTGCATGCATTCACACCAGGCGGGTGCATCATCATACTGAAAAGAGGGCGCACTCTGCCAAGTTTTTTGTTCATTTGACTCGACTTTTTAATCACTGGAATAACCTCTTATACCCTTCCTCCCCCTCTGTTTTTTTCTGGTCAAAAAATGTAGTAGTCACGAGCAGAAAGAATGAGATACTGACAATAGCACTTCTAACAGGATTCCAGGAAGGCTGATCAACCTAAATACAGTAATCCTATACTACATGATGACGAAATAGAAATATGTCATCACTTTTGCTGATTTTACCAGGGCATATGATGCTACTGACGGATCAACCTGCTGTTGACATTCCGTCTACATCTACATTCCTGAAACTATGTTACAATGTTGGACTGAGTCTACTTCGTGTGCCACAACTCACTACTTTCCTCTTCCAATCGCGAATGTTGCGTGAAAATAACGATTAATGGTAGTCTTCCTTGTGACCTCGCACTCCTCTAATCTCGCTCTCTTCTCGTAAGATTTACGCAGAAGAAAGTAATACACAGACCAGTGTCATAATGACCACGGCCTATGTTCGACGTTAACGTACAATAACGACTCACCTACGACAAGTTGCAGCACTAACAGTGAAGGATATATAAAGTGTATCCGGTGTGAAGGGAAGGGGGGGGGGAGGGGGCGAGGACACGAGGGAAAGAGTATAGTCGTTGTCGTAATGTGGAAATGGAGCGATTTGTCTGATGGCCAAAAGGATATGATCATTGGCTTCTGGCCCAAGTATGGAAGCATTCCCGAAACGCTATGTCTGTAAATTTCTCACGTGCCGTTGTGGTTAAAGTATACCGTGCATTGCATATTGACGCTATCCAAAACAGGCTCTGAGGCAACTGTGGTGCACCAAGAGCCGTATACGACACGGGGGAAGGCCGGCTGCGGAGATGTGTACATGCGACTAGATGGGCAACTGATGAGCAGTTGACCGCCCAGATGAACCATGGGGTTAGCAACAGTGCCTTCTCAATGACTGAACAGCGAACGTTGCTGCGTATGAGCCTCCACACTGGATGTCTGGTTCATGCGCCCATGGTGACTGCAGGTCATCGACGTCGACTTCGACTGCCAACGCTGCAGGTGTAAGTCCTCTGAGGGGCGTCAGATTGTCTTTTTAGATGAATCACGTTTTTAGCACCGTCGGACCGATGGTTATTGGCGTGTACAGGGTGAAAAGCCTAAATGTAAATAAGGAGCGAGCATTAGGGTGTGAAGAATGTTTTCACGGCATTGCCTGGGTAATCCTTCTGAAAGCTACAATGGATCAACACAATTATGCATCTATCCTTGGGGATTTCACCCCTAAATGCAGTTTTGTTTGACCTCAGCATGATGGCATCTACCAGCAGGACAATGCAACATGTCACCATGCTTGCATTGTACGTTAGTGGATTGAACAGCACCAGGATGAGTTTATCGTATTCCCCTGGCCACCAGTCCCTCATGATTTAAACGCTATCGTTAATCTGTGGGACCATGTCGATCGAGCTGTCTGCGCCGTGGATTCTCACTTGAGAAACCTAGCACTTCTGGTCAGAGCGCTGGAGTCAGCATAACTTCAAGTCCCCTTAGGCGCCTTCTTGAATCTCTCTCTTCCTGCAAGTCCCCCAGTGGTTATTCAGACTAGTCACGTGATAAGAAGTTCGTCACATCCCCCTTACCCATAACCTATATCTTCTTTCGACTGTTCTGTGATAAAGGTCACATCCGCGACTCCCAGCATTGAGATCACGCGAGTTTTCTTATGGGATGTAGAGGCGAGCGTTTCAGATACACCACCTCTCAGAACTGACACTAACTGGTCTTAAAGCGTTGCTCAGACATCGTCAATGACACTACCCCTTCAGCTGAGGCTTTGATTCCCACACATTTATCGGTCGAAAATGGCAGTTCGTAACTTGATTAGCTACAGAATGGCGTTCTTGAGGACCTTTGAAACTGCTGACACGCCTCAGACGATTCATCCATTCTCCAAGGATGTCGTGGACCATTAACCCCACTAAAAGTGATTGCACTAATTCGACGGAATTTGAACGCGATCCGAAGCAACAATGGGTGCTTATGCTTTTTCATCCAGCCTTTCGCCACCTCCTGTGACGTGAACACATTATCACATTATTGAATAAAGAGACAAAAGAGCCTTCTAAGACCTCCCGGTTTAGTAACACTCACGCTACCTTCTACCTGCCTTCGATGGGCACTTTAAAAGTGTACTTTAACAGAAAGAACCTGTGACGAAGTCCTAGGCCACTGGGAGGAAGCCTAGATAACCATCCATTCTGGATTGTCTACTAAAGGCTCCAGTGCAATGATGTAGACTTTCTGCAAGCGCCTAGGACCCTAGTCATGGATTTTGTCTGTACAGGTACATTTTTAAGATGTTCAACAAAGGTTGGTGGATGGCACTGAGAGTATTGCCAAACTCCTTACTATCTGTAATCGTAAATGGGACAAATGTCAACTTTCCTTCCTCAGCAAAGAGTGTAGGATTAATGATAGATGAAACTGTAAACTGGACTGAACACGTAACTGCAATGTGCAAGAAGGTATCACCAGCTCTCTAGGCATAGAAAAATATAAAAATCTCTTCACTCTTGACCTGAAAAAGGGATGTTATCCTTTCAGGTCTTTCTCACGAGAACTCGCGGGCCCTGAGACTGTTAATGAATGTCTGTGTTCCATATATTATGATGTTCGACTCTTTGATCATATACACAGTACGCTAGAAAATTTAAAAAGGAAAGTAGTTTAGTGTAGTGGGAATTAGTGAAGTTCGATTGCAGAAGGAACATGACTTGTGATCAGGTGAATACAGCGCTATAAAGACGAAATCAAATAAGATCAATGCAGTGATAGGTCTAATGATGAATAAGTTAATAATGAAACGTCCCCTTTGAACAATTTATACATGACTGTGCTTACACTGACATACAATATTTTTAGCGCAACGCAATCTGACTTTCAAAAATTCCTACAAAAGAATGGCCCTGACTAACATTAACCTATACGTTTCACAAATCACTTACCTTACAAAAATCTTGGTTACTCGAACTACTGCAATACAGCGAGCACCACTACTGCCAGCTAAATAAAAGATTCAAACTACGGAAGGCACTAACTACGGATAGGGATTGTTAGCAAATGAAAGATATTAATAGAGAACAAACAATGTATTTACCTTAATATCATCAAAAGTCATAATATATATAGCAGTTCATGACAAATTACAAAACTCCGCCATCTCTCTCCCCACATCCACCACTGCTGGCGGCTCACCTCCAACTGCGCAACGCTACGCGCTGTTAACATCCAGCTGCCGCTGCCCAACACTACAATGGCAGACAACAATGCAAACTAGACACAGACTGCACACAGCACAGCCAGTGATTTTTATACAAAGGTGGCGTTACCAATAAAAAAACCTAAACAGCCTACTTACAATAGGAACGCGTGTAAGCTACTATGAACAGCTTAGTCAAGGCATTGTCGTAGTCAAGATAGACATGAAGCCTGCACCCATCACAGTAGCACGATTTTATGTGCCAACTAGCTCTGCACAGGTCGAAGAGATTGAAGAAATGTATAATGAGATAAAAGACGTTATTCACGTAGTGAAGGGAGACGAACATTTAGTTGTGATGGTGACAGGAATTCGATAATAGGAAAAGCTAGAGAAAGAAACATTGTACGTGAATTTGAACAGGGGGAGAGGGGGGCGGGGGGGGGGGGGGGAATGAAAGAGAAAACAACCTGGCAGAGTTTTGAACAGAGCAGAATTTAATCATCGCTAACGCTTGGTTAAAGAGTCATGAAAGAAGGTTACATAAATATATGAGAGTTGTTTCTTAGCGAGAGGCCTGGAGGCACTGGAAGGTTACAGATTGATTGTACAATGGTAAGACAGAGATTTCGGTACCAGATATTAAACTGTAAGACATTTCCAGGGGCAGATGAGGACTCTGATCAGAATCTATTGGTTGTGAACCGTGGACTAAAACTAAAGAAATTTCAAAAAGTTAGAAAATTAAGGAGATGGGACCTGGATAAGCCGCAAGAACCAGAAGGCGCTGAGAGTTGCAGAGGGAGCATTGGGCAGCGATTGACTAGAACACTGGAAAGTAATACAGTAGAAGAGGAATGGGTTGCTCTGAGAAATGAAATGGTGAAGGCAGCTGACGATCAAATAGGTAAAAGACAAGTCCTAGTAGATAGCACAGATTATATCGAATTTAAATCATGTAAGGAGAAAGTATAAAAATGCAGCAAATGAAGTAGGCGAAAGGGAAGACAAACGTCTTAAAAATGAGATTGACAGCAAGTGCAAAATGGCTGAGCAGGAATGGCTGGATGGCAAATGTAAGGTTTTAGAAGCGTATGTCACTGGAGGAAAGACAGCATTGGAAAATTTTAAAAAGCCTGTGGAGAAAAGATAGGTAGTTGTATGAATGTCAAGAGCTCAGTTGGAAACCCAGTCTTGAGCAAAGATGATGGTCTTGAGATGTCAGCCATGTCAAAACTCTTCTATATGGTGTGCAAGATATATGAGACAGGCACAGACTTCAAGAATAATGCAATAATTAAAATTCCACAAAATGTAGGGGCTGACAGGTGTAAATATTACAGAACTGTCGGTTTAACAAGCCATGGTTTCAAAATACTAGCACAAATTCTTTACAGAAGAATGGGAAAACTGGTAGAAATCGACCTCGGGGAAGATCAGTGTGAATTTCAGAGAAATGCAGACACCCGCGAGGCAGTAATGACCCTACGACTTATCTTAGAAGGTTAAGGAAAGGCATACCTACGTTTATAGCATATGTAGACGCAGAGAAAGTTTTCGACAATGTTGACTGGAATACTGACTTTGAAATTCTGAAGGTAGCTGGGTTAAAAATACACGAGTGAGAGGCTATTTACAACTTGTACAGCAAATAGACGGAAGTTCTAATAGTCGACGTGAATTAAAGGGAAGCAATGGTTGGGGAGGGAGTAAGACAGAGCTCATGCCTGTCCCCGATGTTAGTCAATCTGTACATTGAGCAAACAGTAAAGGAAACAGAAGAAAAATTTGGAGAAGGAGTTGTAAGTAGGCTGTTTAGGTTTTTTTATTAGTAACGCCACCTCTGTATGAAAAATCACTGGCTGTGCTGTGTGCAGTCTGTGGGTAGTTTGCATTGTTGTCTGCCATTGTAGTGTTAGGCAGCTGGCTGTGAACAGCGCGTAGCGTTGCGCAGTTGGAGGTGAGCCGCCAGCAGTGGTGGATGTGGAGAGAGAGATGGCGGAGTTTTGTAATTTGTCGTGAACTGCTATATTTATATATGGTGATATCAAGGTAAATACATTGTTTGTTCTCTATTAATATCTTTCATTTGCTAACTATCCCTATCAGTAGTTAGTGCCTTCCATAGTTTGAATCTTTTATTTAGCTGGCAGTAGTGGCGCTCGCTGTATTGCAGTAGCTTGAGCAGCGAAGATTTTTGTGAGTTAAGTGATTTGTGAAAGGTATAGTTTAATGTTAGTCAGGGTCATTATTTTGTAGGGAATTTTGAAAGTCAGATTGCGTTGCGCTAACAAAATATTGTGTGTCAGTTTAAGCACAGTTCTGTATAAATTGTTCAAAGAGGATGTTTCATATGTCGACCCTTAGCCGAGGATACCTCACTGGAATCTTCTGATTTTTTCTTGTAGTTTGTGTAATTAGTGTAGATTTTGTTTATTGATAGCGCGTAATCATAGAGAGAATTTCCTTTGTAGTTGTAGTTTTTCATTGTTGTACAGTAAAACAGTTGTGGCATGCATGTAGATTTGCACCAAGTATTTCGCAGCTGCGCTGGCAATTAAGTAGAAATTATTTCCATTGCTATGTTATTTTATTTTGCTCTTCAAATTGTGCTTTTCTGTGTTATCGTGTGAAATATTGTGACAATTATGGCGTGTGAAAAACGTGATACTAGGCTCCAAAGTAAACTGAGAAATGACAGTGAAGACGAAAGCAGTGTGTTAGCGCCGCAGAGTAATGAATTAACTAATGTTCAAAGTAGTAATTTGGTAATTGCGCATAGGGAAATGGAGCGGGCGGCAAACAGTGGTGTAGACAGTGAAACAGGTAGTGAACAGGGAAGCGTTATCGATCGATTGGTCGGCAACAGCTCGCCTCAGGAATCGGGAATGACAGAACACAATATTGCAAATACTGCAGACTCAGGTTTTGGGTTCTCACCGTTTTCTCAAATGAGTCAAGACACATTTTCCGCTTGTCAAAATGTGAATGTTGCCGGTGCAACTTCACTGCCGAAAAGCACTGAGGAACATGTTTCAGACACCAGTGCATTGTTATTACAATTAATGCAACAAATGGGACAAAAGCTTGAAAAGTTAGACACAATGGAACAACACCAGAGACAAACACAGCAACAGTTAGACACAGTGGAACAAAATCTCAAAAAGTTAGACACAGTGGAACAAAATCTTAAAAAGTTAGACACAATGGAACAAAATCAGAGACAAACACAGCAACAGTTAGACACACTGGAACAAAATCAGAGACAAACACAGCAACAGCTTCAAAAGTTGACTCATTGGAACAAACTCTTGAACAAACGCGTGAAGATTTAACTACTGAGTTACATATCATTGAATCGAAATGGCAAAAAGTCTGTAATGACGTAAAAACTCAAATTTGTGAGCATTTTCGACCTATTTTTTCGCGGCATGAAAAGGCATTACAGAATCACGAAGCAGCCATAAAAGAACTGCAAATTATTGTTCATGAAAATCATGAGACCTTGCAAGCTAAATTTGACTCAGTTGCATCTACCGATTCGGTTACGCAACTTGCAAAAACTCAGGAAAACTTAAAGAACACAGTAGATTCGATTTCAACACAAATGGACACTCTGAAACTTGGTTCAGAAAAACACATTGAGGAAATGTGTTCACTATCGGAGAAAGTAGCCGAACTTTCGGATCAGTTCACTAACTTATCTACGAAGGTAGATGATAATCTGAACGACACAAAACCGGTAGTCTTTAATGACACAGAAGAGTGCGAACAAATTAGGAAATTCAAACAAAATCAGAATCAAATTAATACGCAACACCAAAGAGAAATCCGGGAAGTACAAGATCAGCTGACTCAGGTAATACAAGAATTACGTATTTCAGAGGCCACTCGCGCTCCAATACGGGAAGAGGGACTTAGAAATACGGAACAACCACAAAATAATAACACAGGACACTTCGGAAGTTATGAAAGAAATTGGCAAGGTGCACCGAATTTTGAAATGGAACCGCAGAAACGACGTAACAATGACCGATATGCGACTCGCCGACATGATGACTTTGACTATAAGCTGTTCATTACTACACGTAAATTTAAAACATTTAAGAATTCTGGCAACGACATTCATCCACAAGCGTGGCTCCATCAATTCTCTCATTGTTTTCCTCCTAACTGGTCATTGGAGCACAGGTTAGAATTTATGTGTGGCTACTTAGAGAATGAACCAGCTGTAAGAATGCGGTCGGTCATTCACGATTGCCACAGTGAAGGAGAGTTTTACCATGCCTTCCTCTCAGCATATTGGTCTCAGGCCACACAAGATCGAGTAAAACAAAGCATCATAATGATGAAACGTTTCGAACAGTCTGAATTTTCCAGTCTTATGAAATATTTTGAAGACATGTTGCACAAGAATCAGTACCTGTCAAACCCATACAGCCCCTCAGAACTTACCCGCATTTGCTTAATCAAATTGCCTGAACATTTACGACACATTATTTTGGCAGGACGTTGCAAAGACGACATTGAAGCTTTTCAGGGACTGTTACAAGAATTGTAAATTGACACTGACAATCGCGGAATGCGGAAACAGGAACACAACAATTACAGGTCACATCCGTCACAATTCCTCGATAATAACTGGACGCGACAAGGCTATTCTCACAACACAAATCGTGACCAAAACAGACACCACCCGTATGACAACCGTTGGCAGAGTAGTAATCATTACAGGGAAAGATCACCTCTCCGCGGTAATGACTATCACAGAGACAATCAGAGAAACAGGCAATATGCGAACCAAAACAATTATTATTACGGGAGACAGAATAACTTGAGACGCAACGGTCCAGCGCGCAGTTACGATTCAGGGAGAAATTCTCCACCACTTAACCGACAAGAAAGAAACTAACTATTATAAATTTATAAGAAATAGGATACTGTACAGTGGAGAAAAACTATTATTGACAGAGGATGTGAACAAAATACAGAAGGCAGGCTTAGATAGGACTTTTTGGGAATAATGATGAACAAAGGGAGATCTCCATGCAAATGCAAAATACTGCAGTAAAACAAACCCTGTCCTTTCCCTTTTGTGTTATCCCACTATATGTTTGTATACCCATGTGTATTTGTTTTCTTCCTGTCTCTGTGTACTGTTTCATAGAACATTTTTCTCTTCTAATACTAAGTTACATTCACTATGATGAGGAATACTGTTATCCTCGAATATTATTGGCATTAATAATATGTTATTTACTTTGTAAAGATGTTAGACATTATTAATTCCGTTCTGTTTAATGCTCATGTGTGAAGTTGATGTTTCAAAAGTTATTGTGATCTTTTATGTATGTACTCATGTCATAATTCCACTGATGTATATGTTAGTTCGATTCTTTTGTAAAGCCTGTACTACAAATGTTATCTGTATTATTATGTTCTTTAATGATGTATTTTGTACCTTTGTTATTGTATTTTTATGTTACCAAATTGTAATTGTTACCAGTTCTTCAAATTAAGTAACATTTCACTGCACACGTTTCTGTTGGTCATAGTACATGGACAATATGTGAGAAGTAGGGACTGATAGTGTTTGCACGTGTGTTAATGATTCAGCAAGGGACTGGACAACAGCATTGTTGGTTCTAAGGACAGTTCCGAAAACTTTGTGGGTGCACAAGTGGTGGTTTATGGATTTGCTATATTATCCGCAAGACTCTTCAGTGGTGATTGTGCACCTGCACAGTCACAACAGATGGCTGCTGGCCATCTTATTTCTACAAGGACTACAGTGGGTCTGCATCTTTGATGACCCACCAACGCCATTATTTCTACAAGGACTGCAGTGGGTCTGCACCTCTGGTGGCCCACCAATACCGTACTCTCTACCAGGACTACAGTGGGTCTGCTCTGTGATGACCTACCTACCAATATTCTTCCAAACTACGACTGACTCTGCTGTGGGTTTGCTCTGTTGTGGCCCATTATCTGTCAGCATGTCAAGAGTCAGCACTGTCTTTCCGTTGGAAGGACAACACTACTTCTTCAAGACTGCATGGAAATCCACTACTTCCGTGTGCATTTTCTTTTACTGCTCAGACTTTGAGAAAAACACTGCAATTTTACTGTGACGAATGATGAGGACTGTCTTTATAGACTGTGAGAAAATTTTAGCTTTTGACCAACATTGTATCAATAAGTGTGTGCATTTGATTTCTTTGTTATTGTAATTATGAAAAATTTTTTTCAAATCTGTATTGGCCACTGCCCAATACAATTTGTAAAATTTTTGTGGGGAGCATGGGGGCTATGTAAGTAGGCTGTTTAGGTTTTTTTATTGGTAACGCCACCTCTGTATGAAAAATCACTGGCTGTGCTGTGTGCAGTCTGTGGGTAGTTTGCATTGTTGTCTGCCATTGTAGTGTTAGGCAGCTGGCTGTGAACAGCGCGTAGCGTTGCGCAGTTGGAGGTGAGCCGCCAGTAGTGGTGGATGTGGAGAGAGAGATGGCGGAGTTTTGTAATTTCTCATGAACTGCTATATTTATACACTCCTGTAAATGGAAAAAAGAACACATTGACACCGGTGTGTCAGACCCACCATACTTGCTCCGGACACTGCGAGAGGGCTGTACAAGCAATGATCACACGCACGGCACAGCGGACACACCAGGAACCGCGGTGTTGGCCGTCGAATGGCGCTAGCTGCGCAGCATTTGTGCACCGCCGCCGTCAGTGTCAGCCAGTTTGCCGTGGCATACGGAACTCCATCGCAGTCTTTAACACTGGTAGCATGCCGCGACAGCGTGGACGTGAACCGTATGTGCAGTTGACGGACTTTGAGCGAGGGCGTATAGTGGGCATGCGGGAGGCCGGGTGGACGTACCGCCAAATTGCTCAACACGTGGGGCGTGAGGTCTCCACAGTACATCGATGTTGTCGTCAGTGGTCGGCGGAAGGTGCACGTGCCCGTCGACCTGGGACCGGACCGCAGTGACGCACGGATGCACGCCAAGACCGTAGGATCCTACGCAGTGCCGTAGGGGACCACACCGCCATTTCCCAGCAAATTAGGGACACTGTTGCTCCTGGGGTATCGGCGAGGACCATTCGCAACCGTCTCCATGAAGCTGGGCTACGGTCCCGCACACCGTTAGGCCGTCTTCCGCTCACGCCCCAACATCGTGCAGCCCGCCTCCAGTGGTGTCGCGACAGGCGTGAATGGAGGGACGAATGGAGACGTGTCGTCTTCAGCGATGAGATTCGCTTCTGCCTTGGTGCCAATGATGGTCGTATGCGTGTTTGGCGCCGTGCAGGTGAGCGCCACAATCAGGACTGCATACGACCGAGGCACACAGGGCCAACACCCGGCATCATGGTGTGGGGAGCGATCTCCTACACTGGCCGTACACCACCGGTGATCGTCGAGGGGACACTGAATAGTGCACGGTACATCCAAACCGTCATCGAACCCATCGTTCTACCATTCCTAGACCGGCAAGGGAACTTGCTGTTCCAACAGGACAATGCACGTCCGCATGTATCCCGTGCCACCCAACGTGCTCTAGAAGGTGTAAGTCAACTACCCTGGCCAGCAAGATCTCCGGATCTGTCCCCCATTGAGCATGTTTGGGACTGGATGAAGCGTCGTCTCACGCGGTCTGCACGTCCAGCACGAACGCTGGTCCAACTGAGGCACCAGGTGGAAATGGCATGGCAAGCCGTTCCACAGGACTACATCCAGCATCTCTACGATCGTCTCCATGGGAGAACAGCAGCCTGCATTGCTGCGAAAGGTGGATATACACTGTACTAGTGCCGACATTGTGCATGCTCTGTTGCCTGTGTCTATGTGCCTGTGGTTCTGTCAGTGTGATCATGTGATGTATCTGACCCCAGGAATGTGTCAATAAAGTTTCCCCTTCCTGGGACAATGAATTCACGGTGTTCTTATTTCAATTTCCAGGAGTGTATATGATGATATCAAGGTAAATACATTGTATGTTCTCTATTAATATCTTTCATTTGCTAACTATCCTTATCAGTAGTTAGTGCCTTCCATAGTTTGAATCTTTTATTTAGCTGGCAGTAGTGGCGCTCGCTGTATTGCAGTAGCTTGAGCAGCGAAGATCTTTGTGAGTTAAGTGATTTGTGAAAGGTATAGTTTAATGTTAGTCAGGGCCATTATTTTGTAGGGAATTTTGAAAGTCAGATTGCGTTGCGCTAACAAAATATTGTGTGTCAGTTTAAGCACAGTACTGTATAATTGTTTTAAGAGGACGTTTCAGAGTTAAAGTTCAGGTAGAAGAAATAAGAACTCTGAGGTTTGCCGATAACATTGTAATTCTGTTGGAGACATCAAAGACCTGGACGTGCAGTTGAACGTAATTGACAGTGTCTTGAAAGGAGAATATAAGGTGAACATCAACAAAAAAAAACAAGGGTAATGAAATGTAATCCAATTAAATTAGGTGATGGAAGTGCATTAGATTAGCAAAGGAGACACTTGAAGCAATAGATGAGTTTTGCTATTTAGGCAGCAAAATAACGGATGATGGTCGCGGTAGAGAGAATATAAAATGTAGATTGGGAATGGGAAGGAAAGCGTTTCTGAAAAGAGAAATTTGTTAACATCGAATGTAGATTTAGGTGTTGGTAAGGCTTTTCTGGAAGTATTTTTATATAGTGTAGTGGGACGATAAAGAGTTCAGGCAAGAAGAGAATAGAAGCTTTAGAAATGTAGTGATACAGAATACTGCTGAAGATTAGATGGGTAGATCACGTAACTAATGAGGGCTTTAAGAACAGAATCATTGACAAAAGGAATTTGTGGACAACCTGAATAGAAGAACGGATCTGTTATTAGGACTCACGGTGAGACGTCAACGGATCACCAGTTTAATACTGGAGGGAAGTGTGGGAGTTAAAAATCGTAGACGGAAGCGAAAATATAAATACAGAAAGCAGCTTCACAAAGCTGCAAGTTGCCGCAGTATACAAAGATGAAGAGGGGGTTGGTTGGGTTGTTTTGGGGGAAGAGATCAAACAGCGAGGTCATCGGTCTCATCGGATTAGGAAAGGAAGTCGGCCGTGCCCTTTCAAAGGAGTTATTTAGGGAAATCACAGAAAACCTAAATCAGGATGGCCGGACGCGCGATTGAACCGTCGTCCTCCCGAATGCGAGTCCAGTGTGCTACCACTGCCCTACCTCGCTCGGTCAGAGATGAAGAGGCCTGCACATAACAGAGTAGCATGGAGAGCTACATTATACCAGTCTTTGAACTCAAGAGTACTGCGACAACAATGCACAGCTACCCTGGCTGTTTTCAGAGACTTACAGATTTCCATTCCATCTGTCTTCTCTTCTGTGTTATCAATGTTCACTATCCGCCACATCTCTTTTCAACTTCAACGCTCTTGTCTGAACAACATGGTACAAACACCCGTTCCCATCAGAACAAAATCCTTTCTGTCCCACTCCATCGTTCCGCCACATTCTCTAAGTCCTTCTCAGTAGAAGAAACTCGACACTGAAATCACCTCCCGATTTATATTAGAGAAATGAAGAACATCTCCAGCTTCGGAAGACACTTTATGGCATATGTACTGAAGCAAAAATATGACTACTATTGTCCCTGTAAATACTGGTTAAACTTGTATATCCATCTTTCGAACTAGATGTTTCTCATTTCGCAATATTCCTAGCTACAGCAGTCTCCTTAAATTTCCTTTCCCGATACCTCGATATATACATACTAACACACAAAATCGCAACACCAAGAAGGAACCGTGCGACATAAACGATAGTTGATAGGTGTGTTCCTACGTCAGAAAGATGACGTCTATTCAAGTTTCGCGCCTGTCTCATAAGAGTGGCGCTGGTATTGCCGCTATGGGGATGAAAATCAGGTTTGCTTTAAATACGCCTTGTAACGGTCGTGGGCGTTAGTTACCATTGGGATTGGACGTGATGAGTTGATACTAGTCAAAAAAGCATTCAAGGTGACAAGAACGCTATTATCAATACCTCACTGACTTTGAACGAAGTCGTGGGATTGGGCGAGGAGATTCTGGATGTTCCTTCCAGGACATGTAGGAATGAAGCCACTGTACATGATTGCTGGCAGCGGTGGTCACCAGAATGCACGGTCGCAAGAAGACCGGGCTGCAGACGGCTACGTGGCACTGCCAAGAGGGAAGACCATCGTGTTCTGCGTAGGCTCTGAGGCATAGTACTGCTTCTGCAGCAGCAATTTGGGCATCATTTGATACAGCAGTGATGCATAGAACTGTTACAAATCGGTTACTTGAAGAACAGCTCAAAGCCAGATGTCCTGTGGCTTGTATTTCACTGCACTGCACCACCGTCGCAACTGGAGGGCCTGGTGGAGGTCTGTTGTGTTTTCTGAAGTACGCTGGTTCTGCCTCGGTCCCAGTGATGGTCGTGTCTTGCACAGAAGGAGATCAGTAGATGGCCTGCGTCCTACCTGTCTGCATGCTAGGTATACTGGACTTACAGCTGGAGTTGTTATCTGGGGTGCGATTCCGTATGACTGCAGGAACAGTCTCGTGGTTATCCCACGCACGCTGACTGCAAATGTAGACTTCAGTCTGGTGATACGGCCCGATGAGCTGATATTCATGAACTGTATATTCCAGGGGGTGCTTCCCTACAGGACAATTCTCGCTCACATACGACTGTTCTGAACCAACGTGCTGCACAGAGTGTCGACATGTTGCCTTGGCAGATCACCAGATCACCAGATCTGTCTCCAGCGCCGCCAGGACTGGCCGAGCGGTTCTAGGCGCTTCAGTCCGGAACTGCGCCGCAGCTACGGTCGCAGGTTAGAATTCTGCCACGGGCATGGATGTGTGTGATGTCCTTAGGTTAGTTAGGTTTAAGTAGTTCTAAGTTCTAGGGGACTGATGACCTCCCATGTTAAGTCCCATAGTGCTCAGAGCTGCCGGCCGCGGTGGCCGTGCGGTTCTAGGCGCTGCAGTCTGGAACCGCGGGACTGCTACGGTCGCAGGTTCGAATCCTGCCTCGGGCATGGATGTGTGTGATGTCCTTAGGTTAGTTATGTTTAAGTAGTTCTAAGTTCTAGGGGACTGATGACCTAAGATGTTAAGTCCCATAGTGCTCAGAGCCATTTGAACCATTTTTATGCTCAGAGCCATTAATTTTTTGTCTCCAGCCGAGCACATGGAAGTCCATCCCACAAGCTGACAACCTGCAGTTGTACAATACAATGCACGCACATTTGCATGTATACACCCAGCGTAGCAGTGACTTATATCGTGTTTGCGTTAACCTGTGATCTTGCAATGTTAATTACCTCGATAATAAAGAAATGTATTCCCGAAAAATCAGTACTAAATTTTTTTTGCTGTTGCGATATTTTCCTGTCAGCGTATTTCAGAAAATCAGAAAACGTCTGTTTGGTACGGCTATAAACTCTTTTTACGTTTGATACTATCATTATTTTCATTATTATTATTGTTATTATTATTATCGTTATTAGTGACAGCAGCAGTAGTAGTAGAAGTAACGGAACTATCTATTCACAGTAAGTCTATAGATATCAGAATCACTCTAATACTATTTGCCACAATGAAACTGCTATTTCTTAGGTAACTATGAAGTAACAAAAGCATTGAATGTCTGAAACACTGGTTCTATATAACTGAGGACCAGGTGACTTTAACCAGACCAGGTGGAATAAATGAATAAATAAAACGTTACTGATAATGTAACATCGCCTTAGAGTGAAGATGTTACGAAATAAATCCACATTTCATTTTATTTCATCTGTCGGGCGACGACTTACCCTAGCCATCTGCCACCAAGCGTCGTGTGCCTCCGAATGCCGCTCCCCATCCCATGTAGCTCATGACTGCGGTGAAGCCAATACCAGCCCTGGTAGGCGGGCGGGGACTAGGGTCAGATATTCGTCGCAGCGGGTGGTCCTTTCGCTCTGTCACACACTCGCGCCCCTAGAAGCGGCCTGCTTGATCATCCGTGTCCCTGACGTCTCATTTCTCCCCGGGTTGCTGGCCACTCTAGACCCCATGTGAAAAACCCCGCCCCCACTTCCTATCCGTACGTAAGCACGTGGGCGGCCTTTGTAGAGCAAAGTCGCCGGCGTTTTCATTACCACTCCTTCCAGCGCAGGCAGCAACTTCAAAGAGGCGACGGCAGGTGGGCGGATTTGAATTTTGATGTTGCTGGTTTCCCCTTCACCTCCACACCACCGAGATTCGTCTGTCGACAGTGGAGTATTTCGGTGAGAATAACTGTGTCGTACAGTGGGTTGTTCATAAACACACGCTCACATCGCATACGGTGGTGTATCGCTACAAAGAATATTTCATAAGCTAGGTCGATTATGACGGCTTCCTGATCAGTGCATTTGAACAAAAAATTGGCCAGGTTCAAGTAGGACTAGCGCAATGAGGGTTCAGTACAAACTTAATTATGTAAATTGACAGTTCATCCATTCCGGAAATTGAGATTCATGATCATTTTTGGCTGTTTCGACATTGATAGAAGATATCTGTCCCAGAGATTTCCAGATGTTTGAGAATGTTTTAATATCAATAACATAAATGTGACATAAATCATGCAGGAGGCAGTCGACAATTATTGTAATAATCAGCAGTTCTCCATTCAGGCTGACAAAGTCGCAGACTAGTCTGAGATTGTTTGTCTCACATGCAACCTGAAACGCCATTCTATGTGCAGTAATAACTTCTGAATATCTGATGATGCATAAATTACGAAGGGAATCATAAGAGAAATAAAGTCATTCTCTTGGCTGATTTTTTACTTTTACCATTGTCAGCCTGTATCCGGAACTACTGATTGTTTTAATTTCAGATTTGACGTAGGATAACAAAAGACACGTATTTTTTCGTGTGATGTAACTACAGATTTACAGTTTTTTTTCCTTTGGTTGTACTGTGAAATCTTGCTTCTTGCCAAATTTCATGATTTTTGGGAAACGGAAAGAGCCATATAGGTTTTGATGAATGACTTTGCGAGTGTCAAAATATGTGACATAAGTGGCCTATCTTTTGATTGCATTGAATTGGAAGATTCAACTTTTTACACCGGCAGGGGACTATAGACCTCAGTATGTGACACAAATTTCAATTTGATACGCCTTTCAGAGGAAAAGGATTTTCAACTGTTGGACAGACAGACGGATAACCAAGCGATCCTATAAGGATCCGACTAAGGGACACAGTTTCCTTAGTACGTTACTAGCTTCAATTATGTAAAACGATATATGCAATATGCATCTCTATAGGTGCCTCGGATACTTTCACTTTTCCTCCAAATTCTCGAGTATTCTTTCGTACGTGTATATCAGTTGGTTTCCTCTGTCCTTTAGCTTCAATTGAACCAAAGTTTATGTTTTACTTCCTTCATAGTTACTGCCACTGTAACCTCAAAGAGAAGCGTCTGTACTCAGTCACGGAAGGGGTTATTATTAAACCGCGTTACGCCTAACTGTAGAAGAAAATGCAATACCATTGTATCTTCTTTTATCGTCATCTTCTTTTCGTTTTGGCCATCGGAGGACCACGTTAATTCGTGTCAGGTTCTTCTGGTCTTTTTTCTTGTCCACCATCTCTTTCATTGCCATGCTTTACAACCTTCCTCGTTCTCCTCTTCATGACGATTTTCTTCTGCATCTGATTCTGTCCACGAAACTTGTGAAGGCCTGGGTATTTTTATTTAAAAATCACCCTGTTATATATCCCTGTTTTCTGTTCAAATGGTTCAAATGGCTCTGAACACTATGGGACTTAACATCTGAGGCCATCAGTCCCCTTGAACTTAGAACTACTTAAACCTAACTAACCTAAGGACATCACACACATCTATGCCCGAGGCAGGATTCGAACCTGCGACCGTAGCAGTCGCGCGGTTCCGGACTTAAGCGCCTAGAACCGCTCGGCCAGTTACCGGCTCCATTTTCTGTATTCTCATTTATTTCACATACCTTTGCACCTCTTGAATCCAGCGTACTTTGGCTCTGTTGTTCATGAAAAACTGTGTTATTTGTTACGTCAACCACCCGTGGTCCATCTGAGGATGTCTCCAAAGAACACACTCCTCCTTTTCCTGATGGTGTCGGAGACTGTATCTTGATATACACTTATCGGAAAGCTCGTCTTTAACTATCTTCTATTCTTCGAGGCTCCTCTGAATCATTCGTTCCACCAGTTCTTGTGTCTTAAGTACTATCCGCGCGGAGTAACCGAGTGGTTTGAGGCGCCATATCACGGATTGCATGGCCGCTCCCGCCGGAGTTTCGAGTTCTCCCTCCGGCATGGAGGTGTGTGTTGTTCTTAGCATAAGTCAGTTTAATTTGGTTTAAGTAGTGTGTAAGTCTAGGGACCGATGACCTGAGCAGTTTAGTCCCTTAGGAATTCACACACATTTGGACATTTTTATGGTACTATTGTTCTTTCTAGATTGAGTATTTCTTCTGCGATTTAGGCTTCAGGGTGGATCATTGTCTGCTGAGATCACACTTATGTATTGATCGAAATATTCTTCTTATTGTACATATTCATTCTTAATTTTTATGCTAACTTCATTTTGTTTCTTCGTGCTCTCACTGATTCCTTTTCTGTCAGCACAGTTCCTATCTATTTTCCTCGGTATTGACATCTCCGCGCCTTATGAATTCCCTCCTTCTAATGTCATCAGTCTAGCAGCTGCTCCAATGTTTGTCATGTACTGCGTCTTCTCGATAGAGACATGTAGGCCTGCTTTAGTCGTTTTTCTCTTTAGCTTCATGGTGTGGTTAACCGCCTCTTCTAGTGATTCCAACAGTATCACAATACGTCTTGTGAATGCTAGAGAATATACCTGTATTCCTGTTTTCGTGCATTCCAGGTGTATTCCACTCACTTCTTACGTTTCTAGTCACCACACCCTGATCATGTTATCAAGTTCACAGTTAAAGAGCAAACGGGAAATTCCGTCTCCCTATCTAACTCCGTGTTTAATCTTGAAGACCTCTGAAAGTTTTCCTCTGAACTTGATGTTATGGATGTTGTTCTGCCTTCTGTGTAAACAGTTCACTGAATTGGATTTTCTATCCTAATTAATCTTCACTAACGTTTGCAACAGTGTTCGTTTATGTATTGAATCATAATCTTTCTTAAAGTCTAGGAATGTGAGCACGAAATTTCTGCTACTCTGTTTCTGATACGCGATTACGTTTCAGATTCAAAATTTGCTTACGAATGATCTTGCCTCTCTGAAACCTCCTTGATACTCACAAATACGCGGGTTGAGTTGTTTTCCCACTCCGTTCAGGAATTCTCCTGAAGAAACCTTACAGTTCGCTGTTAAGAACGATCTTCCCTTGTAGTTCCCAGGCTCCGACGTATCTCCTTCCTTGTCTGTAGGATGTATCGGTGCCGACGTCATCCTTCAGAAACTGTTCTTCTACTAAAGTTGTACCATTGTATGTACTTATTGCTCCCCTTTTTTCTGAGTTTGTAATGTGCGCTGTTATTCAGGTCGTTAACATATGAAGAATATCTTGTACAACCTGTGAATCCTACGTTTTTACAGTGTAAATTATTTTTAATTCAAGTCTAAAATTGATTACATAAGCGAAGACAAATTTTTCTATAAATGTTTATGTTAGGTCCGCTTGATTCCTTATCGAACTGTATTTGTATAACAGGACCAGCTGGAACGGTAATGTGCAAACGACAACGAAATAATATACTACGTGCAATATTACTAGGTTCGAAATGCTGTGCGATTTTGACTACAAATCTCGTGTCTGAGCTAAGACGGATGTTTTCCGTTTTAATCTACGTTTTGTCCTCATAAATTTAATATTAACCGAAGCCCGATAGCGGAAGTCGCAACGCGTGAGATCAAGGTTTCGAATGTATAGTTTTGATCTCGATGAAATTAGATCAATTAACTTATGGACGAGTAAAAGACGGCGAAACTGAATGTTCCGTCGACTTTCACATTTTCGATATTTGATGTGCAAATTACATAGAGTGATATGCAGATCGAATGAATTTGATTTGAAACTCGAGTATTCCTTATTTTTATTACAGATTATCCGATAGTTGTTGCCAATACATGAAGTACTTGTACGCATTTTATTGCTTGAGAATTACGTTTTGCTGGGCTGGAAATTTCAGGGGCAGACAGCAGGTTAAAGCGCGTCTAGGGCACCATTTTCACTTAACGCAGTTTGTAAAGGTGACTCCGACGCCAGGTGGAACAGTGTTCCCAGGTACCGCCGTCGCTGGAATTCTGCATGAGATGAGAGCCGGTCCTACGTTCCTAAAATGTTTTTCCGCGGGGAGGGCGTCGTACAGAACAGTAAAGGCCCCGAAAACGGGTAACATTGAACCTCAGACGGAGAATGCAGAGAAGACGTATTTATGGCTCTATGCTCTCGGCAATACACGGCAGGCGAGGTATGAGGATTCTGTAAATGTGAGACTGCAACTTTTTCGTCCCAGAAATATCTATAGCTGACGCCTCGTATGTGCAGAGCACAGAGGAAACTTACAAGGGCCGTAGGAAACAACATGCTGTAACATAATAACGAGTTCCTGTGACCTTTAGCTGTAGGTTTTGAGCGCCAAAATGCGAAAATTTTGTTAGTCAGCCTGGTCGGACGTAGTAATTTTCGAAAATTGTCGAGAAGTGGGAGGACGCTCCAGGAGAAGGGACACGGTCCACAACGTAACTCTGTCTCTGAATCTGGTAGAAAACCCAATGCGATTCTGGTCATACATAAAGCACACCAGTGGCTAGACGCAATCAATACCTTAACTGAGGGATAACAACGGTGGAGTCACTGATAACAGTGCCACTAAAGCAGAGTTATTAGATGCGGTTTTCCGAAACTCCGTCACCAAAGAAGACGAAGTAAATATTCCTGAATTCCAATCAAGAACAACTGCCAAGATGAGAAACATAGAAATAGATATCCTCCATGTAGTTAGCAGCTTAAATCAATAAAGGCAAGGATTCCAGTCCACCTCCAGTCCAGATTGTATACCAGTCAAGTTCCTTTCAGAGTATGGTGACACAATAGCTCCATATTCAGCAGTTATATACAACCGCTCGCTCACAGAAAGATCCGTACCTAAGGACTGGATCTGGTCCCTTCAACCCCACAAACCAACCAACCAAGAACTGGAAAATTGCTCAAGTCACACCAATACCCAAAAGTAGAAGTAATCCGCTGAATTACTGGTCCATATCACTAAAGTCGGTTTGCAGTATGGTTTTAGAACATATTCTGTGTACGACCATTATGAAGTACCCCGAGGAAAACAATTTATTGACACATAGTCATCACGGGTTCAGAAAATATCGTTCTCGTGAAACACAACTAGCTCTTTATACTCATGAAGCAATGAGTGCTATCGAGAAGGGATGTCAAATTGATTCCATATTTTTAAATTTACAGAAGGCTTTCGACACCGATCCTCATAAGCGTCTTCTAACCAAACAGCGTGCCTGTGGAATATCGTCTCAGCTGTGCGATTCGATTCGTGATTTCCTGTCAGAAAGGTCACAGTTTGTAGTAATAGGTAGAAAGTCGTCGAGTAAAACAGAAGTAATATCCGGGGTTCCCCAGGGAAGTGTTACAGGCCCTCTATTCTTCCTGTCTATATTAACTACGTAGGAGACAATCTAAGCAGCCATCTTAGATTATTTGCAGATGATGCTGTCATTTACCGTCTTGTAAAGTCATCAGATCATCGAAAGGATTTGTAAAATGATTTAGATAACATATCTGTACGGTGCTAAAAGTGGCAAGTGACCCTTAATAAAGTTCTATACTGTGCGGGAGGACGTATGAATGTTTACTCAAATGTCGTCAACGTAGTTTACCATGGTTGAATCTAACATTTTCTGTTCTTCACTAGGATCAACGGCAGAGCACAAATTATCAGTGTTCCTGCCACGAGCTTTGTTCATGTATGTGGCTGATTTAGTAGCTTTTATGACTCAGTTCACAATTTAGTAGTGATAAAGAGTAGGCTGAGGTTTAAGAGATTAATCAGGAAGAATCAATACGCAAAGGTGTGGCATATTAAAGTACTGAGTAATAACGAGATATGCCTGAAGTTCTGTAAGGACACAGATAAAACAATGAGAGACATCTCAGTAGGCCGTACAGTTTAAGAGACATGGAAGTCTCTAAAACGGCTTATCATAGATATCGGCAAGAAAAACAAAGGTACAAAGAAGGTAACTGCGGAGAAACCATGGATAACAGAAGAAATAATTCAGTCGGTCGATGAAAAATAAAGTACAAAAATGTTCACGGAATTCGGGAATACAGAAATACAAGTTGGTTAGAAATGAAATAAGCAGGAAGTGCAGGGGAACTAAGACGAAATGGTTGCATGAAAAATGCGAAGAAGTTGAAAAAGAGGGGATTGTCGTAAGGAAGTCAAAAGAAAATTCGGTGAAATTAAAAGCTAGGGTGGTAACATTAAGAATGCAACGGGAATTCCACTGTTAAATGTAGAGTAGAGAGAGGATATGTGAAAAGAGCACATTGAAGGCCTCTATTGCGGGAGGATTTGCATGATGTGATAGAAGATAAAACAGGAGTCGATTCAGAAGAGATAGGGAATCAGTATTAGAAACGGAATTTAAGAGAACTTTGGCGGACTTAAGATGTAATAAAGCAGAAGGGATAGATAACAATCAATCAGAATGTCTAAAATCATTGAGGGAAGTAGCAACAAAAGGGCTGTTAACGTTGGTATGTAGAATGTATGTGTCTGGCGATGTACCATTTGGCTTTCGGAGAAATATCATCCACGGAATTCCGAAGACTGTAAGAGATGACAAGTGCGAGAATTATCGCACGATCAGCTTAGCAGCTCATGCATCAAAGCTGCTGACAAGAATAATACACAAAAGACTGGAAAAAAAATTGTGTTTGATGACGATCAGTTTGGCTTTAGGAAAGGTAAAGACACCGGAGAAGCAAATCTGACCTTGCGGTTGATAATGGAAACGAGACTAAAGAAAACTAAAGATACATTCATAGGATTTGCCGACCTGGAGAAAGTGTACACCAATGTAAGATGGTGCAAGAAATATAGGGATAAGCCTTAGAGAGAGACGGGTAATTTACAACATGTATAACAAACAAGAGGGAATAATCAGAGTGAACGAGTAAGAACGAAGTACTAGGATTAAAAATGATGTAAGAAAAGGATGTAGTCTTTCACCGTTTTGTTCACTCTCTACATCGAAGAAGCAATGACGGAAATAAAAGAAAGCTTCAGCAGTGCAATCAAAATTCCAGGTGAAACGATGTCAATGATACGAAACGCTGTTGACATTGCTGTTCTGAGTGAATGTGATGAAAAATTACATGATATACTGAATGGAAAGAACACCCTAATGAGTACAGAATATGGATTGAGAGTAAATGAACAAAAGACGAAAGTAATGAGAATTATCAGAAATGAGAACATCGAGAAACTTAACATCGGGATTGATGGTCACAAAGTATATGAAGTTAATGAATTCTGCTACCTCAGCAGGAACGGACGGAGCAAGGAGGATACCAAAAACAGATTAACACTGGTAAAAAGGGCATTCGTGGTCAAGAGAATTCTACTAGTATCAAATATATGCCTTAATTTGAGGAAGAAATTTATGAGAGTGTACGTTTGGAGCACAACATTGTATGATAGGGAAATATGGGCTGTGGGAAAACCGTAACAGAAGAGAATCGAAGCGTTTTAGACGTGGTGCTACAGACGAATGTTGAAAATTAAGTGGACTCGTAAGATGAGGAAATAGAAGGTTCTGCGCAGCACAGGAGGTAAAAGGAGCATCTGGGAAACACTGACAAGGAGAAGGAAAAGGATGATAAAACATCTGTTAAGATATCAGGAAATGATTTCCATGGTACTAGAGGGAGCTGTAGAGGACAAAAACTGTAGAGGAAGATAGAGATCGGAATACATCCAGCAAATAATTGAAGACGTAGGTAGCTAGTGCTACGCTAAGATGAAGAGGCTGGCACATGGGAGAAATTCGTGGTGGGTCCCATCAAACCAGTCAGAAGACTGATGACTCAAAAAGAGAAAAAAAAGATCACTTTAGAATACCCACAAAGAATACGACTGAACAATATCTTCCGCAAATGGCAATATGACGGTCCTTCAAATGAAATACCATACAGTCGATCAATGTGGGCCTGCCGCTGTGGCCGAACGGGTCTAGGAGCTTCAGTCCGGAACCGCGCTGCTGCTACGGTCGCAGATTCGAATCCTGCCTCGGGCATGGATGTGTGTCATGTCATTAGGTTAGTTAGGTTTAAGCAGTTCTAAATCTAGGGGACTGATTACCCCAGATGTTAAGTCCCATGGTGCGTAGAGCCATTTGAACCATCTGATAAATGTGTTTCAAGGTTCGTTGCACACTTTTGGTTTTGCCATGGCCTTTTTATAGCTGAACTGTTCACCCAAGGTAGTTTTCACTAACGGTCTTACGTCCAAATTCCACGCCTCTCCCCCCCCCCCCCCCCCCCGGCCACCACACTGACCTCAACCCCCGCAACACTGCTGCGGAGGGAGTGCTTCGTCTATAATATTCTCTTATTCTCTTTCTTCACTTCCAAACATAGCAGTCTTTCCTTTGCTTTGTGAATCATCAAAAAAAAAAACAAATTTTTGCCAATTCTCTGGGTAATAACGATCCGTGTATTAGGATACGTTACAGGGTCCAGTTACCTACGCTGTTTGGCATTCGAACGAAATTCACGTTAACTATACGCACATCGGTTTTCTTACCATTACCGAACCTTACACTCAAGCAATGTCTAAAGCGCAAACACAGAGTAACCCAGTACAATGGTAACGACTGGAGAGCGAAGCTCGCGACATCTGGCCGAGGTCCGTCCAGCTATATTTACGCTTTCAGCAGATGACAGGCAGCATCCTGCCGCCTGCTTAGGGTCTAGTGTGTACAAGACTGTCTAGTGTGAAACATATACTGCAAAACCCTTAAGGAATATTACATCACTGACATTATTCTAGCTACAAGGTTTTGCATGCTGTTAGAAAAAAGTATTGCATTTGTAAAACACCTAGCTGCCCCATCATTAAAGATACAAGTGCTACCAATTTCACATGATCCTTCCTTGGCAGAAATTTTGTTCTGATACAATTCAACGTTAACTGTACTGCGATCCTTTAAAGCAATGGTCACGGCATGTCCAGTGTAAAAAAACAATCAAGCCACCGTTTTCTTGGAAGCGCTTCGAGTATCTACCATTTAAATTGGTTTCGGTTCATATTGGAGCACCCAAACAATTGATTTCTGCTTTGTTTCCAGCTCATACAAATACATCAGTTTTTCGTCTCCTGATATGATGTTGTATACGTGGTTTGCATTTCCTGGGACGAATTTTTTGAGCCCTTCCTTACATGTACTTACACGAACCTGATTTCGAGCTTCGACCGAATTTCGCGGAAATCTGTGGCAACAGATCTTACCCAGAGCTAAATTGTTCATCCAAAATCTATCATACTACAGTGTTAGGTATGCATAAGTTTGCCTCTGTAGCCACATATTACTTCTCTTTTTTTTCTATAACAAGAAGCTATTTTTTATCACCCGCGCGAAGTTCATGGCTGACAGAATAAGCATCATGTTGAAACTACGCAGTTGTAGACAGTCTTTTCTGAGATTGATGAAATGACAAAAGTTTAAGAAATCAGTTTTAGGTATGTTGTTGAGTAAGGTCTTTACAAAAATGTCCAAAAAAAAAAAAACTCCAACGAAAACTTCCATATGAAATCTCCATTTTCAGGCAGGACGCCCCTAGCGTAACTCTCAGAAAGGTATTCAAAAACAACTACGTTTTGAGCAAAGAAATCCAGTTTTCGATCATTTTGTAAGTGCGATGTTCTCATAATCTTCCCAACCACACCTTTAAATTAATGTAGTTTACCGCTCTATCGTTATCCGTCTTGAAGGATTGAGGTAACGGTTGTGAAGATAATCGTTATCGTTATTTATCACACAATCTACAAATGTGAGGAAAGACAGCCACAGCTACGCGTTTTGGGAGTGGAGATCTCATCTCACAGATATCTGTGATTACTTCTCCATACACACGCACTTGGAAAAAGAACAAGTCATGAAATAAAATAAAATTAAGATATTGGGAGATAAATATCTGATCATTTTGTGCTTTTTTAAAATGTGTGTTCATGAAGAGTGAACACAGGGAGGCAGATGATGGGAGCTTGATTCCCGATCTGCGTAGCTGTGGATAACATGTCTCACATTTGCTGTTGTGTGTTAAATAACAATAACGATTGCAGTTCAAGGTAAGCAATGAAAATATACTAGATACGTATGTTGTGGTTTTGGGTTTGCATCACAAAACTAAGGCAAGTTTGCGAAATATTTTACAAATATGAAAAACGAGACCTAGTGAAGTCGAACACTAAGGTATTGAAACAGGTGTGGACGATGAAACGCCGAAAAAAATGTATTTTTAGGAAGGATATTTTTTAACAGTCGAATTTAAATTATGGGTTACCTGTTGACAGGAAGGTAATAAGAATATACAAAATAATAACTACGAAATAATCGATGGGAATCAAAAATAAGAGTGAATGAGAAACCACTTTCGACATTGAGTACATGATGTAGTCGTTACGAGATTGAGGGAATGGCTACGCTCTTACGCACTTCAAGCATGCCAGCTTTACGAATGGTCTTACATTTTTTGGGACGGGTGATGGACTGTGTCATCTATTGTCTGAATGTACACGTAAGTTGATTATGAAACTGATATTCGACAACAGACTTCAGAAAAACTCATTATATGGCACTAACCAACATAAAGAGAATTTGTCGGAGGTTTTAAGTCAAGATTTACTTAAGGCCGCCTCGAATAGACTATTCGTCACAGCCACTGCCTTCTCGATGTAGTATACTTTCGCTTCCCTGTGCATGGGTTTTTCAGTTACTTTATTCTATTGGATGATCTGGAACTCATAATTAGTGTGCAAAATATGACAACGATTATATCAGTTGTGTCGTAAAATAGTTCCGAGCGCGTAGCTCTCCATGCTGCTTACAGTAACTATTCATTCACCGGGACTCAAGAGTTACTGTAGATTTACAAAAATTCCGACTTTCCATTCGATAACGTTAAAGTTTTGAGGCAAATTATTGCTGCAAAGGATGTTGTGCTTCATTCAGAGACGATCTCAGCGATTTAGAATTTTGTCGTACCTAAGACAAAAACGCAGTTAAAGGCGTTCCTATATCTATCTATGAATGAGGAGCCATTACTTGAGATGTTAAGAAAAATGTGTCATCAACTTGAACCAAACTGTGTCAACAGGTATTCTAAGACATAATGGGAGCACTTATGAATTTCAAGGTTCTTTATAAACCAGGTATGACTTCATTAGTAGGCTTAGGTGTTTGTTTTTCTCGTATTCGAATAATAGATAGGAAGCCTCTTGTCCAGCTGCGTTTGCAAGTCTGATTTTATCCGAATAAGAGTGTGTGTACACAACAACTCAACTGGATGTGCTGACTATAGTCTTGGCATTTACAAAATTTAACGGTTAATTATAAGGAGCTCGAGAAACTGTCTCTTGTAATCACAAGGCACTAAATTTTCGTCAGTTCTGTAAAGTGCTAAATGCTCACTTCATCCGACGGAAATTAGCTCTTCAAGAGCATAAATTTAGAAATATTTGCATTGTTGGTACAGATGATGCTACATTACTGGAAGGCCTTGATCAAGACCACCCCAGTGAATTTCCAGTCTTACGCATGAAGAATGAAATTTATAGTTGTTATTACTTAGAATTCTGCAAGAAAATGGCTAAGTTGCAGCAACTACATCTCTGGTGGTTTTTTTGTGAGACAACAATTAAACCAAGCAAATAATCTTCCATTACAACACATTTTAAGGTATATGACGACATTCTATTTCACAACAGGAGTGGAAACTCACATGACTACATCCAGTTCAGTTACGAGAAAAAACTGATTCGGTTCACCCACTATTCTTGGGGGGCATTTTAGTGCAGTAACATGTTCCAACAAGCTGAGTACATAATGTATTTTCACAATCTCATATTCAAAGTTCAGCGTACAATCAAGACTTTCAATATACGTCAGGAGACAAAGCCGCAATACAGAGGTAGTTGAGAATTTTTGCATACTGTATTACCTAAACAATAGTTGTCCATAGTATAAGTAGATACTGCCTCATGCTTGTTGAGAATGAACATTCATTATAGCCTTCGATTTGTTTATGAGATATATCAAATTGTATCCAATTAAACCTGCCATTAATATGCCTATCATGGACCATTTGATCAATCATCATATCCCAAAGATGAGACTCATCTGCCATACTTTCCCAAATCCCTCCAGTATTATGAGGTATCGTTGAAGAAGCACGTTGGAACAAAATAACGTCACTCAGATTGAAGAAATAGTTGTTAATTTACTTCGTAGAGCAATAAGATTTACACCTGCTGAACTAACGTTCAAAAACGTTGAAAAAGTGTGTGGATGGACAAGCTTCCACAGATTCCAGACGATCATTTCAATTTAGAAGGAAAAATCTGTCGAAACGTCATAAACCTGAGTGACCTGGCTCGGCAGAGAGAAATTGTCTATGATTGGAAGCTTGCCCAAACGCAACAGTTAGACGTGAAAATTTATACTGAAGAACCATCCAAATCCATCACTTATTAAAAAGAGAAAGAAGAAGAGGCAACTCTTTTACACGGGTCCATTTGAGGTGATGTGAATAACACATTCAGGTGCATATGTATTAGCATACCGTGGTACTCACAAAATAAAGGGTTTACATCATCATCAGGACTTTAAAAAATCCCAAAAGGGGAACAAAATAGATCATGTCATCCACTGATACGTGTCGTCTTGTAGTGATTGTGGTCTGTAGATCAAATCTCTGGTTCGTTTTCCCCTCTGGTCGCCGAGCGGCGCTCTTGGTCTTTTGCGTGGCGGGTGAGTGCGGAAAGAACAGTCACCGGGGATGGGGAGGAAGGAAATCGGTTGGAGGAGGAAACGTGTGCTGTCGCGCACTGGTGGTCGATGTCTTGACTGATTCGATTTGAGGAAAACGTTGGAACAGGAACGACTTTGATTATGATTAGATGATTACGGTGTGTAGTAAAGGCACCCCTTCCCGGTTGTCGAATCGTGTTATTGTGATTTAGTTTTAACCAGACCGGTGTCACGATATTATTGGCCGACATTTGGAATTCGCCTTTGCCATTCCCTTGTGTGAAGCTGCTCTACGGCACGGTGACTGTTGCTTCATTTAAATCTTTTCCTCAAGCGTGGGCCTAAATCTTTCCTGAGTATTTTTTACCTTTTGGCTTGGATCATTTTAGGTGCTGCGCCCTTTCTGTACCAAGTTTTTCCGAGTCAGCCAGACCATTTTCTGGCCCTTGTATTTCCTTAAATTTATCAGCCCTCTTAAAGGACTGTGTGGTAACCACAACCAACTGCGGGGACGCCTTGGGCTGCGGATCGGAGCCGCCAGGTGGAGAAGCCGCCGGCGGTGGAGCACGCACCACCGGATAAACACAGGACGCTTCGGACGACAGACCAAGGGCAACTGATAACAACCGACCACGACCGACTATGAGCGACACAACAAGGAAGAGATAAACAACGGAGGCTTGTGGAAACCACAACACCAAACACCAAACGTAAATCCACTCGGATCCAGAGCCAGGCAAATGCCAATAACGAGCAACGACCAGAACGCAGTACCGCCGAGATAGAAACGAAATCCAGAGCGAGTACCAGACTGGCTGGACTAGGGTACTTTTTTTACTTTATTGTTATTTTAAAACCTGTACAACAGGCAGGCCGTCAGCAGCACTCTACACTGCTCTTCAGCCATAGAATACACAATGAGAAAAAACAGTAAGAATACACGTAAGTTACAGAACGGTGGGCAATAGAACAGTAGACACATAAAGACAAACACGGAGCCGTTCACACTCGACGATAATCCACACTGCAAACTGTTGATACGACGCACAAACACTGAAGATGGCGATGGCACAGGTGAACGATGGAGTGCGACGGTGAACACTGAACACTAAACACGACGGCACACACGAGACACTGATGGCGATGATCTCTGGAGCGCGAAAGTCCACGTAGCGTGTGCGAGTCCAGGGACCTGCCAAGAGAGGAGGAGGGGGGAGGGGTGGGAGAGGGAGAGGGGAGAGCAGAGATGCCATGGGCAGAGGAGATAGGGGGAAGGGAGGAGGGGGGAGGGGAAGCCCGGGGGAAGAGAGATGGAGGAAGGGGGATGGGGGGAAAAGGAGAGAGAAGGGAGGAAGGGTGCCTAAAGGAGAGGACACAGGAAGTGGGGGGGCAGGATCAAAGTTGATAGGAGGGGTAGATGGAGGGGACATCATCAGGAGGGGGAGCTGGTGGAAGCCACCTTGGGAGAGGGTAAGGAGAGTGGAGAGATGGAGACCGGGTGGGAAGTGGGAATACAAGCGCGGCAGCAGGCGGGGGCGGGAGAGGATGGGCGAGACGAGTGGGTGAGGAGGATCTAGTTTGCGGGAGGTTTACAGGATCCGTATCCTTTCAAGGAAAAGGAGGAGGTGGGGGAACGGAATGAGATCGTACAGGATCCGCATGGGGGAGGGGAGACGGATGCGATAGGCGAGGTGGAGAGCAAGGCGTTCAAGGATTTGAAGGGATTTATAAAAGGTAGGGGGGGTGGAGATCCAGGCTGGATGGGCATAACAAAGGATAGGGCGGATGAGGGATTTATAAGTGTGGAGTATGGTGGAGGGGTCCAGACCCCACGTATGGCCGGAAAGGAGCTTGAGGAGACGAAGTCGGGACCCTGCCTTGGCTTGGATTGTCCGGAGATGGGGAGTCCAGGAGAGGCGACGGTCGAGGGTGACGCCAAGGTATTTAAGGGTGGGAGTGAGGGCGATAGGATGGCCACAGATGGTGAGATAGAAATCAAGGAGGCGGAAGGAAGGGGTGGTTTTTCCTACAATGATCGCCTGGGTTTTGGAGGGATTGACCTTGAGCAACCACTGGTTGCACCAAGCGGTGAACCAGTCAAGATGGGATTGGAGAAGGTGTTGGGAGCGCTGCAGGGTGGGGGCAAGGACAAGGAAGGCGGTGTCATCGGCAAACTGGAGAAGGTGGACGGGGGGTGACGGCGGCGGCGTGTCCGCCATGTACAAAAGATACAGAAGGGGGAGAGGACGGAGCCTTGGGGCACACCGGCGGAGGGGAAAAAGGTGTAGGAATCTGTGTTATGGATGGTGACGTAGGAAGGACGGTGGGAGGGAAAGGAGCCGATCAGATGGACGTAGTTAATGGGAAGGGCGAAGGTTTGGAGCTTGAAGAGGAGACTGGAATGCCATATGTGGTCATAAGAACGTTCGAGGTCCAGGGAGAGGAAGATTGCAGAGCGACGGGAATTAAGCTGGTGGGAAAGGGGATGATTGAGGTGAAGGAGAAGGGCGTCGGAAGAGAAGGACGGCCGAAAGCCACACTGGGTAATGGGTAGGAGGCGGTGCTGGTGGAGATGCTGGTGGATGCGTCGGGTGAGGATATATTCCAGGACCTTGCTGAAGACCGAGGTAAGGCTGATGGGACGGTAGGAGGAGATGGCGGACGGCGGTTTGCCAGGTTTAAGGAACATCAGGATATGGGAGGTTTTCCACAGGTCAGGGTAGTAACCGGTCGATAGGACTACATTGTAGAGCATGGCCAGAGTGGAGAGGAAAGAGACAGGAGCTTCACAAAGGTGACGATAGGTGACACGATCGTGACCAGGAGCAGTGCTGCGTTTTGTGCGGAGTGTAGCAATGAGATCCTGTGTAGTGATAGGGGCATTGAGTTCTGTGTGTGCAATGTTGTCCAAGTACTGGAAACCAGGTGCGAGGGGAGGGACAGAGGTGTCAGTTCGATCGCGGACATCGGGAAAGAGGGAGTAATCAAACTGGGGATCATCGGGGATGGAAAACACATCGTAGAGGTAGGAGGCAAAGTGATTGGCCTTACTAAGGGTGTCAGGGAAGGGGTGATCATCGAAGAGCAGAGGATAGTAGGGGGAGGGTTTACTTCCGGTAAGGCGACGGAAGGCTGACCAGAACTTGGACGAGTTGATAGGTAGGGTAGCATTTAAATGGGTGCATGTCTGTCGCCAGTCCCGGCGTTTCTTAGCCGCGAGCAAATAACGAATGTGTCGCTGGAGTTGCCGGTGGCGTCGTAGTGTATCCAGGTCACGTGTGTGGAGGAAGGCACGGTAGAGACGGCGGGATTCACGGAGGAGGAGGACGACCTGTGGGGGTTAGGTGGAACGGTAGGTGTGGATGGCGACAGTAGGGACATGGGCCTCCATGGCCTCAGACAAGGTTTGCTGGAGAAAGGAGGCGGCATGGGTTACATCATCAGGGTGGTGGTAGTTGAAGGGGTGGCTATCGACCTGGGTGGAGAAGGTATCCCAGTAGGCATTCCAGTTGGCATGGGAACAGTCATGGACGTACTTAGGGGGAGGGTCATTACGAGGGTCGGAGCGGGGGCGACGACCATCAGAAACGGTGAGGAGGATAGGGAGATGGTCGCTACCAATAGGCTCCAGGGCATCCACCATTATGCAGCCAAAGAGGTTGGGGGAGGAAAGGATAACATCGGGAGTGGAGTTGGATTCAGGACGGGTGTGGTGGGGGATGAGGATGAGGTCGCCTTGAAGGGAGGAGAGGAACCAATGCCACCTCCATAACTGGGCGGCAGAACGACTATGGATGTTGAGGTCGGTGGCGATCACGTAGCAGGAGAAGGTACGGTCAATGTGGGAGAGGAAGTCGAAGGGAATAGGGGCGTTAGGGCGGACACTGATGGTGGCGCAGGTGACAGTAAGGCCAGGGAAGAAGGGACTAAGGATCAGGTGTTCAGTGGGATCGGGAAGGAAATGCTGGAGCTGAACTGGGATCTGGTGGTGGTGACCAATAGCAACTCCACCACGCGCAATCGGAAGGGGATTATCGGAGTGGTGAAGGAAGTAGGGCGACGTGTGGATGGTGTGGTGGGATTGGAGGAAGGTTTCATTGAGGAGGAAGGCATCCACGCAATGGGGGGAAGGGTGTGCAGGAAGAGGTTCTTGTTGGCGGGAAGGGAGCAGATGTTGTTGAAAGGGATATGGTGCTGTCGCGCCATGACAGGGATTTAGACAAGGGTGTCAAGACGGGAGAAGGTGAAATGGGCCTGGTTGTTGGAGTAGGTGGCACACAGTTTTAAGTGGAAAATGGAACGGGCGGCGAGGGATACCTGTTGGAGGGTGTGAGGGCGCTGGAAAGGGTGGACGTTTTGTCGGACAATGGTGAGGAACCTGATGATGACCTCAGCGGTGGGGGGGGGAGGGGAAGAAGGGAATTGCCAGGAGGGGTGGGGGCGTCCAGAGGACGGACAGGGACGGTGAGTTCAGGAGTGGTCGGAGGGGGTCAGGCTTTACACTTTTGGGAGTAGGTGGGATGGAGGAGATTGCAGGTATTACAGGAGGGAGGGGATTGAAGGTTAGGGCACTGCCAGAGGAAGTGCACTTGCCTACAATGCAGGCAGGTGGGGGCCTCGTGACACTCGGCTGTTGGGTGTGCGCTATAGCGCAAACACCTCTGGCAGCGCAGGGATTGAGGAGGGGAACGGGAGGGGTCGACCTTATAGCGCTGGTTGAAGAGGAGGGCACCCTCCTTCAGGAGATGGTCAATGGAGGGGGCATCCTTGGATAAAACCCGCATAAGGTGGGTGGGGCCGGCCGAGTTGAAAATGTGGCGGACCACCCGCACCTCCAGCGTGGGATGCGCCTTGAGCTGCTCCAACACCTCCTCCTCCATGATCAACGGACTGAGCCGAGTGATCACGGCGGTGAGGGTCAGCGGGCGATGCGGGGGTTGGGGTTGGCAGGTAGAAGATGGAGAAGGAGCAGGGGTGAGGGAGCCGTTGGGAGAGGCGGGAGAGGCGGGAGGTGGGAGAGGATGTCAGTATGGAGGGTTGGGCTGGGGGAGGAGATGAGAATGGAATTCCACCTGGGAGTGAGGAGAGAGATGGGGGTACCAGGGAAGTGTTGGCCAAGGAGGAGGGAGAGATTCTGGACCTCGAGAAGGGAAGGATCGGGACGGGAGATGAGGTATTTGTATAAAGAGGAGGGGAGGAGGAGGAGGAGGAGGAGGCGGAGGGAGCAGGACCAGGCGGGGAGACATCCATGGCATCCTGGGGGGGGGGAAGGAGGACGGGGCGGGACTTTTTTGGGAGCAGAGGAGGTGGTGGTGCCACTAGGGCGTTTAACGGTGGCACAAGGGTGGGTGGTGACATGAGGGATGGGAGCTATAGGGAGGTGGCGGGAAGGGGCAGGTCCCGGCGTGGATGCAGCAGTCAGCGCCGGAGATGGTGACGGTGAAGGCGACGGCGACAGCGACGGTTGTGGTGGTGATGGCGAAGGCGATGGGGAGAGTTTGGCATGGGCAGTGGCCTGACGGGCCACCACCCTAGCTGGAGCTGCAGTGAGAGGCTGGGGGAGTGGGGGGAAGGGATCAGAGGGAGAGGAGCGGGAGGAAGAAGCTGGAGGGGGGGCGACAAAGAGCGAGGGCGAAGTGAGAGTGAGAAGAGGAGGGATGGGAAGAGGGGAGTGTGACTGGGAACACCATGTAATGGTGGTGATGGCGGCGGAGGTGGAAGTATAAACTTTGGCTGTGGTGGTAGTGGTGGTGGGGGCTGACATGACGACAGGGATAAACAAAAATGCACAGGACGAAAGGGAAAGGAAAAAACTGAGGACAGGCGAATACGAAGACGGATGAAGACGAAGACGGATGAAGACGAGGACGGACGAAGACCAGAGTCCCACGCTGCTGGCGCTGGCGCTGACGCCGACGACGGCTGGCAGGAATGCTGCAGCTGCTGCTGCTGCTGCTGCTGCCGCGGACGGGGCCGGGGCCGCCGCTGCTGCTGCTGCTGCTGCTGCTGCTGGAGGGCTGGCTGGCTGGCTGGCTGGCTGGCTGGCTGGACTGCTGCTGCTGGAGGGCACGCTGGCTGGACCGCCGCTGCTGGAGGGCTGGCTGGCTGCTGCCGGTTGGACCGCTGCAGCTGCCGCTGCACGGCTGGACCGCTGCTGCTCGGCTGGCTGGCTGGCTGGCTGGCTGGCTGGCTGGCACCTGAAAACCTAGCGCTTCGATTAGTGCTGGAACGGCACAATCGAAGGGCGGTATCCTTGCGGAGTACCGCCAGAGATGGCTGGACTAGGGCAGAGCGGGTCCCTATGTACGAAACCGGAGGGAGCGGCTATTGGCCGCTGTCTGCACGTGGCGTAGCGGTGGCGCCCTCGCTGCGCGAGAGCCGCTGCGCGGAATAGCCGCCGCGGAGGCGGAGCCCTCTATGAGCTGACCACGTCCATTTGTTCTGCCGCGTGTTCGACTTCCGCGGCGGAAGGTACTAGAGACTGGGTTAAATTTTGGTTTGCAATTTAAAACTATTCTGTTTGCTTAAACATTTTTACTAAGTTCGTGCTAGTCGTTGTTATATTTGACTTCAAAGCTTCTTGCTTTAAATTTGTCAGGATCATGTTAAATCTGGCGCCTGTAATTTACGATCATGGTGTTAGCATGGGACATTTAAGGTAAAATACTTTGCTATTTTTTTAACTGGTTAAGCCATTGTGCTCCTTTAAAGTATTCCACTCACTGTTTTAAAAACTGCTGATTTCTAAAAGCTTATTTGTGTTTACTACTGTTGCTTTTAAATTTTTTTAATAACAGTGAATCACTTGGCAAATAATGAATGATGTCATAACCTGGGGCCGAGACCTTCCATGAACTTCTGTTAACCTGGCTTTCTGGAGCTTATTCACGGCTGCACTAGCACTGATAGAAGTGAATGCTGGTGTGGAAATCTCAAACAGACCTCGGTGCTATTAAGGTCGACGTCACCCAACCTCAGGTCCCTACCAATTAGCTCTACGCTTAATCTTCAGTAGCCTGATAAAGTCTTAAATGAAATAGTAAAAGTTGGTTCAAGTCTCTTGTGACGATATATAAAAGGAACAATTTTATTATGTCTATAACGTTAAACAGTCTATAACCGTATACAACGATGGTAACGAAACTCTGTAATTAGTGCGAAACTAGTCTGATAATGATCAAGGAAAACATTCAATTTATCAAGTACTAAAGACTTATATTTGACAGTTATCAAACTGCGTAATAAGTGCACAGTTAATCTCATAATTGTCAAAGGAAAACATTGAATTTGTAAGGTGCTTATAAGTTTTGTTGACAGTTTTCAAGCTGTTCGCGTACAGGGTATGTTGACGTTTATAGCTAATGTGCCGGGAAGTAATTGCGAGCGCGTAGTGCTCCACGCCGCTTACAGTAATTATTCTTTGGAACTGTATGCTATACGTAAAACGAATGACAAATGGACTTCAACTTGAGTCCCAATGAAGTAGGTCGATGTTTAATTAGCGGCTGCACAATACATTGTTCTATACCTGCCACGTTGTACGCATTTCTGGAAATACTGAACTGCCCCATATGTGAACGGAATTACCGAAGTTACGTCAAAAGCATTAGGGAATTGTGATACCATTCTTTAGGAATATAATTATTTATAATAGGAATTTGTTCATGTCTTCTTTATTTAGTTATTTTCCCCGTATTACATAAATCAGCTTGTGTCGAAATTAGCAGAATCGACACTAAGTTGGATGATAAATAGAACCTGCAATCGCTTATTAATTTCATGTGAAGACAATAAAATCTGCTTTCAGCTTCTTTAATTACACCACAACTGGTTACAGCTATTATCCACTAATGGATGAACTGTGTAGATGCACTGTACAATTTCTTAGCCATCTTAAAACAGACTGAAATACAGTTGACTTTTATCTTAGCGTTTTCGGAGCCGAGAAGACATGATCGATGCAAGTACCATATCTGCAGGAGTATTTATGAACATTGGACACGCTTCTATGAGTTTAACATTCATATTTTATTATAAGTTAACCTTTTCTTGCCTGATCATTACCTATACTTGGGAGCCAAGTGCGAAGTAAGATTTCTCGTAGTAACACTTGTTCACTTTGAACAGGCTCGTGATTGTCTTTAGTTACTATGGGGAGACCATTTGTCACACACTGAATACAATACTAGTATATGTATACACAGGATATAATGGGCATACTTGCAAGTACTTTTACATGTCGTACCTTAATAGGTACACACATCAGTGCGTTTTGATTTTGTTTTCTCTGTCTTGAGAAGTCTTTCAACAAACACGTCAAACTTTGTGACCCCATGCTTTATGTATGTCTTGTAACTGCAGCACCGGACTAAGCCTGTCAGTATCCACTAATGATTTTGCGTCCATGCGTCTACTTTTCAACAGCTGAGCTGGTGCCCAAGGGAAAATAATCAATAATGGATTTCTCTTCTATCGGACAACAAACAAAACAAAACATGCAAACAATGTTATTTATTGCTCTTCAATATAGCCACCCCCCGCCACAACACACTTTTGACGACGTTCTTACAGCTTCTGGAAACTATCAGCAAAGGCCTCCTGTGGAATCGATGGCAGAAAGTCTTTCATACGATCTTTGACGGCATTCACGTTCGCACAACGTTCACCTTTCATGGGCTACTTCGAGCGGGGAAACTGGAAGAAGTCCACGGAAGCCAGATCAGGAGAATACGGAGGGTGTTCAAGAACAGTTACCATCTTCTGCGCCAGAAATTGGTGTACACCGATCGCGCAGTGTGCAAGGGCACTGTAATGGAGCAGCATCCATTTTCCAGTCCTGTGCAACTTGGCCGAACCCGCCAGATACGCTGTAGCAGTCGGTTCAAAACGGACTGCTAAAATGCAGCAATAATGGTTTGACCTGCAAGAACAATTTCCTTGTGGATGATGCCGTTGTTGTCGAAGAAGGCGATCAACAGTGTTTTCACCTTGGACTTTTGCTGACGGCTTTTTTTTTTTTTTTTTTCGCGGGAAGGACGGTGAACACCATGACACTGACTTCCGGCTTCATTCCGGATCGAACTGATAGCACCAGGTCAAGCCTGTGAGCTTGTGCGGCACAAATCGGCAGCAGATCTTCCGCTTACCCAAATCATCGCGGACGATTTGTGCACCGTACCCTTGCTAATTCCCACCTCCGCAATCAATGTGAGAGTTCGTCGCCGAACTAGTGCCAGCATTTGTCGCACTTTCTCGATCATTTCTGGGATATGCTTGCCGATGGCCGACCTGAACGTGGCTCATTCTCAGTTGTTTCCTTCCCTTCACGGAAGCGTTCTAACCATTCGTAAAAATATTTTCTGCTCATGGCTTCCCTCTCGTACACCTGCACCAACATTCCATGTGTCTCCGTTGTAGTTTGTAGCAGAACTCGATGTTTACACGTTCCTCCATAGCGCTGTGACACTTCCTCTCACACTGACTACGTTCAACTGGTCGCAGTCTGTTTATACAGCCAGTTACATGCAGTGCGTGCTGTGTATCGATTATCCTCAAGTCTCTGAAGACCCACACTGACACACGGACACATGCGCCAAGTTGCCTTTCGTCGGATTTGACGCCATTCAGAGAACATTTTAGACATACCTCGTATATATATACAATGTTGTTGCCATTCACAGAACGTTTCAGACATACCTCGTA